>NC_091801.1:52064062-52680000 GCF_041296235.1 Equus asinus
TTCTGAAAATAGAAAAAAACAACTCACTTATACACTTGAAAACACTGAACTTCATTATATAAAATTGTTATTTTTAAAAAAGCATAACACATTGTGACCAAGTGGTTTACCCCCAAATGAAAGACTAGTTAAATATTCAAAAATCAATCAATATAATTCACTATACTAACAATCTAAAAGGAAAAATCACATAATTAACATCAATAGATGCAGGAAAGCATTTTTCAAAATACAACAGCCACCCATGATAAAAACTCTCAGCACACTAGGAATAGAGAGGGAACTTTTTCAACCTAATAAAGGGAGTCTAGAAAAAATCTACAGCTAATGTACTTAAAGGTGGAAACTGAATACTTTTCACTCTGTAATGAGAAACAAGGCAAGCAATCTCACCGCTCCTACTGGATATATACTGGAAGTCTTAGCCAATGCAATAAAGCAAGCAAAAAATATTAAAGGCATGTAGCTTAGAAAGACAAAAATAAAACTTTCCATATTTACAGGTGCCATAATTATGCAGAAAACCCCAGCAAAATCTACAGAAATATTCCTAGAACTAAGAAGTGAGTTTAGTTAGGTTGCAGGATAAAAGGTCAACACACATATGTCAATCACATATCATATATACAAGCAAAGAACAATTAGAAAGCAAAATTTTAAAAAATACCATTTTCAACAGCTCCAAAAAAAAATGAAACACATATAAATCTTACAAAACATATACAAGATCTATATACTGAAAACCACAAAAACTAATGAAAAGAAATCAAAAACCTAAATAAATGGAGAGATCCTGCATTCATGGATTAGAAAACTCAACATAGTGAAGATGTCAATTCTTCCCAAAGTGATCTGTAAATTTAACAGAATACCAATCAAAATGCCAGCAAGATATTTAGTAGGTAGAAACAAGATGATTCTAAAATTTATAATGGAAGGGTAAAGGAATTAGGGTAGTTAGGACAATTTCGAAAAAGAATAAAGTTGGGGGCCAGCCCCCATGGCCTAGTGGTTAAGTTCGGCATGCTCCACTTCAGCAACCTGGGTTCAGTTCCTGGGTGCGGACCTATGCCACATGCCACTTGTCTGTCAGTACCCATGCTGTGGCACTGGCTCACATACAAAAAAAGAGGATTGGCAGCAGATGTTAGTTCAGGGTGAATCTTCCTCAGCCAAAAAAAAAAAAACAAGTTGGAAGAATCAGACTACGTAATTTTAAGACTTACTATAAAAGCTAGAGTAATTAAGACACTGTGGTAATGGTAAAGAGATGCACACAGATGAACGGAACCAGAGTCCAGAAATAGATCCATGCAACTATGACCACTTGATCTCTGACAAAGGTACAAGAGCAGCTCAATGGAGAAAGGATAGTCTTTTCAACAAATGGTGTTGGAACTGGTTATTCATATTCAAAAACGGATCCTCTTTCTAAACTTTCCATCTTATAGAAAGCTAAACCCAAAACGGATCTTAGATCTAAATGTATAATGTAAACTCAAACTTTTAGGAAAGTAATATGAGAAAACTTTCATGATCTGGGATTAGGTGAAGAGTTTTTAGAAACGATACCAAAAACATAATTCATAAAATAAAAAAGTGACAAATTGAATTTCATCAATTAAAAAACTTCTGCTTTCGGGGTCAGTCCAGTGGCCTAGTGGTTAAGTTTGCACATTCCACTTCAGCAGTCTGGGGTTTGTGGGTTCAGATACCAGGTGCAGAGCTACACATCGCCCATCAAGCAATGCTGCTGCAGCATCCCACATACAAAATAGAGGAAAATTGGCACAGATTTTAGCCCAGGGCCAATATTCCTCACCAATAAATAAATAAATAAAAATAAAAAACTTCTGCTTTGCCAATGGCACTGTCAAAAGAATAAAAAGACAAGCTACAGACCTGGGGGAGATATACATCTATATCTATATCCATTTTTATATCTATATCAGTATCTATCAATATCGATATAGATATAAAAACTCTCAAAACTCAACAGTAAAAAAACGACCAAATTAAAAATGGGTAATGGACTTAACACTTCACCCAAGAGGATACAAAGATGGCAAAAAAGTATATGAAAAGATGTTGAACATCATTAGTCATTAAAAAAAATGCAAATTCAAATCAGATGAGCTACTACGACACACCTATCATAAAAAGAAAAAAAAAATATGGACAATACCAAGTGGTAGCAATGATGTAGAGCAACCAGAAGTCTCACACATCACTCATCAGAACGCAAACTGTTACAGCCACTCTGGAAAACGGTTGGCAATTTCTTATAAAGTTAAGCATATATGTACAACTTATAACCCAGCATTCCCACTCCTAAGTATTTACTCTAGAGAAATAAAACATATCTACACAAAAACCTGTACATGAACGTTCATAGCAGTTTTATTTACAATAGCTAAAAAGTGAAACAACTCAAGTGTCCTTCACCAGATGCACTGACAAACTGTGGTACATCCATACACAGGCATACTGATCAGCAATAATGAACTATTAATCCACACAACAATGTGGATGATCTCAAAGACATTACGCTGAGTAAAAGAAGCCGGTCTCAAAATGTTACATATTGTACAATTCCATTTATATGACATTCTCAAAACAAAAAAACTATAGTGATGAAAACCAGATGAGTGGTTATCAGAGACTATGGGTGGAGAGAGGGGGTGACTATAAAGGAAAAGCAGGAGGGAGTTTTTTCAGCTGATATATCCTGATTTTGGTAGTAGCTACACAAATCTTTACATGTGTTAACATTTACAGAACTGTACACCAAAATGAAAGAGAGCCAATATTATTGTATAATTTAAAAAATAAAAAAATAAACAATCACCTTAAAAGCTAGGAAAACAAAATAAACCAAAAAAAGATTAAGTTAAAAGAGAAAATTAATAAAATAGAAAACAGAGAAATCACTAGACCATAAAACCACCAGTTGATTATCTGGGAAAACCTAAAACAGAGACACCTGTGATAAGTACGTTCAAGAAAAGAATGACAGGTATTAGCAAATGACAATAGTGATATAATCACACGTAGAAAATATATTTGAGAGCACATTACTCATAACTTTAAAGCAAATATGGAGATACAAATGAAATTATAATATTCTAGGGAAACATAACTTAGTATGTTAGCAAAAATTGATCCAAAGAAGTAGAAATTGAAAAAATAAAGAGTTATTCCACAAAAGCACCATGCCCTTATAGTTTTAGGGTAGAATTCTAACAAACCATTAAGAAACATAACTTCTATTATTTTAAATTTTATTGTGGCTAGCCTCCTACTTAGGTCAGGCAATAAAAGAATAAATAAATAATTAATTTTAAAAAAATAAATAAAAAGCAGAGATAAATCATGCATTCTAATTCAAATTCTCTGTAACCCACCCACATATGTCAATCAAATCACTCAGTCCCTTATCATAATGCTGTGGAAAAAATTAACGTGGAATTGAATTCTATTCAGATTTAATTTATGCAATTTTATCTATACGTACTCATTCATATTTTTCATATAGCCCCTAAATACAACCATTTTATCTGGAGCTCAAAAAACCTTCTCTACCAACGCTAGAGAGAAAACTGAATGTTTCGTACTTAACAAAAGTATGCTATTCAACGTTAAATATACAAACCATGTATATTGTACGTGAAGATGATTTAAGGGACTTTTAAAAGAACTATATTTTATCCTAACTCACTGACATCAGAATCTAAACTCTGTGTAGTGATTCCACTCCAGGAGTACCATGTGCAGGTTCCCCCTTAATCTCCTGCCCTCTCTCCTAGGGTGAATACTCTCTGTAACCATGTTAGTGACACCGCTTGGTGATGGCTTAGATAGTACTGGTGCTACATTTGGTTAACTTTATAGCTGGTACCTTTTGAGCAAATAAGTTTAGTCTTAAAGTGTCATCCCCAACAGACTAGAAGCACCCAACTGACAGAATACAGCAGTCCTACCCCCTGACTTGAGCTCCATCTTCATTTACCATCTCCATTTTACCTGCACAGATCCTTCCTTCAGATGTGAATTCCACTTCTCATGGGATCAATCCATCTCTACTAAGGTATCTTATTGTCTTATTTGGTCATAAGGCCAGTTCATAAGAAGGGATCTACTTCTTATAGGTTCATGTCTATTATCCTGTTAAATGAAACAAAGTTTAACCACACTAGGAACAAAAACATTTCTCCTGTCAACAAGACAAAGCTGTTAATTTTTGCTTTCCTATCATAGTACCTATATAGTTCATAAATACTTACTCTCCTTTCCTAATCTCAAAAGGCAAAATAATCACAACTGGAACACTAAAATCTTCTCATTGTTCCTGACCAATGAAATCAACAAGAGTAAAAGCGTACCTAAAAGAATAGATTACCAGATGTGAAAATCAGGCAGAGGAGAGGGGAAGTTAGGTTACAGGAAAGAGAGAGAAAGAAAGGGGCGAGGGACAAAGATAGCTAGGACTGACTACAGATTGATCCCATAAATATCAATGAAAAGTGTTTTAAAACATGAGTAAATTATTCCAGCAGATTTTAAAAGATATCATTACCAACTTGTTATGGCCTATTCCATAAATGCATAGTTCAACACTAGGAACCACATCAATGTAATTTACTCCATTCACGGATAAATGAATTCATTTATTTAAGAAGTACTGTCTGGCATTATGTGAGCTATGTTAAACTCACATAACTCTGGCCCTCATGAATGCCTTCTGATCATCTTGGAAATGAAAAACTTATATGACAAAATTAAATATCTAATGTCAAAATCTTATTAATATAGGAATTTAAGGAATATCTACAATTTGATTAAGAATACCAGATACCTCTAGCAAATATCATACTTAAAATTTTAAAAAAAGAAAGAAAAAGGGAGCGGTGAACCATTAAATTAAAGACCTAACAGATATCAACAATTGCCAAGTATGGACCTTATTTGGATCCTGATCCACAAAGTTTCTAAAAATTCATGTTTATATGAGAATCAGGACAATAGGTACATGGCTGGATATTTGATGATAATTAGGAATTGCTAACTTTAAGTGTGATAATGGTATTGGGCTTAAGGTTTTTTTTTTTTTTAAAGCTCTCATATCTTAGAAATACATACTGAATTATTAGATGAGACGGCTTGGATTTGCTTCAAAGTCATTTGCATTTAGGGAGTGGGTGGAAGTCTAGATAAAACAAGGCTGGCTATATAATGATCATTTGTTGAAGCTGGACGTTGGATCTATCAGGTTAATTATACTAGTGTCTCTACTTTTGAATATGTTTGAAATTTTCCAAAATACAAAGTTTTAAAATTGTTTTTAATTATTAAACACACAAAAAAAAAATCAGACAATAAAGAACAAAAACAAAAAGAAAAATACTACAGAGAATCTATATTATTGGACAACCCATAGATACAACTATTCAACACTGTCCTATTAACATTAAAATTTCTTATTTACTAATTTTTAATTGAAATATACATACCAAAAATGCACAAACTGAAAGTTTACAGTTCTATGAGTTATCACCAAAAATATCCCTCTCTGTGTAAACCACCATTTAGGTCAAGAAATAGAATTCAACCAGCAGTCCAAAACTACCATGATACCCATCTCATCACCATCCACCTCCCTCCCTCCTCCATAGGTAACTACTCTCCTGCTTCTAATTTCTTAGATTGTAACCATACAGTATCTATATCTTTGCATCTGATGTCTTTTGATCACCATGTGAAATTCACCCATGCTACTTGTAGCACTGGATTTTTTCTTTTTTCCTTTTTTTCAGTTTGCTATTTTCATTACCATGTAGCAAGTGATTCCCAGTGTGGTCCGTGGACTCCTGGGAATCCCCAAGACCCTTTCAGAGTTTAACAGAATACAAAAAATTCATTGATGTGGTTTCAGATTCCATGTTGCAACCAAACTTTAAAAAACTACTTGTCGAGTTCTGGTGTAGCATCAAAGAATATTCACATTTATCTGAAAAGGCTATTAAAATACTTCTCCCATTACAATTACATATCTATCTATGTGAAGACAGTTTCTTTCTATACTTCAACCAAAATATGTCACAACAGACTTAACTGCAGAAGCAGACATGAGAAATCAGCTGTCTTATATCGAGTCATACATTATAGTAATTTGCAAAAATGTAAAGCAATGCTACTCGTCTCACTACATTTTTCTTGTTTTTGAAGATACAGTTGTAATTTTACATAGTTTTATTTAGCATATATTATTTATGATCACATGTAATGGTTTCTTATTGTCATTTTAAATGAGTTAATAAACATTTTAACAATTTCTCAACTTTAATTTCTAATGTTACTTAAAAGCACATATATCAAGTGACATCGACAACACAGTAGAGTGAGCTGTTTCCTTTGTCTCTTCTCTTCGAATTAAAACTAAATGGACATTCACTGATCAGCAGAGGATACACACACAGCACAGCAGGATGCTTGAGAGACCCAGGCAGCTATCCATCTGCAGGAGGACAGACTACCCCTGGGGAGGTGGTAGAGATAGGTGAGCATTCTCCAGCCCCCTGGCAGCCCTGTACACGTGTGTGACAGCTCTCCTGGCTGGAGTGCCCATAGCACCATTGCGGCCCCAAGGGTGGGAGCGTGCCTTGGTGCAACTGTGGAAACAGGTGATGGCAGCCCTGAGCCCGTATGTAATAGCTCTCCCATCTGGTGGAAGAGCCCACAATGATGCTACAGTCCCTAGGGAGCAGCCCAGGCTCAGACTCAGTGAGGAGGCCACACCTACGAAGCACAACAATGGTATGACCCAGAAGGAGATGGCAGCGGATCTGCATGCATGGGCGAATGAGTTCCTGGCTGCTGTGAATGCCCACAGTACCGCTGCAGCTCTGAAGCGGGGAGTGTGTGTCAGCAGGAGTGTGGGAGCAGGTGGCAGCAACCCTGGGCCCCCACATGATCACTTTCCCATTTGGTGGGAGACCCTACAGGGCCACTGTAGTCCCAAGGAGTGGCCCAGGCTCAGACATGCACAGGTGACAGGGACTGCAGCAGGCTCAGAATGCATAGCTCCTGCCCCACCCCCAGTGGTGGCAGGTGGAATCTGCAACCAGATACTATCACTATGCAAAGGCACAAATCCACAGCATCAAACAGTATGAAGTAGTATATTAATACCCCAGACCAGAAGGAAAAAAGACAAACACCCAGAAATCAATCCTAAAGGCACAGAAATCTACAATCTAAATGATACAGAATTCAAAATAGTTATAAAAAAAGCTCAACGAGTTAAAAGAGAACTCAGAAAGACAGTTCAATGAAATTAGGAACACAATTAATGAAGAGAGGGAATTCCTCAAAAAAGAGATTGAAACCATAAAGAAAGAACAATCAGAAATGTTGGAGATGAAAACACAAAGAATGAGATAAAGAAAAATCTGGAGGCCTTAAATAACAGAGCTGATATTATGGAGGACAGAATTAGCAATTTACAGGACAGGAATATAGAAACACTTCAGATGGAGGAGGAGAGAGAACTAAGAGTAAAAAGAAAAGAAGAAAGTCTCTGAGAAATATCTGACTCAATTAGGAAAAACAACATAGGATTATAGATATTCCAGAGAGAGAAGAGAGGGAGAAAGAAGCAGAGAGCTTGTTCAAAGAAATAATAGCTGAGAACAGCCCAAACCTGGGGAAGGCATTGGAATTCCAAACAACAGAAGATAACAGAACTCCTAATTACATGAATGTGAAAAGACCTTCTCCAAGGAATATATGAGTAAAACTTGCAAAAGTCAACAACAAAGAAAAAATACTAAGGGCAGCAAGGCAGAAGAAAATAACTTACAAAGGAATCCCTAAAAGGCTTTCAGTGGATTTCTCAGCAGAAACCTTACAGGCTAGGAGACAGTGGAATGACATATTTGAAAATTCTGAAAGACAGAAACTTTCAGCCAAGAATACTCTAGCCCGTGAAAATATCCTTCAGATATGATGACGAAATAAAAACTTTCCCAGATAAACAAAAGCTGAGGGAGTTCATCACCACAAGACTCCTCCCACACAAGATAGGATCAAGAAGGCCCTCATACAAGTGTTTAGAAAGCCTTGAGCAAGGAGATAAAAGAGCAGACAAAATCAGAAAATTGCAACTATCCATCAGAACAGATTAGCAAACAATTATAACACTAAAGAAGGAAAACATCAAGAATAAATATGATCACTTTTTTTTTCCTTGCTGAAGAAGATTGTTGCTGAGCTAACATCTGTACCAATCTTCCTCTATTTTGCATGTGGGATGTCGTCACAGCACGGTCTGATGAGCACTGCACAGGTCTGTGCCAGGGATCCAAACTGGCACACCCCGGGCCGCCGAAGAGGAGTGCATGGACTTGACCACTACGCCACCAGGCTCGCCCCTATAATCACTTCATTTTAACCACAAACACAATACAAAATGGAATAAGTTGTGACAATAACTTAGAAGGAAAAGAGAAAAGGGATGGCACCTGCTTACACTAACGGAATAAGAGGGTATCAGAAAATGGACTATCTCATCTACAAGATATTTTATACAAACCTCACGGTAACCATTAAACAAAAAATCAGAACAGAGAGACAAATGATAAATAAAGAGAAAACCATCAAAGTCACCAAACTGAATTGGCAGTACGAAATACACAGGACAAGAAACAAGCAAAATACAGAACAACCTGAAAACAAGTGACAAATTAGCAGCATTAAGCCTTCATATTTCAATAATCATTCTAAATGTAAATGGATTGAATTCCTCAATCAAAAGACGGAGAGTGGCTGGATAGATTAAAAAACAAGACCCAAAAATATGCTCCCTCCAGAAAACACATCTCAGTTCTAAAAACAAACACAGGCTCAGACTGAAGGGATGGAAGACAATACCCAAAGCTAACGGCAAACAAAAGAAAGTAGGTATTGCCATACTTATATGAAACAAAGTAGGCTTCAACATAAAAAGGAAATGAGAGACAAAAAGGGGAAGTATAGAATGATAAAAGGGACACTCCATCAAGAGGACATAACATTTATATATGCACCTAACACAGGAACACCAAGGTACATAAAGCAACTATTAATTGACCTAAAAGGAGGTATTAACAGAAACACAGAAATAGTAGGAGACGTTAACACCCCACTTTCGTCAATGGACAGATCATCCAGACAGAAAGTTAACAAGGAAATAGTGGAACTAAATGAAAAACTAGACCAGATGGGCTTAATATATAGAGAGAGAACATTCCATCCAAAACCAGTAGAATACACATTCTTCTCAAATGCACACAGCCACTTTCAAAGACAGACCAAATGCTTGGAAACAAGGCAAGCCTCAACAAATTTAAGAAGACTGAAATAATATCAAGTATTTTTTCTAACCATAATGCTATGAAATTAGAAATCAACTATAAGAAAAAAGCTGAGAAAGTGACAAATACGTGGAGACTAAACAACAGGCTACTGAACAACCAATGCATCACTGAAGAAATTAAAGTAGAAATCAAAACATATCTGGAGACAAATGAAAATGAAAATACACCATAGCAACTCATATGGGATGCAGCAAAAGTGGTCCTAAGAGGGAAACTCATAGCAATACAGGCCCACCTCAACAAACAAGAAAAACCTCAAATAAGCAATCTTAAACTACACCTAACAGAACTAGAACAAGAAGAACAAACAAAGCCCAAAGTCAGCAGAAGGAGGGAAATAATAAAAATTAGAGCAGAAATAAATGAAATTGAAACCAAAACAACACTAGAAAGGATCAATGAAATTAAGAGTTGGTTCTCTGAGAAGATAAACAAAATTGGCAAACCCTTAGGCAGACTCATGAAGAAAACAAGAGAGAAGGCTCAAATAAAATTTGAAATGAAAGAGGAGAAATTACAATAGATACCACAGAAATACAAAGGATTATAAGAGAATACTATGAAAAACTATATGCCAATATATGAGACTATCTAGAAGAAATGGATGAATTCTTAGACTCACATAAGCCTCCCAAAACTGAATCAAAAAGAAATAGAGAATCTGAATAGACCAATCACAAGTAAAGAGATTGAAAGAGTAATCAAAAGCTCCCCAAAAATAAAAGTCCAGGACCAGATGACTTCCCTGTAGAATTCTACCAAAGATTCAAGGAAGATTTAGTACCTATCCTTCTCAAAGTATTCCAAAAAACTGAAGAAGACGGAACACTTCCTAACTCATTCTATGAAGTCAACATCACCCTGATACCAAAGCCAGACAAGGACAACACAAAGAAGGAAAATTACAGGCCAATATTGCTGATGAGCATAGATGCAAAAATCCTCAACAAAATACCAGCAAACCAAACACAGCACTACATTAAAAGGATCATACACCATGATCAAGTGGGATTTCTATCAGGGACACAGGGACAGTTCAACACCTGCAAATCAATCAATCTGATACACCACATTAACAAAACGAGGACTAAAAAGTACATGATCATCTTAACAGACACTGAGAAAAGCCTCTGACAAGATCCAATATCCATTTATGATAAAAAAAAAAACTCTCAATAAAATGGGTATAGAAGGAAAGTACCTCAAAATAATAAAAGCTGTAAATGACAAACCCACAGCTGACATCATACTCAACAGGGAAAAACTGAAAGCCATCCCTCTGAGAATAGGAACAAGTGTGCCCACTTGCTACTCTTATTTAACATTGTACTGGATGTTTTGGCCAGAGCAATTAGGCAAGAAAAACAAATAAAAGATATCCAAATTGGCAAGGAAGACCTGAAACTTGCACTGCTTGCAGATGACATGATTCTATACATAGAAAATCCTAAAGAATCCATTGGCAAACCATTAGAAATAATCAACAACTACAGCAAAATTGCAGGGTACAAAATCAACTTACAAAAATCAGGTGCATTTCTATACTCTAATAACAAACTAACAGAAAGAGAATTCAAGAACACGATCCCATTTACAATCACAACAAAAAGAATAAAATATCTAGGAATAAATTTAACCAAGGAGGTGAAAGACCTATAGATTGAAAACTATAAGACATTAGTGAAAGAAATCAATGATGACATAAAGAAATGGAATGATATTCCATGCACATGGAGTGGAAGAGTAACCATAGTTAAAATGTCCATACTACCTAAATCAATCTACAGATTCAATGCAATCCAAGCAGAATCCCAATGACATTCTCCACAGAAACAGAAGAAAGAATCTTAAAATTCATATAGGACAACAAAAGATCCTGAATAGCTACAGTAATCCTGAGGAAAAAAACCAAAGTTGGAGGCATCACAATCCCTGATTTCAAAATATACTAGAAAGCAGTAGTAATCAAAACAGAACAGTACTGAACCAAGAAAGACACACAGATCAAAGGAACAGAATTTAAAGGAAGTCCAGAAATAAACCCACAAATCTACAGAGAGCTAATCTTTGACAAAAGAGCCAAGAATGTGCAATGGAGAAAAGAAAGTCTCTCCAATAAATGGTGTTGGGAAAACTGGACAGCCCCATGCAAAAGAATGAAAGTAGACCATTATCTTTCACCACACACAAAAATTAACTCAAAATGGCTTAAAGACTTGAAGGTAAGACTTGAAACCATAAAACTCCTAGAAAAGAATATAGGCAGTACACTCTTTGACATCAGTTTTAGAAGCATCTTTTCAAATACCCAATGCCTACTCGGGCAAGGGAAACAAAACAAAAAATAAACAAATGCGACTTCATCAGACTAAAGAGCTTCCGCAAAGCAAAGGAAACCAGGAAAAAATGAAAAGATAACCCACCAAGTGGGAGAAAATATCTGTAAATCATATATCCAACAAGGGGTTAATCTCCGAAGTATGTAAGGAACTCACACAACTCTACAACAAAAAAACAAACAACCCAATCAAAAAATGGGCAGAGGATATGAACAGATATTTTTTTCCAAAGAAGATATACAGATGGCCAACAGGCACATGAAAAGATGTTCAACATCACTAATCATCAGGGAAATGCAAATCAAAACTACACTGACATATCACCTTACACTTGTTAGAATGGCTATAATTACCAAGACAAAAAACAAATGTTGAAGAAGATGTGGAGAAAAGGGAATCCTCATACGCTCCTGGTGGGAATGCAAATTGGTGCAGCCACTATGGAAAACAGTATGGAGATTTCTCAAAAAATTAAAGATAGAAATACCATATGATCCAGCTATCCCACTACTGGGTATTTATTCAAAGAATCTGAAATCCACGATTCAAAGAGATGTATGCACCCCTATGTTCACTGCAGCATTATTCACAATAGCCAAGATGTGGAAGCAACCCAAGTGCCCATCAACTGATGAATGGATAAAGATGATGTGGTGTGTATATACACAACACACACACACACACACACACACACACACACACACACACACAATGGAATACTACTCAGCCATAAAAAAGATAAAATCATGCCATCTGCAACAACATGGATGGAACTTGAGGATAGTATGTTGAGCAAAATAAGCTAGACAGAGAAAGGCAAATATTGTATGATTTCACTCATATGTGGAAGACAAACAAATACACGGACAAAGAGAACAGATCAGTGGTTACCAGAGGGGAAGAAGGTTGGGGGTGGTCATAAGAGGTAAAGGGGCACATGTATATGGTGACTGACAAATAACAATGTAGACCCGAAATTTCACAATGTTATAAACTATTATGACCTCAATAAAAAAAATTTTAAAGAATCTCTCTCTCTCATATAAAAAATGTTCCTTGGATTCCTCCGTAATTGTGGAGTCCCGAGACCCAAAAATTTGAGAACTGCTGCTGTACAGTATTCCTTATGCTAAAATACTATAATTTATTCATCCACTTTTGTTGATGGACATAGGGGCTGTGTCTAGTCTGGGAACATAACAAATAAGGATGCAATGAATATTCCTGTACATGTCTTTTGGCGCACATTATGTCCATACTTCTGTTGAGTTTATAACTAGGGGTAGAATCGCTAGAAGTCGCTAGATCATAGTGCATGTTAACATTCAGCTCTAAGAGACAATGCTTTCCAAAGCGGCTATTAAGCATCTGACGTGGTTAATCTAATTGAGAGGGACTACAGGTATAAAATTTGCACTGTATTTCAAAGACTTAGTATGAAAAACATAATGCAGAAAACCTCACTAATAATCATTTTCTATCGATTACATGTCAAAATGATAATATTTTAGATATAGTGGGTTAAATATATTATTCACATTAATCTCATCTTTCTTTTTCTTGTATTTTGTGACTACCAGAAAATACAGAACTACATATATGACTTACATTTGAGGCTTCCATTATATATCTATTGGACAGAGCTGCTCCAGGGGGAAAAAGAGAAGTCAAACAGGCCAATACTAACACTGCATATAAGAACAGTCTGAGATGCTTCTGAGAAGGGTATCGGGTTTTGAGGAACCAGGAAAGACTTCCCAGAGGAGGTGACATCTAAAGGAAAGCTGAAGGACAAGCAGGAGTTAGCCTAGTGAAGAAAGAGGCAGAGAAAGGGAGATAAAGCCAGGCAGAGGGAACAGTGTGTGCAAAGACCAGGAGAGAAGAGAAATGTGTGCAGTGTGGCAGGAACATGGTGCAGCAGAGGGGAGTGGTGAAGGGGACTGACAAGTGACAAGAAAGGTAAAAACCAGCCAGACCATGAAGGGCCTAACGAGTTATGTTTGTATTTTGTGAATAGGGAACTACTGTTGGGTTTTAAGCAAGAAAGTTACATAATCCTATCTGTACTTTAGGAAAGTCACACTGGCTGCTGCTGTGTATGATACAACTAAAGTCAAGACCAGTTGGGGGCCGTTACAATAACGCAGACACAAACAAATGGGTCTCTAGGTGAAGAGAACAGCAGTAGAGGGATGTGAACCTACAGCAAAAGCACTATTCCAAAAGCTTCAGTTTCTTCTAATAAGAATATCTACCTCACAGAGTATTTTATGGATTTCTGTAAAAGTGTTCTGTATTCTAACTCTCAGTAAAAAGTTTGAATGTCACTAGTACAGGCAATAATCTCAAAAAACTGAATTCTATTTCAGAATATACTATACACAAAGATTCATTTTTCTACATCTTACTAACTTAAAACCTCAAAGACGCTTTAACAATCGATGAAATTAAGTCAGATAATAAAAGGCTTACTCTTACTTATATTTGAAAAGTAAATCTCAGCTACTAACCATCATAGTACGCTCTATTTAATCTCAATATTAATCTCAGCACCATTTCCCTAAAAACTGAAATGTAAGTGAATTAAAGGTAGCTATCAAGTTACTCTCATTCAGTGGTAAGAACATGAGTGTGAAACAAGTTCAGTTCTTCACCAAACTGAGACTAGCACGGCAGTGAGTTATTAAGTATTTGAGAGAAAACCAGAAAACTGTTCTGTCAGCTTCATTTATTTTGAAGTTTTGGGACATTCAAAAGTTATATCTTCTGTAAATAAACTATACAACATGGGAGAAAAAAAGTAAAAGGTCACTTTATTTTTCTAAAAATTTCTGAAATTCTCTAAGCTACTAATATACTCTTGACTCTTCTGAGACATACAGCAATCTTTATTGATCACTTATAATTTAACTTGGGCAAAAAGGTACTTGAAATCTAACTTTTGCCCCACCGTTCGCTTCTTGCCTGAAATACTCTTAAAACACTGTAGCAAGTTACGTTCTGTACCTATTTCCTTGACAAAAATGATAGCCCTTAGAATAGAGTTCTCCACAGACCCCCTTCTTAAACTTCTCCCCGTGTAACTTTAATCCTCATCCTCTCTAGTCAGGTGTTGTATAACAGTCGGCGCTCCGAATCCGCCTCCGCGTGCTCTGCATCCGCGGATTCAACCAACCAGGGATCGAAAGGCCTATGACGGCTGTCTCTGCTGAACATACACAGACTTTTTTTTCTTGTCATTATTCCCGAAACAATACAGTATAACAACTATTTACACAGCATTTACATTGTATTAGGTACTATAAGTAATCTAGAGATGATTTAAAGTATATGGAAGGATGTACATAGCTTATGTACAAATACTACAACGTTTTACTGTATTTAAGGAACTTGAGCATCCTGGGATTTTGGTATCTGTGTGTGTGGAGGGGTGTCCTGGAACCCCAAGGGACAATTACATGCACCACAATGTCCTTTTGTACACTGAATGTTCTTAGCTTTCTCTTTTTTAGATTAAATAATAGAAACTTAACTTCCCAAGGGTCTAAATTGTTCTACAGAATCGTAGAAACAGAAATTCCCTTCACCTCTCATCACTCCTTTTCTCTCTCACCTGATGATCTCATGTCATACTACTTGGAGAAATCTCCACCTTCCCACCCGCAAAGCTGCACACCCAAGAACACCTGCACCAATTTACCTCCTCCCTCTTGTGACAAGAAAGGAAGTCTCCTTTTTTTCCTGATCTCCATACTCTTCTTTCTGTCTCCATCACTACTACCCTGGTCCAAGCTCCTGTCTCTCTGGCCTGGATTACAGCCAGAACCTCCTCACTGATCGTCCCATCTCTACTTCTGCCTACTTCACAACAATACTACATACAGTGGCCAAAGCGACTGTTTCAAAATATACATCACACATCACTTAAACCTCTTCAATAATTACACTTAAAATAAAACCCAAACTCTTTACAATGGTTTCCAAAGTCCTGAGTTCCTGCCTGTCATTCTAACTTCACCTTGTCACTTTCCCTTATGACCACTGTGCTCCAGCCACACTGACTTTTATTCATTTACCTGCAACACACTAGTTCTTTCACACTCTTTCCTGATTCTCAGTCTTTCATGTTGTTCCCAGGTGCAAGGTTCTCTTATCCCAATCGTAACATATTTAGCTATTCTTTAGGTCTTACAAACGTCTCCTTGACAAAGAAGCCTTCCCCTAATTACTGTTATTCACTACCTCGGGCCTTTGTTTCCATTAGAGCACTTATTACAACTTATTCACTAGACGGTAAGCTCCATGGGGCAGAAACTATGTCCATCAGGTTGCTGAGCCTTACACAGTGCCAGACATAAGAGCTCAATGAGTATTTGCTGAATGAATGAATGAGTGAAGAGACGGGGTTAGGTTGCAATCTCTGCTCTACCACCTCCTAGTGGTTTAATTTTAGATAAGTCACAACTTCTCTTGAGCTTCAATTTTCAATTTTCTCTTCTATAAAAAAGGGATAAATACCTCACAGGATTGCTAAATGATACCTAGTGAAGATTAACTGGCAATAAATAAAGACCAAGCACAGTATCTGAACCTAATTTAATAAACGTTATAAACTTAATTTAATAAATGTTCAGTTTCCTTCCCTTCCTTCCATAGCTTAGACAGTGAACATTCCCTCAGCTAATTCAGTACTGGAACCATATATAGAGATAGATAGATCCATTTATATATATATCTATTGTTGCATCTATTTAAAAAGACTGACGACATGCATCTGAACAGATAGATTGGGAACTTGTATTTGCAGGATCTAATCCTATACCTTAGAAAGTGGGAATAAGTAATGTACATCTATTACTCGCCCCTCCCAAAAAATGGATGGGGGAGTATGAAGAGAAAAAGAGGAGAAACAGGAGGGAAAAGTAACTTTAGAAATGAGAAATCATTAATTCAACTTCAATTCCTAAGTTTAGAACAACCTTTACTTATCTATAAAGATTTGCAACAAGAACAGGATTAATACTCATTCTAAATTTCTGAAATAAAAACATTTTCTATTTGCTTAAATTCATGTAAATCTCACCCATATTAAACGTATTTTCCTCGTTTTTACCTTTCACTCCTTAAACCATAATGTCATTGATAAAACATAAGAAAAACAACAAAAAAAACCCATCCGCCACAAAAACCCCTCAGATCAGAGACCCAAAAAGGTCTCACTGCTCCCTCAATTTCTTGATAAGCTTTAAATTTTCTAACCATCAAAGTATGTATTTTCTTTCCTAACATTTTCATTAACTACTGCTCACTTTTCAAACTGACATGACTTTTATGTTCTCTTCAGAGATTTGACTTTCTAGAAATCTTCTAAATCACTTACCACAGCTCATTCAAATCTCCTCCATACTCTTCCTGGAACACAGTACCCCTCTGAAAGAGGTCATTTAATACTTTCTGCCTGATAACCACCTTGAATTTGGTGGACTGTGCTACATACCTTCATATTCTCCCTAGGAGGTGGATATAATTTAGATTCTAAACCCAAGGAAAGGTTTATGTTAAGCAATTTAATTCAGTTTTACTCAATATATTTTATGTAATCAAGCTTGACTTTTTTAGAAGTAATTGGAATCTGGTTTAGATTTTTTTTCTCATGTTCCAATTATTTCTACAACCTTTCTAAAATTGGAACTTATTTTCTATCCTTAAACTGGAAATGTATAAAATGCTGCTGAAACTCCCATAAAATTCATGGGTAAAGATTTATCCATTAGATAAAATCCAAGAGTAAAAAGAATATTTTATGCTACCACAACATCTAAAACAGTACACTGTGCAGAGCAAAGACTCTTGAACATAATAAGCTGAAAACCAGTTTAAAGATGAATTTTATCACAGGTCAGTCAGTATATTCCAGGAAGAATTCTCAAGAACAGCAAATGCTCTGCCAGCAAGTAACCAAAAACTAACCACCTTGCTATTGTAAAATGATAGACAAATACAACAAACATTCTAAATTACATTTTAAGGCTTCATCTAGGGCAGCATTTTTCAAACTACAGACTACAGTCTATTAGTGGGTCCAAAATTAATTTAAGGAGTCCAGATCAGCAAACGAAGAAAGGAAGGGTGAAAGAAGGGAGGATAAATAGAATATAAAATGTCAGAGTGCTTACAGGTAATAAGGGCATTATTTCATGAACAGGTAGTATTATTTCATGAACTCTGTTTTGTTCTGTATACTGGGAGTAACATAATATGTATTTTAAGGGTGGGTTTGACTAGAAAACAAAAGTTAGAAAATACTGATCTGGAAAAAACGATAAAGCAATGAAACTGTTACATTTACCAAGTTATTGTTTGGGAGGCTGAGCAAGACTAACAGCTTCTACTGAGTAGCAGACAGTTTTAGAAACCTTCATACATTTGTAAAAGCCGGACATCCCTCTGTGAGATGCGAAGAAGTACCTTTTCCTCTTACAGAAGGCCTAAAACATGCCCAGCAAAGCTCACAGGTGCCCGCACTAATGTTCTTATCCCTTCAAACTTCCCAACGCACAAGTCAATCTTTACTTCCTCCTAACTCTCAGGACCGTTCAGTGCAGTTAAGATACAGGAGCTCCTGAAAGGTAATCACTGGTCCTTGAACAACTGCTTCTAGAAAACATAAACTGTATTCCATATTACAATCTAGAGGTTAAAAATAAGACTCTGGCATTCAGAAAAATCACTTGGAAGTAAAACAGTCACACTATTCTACTTCAGGTCACATTTAATAGTCACATAGTCCACTAAAATGGTCATGTGAAGAGAATAAACACCAAAGTAAACAAAGATCTCTTTTTAAAGGTATATGAAATGTTTCCAAGATTCAAGGCACAACCTGGAGCCATTTAATATTGCAGGTAACAGGTAAGAAAGAGTCACTCTGAAGAGTCAGTATTGGAACTGCCTAAATATTGGCCACTCAATCTGCATTTCTTCACCAGGTCTATGTTAAGAGTTACTCTGAAAGCTCAGTTCTTTTAACAGAGCTTTCTAATTATTTTTGAAGCCACTTAAAAAAAAAAACACCACTTTTTGATGTAGAAGGGACAGTTTCATAAATTACAGCTAATATCTGTTCTAAAGGCTCAAGATGATGGGTATTTCTCAGGATGCACCCACTACTCATCACAACTACTGTATATTCAAGGTAAACAAACCCCACTATTGTCATGGAAGCACATCCCCCCCTCCCCCGTACTACTGTTAGAGCTTTTTCTTCTCTAATACAAAACTGCATGTGGTTGGATAGAGAGAAAAGGACAAAAAGTACAGCTACAAAGAGAATTTTCCCAGTTGCAGACTGAAGGGTTCCTTTAATCTCTGCTCACAGTTTAATCTTCTGCCTAGCTCACTACCTCCTTTTTTCTTATACTTTGAAACTTGTTGTGGCTTGAGACATCAACCCTTGGCATAATCACTGGCTAGTTTTATAATTTGATCCCACATGATTGGAAAAAGGAGTTTCAGTCTTTGCCTACTAACAACTCCTCATTAAACACAAATTCCAAAAACATACATCTTTGATAAGCACCTACCAGAAAGTCATTTTGTGTACAGGTCTAAAAGAATGCACCAAGACAAATTACAGGTTCACAGCCTCTTATTCCTAGAAGCAAAAAGACTTTTAGTTCAAACACTAACGACACAGGTTTTAATGAGAGAAGAGCAAAAGAACTCGTTTGTTTATCCATTCTGATCAGACATCACTAAAACTCAATTCCGATTACAGTAGACGACAAAGCTGGACACCCCTAATCACCCTAGATTAAAGATGCCTCTCACTTTCTTCTCTCTCCTGGGCCATTACACCAAACCTAGAGAACTATACCCACCTTCAGGCTACAGGAAACAACATAATAGCTTATTGATCTCTGGTGTAGACCCAAAACCACAAGTCATCAGGCAAGTAGGGATCACAGCCACTTGATGCAACTAACAATCAAAAGTCATGCACTGGGTTTTCTGGTCACACACAAGCACACCAGTGGCTATTACCACATCAAATCTGGACCAACCTCCCCAGCTTCCCACCCCAAACAAACAAAAATAATAACATAGTAATTAGGTCAGGGCTCAATACATTCTGAATCACACAGAAAAACTATTTCTTGGCTGTCAGTAAATTTCAATTTAAGTTCATTAAATTCTTCATTTAACGTAATTTCTCAGGTTTTAAAAGTTACCATCACATTCAATTCCACAGACAAACGCTTTCAAAAGAGAGAATACTCGCTCATGAATTACATGTTGACTGCACTCCATCACCACCGCCATTATTGGAATGAGTGTTTGTGGCAAATTTTAAGTAAAATTTACCAAAGCATGATAACTTCTAATTATTTTCTTCTGAAGAAATCAAAGCACCACTCCAAAAAGCAAAGGTTAACCGTGTTCTCTAAACACCTATTCAATGTGTTTAACTGATGAACTAAGAACGGTGAAGTCAGAAGTGGAACTAAAGTCTCCCGCAAGGAATGTTCTTTCCAATTAATTCCATTTAGCTCTTTTTCGGAACCCAACGTAATATAAAGCTTGGTCCTCACACATCGTCTTCAGCCTTCTCTTAACCTCAAAGGAATATAGGTAATGCAATCCATAGACTAGAATAAAGCAACAGTGACGACATAAGCAGACAATGATGGATGAAATGACAAACGAACTAGGAGTCAGGGTAGACACTAAGGAGTCAGTAACTAGGAGTCAGAACGCCCTAAGACGGAGACACTGAGGTGGGGCTGGAAACTATTTTCTGGCCTTCCCCGCGTGCCGCTCCTGGGGAAGGCACAGGATCCTGCCCGCCCGGGATCCACGGAGCCTCGGCCCCCGAGGGGCAGGCAGGGGAAGAAAGCAGCGGGCTGCTCGTTCAGGGAGTGGGGAAGCGGGGAGAGATGCGGTGGGAATTTCACTGGGGAGAGAACTTCTCGACCCCGGAAGGGTCGGGGTGGCAGGACCGTCCCGGCAGCGGCGGGGGCGACCTTCTTTCCCACACAGTCACACATCTTTGTGTCTGCGGGTTGTGCAAGGGGCTATGAGTCCTCGAGGAGCCGGCCGCGGGGCCCTCCAGCCCAGGTCGGGAAGTCTGCCCGCCACCCCTTGGTCCCCGGGGGCTCCCCCGGCCGGGACGCCCCAGCTCCTCTCCAACACCCCGCGGGTCCGGAGGTGGGCGAGCGCGCGAAAGCATCTTCGCGTGCGGACGCCCCCTCCGCTGCATCCACCCCTCGCCGGGTCTTTGTCCCGCCGGTGGCCGGGGTCTCTCGCCAGTTCTCCCGGGGAAGCCCTGTCCTGGAGGCCTCGGGGCCCGGGGTCGCCCCAGCTTTGTGAGGTCAGCGGGGCGCGGAGACGCGGACACTTACCGTACACCCCGGCGAAGAAAAGCAAGACCAACGCAGACCTCCACCGCGGAGACTCTTTTGTGCTCCAGCGACGGGCCATAACCACGGCAGATGGAGGGAGAGAGGAGGAGATGGAGGAGGAGGAAAAGGAGGAGGAGAAGGAGGAGGAGGAGGAGCCGGGGCCAGACACAGCCGCCACCGAGCCCCCGGCTGCTCCCTGCGCTCTCCGCGGCGGCGGGAGGGGGAAGGGAGGGGCCGCCGCCGCCCGCGCGCGCTCCCTCCTCCCTCCTCCCTCTCTCCCTCTGGCCCTCCCTCAGCCGCTCGCCAGCTCCCACCCCGGGCGGCGCGAGAGCCCTACGCGGGGCGGCCCTCTCGGGGGCGGGGGCAGGCAGCGCGCGCGCCGGCGCTAGACGAGGGCTGGCGGATGCGCAACCAGGGCCTCGGGCTGCACAGGCCGGCCGGCGCCGCCAACCGCCAGACGGAGCGCGAGCCGGCCCTTGCGCTGATCCGTGCGATCGGCAATCCCCTGGCCCGCCTGCTTGGGTGCCCGCCCCGCGCTCCGCCGGACTTTCCGAGGCTCCGGGCCGCTTTACTCTCGACTGGAGCCGGAGGAGCAAGGCAGTGCCAATCGATGAGCGAGCGCGCGAGCGCCGGCCGCTCCGCTCCCAGGCTGAGTGGGGCCCCATTGCGGAGCTCAGCCGCGGTCCAAGACCTCGTGCTGCCCCAGCAGTGGCGTGAGGGCCAGGTGGGAGGCTGAGCGTAGCTGCGTGTGCGGAGAGCGTGGGGGTCGAAGGCTGGGAACTTGGGAGTTTCTCTCCCCTATCCCTTCATGCCTCCGCTTAATATCGGCGCGGAGCCCTGGGTGGGTGGGCGCAGGTTAGGGCAGCTGATCCAGGCCAGGGGTCGGTGCAGAGGCCTGCTGGGGAGCTCGGGCTGGACACCACGCTCACGGTGCCCGGGATAAGTCGGGCAAGGCTGGAGTGTGGAGCTCTTCCAGTCTGGCGTGGAAGCCGCGGGAGACAGTTTGACATCGCGCAGGGGAGACGGAGTGGGGGCGGTGTTTAGAGCTGGGCCGGGATGCTCGGCTGGAGCCGTCTTTGGGGAGTCGAGAAGTGGGAAGGGGGGGTTCATTCAGCACTTCCTAATTTCCCTAAACATCTTCGCCCATCCCAGCAAGTGTGACGCCTCCTTCCTTAGATCTCCTAGCAGTTTCTAAATACCTTTGTAGTGACACTCGCACGTCAGACCTTCGCCTCGTGTTTTTAGTGTTTGTCTGCACGTCTCATCTCGCCTGCTGGATTTATCATTGGTCTTTACTCGCACTCTCCCGGCAAGTCATTGAAGACCTACAAGGCACTATGCTGACCGATTGACAGAGGTTACCTGTTTTTAATCCCTAACAACCTTGTGACATATTTTATCCACGTCTTATAGATAAGAAAATGGGACTCAGTTTAAATTGCCAAAACAATATAAGTAAATGCTTTGGAACAATTTTTCTCATTCCAAATTCAAGACTGTTTTCCCTATACCACAGCATACTCTGTAGAACGGTGCTTAGTATATAGGAGGTAAGTGTTAAATGTTAAGACATACTTTTTTGAATGTACATTTAAGGCTTTCCCTCTATCCCCCACCGATGTGTCCCCTTTAAGATGGTTTTTCCAGGAAATGGTATTCCAAAAGATAAAAAATTTATTAACGAACAATACAAAATCCAATAATTAACAAATCTTGTATCATCTGGCAAAAAAAAAGGAAAACTCAGACCTCCAAAAATGTTTTCCACTCTCATTGGAGAAGAGGAGCAGCTTCATAGTTCTTCGTTAAACAATCCCCAGTTGTCTTTCCTAGTTTTTGGAATCTACGCTCTACTTGGTTGTGTCTTGAGATAGAAATTGTAGAAACTGTGCTGCCCATGACTGCTGTGTTTAGGACAGGCCACAAACAAACAAAATGAGGAGAGACTGTGGACTGCATCTTCCCCTCTCCACTTTTAGTACCACTTGGGGAACCCTATCCAGAACACAAGACACACTGTGCCGGCAACAGTCCCTTGGCTGATGCATTCACGCCCCTCCCACCCCTACACTTGCTCTTCCACCCAGACCTGTCTTCTGGGACTTAACGAGTTCTAAAGCTTTTTGGTCTTAGGGTCCCTTTAAAAACACAATTTGGTAGGGACTCCAAAGAACTTTTTATATGGGTCATATCGATATTTACCATTTAGAAATTAAACCAAATTTTTCAAATATTTTTAAATTCATTTAAAATAAAAAATGCATTACAAGTTAACTCTGTTTTCCAAAACACAAAGATTTAGTGAGAAGTGTAGCATTGCTTCCATCTTTGGAAATCTCTTTAAGGTCTGGCTTAATAGAAGACAGCTGGATTCTCCTGTCTGCTTGTGCATCCAGTCTGTTGCAATATGTTGTGTTTGTTGAAGTACATGAAAAAAACCCAGCCTCGCACAGATATATAATTGACAGAAGGAGGACCTCACTACCTCCCCAGGGTCCTCAGATAAAACTTTGAGAACTGTTGATCTAGGTGTCTATCTTAATGCCTTCAAAACCTAACCATTGGGGCTGACTGGTGGCTCAGCGGTTAAGTTCATATGTTCCGCTTCCGTGGCCCAGGGTTGACGGCTTTGGATCCCAGGTGCGGACATGGTACCGCTTGGCAAGTCATGCTGTGGCAGGCATACCACATATAAAAGTAGAGGAAGGTAGGCACGGATGTTAGCTCAGGGCCAGTCTTCCTCAGCAAAAAGAGGAGGATTGGCTGCAGATCTTAGCTCAGGGCTGATCTTCCTCAAAAAATAAATAAATAAATAAATAAATAAATAAAATAAAGGAAAAAAACCCCTAAGCATTTTGTTTCTTGTTGGAAAGAATCTAATAAATATGTATTCTAAGGTATAAGCAACTGAACACTTCAATGTTCGCCAGCCAGGAATGTTTATCCTTCATGAGAGAACATTTTTATTTATATGAAATTTAATTCTGATAGAATATCAGACATTGGTAAGCAACGTGGCGCAGAATAGGTACTCAATATCACCCTTTTTCTTAATCCATCTAGCTGGTACCTAGATGTCTACTTCTGGGCTAGTATATCAACATATAGGAGAAAGCACTTGGAAATCTATAAAAATTATTTTAAGTGGTTAGTATTGGAAACAGTTCTGTTGCAGTTGGCTGCTAGTTTAACTTGGCCATTTTCAGATTTGCACCCTATAAAACGTAGAGCAAATTCCTGAGACTCGTATGGTTCTTAATCCCGGTCCCTGAATCCGTAGATGGCTTCAAGGGTTTTCTTAAGCTTCCTGAAATTGTATGAAAATTTTGTGCTTGTGTATTTTTGTAGGCAGAAGATTCATTGTTTTCCAGTAGATTCTTGAAGGGCTGTGTCAACCATTAAAAAAGTTTAAGATAAATTGAATGAGGCAACTATTTGAGCTGCTTATTAATATTTTTCCAAATGACTCTTAAATTCCTCAAATATATGCATTTGGGAGTGAAGTACATGAACTGTTTCTTTTTCCCTTGATATATTTTGAAAAGAGCCACAACCCTCCACTTTATGGAGACATGCCCTTAATAATCCTTCTGTTTTGATTTTAAGCTTGTCTTTCCTCCTTGTTTGGTTATTACCACATATAATGGTTTAATTTTTACTCTTGCCACCAATAAAAATTCACTTCTTCCTGATGTAGACCCTTCTCCATTTAGTAACATTTGAGACTCTCATCAATGCTATGAGGTTATACTGGGAATTTAAGTCTACCACTCTGAGCATCATCTTTTATTGGAAAGAAAATTGATGATAGTAATTCTTCTACTTGGCATGCTACCAGGCAAAGCTAAATCTTTTAACTTCCCCTCAAAGAAATATTATGTTTAAAAAAGAAAAACAAGCTTGATAAACATATATAACTAAACGGGAAAGAAAAAAAATTTTTTTTAAAGATTGAAGTTAAATAAATGAGATATCTTTGCAAGCAGATTGTAATTTCCACGGAAACTGAGTAATGTTGGGTAGCAAATGAGGTTCATCAATCTAGGCAACTCCTATACCAGCTCCCTAGCACATTTATTGTGGTTATTGTTTATTATGGTCTGTGCTCTGACAGGATACCTAGCATTGTACCAAGTAGCAGAGACATAATCCTGGCTCAAATTAAATAGCCCCAATTCACATAGATTTAGTTTTGCCCTCATAAACTCAACTTCTTAATTGCAAAACCTAGCCAAAGAGCATGCGTGAATTTACAGTGCTAATAACATGTACCTCTTATAGCCATATGAAACAGTTACCCTTACCAAGAAAATGAGGAGAAGGAATGTTAGACATTGGTATTTATAAAAAGATACTCTGAGCATTTTTGTTGTTTAACTGCTAAGTTTCAAAATGCACATAACTGTGTTTTTTAAGTTCTTCCTATAATTGATTGAGGATATGAATTGGAAATGCTCCTAGGATGGAATTGAGTCCCATATGAGCCCAGCAGAAGTGAATTGGCAACTGTGTGGCAACCCAATGGCCCTTTATGGGGAAATGTTGTGAATTTCATATATAACTTATGTGTTAGTACTCTCTCCAAGTCCAAAAAGGATTTGAGGTTCCCCAGTATATTTAACAATATAGTAGACTGTAGTTGTTAAGGGTATAGCTCTTGAGAGTTCAACAAAGCTGAGTTTGACCTAGGTAGTTAACCTGGGTCAAGTAACCTAACCTTTTGTACCTCATATTCCCACTTACAGAATGGGAAAAAATGAGGGCCTCGTTAAATTATCTACATGCCTTAAATGAGATAATAATAGTTGCTAATATATATTGAGTGCTTACGGAATACAGAATTACAAAATATATATTGAAATGCTATACATTTAGTCTTCAAACAATCCTGTGATATCAATACTATTATCATTTCCGTTTTTCAAATGAACGAACAGGCACAGAGAGGTTCAGTAATTTTCTCAAGATTACACAGATAGTAAATGGTCAGCATTTAAACTCAGGCAATTTGACTCCAGAGCACACACTCTTAATCATTCTACCATGTATATATGTATGTAATGCACTTAATTCAATGCCAGGCACTTAGTAGGTACTCAATAAATGGCAGCTACTGTTACTAAAACACATAAATGACATAAACAAAACAGTCCTTATTCTTTAATATCATACAATTAAACATAAAATACATATAGTTATTTTCTGTCTCTCTTCCTTTCATTTCCTGGAAGTAACTGATACTACCTTGAGTTTCGTTTAAGTTAGACATAAATTAGCCTCTTTTAGATTTCTTTCTAAAAAGGAAAGTAATTTTTTAAAGTTTTATTCCTTGAATTTAGGAAAACATCAAGTGAATATCAGTTAGATGAAGCATAAGTCTGGCTTTTTGCTGCTTGTTCTAATTTATTTTTTCAGTGACCTTGTAGTCATTATTTATAGTTTCCTTTGAAGATCAGAGAGCCTTGGGTTGCTTATTGCCCTAATCTTCAGAAAAGATCTATGACAGATTTTTGTGATCCCAAAGAATACACCAAATCATATGAAACCGCTCAGTTATCAGGTTGTGAAAACAGAGGTCATTCCTACTAAAGAATAGATTACCCCGGCTTCGTCATGAGAAGAATATTCTCCTTGGAAATACCCAGGTGGGTTTGCATTTTGAATAAGTACCAGCTGTGATGGAAAGGAATAGTCTAATCCTTTCGATTCCTGTAGTCCGCTGCCTCACTTGCACAGCAGGGGACATGAAAGAAATGGTGTCAAAAAGTATTTCAGTATAAAAATTTTATTTTCATACCCAATAAAATGAATTAAGGAACTGGAAAAACGTCCAGCACTTCAAGAACATTATGTCTGTTGGTTCTAGTCACCAGGGCACTTAACTCCAGTCACCACAACTTTTTTCCATGTTATTACTAACTCTGCTTAAGTACAGACACTCCTGAGATGGAAACCCAGTTTATAAATACTTATATGTACAAAATTTCGTGAAATACTTGTAGCCCTTTAAATGCCTGACTTGGGGCAATTGATGGCAATTAGCAGGAAGAGACCTAGCTATATGGAGGCTGCTTCAGCTGGCCCATGAATGAGCATAAGGACACAGGCCCAGAGCAGCTGTGCTGACTTGCTGTCTCTGGATTAGATTCCCAACAGCTCTAACCTTCAGCACTCCAGGCAGCAAGATCTGTGGGAATGAGGTTCCTAAGGACATTTTGCCCTTTTTTTCATTGCCTCACAGAGCAGAGAGCCAGCCCGCCTACTGTGCCCACTTACTCTTTCCCACTCCCTCTCTCTCTCTTCATGCTTGATGTCTTCCAGGAAGTCTGTCCTCAGTGTCACCTACCCTCATTAGAACAGTTAACCTGTTCCCTCAGGAGACTCCTTCTAGTACAGGTTTCAGACCTGTTCTGGCGAGCCACTTCAGGGACACCCCTCATTAACGCAAAAGAAATGTGTTAAGAATTGAGACATGGACCAATCTCTGAAGATGGAGGAAGTACTCTGAGTTCACTAATCCCGTTTATGGCCTATGGACTGCTGCATTTGCTAATCTGAGGAGTAGAATCAGCATATTCAGATTCTCCCATCTTCCTTGAGGGAGGTGGATAGAGAGGGAGGGGTGACATCTCCAGTGAGACAGGGACTCTGGTCTGTTTTGTTTACTACTGTATCCTCATCACCTAGAAGGAGGCATGTTTCCCAGTCAATGCTCAGTCAACATTTGTTGAGTGAGTGAATAAGGAAGTTCAGGAATGAAATAGATCCCTGGGTGAAGAGCAGAAGCAAGGCTCTTTGTCAGGGTAATAGAGGAGAGACCAGCCACGCTTTTCCTGACCTTAGTGCCCAGGTGGCCTGCAGAGAAGGCTGCTTGCTTTGGAGCCCAGGCACAAATGGAGCCTTCTAGGAAGAGCCAAGAAACCTCACTGCAGGATGAGGCACGTATAACCTCGTGTGCTGGTATTCAAGATGTTGCTTAATGAGGTTTAAAAAAAAAATGTGCTGGTGTTGAAGCCATAGTTTTCTACAATTTTATTGCCAAAGTTTAATATTTCCAGTATACTATAGGTTAAATGGGCTTTTAGTGACCTTAACTGGCCTTAGATGATAAATTGGGCATTACTTATTTTATTGACTATTAAAATAATCAGGAACTTTTGTTCTTTAACCCAGCAGCAACCCTTAGAAAAGAAGGCTTTTAAAAATGTTTTTCTTCAGGAAGCTGTGAACTAACACCTTGCTTCAGGTGTGCCAAGAGATTCTATTCTGTTGTCATGAAGTTAAGCTGTTCCTTGGTATCAGTCTAAGAGGTGAGGAAATTGATGCCCAGTGTGAAGTCAAGATCAGAGGGCGGAGATGGGACGCCAGATGGCCAGACCTTTGCAGTATGAATTCAAGATTTGTTCAATGTATTATGAATTTCTGGGTCATCAGTCACTCCCATGTTAAAATGTGAGTACAAAGAGCACTTTCCAACTTCCAAATCCCAAAGTAAATTATCTTTATTTATCATTTGCTATTTTCAATATTGTCTTCTCTCCATTAATATGTATTTGCTAAAGTTGATTGTTCAGCAAAATAAAATTGATTCTCTAAAAGTTAACTAGAATGTTGTTGGGAATTTAATAATAATTCACTTAATATTTTTGAATGCTTGGAATATGCTGAAGATTGTAAAATGCAGAAGTTCGCGTTACCTGACTCACTAACTTAACGGTGGAGGTTCTACTCCGTCAGACTAATCAGCACAGGGACAAAGGAGTTTATAATCTAGTGGGGAAACAGATATACAATAAATAGAAGCAACACTCATTCAGTCAACAAATATTTATTGAGCATCTACTATGTGCCAGTCATTTTTCCAGATGCTGGGAATGCTCATGAATAAACATGGTAACTGTCTTGATAGAAGTTGGTGCACATAAGGTACACCACAGGGAAGAGTCAGAGCAGGCCCCACAGAGGGAAAATACTTGATTTGAGGAACAAGAGGAGGAGACTGAAAATGAAAAACAAGGTAGATAAGGAGTGAGGGAAAAGCATTCCAGGCAAAAGAACATCAAGTGGAAATAGGAGAGGAGAATAGAGTGTGTTCTGGGAATGTAGTTTGGTATTGCTGATTTGAAAGTATATGTGTTGGGGGAACGGGGAGGAAATAAACATATAATCATAAATTACATGCTAAAGGGTCTTATATGACATGCAAATGTGTACAGATTTTATTCTCTGAGATATAGGAGATGGGAAGCCTCGAAAGAATTGTGAGCAGAGGAGTCATGTTCCATCTATGTTGGAGCCTGGAATGGGAGGGGGAGGGAACGTGGAGACCAGTCAGGAGGATATGATAGTAGTGAGGGGTGAGATGGGCTGACGAGTGCCCGGTGGGAGTGGGAATGGAGAGTAGTCAACAAAATCAATAGAAGATAAGAATCATCACTCCCAGATTCCTAGTTTGAGCAACTGGATGGTAGTACCATTCCCTCAGATAGGGAATATGGGAGGGGAGTGAGGTGGCAAGAAGAGGGCAGAGAAAATGATGATAACTTTGAGCAGCACATTCAGGTAGAGAAGTCCAGTAGGCAGTTGGATATACCAAATATCCTGGAGGAACAATGTTAGCTCAAGATAGAAAACTACTGGCATTGATAATACTGCTTTTGGAGAGGACAAATTTTCCCTCAGAGAATGTGAAAAGCACCATCATTTCAGGGAGTAGAGGTGGTCGCAGAGGAGGAACCAATAGTAGGAGGAGAGTGAAAAGAAATAGCCAGAGGGTAGGAGGAGATGCAGAAAAGCCTGGTGTCACAGAAACCAAGTGCAGAGAATTTTAAGAAGAAAGGAGAGGTGAGGAGAGTCAGTACCAAAGAGAGCTCAAGTAGTCAAAGGTCAAGATGTGAAGAAGTAACAGGATTGGCTACAAGAAAGTCTAACGTACTTATCTGAAGGTTTCTACAGATACTTGTTTGGCCTTTAATTTAGTTCAAAGCTGATTTCTTGGTGATCTGTATAATCTTATTTAATCAAGCATTTTACCATTTTTTTCTCAGCTTGTTGGGTCACAGCATCATCCATTTTGAATTTAAACTTAAGAATTTCTAAGTTCAGCACTGACGCTAGACACAGCATTGAAGTACATAAAGTTTGTCTTCACTACCCACTGTTTCCGTTTTTGTTTCTTTTCTCCCCTCATCAGCCTCGCTTACATTCTCTTCCTCCGACTTCAGACTCCTGACATGTTCATGCTTTCTCACCCTCGCCTTTCCTCCATCAGAAATGCTTCTCAGGAAAGAACTTTATAAGCAAATCCATCTTGAAGCCAAATATGGTTTTTCTCCCAGGAGTACAGGGGAGAAAATGTGAAACATCCTTAGTGGATGTTTCAGGGTGGAATGTCAGTAGAGGGGCGAGAGATCTGGGGGCCAGGGAGGTTTTCCGAATGCCCCTTTTAAAGTAACCTCTTACTGCAGGGCATTCCTGCCTGAGATAGAAGGTATGGCTGTGCAAGAATGCCTAATTTTTCCTCCTAGAACCATACTAAACCTTTAGAAGACATAAAGGTCACAAACGTTTATTATATCCATAATGTTCTTTTTGGAAATTATATTTTTGGCTGATAGTATTTCAATGTACTTAGCTGCTAACATAATAGCCAAGGAACACATATCCTTTATCTTGTTTAATGCCAATTACTCTGTCACTGTTTTGCTCAGAGCTATTGGAATACCTTCAAATGTGGTTTGGGACAGACAAGTTCAAATCTACAGAGGCCATATATCCATGTCCACTGAATCAGCTGTTTCCTATTGAATTTTTTTAAAACCATATTAATGACTGACTTCTGTACAGCCGAGCAGCTTGATCATGCTTTTAATTTAATTCAGTTGTCTAGGAAGGGGAAACAATCTCATTAATCATTTTCTAGATTCAGCTTATGCGTGCGGTATAGGTACCATGCTCCCTGAAACAGTCTCTACTGAAGTTCTTTGGGAAAAAAGAGTAGCTCAGTGAGTGAAAATTTTTATTGTTGTGAACTTTGTCTCTAAAAGTAAGGGTGAATAACAGGAGGATTTGCATACTCTGATTTGCAGTGGAAAACTGTGTTAACTTTTTCTGAGTATGTCATTTAAAATGTGTTAGACTTTCGTGGATATGTTTGTATCTCATGTAAATTAGTTATGCTCTTAATCCTCTATTTACATTTAAGCCTCAGGGAACAAGGTTCCTAATAAATGCATTGTGTGTAAAATATTTTACCAAAATTGAGGAGGACGTGGCCAAGCTCAAACATCTCCCCATCAGCAAAGGCCCAGTGCCAGAGCTATGTATGGGTCCTGGCCAGAAAGCTCAGTGACAAGCTCCTGAGGGGCAGGAAGCAGTCCATCAGCAGTGCTTTCCATTTAAGTTCAAGTTGTGTTGTGTAAGAAACACGGAAGGAAAATCTTTAGCACATCCCTTGATGGTCTGACTAGAATAAATTGGGTGAACTGATTATAACTAGAGTACTTAAGGAATAGTACTTTCTAAGCAATAGAGGCATTACTCCAAAGGAATGGTGAGAAATTGATCATCGCAAAAAAAGAGGTAGGCATAGATATGTAGGAGTAGAAATAATCTCCTCAGGACCTGGTGTGATTTTACTTTCTCTGAGGCGCTGTCAAGGACCATTAACTAGAAGAGGCATTTATAGAATCATAAGACTGTTAGAGTGAAAGGGTCATCTCGAGGGCAGTCTCCTAATTTTACAGGTGAGAAAGCCCAGGCACATTTATACAAGGGTAATAATACTCTGTGAATTCTGCCAGAGGACAGGCAATCTGGGAGAAATGGGGACCTATAACTAGACCTGCAGACTTGGCTGAAGGTGAGGAAGGAAAGAAGGACTGGCTTCCAGAGAGGAAGCCCAATCTCATGGAAAGAGGATGGCATGTGAAGGGTACAGCAACAGAGAGAAGGCTGTATTCTGAAAAAGTAGCCCCAGCTGGAAGGGCAGAGGCAGCAGGAGTGTCTGGAAGTTGGATGGCACATAGCTGGTGCTGGGAGGCCCACAGTTAGGACTGGGAAATCCAAGGAGGTAGTGGCTCCTGTGCAGGTAGCTTGTGCCTTAGTTATTCATCTTCAGAGCAAAGACTGAGGCTTCTCAAAGAAGGGATTCTCTTCAAGACTGCAACATAGAAGCTTTGCCTGAGTTTTCATCCTGCTACACTGTGGGATTTGGACTGCAACATCAACTCTTGCCTGAATTTCCAGCCTGCAGACCCGCTCTACGAGTTTCAAACTAATCAGCCCCCACAATCACCTGAGACACTTCCTTAAAATATCTATCTATCTATCATCTGTCTATCATCTATCTATCATCTGTCTATTGTCTATCTATCCTAGTGGTTCTGTTTCTCTGGAGAACCCTGATTAATACACGTGGACTATTCTCCCACTGAGAATCAATCAAATGCAAAAAATCTTTAGTATCTCAGGTAGCCTGGTCTGATTAGGCCAGTAGCATTTGGATTTTCTTTAAGTGTTATCAAGAAAACAACACATCTCAATACATTGTACTTCAGTTTCCCATCCAAGACTTGACTAGTTTTGTCTAAATTTGAATCACAGTAAGTTTAGCATCTGCTAAATCTCCACCATTTTTCCTTTCAGGAGCTCTTTAAGCAAGGTTTAGTGGGAATGTGTGAAAATATCTGTGAGGCCATGGCAAAAAGAAGAATCTGAGAGTTTAAAGGGTGCTTTAATGAGCAGCCTAGTTCATCATGAATTACCTGTTGCCAAGCATTTATTAACAAATAGTGTCAAGTTAAGCAATTAATTGACTGTCTGTTGTCAATCACAAAACATTTAATTAAACTAGAGATTTAAAAGAATACTTTTCTCCTCACCGTTTTATGATTTCTTAAAAGTTGATGTAACTCCAAAGGATCTCTAATCTAGCGTACTGGTTTTTGTAAATGAGGTACAGAAAAATTAAAAGACTTTGAATAGTGATTTATTTCCACCAGCAGCCAGAGTGAATTTTTAAAAACATGTCAGATCATGTTACAGCTACTCAAAGATGTCCAAGGACTTCTCAGTTCACTCTGAGAAAAAGCCAAAGTCCTTCCATTTTATACAAGCTGCTACTTAACCCGCATCTTCCTTCTATGCCCCTTGGTTACCACTTTGACTTCACCTCCTTCCACTGTCTTCCTGGCTCAGTCTGCCCCAGCCGGCCACACAGACCACCTTCTTGTTCCTTGAACAGACCAATAACTCTCCCACCTCAGGACAGAGATGAGTACTGTTAACAAAATGTTCAGAAGAACTCATTTATGCAGAAAAGGGTACGTGATTGGTGTAATCCAGATGGCAGGCAATTAAGTGGTCGAGGTGGCAGGAGCATGTTCTGCATCAGGGAAGTCTATCAACAGATTTTGAAAACCCCAATTTGTAGGAAAACTGAGTAAGGAATCTCAGTTCCTCCACTATAGGGAAAGTGGGGAACAAAGTCGGACAAGACCATTCACACAGCAAGCATACCCAGCAACTACGATGTGGCCAAAGTTTTAGGCTCTGGGCATAAAACAATAGATAAAGAGGACCGCAATTCTTGTTCTTACGGAATGCAGATTTTAGTGGAAGAGGACACAGGGTTAAATAAATAAGTAAATGTGATATGTGAGAGCATGATAAATGTTATAAAGGATAATAAAGTAGCAAAGAAGGGTGGGCTAAAGATTCTCAGAGCTGGGGAACGGTGGGGAGAGGAAGGTTCAATTTTATATCGCAAAAGCCCCCCTGAGAAGGTGACGTTAAAGCCAAACTGAAAAGAGGTGAGAGAGTGAGCCATACAGATATCTGAGGGAAGAGTCAAGAGGGCTGGAGTTAAAGCTTTGTGGGTCATGAGGCTAAATGAAATCACCAAGGAAGTAAAGATACACGAGGAAGAGAAGAGTCCTTGCCCTTAGATCCTTCTCATTTTGGAGAAGAGGAGCAATCAGCAAGAGAAAATTGTGACAACATGGATGGACCTTGAGGGCAGTATGCTAAGTGAAATAAGTCAGACAGAGAAAGCCAAATACTGTGTGATTTCACTCATATGTGGAAGACAAAAACAGCAACAACAACAACAACAAACAAACACATAGACACAGAAAATAGATTGGTTGTTACCAGAGGGGACGGGGGTGTGGGGGGGCACATGTGTACAGTGACCGAAGGCAATTAGACTTTGGGTGGTGAACATAATTAGTCTTCACAGAAATTGAAATATAATGATGTAAACCTGAAATTTACATAATGTTATAAACTAAGGTTACCTCAATAAAAAATTAATTAAATAAAAAAAAAGAAAATCGAGAAAGAGCAGCCCATGGAAGAAGACCAGGAGAATGTCCGCATCCTAAAAAGCAAGAGAAGTAACAATTGGAGAGAACAATTAACTGTCATAAAAGCTGCTACTAAGTCAAGTAAAATGAGGACTGGTTATTGACCACTAGATTTACAACATGGTGGTCTTCGGTGTCCTTAGTAAGAATAGATTCAATGGTATAGTAGGGGTGAAAACCAGAAGGCTGTGGATCAGAAAAGAATAGAAGGAAAGGAATTGGAGACAGCAAGTGCACACAACTCTTTTGAGGAACTTTGTTATAAAGGGGAACAGAGCATTGAGATGTTAGCTGGAAGGGGATGTTGAATTAAAGAGTGATTTGAAAACTTATTTTATTTCTTAAGATGGGAGAAATGACAGCATATTTTATGCTGTTGTCATTGAGCCAAAAGGAAGGGAAGAATTTCTGGAGTGGGTAAGAGGAGGTGGGATCAATGGAGCAGTTGATCTCAGAAAGGAGTACACTGGGAGGAAGGCAGAGTACAAGGACCAATAGCAGATAGATGGGTAGGTTGAGGTGGTCAGAGCTTGAGGAAGTTCTCTTCTGGTTGCTTCTATTTCCCAGTGAAATAGGAATCAAGACCATCAGCAGGGGGAGGACGGGGAGGACACATCATAGGGGGAGGACACAATTTTCCGCCCTATTTGAGTTTTTGACTTATCTTGTGGCTGGGGAGTGGGAGAGAGACCTTCTGTTGTGGAAGGAAATGCATTACTGAGATAAATGGAAATAAGGATATAAAATAGTTGGCTTTAAACAAAATTAAATGTGACCTAATCATGTGCCCCAAGCTAGGCATATCAGTCACAGTTCTCCAGAGAAATATATATATCTGAAATTGTACCAATAGGAAGAGAGAAAGATTTTATTTAAGGAATTGGCTCATGTGATTGTGGGGGCTGGCATTCCGGAAGTCTGAGGTCTGCAGGGCAGGTTGGAGACCCAGGGAGAGCTGATATTTCTGCCTGAGTCCAAAGGCAGAGACAGACTTCCCTCTTCCTGGAGAAACCGCAACATTACTCGTAAGGCCTTCAACTGATTAGATAAGGCCCACCCACATTGAGAAAGATAATCTGCTTTACTTAAAAATCTACTAATTTAAGTGTTAATCTCATCTTACAAAACATTCACAGCAACATCCAGACTGGTGTTTGACCAAATATTTGGGTACCATGGCCTAGCCAACTTGACACATCAGAGTGGTATAGTCTGAATTAAGCAAATTAACCATCATTTGTTAACCATATTTACTAAATTAACCCACAGTGATATAGTATGAAGAAATAAGAATCAAAGTTAGGGGGAAATGGAATGGAGAAGAATGGGAAAACAGTGTGGAAGCAGCAATGAGGAGCAAGGAGGACACTCACCCTACATTCAGTCTGACGATGCTGGGTCAATTAGCCACTTAACTGGAGAGTTTTATTGTCCTGATATATAGGAATGAGATTGGCTCTAAAATCAGGAACCAAGGTAGCAGGTAGGTATAATATCGGTCTTCAATTGTTAGAGCAAGTTAGGGTACAATAGTTATGGTCATTGACATTCTAGCCGTATATGTTGAGTATACTTGCCTAATAGTTATCACAATTTTCCTTGTATCTCCTCATACTACAAATAAAACGTTAAATAAGATATATATCTCATGTAATAGAACAAAAGAATCCTCTATGCTTATTTTTATTCGATATATATTTTTGTATTTTCCCTACTTCTTGATTTTAAAATATAAAAATAATTTTAGAAAAATGTCATGTGATAATGAATACTGGGCATTTGATTTTGATAATAGCAACAATGGTAATGATTCTGAGCAGTTTTCCTATGTCAGTGTGAATTCCATCATGGACTCTAAAATGAGATCCTACTTCTACTAATTTTACTATAGCAAGTGGGACTGGCTATCTCACTATGTAATCTCCATCCTAACCTAGCATGTCACACCAGGCCAACAAGAAGTTATCCTGACTTTTCGGAATTATCTTATGCTACATATAGATTTCTCATTTTAGCTCTGGATAGTGAAGATGTTTGTTAGAATTGTGGTGAGGGCCACCCATTGACTAAGTCTGATTTCCTTAGAAAGAAATATATGTATAACCTACCAGTTGCTGTTTGGCAAACCTACCAGGCAGAAGATTGTAGCTGTGAGTCCACAGACCTTTCTCTTCATTTTATGAATTTTGCTGATATATTCATTACTTTGTTATAGACATAGATTTGTTCCATTTCACTGTTGTTGTTTTTCTTGTTTCTTTAGAATATGCTTTCTTTTTACTTTTCCTGGTAAGGCTTGAGATAGGGACTTCACATATATCTGAATACTACTCTCTTAAGTACTATTTGAGTAACGATGTTTTTGGCAAGTAACTTTTGTGTAGTATACTCATAATAACCACCATTATGTGAGTACTCACTGTACTCTTTATGTCTGCTATTGTTAATATTCATAATTTTGAATTTTGCAGTTGAGGTAACTAAGGCTCAGAGAGGTAGAGTAACATGTAAGATGTCACAGCCAATAAATGGCAGAGCATAATTTGAACCCAAGTCTGTTGAACTCTGAAGCCCTTCCTCTTTCCACTATGTCATGCTGCATGTACTAGTTCATTTTGTCTCCTCAGCAATAACAAGATCCGACATTTTTTGAGCAATTACCATGTACTTGTTTTATACATTTGGTGTGTATTGTCTCATTTCGTCCTTAAACAGCCTTACGACATGGGTAGTATGCCTACGCTTATTTTGTAAAAGAGGAAATGGAGGCACAGAGAGGTTAAACAATGTGCCCAAATCAAACAACTAGTTACTGGTGGAGGTTGGATAAGTAAAAGAGATGTCATTATGATTCCCATTTTTACTGGTGAAGAAACTAAGATTCAGAGAGATCAATGATTTGCTCATGTTTATAAAGCTGGTAAGTGGCAAAATTGGGTCTTGTAAGTCCAAATTTCATGGCTTTAACAAGAATAGTATAAACATTATTTTCAAAAAAGTAGAGTTCTTAATGGCTCTTGAAAGATATGAGAGCTGTGTAATGAGAGCTGTAAGCATTTACTGCATATGAAGCTTAAATGAAGTGAGTGCAAGTGAGGGATGAAGAGGAAACGCATTAAGAACACTGAGGAACATTTCCCACCATGAAGGATGACTGTGGAGCGTTGAGAAACAGTAATAAAAGACAGTCCAGTGGAGCGTGCAGAAATCAGAAATTGGATTGCTCGTTGGAAACAAATGTCACCAGCAATTGCAAAGAAACTTTTTAATCTATGAAGTAAGTATAACCTTTTAAGTCTACATCTTTCTTGTTCTCTCTTCTCCACGTTTAAGAGCTGAATCACTTTGGGCAGTTTTTGCAACATTTGAAATGCAAGCAATTATGACTTCATCAGTATGATGGTATGAAGTTTGTAACCCCAAATTTAAGAAGCTAAAAGAGTCCATTTCTGAACTCCAAATTCTTCCTAGCTCTTTTCTTTTTAGGAGTGAGCATAACTATTTACTACCAACAGTAAATTTTAGCAATAAAAGAATTATTGTTTAGGCAGCACTTGATCTCAGCACTTGATCTGGGTAACGTGCTACTATTTCCAGGAGCTGCGGTCCAGGCTAGCAGAAACTCTGCAGTCATTCATGCACATGTCATATGGAACAATAACAACAAAATTTGAGACACACAAAGGAAAAATAGCAGAGGAATGTATACTCTTATGGGAGTTCAGATTTCTGTTTTAAAACTCTCCAAATATTATAAACCATGTTTAAAAAGGGAATATCAGTATGGTGAAATATTAATGCTGTTACTCATCTGGAGGATTCAGTGTTGCTAAATTTATGTTGAATATTATCGAGTGACAATATATATGACATGGAGTATATTTTAAAATTGCTTATCCTTCAGTTTCTATGTGGAATCAATTATTTGAAAGTCGAAATGCAAACATGACAAAAATGAACAAAGTTCCTCTTGTTGATCTCTTCTAAGCTTCTTGAAATGTACACATGTGTCTCTTGTGTAAGGTTGACAAAATTTTAAAGACTGTTTTGTTTCCTTATTTGGTTCTTATGATAGGAGATTTACTTTTGTAAGATTATTCATCCTGTAAATATATTTCTTTGTTTTATCGAATACACTAACAAAATATATTTTATATATAATTTTTGGTGTACATTTATAGGAAACAAAGCATAGCTACTACTCCATCAGGGTGTTAGTAGGAAAAGTGTTGGAATTTGTCCATTCTGGATATTTAGCAATTTAAGAAATAATATTTAAGAACTTCATTCAGCCTGTGACCAGATATCATATCCCAGCTCTTCAGGGTGTAAGGAGGATCGGTGTTGGAATTCCAAGACTTTAAGCTTGAGTGGAGGAAGAGAGGCCTTTGAAGATGCTGAGAAGGTGTATCCAGAGAGAGTGCAGAAGTTTATCATCAAAACAAATGAATAAAAAAACAGAATCACCGTAGAATGAGAACCATATTTTAAAATCACAGTGGTATTATTTAAATCTACTGGAGACAGGATGAGTGTACCAGAAAATTCTCTGTACAGAGAATGTTTCACAGTGGAATTCCCTAGGAAAAAGTCCATCAAACTCTTGAAAAAATTCATAAGGAAGGTGAGCATGACGAAATTGCGGGGTTGAAGAGTTCACAAAGCTTCTTCAGATAGTGAACTGTTGAACCAATTAAGATAAATCTGAGAGGAAAAAAGTGGCTGATGACCTTGTGGATTCAAGTGTGAGATAATATTAGTAGTATGAACAGTAGCCACATCCTACATGTCAGGTACTGAGGAAGGGGTTTTATGTACCTTAGCTTTGATTTTCACCAACACCCTTGACAGTTCAGGGTGGTCGCTCAATAAGCACAAGCTTGGGGGTCTGACAGTGGGATTCCTGCTGTGACTCCACCCCCGCCTGTTTTGGCAGCTTAGGCCAGTTCCCGAAATGCCCTGCCTCTGATTCTGACAGGTCTACTCTCCCTATCCCTACTTCTGAAGCTCTATCCAGCAAATTCCCCTTGGATCAGGTAATCTTTGATTTCAAGGAACCAGGCCTGAGACTGGACTGCATCTGTAAGTAGCTCCTTGTAAATCTCTGACCTTTGCCACTGAGGACCCCATTTCTGGCTCTGTTCTTTTTATTCCTGCCAAATTTTGGTGAATTCCCCCTTACTTAGCTGCTGTCTCCCTTTGCTTTGTAGGATGCGGTGAACGTCCTCCTGGAATTAACTCTGAGAAAGAACTAAAGGTCAGAGCAAGAAATAGATCAGATTTGGGTTGGTCAAACTAGATTCAGGAAGGAAGAGAAAGTTAAGCAAGGCAAGGTCATGAGTGCTGGATAACGTCTTCAGTAGAACCCTAGTGTGAGCTTGGCCCCAGAGCAAGTCAGCCTTCAAAAGCACAGAGTGTCGGTGTAAACTAACACTGCTTCTGCTCTTTGCTCTCCGCGCTCTTATGCACCAGCAGCACAAACATGGCTCAGGGCCCACAAGTGTGTAACTGTAGCCTGAGGGGACTCTCAAGGGTCAGCAGGGGCACACTGTTTCTACATGGGGCAGGGGCAGAGGGGCTGTAGTTAGTGGAAGAGTCTTACTACATTGGATAGCAAATCTCCACGCAATTATGAAAACCTACACTTTCTATTTGCCCTGGAAAATATTATTCAATGAGCATTTCATATTTCATTATTATTATAGTTAGAATTGTATTTTAAAGGCAGAACCAAATTTTGAGGCTGAGTTGTGTTGCTGTAGTGAAATTTTAATGTGCTATATTATTACCATTTTTAGACAAAAGGAAGTATCTTTTGTGATAGTGGTTTTATTCTTCTGACACTGTAAGGGCTATTTACTCATCTAGCCAGCTAATGTTGTTGTCAACTATATGTTGCACAGTCTGTTTGCGCCAGGAGTAGGAAGATGAATAAGTTCCAGTTCTGACATCGAGGAACCTAAAATAGAGTTAGGGGAACTTAGAATATAGTAGAATTATTTTTAGGTGCAATGAAGTGTTTGGGGTGCATGACAGATGCCAAAGAATGCAATGGGACTGCAAGAATGAGTCATCAATTTTATGGGATTGGGAGGGTTAAGAAGTCTCCATGGAGAAGGTTATCCTTGAAATGTGCCTAAAAAGTGAGTAAATGCTCTGAATAAACAAGGACTAAGTCACTCTAGGCCAAGGAATGTGAGTGAGCAGACACAAAAGTATAAAGAATTGGGATACAGGGAAGGAACTGCAGTTTGAGAAAAAAATTCTGACCATAACATGGTGGATGGATAAAATGGATGTTAGATGGAGATAGAGAGAACCTTAGAATACTATTTCTTTGGGATTGAACAAAGCAGTAGCCACAAGGATGGAAAGAAGGAGACATACTGGGGAAATGATACTGGGAATCAGCAGGACTTGGTTGTGGACTGGGATGAAGAAGAGAGAGAAGTATAAGATGATCCCCAGATTCCTGTCTGGGATGATCAGATGGGTGGTCAGCCGTTTACTAAGATGAGGAAAGTTCAGCAGAGAAGCAAATACAGAGTATAGATTGGAGATGATTTTGAGATGTCTGCAAGCAATCCAGGCAGTAAAATAGGTGCTTCTGGACCACAGGAGAGAGGTCTGATATAGAGGCATGGATTTGGGTGTTACTGGCATATAGATGTCAAGCTTGAAGATAAAGGAATTGCTAAGATAACATTGCAGAATGTTAATATAGGAAAGCAACAGAGAAGTCATCCCTGGCAATTACCAACATTAGAGGACTGGGGAGGAAGGGGATCTGGCAAATAAACCAAGAAAGAGTGGCAAAATTAGGCACATCGGTCTCAAGAGAGCTATTTTCTATTGACCATAGGAAGAGTTGTTCCAAGCAGGGAGATATCAATATAATCAGGTGATTCGGAGAGGTCAAGATTTCAAATAAAAAGAGACCAGTGGGTTAGGATGTCAAAGATGACCTTTGCCAGAGCAGTGTGTCAGGGGAGTAGTAAGAGCAGAATCTTGACTACAGTTCACTGAAGAGTCACTAAGGGAAGCAAGACTGTTGTTTGGAGCAACTTGCTGAGAAGGGACAGGGATTGCTCGTGGGAAATTAAAAGCCAAAGTGTATGTTTCCAAACAGAGGAACTTAAGCTTGATTAGGCTTCTGAAAGCAGCCTGTGGAGAGAACAAGATGTTGAAATACAGGAGAAGGGGGAAATAACCTTTGCGTCATGTTACCAGAGGAGATGGGAAGAAATGGATTCAGGAACCCAGGTAGAGAGGTTAACCCAGAACAAAAAGGACACTTCTTCCCTTGAGACTTCGGGGAAGGAGGTGAGATTTGGCATGACCACAGTTCTTCTGCACATCTCCTCAGCTATCCTGCGAAGCACTCTAGTCCACATTTTCCTGACTGTTATTAGGATATACTGAATCACGGAAATGTTTTCTTCAGGTTTCCATTTTTCCTTTGATATTTAATCAAACACTGGTGCTTGTTTATTAGTTATGCTTCCGTGTTTTTGATTTTTTTGAGGATGCAGTCTTTCTGGCACAAGCGTTTCTAAATTAAGGGTTATTAAATCCACAAGAGCTGAAAAACCCTGATTGCCAGCCTTAATTACCAGCTTTAATTCTCTCAGTTGTTTGAGTGTTGGTGTCATAAGGCAAATGCCAAATGTCTGCTTACAGAAGTTCTTCTGTTCTAGTCTTTAAGAAGTACAAAATGGAAGCTACTCTCCTTATATAATTTGCTCTGAACTGTTCCTGAAAATCAAACCCTTAACTTTTGGTTGCCTGTAATCTGTCTCTCCTTTCTTTCCTCCTCACTCCCTTTTCCTCTCTCTCACCTCCTTCTCACTTGCCTGCCTTCCTTCCTTTCTTTCCAAATCACAGATTTCTCTCCTTTCTATGTTGTAAACAATTCTATAATCGGTATACCATTGCCAATTCCTTCTTTCAGACCTTCAGCATTTCTTGCTTTAATTGTGGCAACAATGTCCCAACTGGAAGTGCTGCCACAGTCTTGATCCTCTCCAATCGACCTTCCATATGTCCACCAGCATTATTACCCATTTTTAATGCTTTTAAATACACTGATCTGCAACATGGAGACTGTTTGTGGCCTTGACAATAATATTTTTAGTGGAACAGTGGCAGTGAAAGCTGGAAAGGACCAGGTTAATGAATTATCTTATTCTCTAAGATCCCAATCTGACTGTCATTGACAACAGTATAGAGGTCAAATGCATTTAAGGACTTTTAATCCACCTCCAACTTATTTTTCAAGGCTTGGCTCCCTATGCTGTGTCTCATCTTGTCCACATGTGTGTGTAACTGAAATTCCACGCTTTTGCTGCACTGGAGTAGTTTCTTTTCCCAGAACATTCCATGTTCTCCCACATCCTCATGTTTCATTTTCCTGAAATGCCTCCCATATTTTTTCCATGTTAAAAAAACTCCTGCTTATTCTTTAGGGACCAGTTTAAATGTCATCTTCCCTGCGCTCATAGTCTTTTGTTGTAATTTTCATCCTATTGCGTTGTCGTTATAGGAGGTGCCAGTTGTTTTGTCAAAGAAAAAGAGTTAGGAGTTAGGAGGAAGTTGGGGTTAGGAGGAAGGATTCTTGTGGCTTCTACCCTTCCTTCTCCTCAAGATAAAAACTTTTACTGACTCTATTTGAAGGAAGTGAGCGTTATCTCAGAGTCCCATTGTGGTTATTGACTTGTCTACTTCTCTTGCTGTGTCTGAGCTTCTTAATGGCAGGTCAATGTCGTATTAATTTTTGTATTCCCAGTGCTTGGCTCATAGAAAACATGAACAGATGTAGGATAAATAATATTTAACTGCAAAAATAGGTGATCCCTAAGGCTTAGCTTTGTTTATCTACGGCAAGAGATAAAAAAGGAGGAGCCAAGTAGATGAGCTAACTAATAAGCAATGCTGTCTAGTTACATTTTGAAAGTTATAGCAGATGTTTAGTAATATGTAGAAGTGAATGGTTTCTCCAATTAGTCAAAGTTCACCATTGACCTAATTTTTATTGAAATGTACTGTGGTTTCAGGGCTCACAAGTCAAGTACAGCTCAGCAGTTTTGGAAACTTGAAGAAGAGTCCTGTAAAAGACTGGGTCTGTTCAGCTCACTAAGAGAAGAACTATTCTCTTAAGAACTAAGAACTATTCTCTCTTTAAAGTCTTTTAAAATGGATACCATTTAGCATGTGTGTGTGTGTGTGTATGGGGGATGCTAGCTATAATTTTATTCATTAAAAGAAGATTGCCTCCAATTCTTGGACTAGGTTGTTTTTTAACTGGCAAAATGAAAAGCTGCTCTACATAGCACAGAAACCAAATAGACAAAAAGTGGTTTTTATTTTTAGTTATTCTTTAGCAACATTAATAATAGCTACTATTTAGAAACACTTATCATGGATCTGTGACTATACCTTATGTTGTGGAGAAAACTATAGAGTAAATCTGTTTTAAAAGAATATAAACTTATTTTGAAAAGTTACTGAAAGATTAAAAGTGCAAAGACACTTCAAAAAAAAAAAAAGAAGTAATATGCATAGGGATGAGACCTACCATGTTTGAAAACAAATTTCAAAATGCAGTATTTAAAACTGTATGATATTGGTACAATAATACTCAGATCAGAGAAACACAACATGTAGACCAGAAACAGGTACCACTATATACGAGAATTTAATACATAACAAAAGAGGCATTACAAAGCAGTGGAGAACAAACCGGTTGTTCAATAAATGGTGCAACAACTGGCATTGTTGCAATGTGAAAACAATCAGTTTAGTTATTCATTCTGCACCATACACAAAAGTAAGTTTCAGGCAGATAGATGGGTTAAATATAAAGCCAATCTATAGATAATATAAAAGAAAATGGAATTTACTTCTTATCAGGCTTCTAGAAGGGGGAAGATTTTCTAGGTTTAGAAGCAAAAGAAGAAAGCACTAAGGAAAAAATCAACAGCTTTGTCTTATTCATGTAGATAAAAGTTTTGCACAGCCCCTTTAAAAAAACAAAAACCTAAATTCAACCTACATAAACTGGCAAATGATAGAGTAAGATAAAGTATTTTTAGCAAACTTAAGAAACAAACATTTAACATATTTACTATAGGAAGAATATATACAAATCTCTCAAAAAATTAACTTCACACACATACAAAAGAAATAAAACTGATAAACAAATATGGCAAACTGTTTGTCTTCGTTAGCAACCAAAGAAACGTAAATTAAAACAAGACTGAGATACTATTTTTGCATACCAAAATAGCATACATTAGAATTAATGAAACTATTTAGTGATAGAGAGGGTGTGGTGAATAGACATTATTGGTGTTTTTATAAATTGTTTTTAAAAATCATTTTAGTAATCTTCATTGAGCCTAAAAAATGGTCATATATTTTGACCCACAATTGCACTTCCGGGAATCTATCCAAAGGAATTAATTGCTAAAATCAAAACCAACACAATCCTTAAGGTAAAAGGTGTGTATCCATGTTTGTATTAGTGTATGTGGCTGCTGCAGCAAATTACCACAAACTTGGTAGCTTAAAACAACAGAAGTTTATTCTCTCACAGTTTTGGAGGCTGGAAGTTCAAAGTCATTGTTACTGGGCTGAAATCAAGGGATCAGCAAGGCTGTGCTCCTTCCAAAGTCTGCAGGGGAAAATCCATCCCTTGCCTCTTCCAGCTTCTGGTGGCTGCTCGTATTCCTTGTTTGGTGGCTGCCTCATTCCAATTTCTACCTCTGTGGTCACATGGCTTTCTTCTCTTCTGTCCATAGTCAAATCTCCCCCTACATCTCTCTCATAAGGACACTTGTGATTGCATTTAGGGCTCACCTAGAAAATCCAGAATAATCTCCCCCACTAAGGTCCTTAACTGATTCACATCTGAGGAGACTCTGTTCCCCGTAAGGTAACAATTACAGTTCCAGGGTTTAGGACTTAGATATCTTTGGGGGCATTTTTTAGTCTACCACAAGGTACGTGCATTACCCCCCACAAATATCTGTGCAAGATACTATATGACGTATGGGAGACGCAACAGTGAGCCAGGACATTGTACCTGCCCTCAAGGAGCTTACAGTTTGGTAGGAAAGCCAGATAATGAATCAACAATTGCAGTCTACAATGAAGTGAAGACCATAGCACTAAGGGGACCTGGTTTGGAGAGTGTCAGGGAAGGGGGGCAATAACATGTTATTTGCAACCGAAAGATAAGTGGGAGTTGGCTAAGGGGTGGCATAGGAAGGAAGGAAGCCAACCATACTTCCATGCTTCATATGTACTTTAAAACATAACGCATTTTAGTTTCCCTTGTGCATACGGCACTCTCTTATTTTTGGATCTTTGTTCATCTTTGGACCTTTACACTTGCTGTTACCTCTTTGTGGAACACTTGCTCCTTCTCAATCTCCAAGTTCTAGCCTACAGAGATGTTTCTCTGTGCAGTAAAGTTTATCCCAAGTTCTTTGTGTTTCCATAGTCCTCTCTACTTCCCCTGCCACACGTCAAAACCTGATTCTAACTGCTTGTTTCCTTGTACACATCCTCCACTAATTTGTCATTTCTGAGAGATTCTGATTTATGTCTGTCTTGGTGACTATTGCAGTCCTAGCTTCCTATCTCCTAGTAGAGTACCTGGCACATAGCTGATGGCACTATGTCTTGAGTGAGTAAGTGGGTGAGTCAGTGAGTGAATGAATGAACGAACACAACTGATGGGGGACTTCCAGTGGGGTAGCATTCACTTACCAATCTCCTTTTTGCATTGAACTTCTATTAAATATGCAACTCATCAAGGTAGGCTAAGCACCAGAGTTGACATAGGGCAGACAGCTGTAGGTTCAAGATTTGTTTTTCCATTCTTAATTGTGTGGCTCTGTGTCATGTAACATCCCTTGTCTCATTTCAGCTTGTGGTTTTTAGTCTATAAAATTCAGAGCTCGGATTAGAGTACCTCTAAGGTCTCTTTCTGTCCTGCAGTTCTATGATTCTTGCCATTTCCCAATCAAACCACTGCTTTGTTCATGCATCTCTCTGTTTGGAATGCTTTTCCTCCTCTTGTCTCCCTTGGAAAACTCCCAATAACCTGTTACAGTACAGCTCAAATATCTACTCTTCCCACTTCTCCCCAAAGCTGGCAGGGCTCCTCGCTTTTTTCCCAGAACACTTTGCAAACATCATTATTATAGTATGTATTACATTTTATGTGTTTTCTATCCCACTTCCCTTTCCACCCCTTCACCCACAACTAGAATGGCAGGTCTATGAAGCAAGAATGATGTTTTTATGTTTTAAAACTCTTTGTATCCCTACTCCTGAGCACACTTCCAGCATCGATTAACAGTGAATGCAGTTGTTTTAATTATTTTTCCCTTTCTCCCGTGTTACATATGAGTATTTTAGAATATGGGGTAAGAAGAAGAGAAGAGTGATGTTAATATCATGGCATCCACTAGCAACTGGGTACCAACAGTGTACTGCAATCCTGCAGTTTACAGGACTGCCTTGTTCAGCTATGTAAGTTAGCTCTGTGTAAATATAATTCTCAATATCTTATAAGCAGTAGATGGACTTGACTGGGGTTGCTCAGAGCAGGGAAAAGAGGAATAGCTTACCTCTTAGGAGAAAGTAACAGGTATTAAGCTTTTTGAGCTACCTGGATCCATTTAGTAATTTACTTTTAGTAAATTGCTCAAATAGAACCTTAGTGGCCTAGAAAGTTAACATATCTGCCTAAAAGTAAGCAATTTACTCTTCTCTCAGTTGTAGGATTAGTCCTTAATGGTCTCTTTAAATCTTAATGACTTCCTCGGAGTGTGGAATGGCATAGTCTTTTATGATATTCTAAGTTAAGCATTTCAAGTCAAATCACACATAATATTTATTGAGCTCTGTGCAAAGCGTGGTGCTCAGCTAGAGGGCGTACAGAGATGAATGAGGCATAGCTGCTGTCATCCAGGAGGATATTGTCTTATTGGACACACAAGACAAAAGTGTGATAAATTAAGTAACAATACATGGTTTAAATAGCGATTTGAGAGACTCGTTGAAAAGATTTCATGAGGCAGTTAGTGATTACTTGGCAGATTAGTTATTCAGGCTACATATAGTAGGCATTCCAGAGAGAGGGGAGAACCCTCTAGTTTGTATAAGGCTTTATGAAGAAGGAAATATTTGAGTTAGGCCTTCAAGATTGTCTGGGAAGGGAAAAGAAATTTTTATTGTCTAGGGACGTAAGTATGAATGTCTTGTTGCCTAGTTGGACAGGTAACACTATCAGGAAGTAATAAGTAGTGAGTTGTCTTAGTTCATTTGAGCTGCTAGAACAAAATGCCACAGAGAAGGTAGCTTGTAAACAACAGAAATTTATTTCTCAGAGTTCTGGATACTGAAAGTCTGAGATCAGGACACCAGCATCGTTGGGTGAGGGCTGTCTTCTGGCTCGCAGACTTCTCATTATATCCTCACACCGTGGAAGGAGCGAGGGGGCTCTCTCAGGTCTCTGTTATAAGGACATTAATCTCATTAGTGAGGGCTCCATCCTCAGAACCTAATCACTTCCCAAAGGCCCCGCCTCCTAATACCATCACACTGGGCATTAGGATTTTCACATATGAATTTTGAGGGGACACAAACAAACATTCAGACCATGGTATGGCTCCAGCACCAGGATCAGACAGGGAAATTGCTGAGAGGGAGTTCAGTCTGTAATATGGCATCTAGAGAGAAACTAACAGCCAACAACATGTGACATGGTCTAGGCAAGATGTCAGAATCAAGAGCTCCAGCATAAAGGAGAAAGATGTGAAGATAATTGATTGTTCATGGATAATAGTTAATTATAGCAATAAAGATAAACAACAATAATGGTGGTAGCAGTAATTAACAATTTTCAGGTGCTTGCTACATGCCAGGCATGTATATATTATCTCATTTCATGTATTAATTCTTCTAATCCTCACTGATTTATAGATTAGGTACTCTTATAATTCCCGTTTTACAGATGGGGATATTGAGACATCATTCAATACGTAGATGATGTTTACCAGTCAAATGTCATAAGGAAGTTCTGTCCACAAATAGTACCAGTGTCTGGGCAAAGGCTGTTTTGTAACATCCAGCCCCATAAGGATCTGAGAATTAGGCAGGTTGATAGGAGAAGGGTTAATACTCAAGGTTTGTAAGCTGCCTGAATCACCCATTCATCAGGTACCCACTAGCCCATGAATATAAGCTGCAACCACTCTGTGACATTTGTGGCATTTGGCCTGCAATTGCCCAGAACTTTCTTACTCAGATGTCTATTTCTTCCTGTTCTATCCTTCTAGCTCTGAGACCTCTGCCCTGATTCCTGCCTCCAGCTTCTATGGTGTTCTTTGGACTTGCTCTCTCCAGTCTTAAAACTTGGTATTCATCAGTGGATTTTGACTTGACTATTGTCTTAAGTCTTGGCCTGTTGGACTGTCTCTAGCAGGAAGTTCTAGTTTCCATTCCAAACCACAAACTCAGTCTTGTGGACCCAAGACTATTCTCACCCAGTATTCCACATAGGCCAACCCTAGGGCTCCTTCTTCACTATTCCCCTAAGTGGGGATAGTGTGGCTGAGGATATGGATGGATTCAGACAGGAAAAAATTAGATCCTTGTTTGGGAATCAATGAGTTTGGCTGGAGCAGAGTTCTTTGAGGGAACAGAGAAAGACAAGCCTGGTAGAGTCAACATGGAGAGGTCAACATGGAGAGGGCCTTATATCTTGGAATACTTGAGATGCAGCATTTCTAGAAATGAAATTTAATATGAAAATAATTATAAAAGAAATATAGCAATGTGTTTTAGATGTTCCTACTCTGGGCCATGTTTGCAAAATTAAAGTTACACATAGGAGATCTATGTTAGGTAGATTTTACTTTCCAGTTTCAAGGAATATACACAACTTCAGGATACCTTAGATTACTGTTTCTTAATATTCATTGGAATATCGGGCTCACACATATAAAATGAAGATTTCTAGGCCATGCCCCCAATCTACTAGATCAGAAATTCTTTGAAGTTGGAGGTAATGGATTTTTAGTTCACATCTCAGATAGTTGCGCACACCAAATTTTTAATGAAAGGAAGACCAGTAAGCGCTATAACTGTTGTTAGTTTACAGAAAACTGTGAGAGCTTTTGAAAATCAGTGTGACTCTAGTGATAGTTTTTGTCTCTTTAGCAGTATTGTTACTTATCTTGGTATCTCCCCATTATGACTCAGCTTTTTTATTCTCAATCACGACCTCTTTAGTTCTCACAACTAGCATTCTCTACTCTCCTGCTTGCTCCTTCCTGGTTTTCGCTTACTGATGGTTTCTACTACCTTACAGCTTCTACTGCCTCGTGGCTTCTGCTTCCTGCCTGTTCTCTGGATTTCTGTCTGCTCTGCCTTTCCTCTCAACTGCTGATTTTGTCATTGTCCAGGCAAAAGATGGTGCACACAGTCTTAAATCAGAGATTAGTAGATCTCTGTACCAGATAACACTCATAGTTTTTATTTGTTTTTGTTTTCTATCCTCATGAATAATTTTAATATTTTCAGGATTATAGAAGAAATAAAACCATGGTTTATATTCCCAAGTTATGTAATTAAAATCACGTATTCTCTTGTGTTTCCCTCATCTTTCTTTACCGCTACACGTGCCCTGCATTTAAACTCTCCAAGAGAGGTAATCTGATTTATTTAGTTGGTCACTTTCCCAAGAAAAGTAGCTCTGCTGGCAGAGGTCTCATGCCATTTCACATGCCCCTGGCCACCCTTGAGTCAGGCACCCATCCTTGTTCCAATTAACTGTGGCCAGAGTAGTAGGGTCACGTGGTCAGCTCTCCTTAAAAACAAACTATGGACCAGTCAAGAACTTGGAAGATAAATATACCTCTCTAATATGTGGTCACATTAGTATTTAATGATTTGGGGCTTTTGAGATAGCCTATTGAGTTGGTTTTTTTTTTCCTTTAGCCTATTGTGGAAATATAGTCTAATACATCATTGCCTGCCTCAAGTATTTGGATTCACTTGGGGATGGCTCTGGACTCAAAAGGAGCTCACAGTTGGCTACCTCACTGGATATGTGTCACCGTGGCCTTACAGTAGAAATGCAAAGATAGGGCTGAGCATATTCCAAGAGTCACACACGACTACTTCTCCATTCCAGTGAGGCTGGATGCACAATAAAGATTCATGAACCTTTATTTCAAGTGCTAGCTGAAAACAAGACAATAAAGTTGGTTGAAGGATTGCACAGATATCAAAAAATCATAGGCCTATAGCTTCTTCAGACTAAAGAATCAATTACATGCTAGGTTCCTTGAGAAACCATGCATTATTATTTATGGCAAGCGTGCCGATTGATTATTATGGTTTGTATTTTAAAAAATAAGAAGCCTTGGTTTATAGGCACCTGTTTTCTCACAGTGGATATGAAATGCTGGTGCCCACTGTGTTCATGAGGCAGGAAAAATTATTCGACACGTATCATGATGGCCATATTACAGGAAAATCTAAAGGGATAATTATTTTCCTGAATACCAGCAGTTAAAAATATTACATGGAGCATGAAACTCCTATTTAAAAAGTATTGCTCCTTGCAAAGAGGTGATTCAAAGTTTATATTCTGTAAAGTCTTTTCTACTGGCATTATTGTGAATATTTACTATATATAGGAGGTCCCCAACTGTTCACTCAACAAATATTTATCGAGATTCTATTATGTTCCAGACGTTATGTACCAGTCATGGGCAAGATAAAGTCCCTCTCTCATGGAGCTTACTTCTCAGTTCAGACAGGGGGAAGTGCCTCAAAGAAAATAAATTCGAGTAATGGACTAAAGAGTAAGGGGACAGATGAGGGGGAACTTTAACTAGGACAGCTGCTTTCACTAGAATGGTCAGGAAAGGATGCTCAAAGGAGATAAACTTTGAGCTGAGGCCTGGATGGAGAGCAGGAGGAGCACTTATTTAGTGCTGGTGTAAGTGTGTGTTAATACAACACTTCGGTATAATCCATGAAAAACTGGAGAGACATATGCCCTAGGACTCAGAAATTCCTCGTCCAGGTATATACTCAACAGAACAGCCAGCATGTTCAGACCAAGACCTATGTGGAAGGATTACTTGTCTACTTACATATTCAGTAATGATGCTCAGATTTGTGCCAGCATCACAGTGCTCAATACTGAGGGAGTGGAATTGGGATGTGTTGTACGACATTTCTGACTGCTATTGATTTACTAAAAAATTTATTGCTCCAAACATCTACAGTGTTTCACAATTTCATAGTCTCAAACTAAGAACAACTCAAATGTCCACCCACAATAGAATGCATTTAAAAAATTGCTAGTTCTTACAATGGAATAGTTTTCAGCAATGAAAATGAATGAATTACATCTCTGCAGTCATCATGGATGGCACTCACAAACACAATGTTAAGTGAAAGAGGCAAGACACAAAAGAACACATGGCGTGTAATTCCATTTATATAAAATTCACAAAGGAAGCAAAGCTAAATTCTAGAGGTTAGGGGATGAAAGCCCAGGTGGTACATCTAAAAACAGGCTGGGAGGTGATTCCTATATAGGTCACGATAGTAGTTATCTCTGCAGGGGAGGGAGTTTAGTGCTTGGAAGTGGATAGGTAGGAGCCTTTTGGGGTGCCGACAGTGCCTATTGACTTGCAGAATAATCCCCGTATCCTGATGGTCCCCATTGACCTGCGTTATATGCAGATAGTACTTCCCTTTGCAATACTTCATTGAACTCTACATTGTTATCTTGTGCATATAACTATTTGCTATATTTCACAGAAGAAAAAAATTCATGAAAGCGCAACCCATGCATAATTTGAGTACTACTTGTACAATAGAATGAAAACAAAATCAAAGCTTCCTATTCAAAAAGTAAAAAATGAAGAAAAACATATGAAGATGAAATTTAAAAAATTATTAATGAGACGTGGCATTTATAATGCTTAAATTATTAAATACAAATGTGTTTATCTGCAAGAGAAAAGTCTTATATTTATTAATTTTTTTTTTTTTTGAGGAAGATTAGCCCTGAGCTAACATCTGCCGCCAATCCTCCTCTCTTTGCTGAGGAAGACTGGCCCTGAGCAAACATCCATGCCCACCTTTCTCTATTTTACATGTGGGACTCCTGCCACAGCAGGGTTTGACAAGCAGTGTGTAGGTACATGCCTGAGATCCAAACTGGTGAACCCTGGGCTGCCGAAGCAGAGTGTGCGAACTTAACTGCCACACCACCGGGCTGGCCCCTTATTAATTTTTTATTTGCTACTTTATTGCTGTTTGCCTATGAAAGGTGCTGATGAGTGATTTATTTTTACCTTAAACCGTATAGAAGCTGTTCTAGCTATTACACCAGCAACAGAAATGGAAAATAATATTTTATGTGATACTCTTTATGCTGAGAATGCCTTAAGGCACTTTACAGAGTAAACATTGGTAGTGAATAACCTTGAGCAAATTTTGTCATTGTTATGCATTTAAAACTCTATACATATCAAACAAGAAAATGTTAGCCAGAATGCAAGGCTTTTGTTATTATTAACATTTATTTCCAAGCCTACTAAGGGTGCATATATAATAAAACACCATACTGAAATAATAAAGGTCAACAATCTTAGAAAAGATTTACCTGTCTTCTTACCTACTTGGTAATGATGCTCACATTTGTGCTAACATCATGATGCTTACTGCTAAGCATCAGGATTTGGGATGTGTTATGCCATGTCACCGACGACTATTGATTCCTGAATAACTTAATGCTCAAGCCACCATTCTGCAGGGAACTGCCAGGATATACAGCAATCTCATTACAATGGAAAACCTTGTATGTTTTTTCTTTGTTCTGTTATAAAATCTGTAATTTCTTTTTTCCCATGTGTACACATTCACATCCTCACTAAAAATGTACTGTATGTACTAATTAGAGTTTATCACCCAAAGTGATAAAATCTATTAACATTCCATGGTAACACTTGGCCTCTTTCCAGCACCTCACATCCGGAATGTCTTAGCTTGATGATTGCTAAGACAAGGGTGAACTAAATTGCTTTAGGAACCCAGGACCCTCCAGGACAGAGAGATTGAGATATCACAAAAGTCAATGTTATAAAAATGTATTGAGACAGCATTGTTGGTCCGAGTAAGGTCCAGTGGCAGAGCAGGCATAAAAACTTCAATGACAGGGGCCAGCCTCATGGCACGGTGGTTAAGTTCAGCGTGCTCTGCTTCGGCAGTCCAGGGTTTGCAGGTTTGGCTCCTGGGCACAGACCTACACCACTTGTCAAGCCATGTTGTGGTGGTGACCCACATACAAAATAGAGGAAGATTGGCACTGATGTTAGCTCAGAGCAAATCTTCCTCACACATACACACACACAAATACTTCAATGATAAAATTTTGAGAGAAAATTACTAAGGAAGGGTTGTTGTTAGTGCCATGAAGCTGATTCCAACTCCTTGCCACCCTGTGTCCAGCAGAACAGAATCCTGCCTGGTCTTTTTGCACCATCCTCTCACCTTCCAGTGCTACATCAGACAATGCTGCACTGCTATTGATGGGATATTCACAGCCAATTTTTCGGAATTGGGTGGCCAGGTCCTTCTTCCTAGTCTGTCTTAGTCTGGAAGCTGCACTGAAACCTGTCCACCATGAGTGATCCTGCTGGTATTTGCAATACCAGCAGCACAGCTTTCAGCATGACAGCAACATGCAGCTGCCACAGTATGACAACAGACAGACAGTGGTATGGTTCCCTGACTGGGAAATGAACCCAGGCCATGGCAGGGAGAGTGCCAAATCTTAACCACTAGACCACCAACTATAGAAGGTGGAAAGACTTAAAACCAGAGGATTGGTTTGGACAAGATAGATAGTTAAAGAGCAATGATTTTCTGGGGGTCTGTGAGGCAGCAGACATCAGAACCTGTCTATACCTACATCTAGGTGGAAGACTTGGGTCCTGGGGAGGTGTCTGAGTGGCTGATTCTCAGGACTGGAATGCACGGAGCCCTGGCCAGACAAGGATCTTCCTCTCTCACTCCAAGAAGAACTAGCACAGTCTGGCCAGGAGTCTCCACCACAGTGGTGGCTCAGCCTAGCTCTCTTGCGTTGGGGTGGAATAGCAAGGGTTTATGTCCTTATAGAAGCAACAGCAGAAACAAATGGGAAATTTCTTCAGACAGCCTTGGGAAGGGGCTTCTCCAAGGCTGCTGCTCTGGGGAAATGCAATCCCTGGAACAGCAGCATTAGCATCACCTGGCAACGTTTTAGAAATGCAGGTTCTTAGGTCTCACTCCAGACCTACTGAGTCTGAGTCTCTGAGTGGGGGGATCAGCATTTTTTGCAGGGAAATATTCACCCTGAGCTAACATCTGTTACCATCTTCCTCTCTATCTTTTTTTTTTCCCTCCCCAAAGCCCCACTTCATGGTTGTGTATCCTAGTTGTAAGTTGTTCTAGTTCTTCTATGTGAGCTGCTGCCACAGCATGACAACTGATGGACAGACAGTGTGGTTCTGCCACCAAGAAGTGAACCTGGGCTGCCAAAGGGGTGAATGCTGAACTTTAACGACTAGGCAATCAGGGCTGGTTCAGCATTTTGTTTTTAGCAAGTCCTCCAGGTCACTCTCACATAGGCTAAAGGTTGACAACCACTATCCTACAGCAACCAGCTTCTAGTCGGACTGGTAGAATCCTCCAGCTTTATGGCTTTAACAACAAGGTGAGAACCACCAGGAGTGGCCCTTTGAGTCTCTACAGGTAGCAACTGTGAGCTCTAATGCTAGTGATAGCATCAGCAGTTAGTGACAATGTCAGGGGCTGTCTAGATGATGACTGTAAAAGCAGCATTGTGTTAACTTCTGGAGAAAGGCAACCTTCATGACTGCTGGGTTTTTATCAGCCTCAAGGGAGCATCTATGAGTTCTGGCTTCATTGGAACTTGAGAGTAGATCAGTTGGAACTCTGGACCCCAGAAAGCAGTCTGAGGCTTTTTGAACATTCAGGGGAGGGGGCCTAGGAGGAGGAGAGACTGAACTCTTTCTAACCTGTGGTAAGGGGGCTCCAGTGCTCCATGGTGCAGCACTGAGGGTTGTCTTTTGCACCTAAACTAAAGGGGATATTCTAGTTATGCAAGGATGTATTTTCATTTGTTAATTTACATTTTTAATCATTTTTGTTTAAAATGTTAAAACTTTGAATATTTTTGTTGATTCATTCAAAGATCAGCATCCTGACCTATGGTATTTCTGACTCCACATTGGCATCTCTAAGATGGCCCTTCTGTCTAGAAGAGGTCAGAAAGGAAGGAGTTGGTGCTTCTATCGGGAAGCAGCCACCTGGAAGGCTGTGACAAAGCATTTGGCAAAAACACACTGCCTTTATTCTTCAGGAAAACAGAGCTAAAGTCAATGTCACCCCAGGAAGAAGTCTTAGTACTCACCATAGGAAAGGTGACAGGACCTGTGTCATGCTTATCTATGGCTTACGTTAGAAGAGTTAACATTTTCAGAAACGTGAAACAGTGTGAGAAGATTATTAATATCTAGTATAAAACAGTGCAAAGCTGCGACTGCAGAAGATTGAGGAAACTAAAGGTGTTTACGGAAGGTCTCCTGTGCCTTGATTTTTTTTTTTTTTTAAAGATTTTTTTATTTTTTCCTTTTTCTCCCCAAAGCCCCCGGTACATAGTTGTATATTCTTAGTTGTGGGTTCTTCTAGTTGTGGTATGTGGGACGCTGCCTCAGCGTGGTCTGATGAGCAGTGCCATGTCTGCGCCCAGGATTCGAACCAACGAAACACTGGACCGCCTGCAGCGCAGCACGCGAACTTAACCACTTGGCCACGGGGCCAGCCCCTCCTGTGCCTTGATTTTTAAATACTTTATGCAATTTCTTTCTCCTCTAAGGAAGATTGAAGAAGAAAATTAATTCCCATGCCTTAATTATAAAGCCACATCCGATGTTAAAGAAAATGTTGTTAAGGCTAAGCCTGGCACCATTATTTTGTATTTTACATTCTCATTAATCTCTCTCATTTTTCCCTCAGCTGAAGAATACATTACATCAGCTCCACATTAAAGAGCTGCAGGAAGCTATAGACTTCTCTGCAAAGTTTTTGAAACTGTGGAAACAGCTATACTCATAAATCGATGGTGCTTAAAATGATCATGAACTGTAAAATACTTACTTTAATGGTTCTTAGTGTGTAAGTGAGAGCAGAATTTGTTCTAAGCAAGTTATTGCTATACTGGCACTTCCTCAGTGGGGTTGTTGGATTCTCTGACTGTGTATGATTGCCTATATGTTATGGAGTGGCACAAGTTAATAGCATATTTCTTTATCCAAAGTCTAGATAGTCTCACAAGTAGTAATGTTGACTTTTTTTCAGAATCATCAACACACAGCAGATCATTATGAATAATTCTGAGTTAAAATGTGGTAGGATCGCAAATCTAGTTAATTTGGGAACAATGTGAGAAGTTTTTCATATATGTGTGTACATATATCCCCACCCCTGGAGATTTTGAGTTAATAGGCTATGAAGGAACCCAAGATTTTGAATTTTAAAAAAATTCCCAGATGTTTCTGTCCTTAACTAGACTTGACAACAACTGAAGTATTCTATCTATCTACATCTATATCTATATAGATATGCAGATTATATCTAAAACTTGTTCATAACTTTATAGTTTAGAAAATGCATTCTGAGGTAATTACATGAACCTCACAATATCGGTTGAGGCAAATAGGATCACTTAAGAGGGTCTCAAGCTGAGGTTCTCTTGGTCTGTGGTTGGCAGGGAAGGGCTTCAAACCCAAATCCTCTTATTTCAGAGCCTGAGCTCTTTTCCTGCATCATGGGGGACTGCGGTAAAGTCTTGCCACCAGTTAAGTGCCATTTTTCTTTTTCATGAGGGTGTGAACAACTCACCTTCTTGAGACTGGGAGGGATGGGAGGAGATGGAGAAGAAAAGTCACCGCTTTCTTTCCCTTTTCCAGAATAATTCAGTAGTTTCTGCACTCAGTGAGGGATGACCAAGAATATAGTAGTTATGTTTATACCAAAGGGTCTTGACCTTGTGGGAGCAAGAATCCCAGAAGATACATGTGTGGCTTTCAAAGGGTCTGTGAACCTTCCAAAATTATACGTAACATTTTGTATTTACATATCGTTGAAACATTAGATGTTTGGGGGTACTCTAGTATGTTGCATTCCACATTCTTCTAGTAATAGTGTCACCCTAATTGTCTTTTGGAGTACAACTTCTTCTTCACTGGATGAACTTCAGTAGGCTATTAATGAAGGTCCCAGACTTCTTCAGCCCAGGTCTAGGCATATGACCCAGGTTAGGCTAATTAAATAGTCACTCTTTGGAATGTGAATTATGAACCAAGTAATAAAAGACTGAAATCATTTGGAGTGTATTGATTCTAGCAGATGTGTCCTGAACAATTCCTATAACCGGGACCCTTTAGAATGGCTCGATTCCTATTTTTTTAGTCAATTTGTCTGCCTCCCCTTTATATTGGTGAACTCCTCCATATGCTTCCATAAATTGTTTTTGTTTGAGTAATCAAAAGTGGTTCTGTGACTTGCAACCAAAAAGCTCTAGTGAAAATGTAACTTTTTTCTGGAGAGAAGGTTCAAAACTTTCATTAGATCTTCAATTCAGTCAGTAACCCCAAGAATGTTAAGCGTTTCCAGTCTGGAGCAACTGGGAAGGGATTTGGCACCATTCTAGAAGGTGGTGGTAGGCAGAGGGCTGGAGTGTACTCTCTATAGAATTTGAGTGATGTGAGCCAAACCTCACTGTTCCCCTTCCTACTTCTGTGCTGCATCTCCATTTCAGGAGGGATGCTGACAGCCCAAGTTGCACTAAAGTGGAACAGCCCTTTGCAGAGTCATTTTGTTCTCTTCACATCCCCTTCCCCACTCTTCATCTCACCTTGGCATATGAATGAATCTGTTTTTCTTCCTTGTATAAGAAGTGCTTATCTAAATCAGTGCTTCTCAAAATGTGCTTAGGGGTTCACCCACATGAGAATCACCTAGGGTCATGAAAAATGTATATGCCTGTGCCCTTCCTCCTGTTATGAAGGATGAACTGTCCCTGATTCTATGGAAGGCAATTCTTTCACATGTGTACTGGGTTTATCTCTTGTAACCCACCGAAGGACTGTGTATCACAATTATCACCCTGAATATCCTGCATCATCAAATTCTCCGTGTCTATTAGATCTTTCCCTTTAGTATACAAACATGCTGTATTATCTCCAGTCTCCTTTTTTAGTGAGGAAGAATGTCGCTGAGCTAACATCTATTGCCAATCTTCCTCTTTTTGCTTGAGGAAGAATGTCGCTGAGCTAACATCTGTGCCAGTCTTCCTCTATTTTGTATGTAGGATGCTGCCACAGCATGGCTTGATGAGTGGTGTGTAGGTCCATGCCCAGGATCTGAACCAGCAACCCTAGGCTACTGAAGCAGAGCACATGAACTTAACCACTACACCACTTGTCTGGTCCCTATCTCTAGTCTTAAAACAATTCTCTAGACCCCTATTTGCATGTAATATTGCCCCATATCACTGCTCCTGGTTTAGAAAAGCCTCTTGAAAAACTTTCTATACTTGTCTCTTCTCATTCTTCTTCCAGTAAACTTCAATCAGCTTTCATTCCCACTACTCCAAGAAACTTACCTTTTTAGGGTTATGAAGGTTACTAAAACCTTCAGTTTTTCAAACCCAATGGTCAATTCTTACCCTCCCAGCAGCCTTTTACCCAGTTGATCACTTTCTTATTCTTGAAAAACTGTCTTCACTATCTTCAGGGACAACATACTGATTTGGTATTTCTTCCTCCTGCAATGGCTTGTTTTTCCTTGAATTTTTATTTATTCCAAATCTATAAATTGTGGAGAACCACAAGTCTCATTCTTCTGCTCTCTTAATCTATTCTCACTTCCTAGGTAACCATTTTTGCTATTGAGTCCCTTTGATATTTCCCCTGAATGCCAATCTTTAATATTAGATTCCCTTCTCAACATCTCCACTTGAATGTCTAATATACATTTCAAACTTAACTCTTATGTCTATGCCTTCCTTTAAATCTGCTCCTTCCTCGGGGTACCCCAGTTCAGTCAACAACACCACTATGAATTTAACAGCTCAGGTCCAAAACATCAGAGTCATCGTTGCCCTTCTTTTTCTCACATACCCCATAGTCTACCCATCAGCAAATTCTATTGGCTTATCTTATAAAATATCTAGGATCCAATCACTCTTCATCGCCAGCACTCTCTCCTAGCCACCACCATCTGCTGTCTAGACTATTGAAATAGCTTCCCAACTGGTCTCCCCACTCCCCTATTGTGCCCTCTGTCAACTTCCCACATAATAACCCAAATGATAATTTCAAAAAGTATATCAGATCATGTAATCTACTACTCAAAATCTTCCGGTGGTTTCCATCATACTCAACATAAAATCCAAACTCCTTACCATAGTCTGTGATGCCCTGTTATCTGCTCTGTGCCTACGTCTGACTTCATCTACCATCACGCTTCTCATTCACTCTGCTCTAGCCTTATGGGCCTTCTTGCAGTTCTTGGAACAAGTCAAGATTATTCCTATTTCAGAGACTCTACTCTTACTGTTCCTTCGGTCTGGAATGACATTCGCCTCAGATCTTCAAGTTTAATTCAGGTCTCTCATCAAATGTTATCTCTCCGAGAGGCCCTCCCTGCCTGTCCTATCTAAATTACTCTGCCCAGGCTTCTAGCATGCTGGTGGTGTTCTAGTTCTTGACCTGAGTAGTGAACACAGAGATTACTACTCATAAATATACATTATATTGTAGATTTACGGGTTTTAATTGATGTTATAATTTACAGTAAAAAAGATTTTAAAATGGAGGGGAGGCAACTATCAAAGAAATAATTTTAAAGATTTCCCCAGAGCTGAAAGCCATGAGTTTCCAGGTTGGAAGAGCCCATTGAGAAACCAGCCTCATGGGTAAAAAAAGACCTACACTAGACACATTGTCCAGGCTGCAGGGTGGAGAAGGGAATGGAGTGGCTGTGAGAGATGAGACTGGAGGTTTGAGGGATGTGGGAGATGAGATAGGAGTGGTTCAGAGAGAGACAGCAGGAGCTTGGACCAAGTGTTTTAGGTTGGAGATGCTTTCTGGGCTTTTCTGCTCTTCAGTGATCTCTTGATTCCTACCTTGTTGACTCTCAATCAGCTTTTCCCTACAGTCATTTAAAAGCTTTCCTTCCACCCTAGTTCTCCTCAGGTCTCTTCCCAGTTTCCTATCAACTCCCTAAGACAAGACCGTTTCCGGAGCAAGAAAGCCAAGGTCAGCTGATATGAGCTCACTCGGTTCCCTCTCTTCACTTTTAGATTTCTCTATCCCTACTCTTTCTTTGTTATTTCTATCCTGTTTCTTGTATAAAATTTCTTGTTTTTAATTGCCAAGACATCTTTTCATTCTTGGTTCCATTTATTCCCCAACACCTCTTAAACTCAAACTTGAACCTTATTCCATCCCTGTTTGATTTTTCCTTATAGCATTTGTCACAATCTCCCACTAGAAAGACTGTAAGCCTTAGGACATCAGAGTCTGGCCCCCTCACTGCTTTGTCCGCAGCTCCTAGAATAGTGGCTGATATCATAGGTGGTCAATAAATAGTTGCTAAATGCACAAACGAATCTTAGCATCTCTGCACAGTTATGTCCAAATCTCTCCTATTATTTCTTCTTAAGAAGCAGCACAGGGCAATTTTAATCATTTTTATCTCTCAAAGGACTTTCACTTTCTCTTTTACACATATATTGTTTTACTTTTTATTGTTAGATGTATTATATTTATAAGAAACAATAAAGATACTTCCATTTAAAATAAATAAGACAGTATCAGTACTCTCTACCTACTTAGAATGCTTATTTTCCTTTGATAGCACTTCATTGCCTGAAATTATCATAGATATTTATTTGTTTATTGTCCATCTCCCCCTAGAATGTCAGCTCCATAAGGACAGAGACTTTGTCTTGTTCATGGTCATATCGCTTCTGCCTAAAACATTGATTGGCACACAGCAGGCACTCAAATAAATTTTAATTCTCACCCAAACGTATTGCTGAATCAGAATCTCTGTGATGATACCCAGGAATCTGAATTTTTAATAAGCTCCAGACATGATTCTTATGAGCTTTAAAATTTGCGAAAGTCTTGTCAAAACAATCATTACTAGATCAATAAATATAGGGCTGCCAAGTATTGTTGAATTTAGGGAATTGTCTCTGATTCTCTTCTTTTAACCCAAACTGCCTTATTTGAAGAACAGGCTGAGAAATTGGGCAATCTATAAAGGGATAGGAATAGAAGTGCTTTCTTCTTATCTCCCAATTGTACTGTCAAAACCAGGTGGAAGGAATGGCTCCCTTCAGCCTTTCTCTCAATATTTATAACTAGTTTTTCATTTTTTTCCCTCTTCTATCCAGATTTTGTTTTAAAAACCAAACTGTTGGGTGTTTTAGGTGTTGTAAACTACATTAGTCTAACCTACTTGTAAGCTGTGTGAATTTCAAATATTCCTCCTCTTATAAGATAGACATGTAAACCACACCTGGACAGAAATAAATCTTGTTAAGAGAAAATTCCATTAGGGAAGCTTCCTACCTATTTTTGTCTACTCTGGGATCCAAGTATCTATATATGTAATAGCTAGAGGCATTATTTATCACCTTAGTGAAGGTGATAAAGGAATTTTTTGAGACTTATTTAACCCATAGTCTCTAATGACAACTATTTACAACTTGCTATGCATATGTGTATGCCTCAAAGTAAAAAGATTCTGCTGTCGGTCTTCAGATTCTTCTCCCTGAGGAAATTGAATTAGCCCTTCCCCCATAGTGCTAAGGGAACAGTCTTGGATTCTCTTCTTACTGCCTTTTAGATACTTGCTTCTTGAGAGGGACCCTCGTGTCCTGGTCTAAGCTTTTGCGTATGTATTTATTTTTCAGTCATTGCCTAAGACCTGAATCTGTATCAGAAGGCATGTATGAGAGGTTTCCCTCCCTTTCAACATAGTCTAGAAACTATTGGTTATGCTTATGTTTTCCCACTTCCTGCTTGGTGCACCAAAATGAAAATGGATATCCCTTGCATTGATCAAACATGTGAAAGCAATTGTGATGGTTTTAAAATACATCTGTAAATTCTTTGACACTTCTGTAATTCCCCTCTCCTTGTATATGGAGTGGTCATAGTGAACTTCTAAAAAATAGAATGTAGCTGAAATGACACTATGTGAAGAACTAGACTAGGTTAGAAAAGGCCTGACTTTCTCTCTCGGAACACTCACTTTGGAATCTAGCACCATGGGCCGAGGAAGCCCAGGCCACACAGAGAGGCTTAGCTGACTGCTCCTATTGAGATCCCAACCAAAAGTCAGCAGCAACTACCAAAAATATGAGTGAGAAGGCCTTTGAGATGATCCAACCCTTAGCCACCATTGATTGCAACCATCTGAGAGACCAGAACTACAGCTGACTAGCTGAATTTAGTCAATCCTCAACGGTGAGAGAGAATAATGATGACTGTTGTAGTTTGATACCACGAAATCTGGGGCAGTTGGTGAACTAGCAATAGATAGTCATGATAGCACCAGTCCTCACTGGGGCCTGAATAATCTTTCTAAAGCATCAGTCCCCTCACTTACCTTAAATGCACTCTGATGCATTATCTTCAGTATAAAAGCTGAGCTCCTTTGTATGACACAAAAGGATCTTTATGGTCCCACCTGCCTGCCACCCCTGTCTCTGCAGCCTCAGGATTCTTCCCCCCTCCTCCTGTACTCTGCACTTCAGTTATGTCCATCATTACTGCACCTTCCCTGCACATAATTTTGGACTTGCTCCTCCTTCTCCCTGGAATGTCTTTCCCCTCCTTTTTTCCATTGTCAATTCTTATTCATCCTTCAAGTGCAGCTTCAGTGTCGGCTTCATTAATGTTAGCGGTGTTGCATACACATTCTGTGTATTTTTCTAGGCCCTGTGGTTACCTCTGTCCTCAGACTTTCTGTCTGGAACTGTCCTTGTCCATCTCCTCACCAGGCTGTGAGCTCCTGGAAGGCAGGGGTTGTGTCTGTCTGAATCCCCAGAGCCGTCTGCAGTAAGCAGCTCATGGTAAACACTCGTGTGTACTCCACAGTGAATGAATTATAGCAGGCAGTAAGTGGAGGGGAAAGAGAGAAGGGTAAGCTCTTGTTTTCCCTAGTAACTAAGGGGAAAGTGTTATTGTGATACTTAACACTTGCAATCTGACCACTTAAAAGCTTAGAATAAAGTGAAACCCATAGGGTCTAAGTTGTGAAATTACCTTGGGGCAGACTCTCCATGGGAATAGGATGAAAAAATCAAATGATTACAAAATAAACTCTATCATAGTAAACTGACAGAATACATTCTTTGCACCTACAAGTTCTCTCTCTTTTTTCTTCTTCCATGTTATATTGTGCAGAGCATACGTTTTGAAAGTGAGTTTAACTGATGTTTTCTTGTATCCTATACAATTTTGTGTGTATGAAAAATAAGGGTAACTTTCTGGCATTAAACAGTCAATGGTATGCTAAAGATGCTCATATGGGCTTATAAGAGCCAATTTTTAAATTTTCAGGAGACCTGCAAGTTGGTTATTAAACACAGTTAACTTGAAATTGGTTGGGGTGGGAGTAGTTACATCACAAAAACCTGCAAGCGCTACAGGTCATACTTCTCTCCTCCCTCTATACCTAGCTGGTTGTTAAATATTTACTAGTGTAACCCTGGATGCAGTTCTGTTTCACTCTGTAGTATTTTCATGCTCAAAGACTTTACAAACTATTCTGTCCTTTGCAACCTTGTGAGAAATAAAGATGACCTAATGGAACCTATCCCATATGTAAGCAGAAGACTGGAAGAACCAGATAGTCTCTTTAGGATATGTCCAAAACTCGAAACTTTCGAGCATAATAAAAATATCACCCTGGTTTTGTGTCACAAACATATTCTCTACGTATTGCCAGTTTAGGGGGCACTTTCTCCTGAGATGACTGAAAAGGAAAAAGAGCTATATTTTTCTGAAGTGAAACTTTTGTCACTCCTACAATCAAAACAATGTCGTCTTTGTCTTTTTAAAAAATCTACAATAAAATTCTAAATGATTCAGATGTAAGCTTAGTATTAAAAAATATATCCACTCACCCATTCAATAAATAGTCATTGAGTGCCTATGATCTGCACAAAAGGCTGTTGTGGTAAATATGACAAACACAGGCTTGCCCTCAGGGAGCCAAATTGATGAGATGGTCAGCAAATGATCACCTAAATGATGTTGCATGTTATGAAGAAGTTCGGAAGGAAGGGGAGGAAGCAAATGTGAAGCTGATAAACTTTAAGCTTCAGAATATGGTCTCTACGCCCCAAGTATGTGTAAAGACCTTTAGGTGAAGTAGATTTTGGCACATTTTAAAAACTAAAAGGAGGCCAAGGTGCCTATTATATTAAATGAGATTGAAATTGGCACGATACGAGACTGGAGAGTCAGCCAGGGATAAACTCATGGAGGGCCTTTCAGAAGAGGTTAAAGATTGTGAGCTTTCTTCTAAGTATAATGAGACACCCAGAAAGGGTTTGAGCTGAGGAGTGACATGTTTTAAAAGATTGCTCTGAACTGCTGTGTGGAGAATGAATTGGATGGTGGGAAAGGCACATAAAACAGAATGAAAGATGGTCCTGTTGTGAATTGAGAGAGCAAGAGGTTGTTTAGGAGAATGCTGGTGGGATTATTATCATGAGGCCACTTATATTGGATGTCCTTTTTAATGACCTGGAAGAAGTGATAAAAATAATTTGATTACTCTTGCAGGCAGTAATAGAGAATTACCCATAAAAACAGAAAAAGACATATTTTTTAAAGCTTTAGAAACATTATAACTAGTTAAGAAATAAAAGCATATTAATCCTGAAAATCTGTGTGCGCATGCCTAAAGCATCTCAGAACTTGCCTGGTCTCATGGAAGAATGCATTGTGAACAATAGCACATCTTGTCCCGTGTTGTTTTGATTCTGAGAGCTCTTCACTGGTTGGTTCAGCAAGGCAACTGTTTCCAGTTAGCTCCTAGTGCTTTAAGCACTGCTTCTGGCAGAATGACTACTGACAATCTATTTAAAGAGCTCGCAGCAAGGTAGCCATTCATGTTAAAAATTGGGAACAGCCTCACTGCTGCCATGAAAGAATCAAAGAATCCTCTAACACCATGATCAACAGGAAGCTCTATAAATAAGATGCCATCATGTCTACGCAAAACAGAAAGTAAAAATAATTACTGAATGATTTAATTGGCTTGAAAGTTTTATACAATGTTTGTTGTTGCTTATCACAGATGAAGCATGGAAGAGAGATAAAATGCAACAATTGAATGTGCAAGTCACAAGTGTGAATATTCAGCTTTCATTATGTCCATTGGAGATGAAACTGGCCAAATGAAAAATCCAACTTGAATTGTTATGGAGCAAGCATTAATTTAGGTTCTAACCTTGGAGAATATTCTGTTCAGTCCCCCTAAATGAAAGATGATTTACCTTCTGTTACATAAGTTTAAGTCATACTGACTATAAAACTGGCGGTTTCTTGTCTTATTTCTACTTAAACCAATTCAAAAAGAGCAGATGGCCATCTTAATGTAGCCCATTTCATTCAGAGTCACCAGCAGATAAAAAACGTGGCTAGTTTGGCATATAGGGAAATTAATGTGCTGATGACTTAGTCATTAGGTTTGCAACTACAGTTTATTAATTTTGATTTTTGTGATTATTATGTTTGTTACCAGGAGAGTAGAGTAATTGTCATAGTGAGCAATGTCCATTCCACCCTAACCCAAACCAAAAATGTTATTAGTGCTAATATATTTTCTTTTCCCCAAGTAGATAGATATAAAACATTGGAAATTAAAGAGAAATAGGTTGTGTCTGAAGATAAGTAGTGTAAACAGTTTGTGAAGCTGATGGTTTGTGTGTGATATGATGAGATTAGATGCTTGGTTAGAAATGTGTCTAATCCTGTGCAGTCACGTGCTCTACAAATGACTTGAGCTGGTTGAAAGATTTTTCAAATGCTGTAGTAAATTAACCTCTTGGAAAAATAGTTTCAATCAGGCTTTGTAGATGTGAGGCCATGAAACTGCTAAACAGTTCCCCTCCATCAGTTGGCTGCTCAAGACCCAGGCTAGTGCCTAACCACGTAACCCAGCAAGCGCGGTGGTGCCACAGCTTTGGTACTGTGGGGGTGCTTTTCAGGTAGCACTCAGTCTGGATTCTTTATAATCCTTGGGTAAGGTATGGGAAGGAATAAAGAAGGGAGAAATGGAGAGAGAAGGAGGGAAGGTGCGGGGAGGAGACTTCCTAATAGCAGGCAGCCAGCAGCAGAGAGCTTTGAAGGGTGAATATTGGAGGAGAGTGAAGCCACCTTAAATCTCATATTGTCTAGATCTGAGTAGTAGCAGATAGAAAGATATATAGGTAAAGCTATGAAAATAATGTCAGAGATAGTAACTGAAATGCATACAGGAAGCAAGCAAATAACATAAATGTACGCAGGGACCAGGAAGATCCTATAAAGTGTGAAGCAAACTGCAGGTAAGATATTGGTGTCTTTATTGCCACCAAGCACAACACCCATCAAGTTATGATGCCTTTTAAGATACAATTTGAGATAGGAAAAATGACCTTATAAAACACGCTGAGGTTGATTTGTGACCCGTAAGGTATTGTATTTAGAGTTTGAACTTGAGCAATTGCATGCAATGAGAGAATTCTCTATGATGACTGTAAAAGCCCTGAAATCAGAAATTGTTACTTCTAAAGGAGGCAAGCAAGATAAAAGAAGAATATTTCAGAATCATATTTTAAAAGCATGCATGGCTAAGAGGTTTTTTCTTTTGTCCTCAGTAAGTTTCCAATTGTGGAGGGATTGGAGTTAATACAAAAGTTCATTTTATATTATGTGTTCTGTGTGTGTGTGTGGGGGGGTTATATATTTGCCTAAGTTAGCACTTTAGCAAACTTTTCACAATTCATTTCTTAGCACAGAATTAGTCATTGTCAACTCAGCTCTTTTTTGTGTAGTGTTACATTTCCAAGTTTAGTTTATTCCCCATTGTCTCTGGTTTGAATTCTTGTAATTTTGCTCTTGTCAGTTTTTTGTTTCTTTTGCCTCCTATTTCCACTTCCTCTAACTCATCATTTTTAGCCACTTCCTTAGGACAGGCCTGGGACTGACCCAGTTGGGATTGCCATCAAGGGGCCAGTGGTGGGAATTGGGTATGATAAGGCAAGACCAGCATGCACTTTTCTGCCAAGGGCAGTGTAGAGGTGGAGGAAGTAAATAGGGACATTGAAATCTGAGAATTTCAGGAATATGGAGAGTTAAATGTTTGAGGGTTCAAATACTAAGGCCAAAGGGCCAACAGTAGGTTCCAAGTTGGGGAATGAGCAAAGAATTTGGAGGTGGGTAGAGCTGGGTCAGGGTGAGATCAGGTGGGGAACTTACAAGGATGGTCATGACTCAGGTCTATTGGTCAATGGGTACATGCACGGTGGTTGGCGTGTCAGGCTGGGACAGGGAAGGATATATGTTCTCTTTACAGTTGTTAAAGTGGACTCTCTAAAATGTGAATTTCATCATGCAGCTCCCTTTCTAACAAACATGCTGAGGATTCTGCTCAGAATCTCACCACTTGCCGTAATGCTCTCTGGTGTGGAGTCACAACATCCTGGTATGTTGCGGTCAACTAGGCGTGTGCAGTCACATTTGGGTGTGTCTCATGTAATTTGTTGCTCATAATAAAGTGCTGGAGTTTGTGAAGCATGTTTTTCAATACAAATTAGAGCTCATTGATTCTCCAATTCATGTTTTGTCAGTCTCTCTCACATTTGAGGCGCTTTCTTGAATGAAGTAAGTAGGTTACAAGTAGCGTTACAGGTAGGTCTTGGAGAATGGCATATAACCGGAGGTCTGCCTTAGGTATGCTGAACTTTTTAGTGAGCTATAACCTTTCCTAATGTACCGATAGTTCTTACCCAAAGGTGATTATGAATTATTATAGTGCTGGCCTTTGTCACACCGTGGTGTGCCTATTAGGCATGTATTGTGAATGAGAATGTTATCTGTCACGTCTCTTTTGGAGAAAAACACATTGAGATTTGCTAGCAAAATGCAAGCTTGGTACTTGTGCTGTCTGTACAGCCTCATCTTTCCCTGCCCTCTGCAGGCGTGCAGGACTCATCACACTGCTTACAGATTCACATCCTGATGCTTTTCACTTGCTGTTCCTTTTGCCTGGAGTCGCTTATCCTGGACTGCAGTATTGTCTAACTCCAGAGAGCACTATTTCCTTTGTATTCTTGAGTTGTCCTCTGGGAAGTGGGAGAGGGATGGCATTCACACAGGTAAATGGTGTCCTTGAAGTTGTACTAGGGAGCGTTTTTCCTTATGGTTCCTTTTCCTCATGGGTATATTTATTGAACTTTTTTTTCGTTTAAAAATTTGTTATTAAAATTCTCTTCCAAAATTATACTAATTATGTGATGACAACTTTTGAAATAAATCAAAGGCTTCTAAATTTTAGAAAAGGTAGCAGTATACCCTCATCAGGTTTCCATTCTCATTCTATCTGAGGTTGTCAATGAAAATAGCTGGGTGTAAAAAAAAAAATCAACAACTTTTGTCAAACTCATACAAATATCTAGATGTAAGTGTCTATATCTTTGGCCACTGTTTGTTTTTCCAAAAATGAGATCTTTTACAGACAAATGTTGCTTAACGACAAGGATATGTTCTGAGAAATGCATCGTTAGGTGAGTTTGTTGTTGTGTGAACATCATAGAATGTATTCACCCAAACCTAGATGGTAAAGCCTGCTACACACCTGGGCTATAGGTATTAATCTTATGGGACCACTGTGTATAAGCGGTCCGTCATTGCCTGAAATGGCATTATGTGGTGCATGAATATAGTACAATTTCCCGACAATATCCTAGACTTTCCTGTAGCTCAATATTTATAAATATAACTCATTCTTTTTAAGGGCTATATTTAGAATCATTGGGGAGCATTGAGAGTTAAATGTTAGGTTGATAAAGTACCAAAGGTCAAAATGCCAAGGATGAATTCGAAGTAGGAGGATAAGCCAGGAATTTAGAGCCCAGTCAGGGTGAGATCAGGTGAGGAACATAAAAGGATGGTCCATGACTTGTGTCAGTGGTCTGGGTGTGCATGGTGATTGGAATGTCAGGCTGGTCTAAGGGACCAGACTTCCCTGCAGCTTAGTAGTTATTAATCTAGCTCATTCTTTTAAAGGGCTGCATTCTTAGTTTGAATGCACCATGATTTATTCAACTCTTCCCCTAGTAGGTTGTTGTAAGTTCCTGCCAACTTTCGCAGTGCTGTAACAAACATCCTTGTTGTTTACCCTTAGGCTCTGCAGCTTTTGTCTCTGTAGAGTCCCAGAAGCAGGACTGAGAGTTTAAAGGCCACGTGTGTATCAAATTTCTTTCTCTTGCCAGGCTATTCTCCAGAGTACCTGCAGCAATTCTCATCCCTTCAATATTTTCTCAATAACAGAATATACTTTTAAATTACATAGGTCACAATCTTTTGACACTGGCGCTTACACTTTGAGTTTGTGGATCAAAAGCCTAAAGTTAAAGCTTTTTACTAGAAAGAAAACCTAGCAACCTTTTTTTCTATTACCAAACGTATCCATGAAGCCAACAGAGGATTACAGTGATTGCCTTGGAACTTGGAAAAAGTTAATTTCATTAACTTCAGCAAAATAGGATAGACTGGGAGATACTGGAATCTAGAAAGCCCACCCATGTGAGAGGGAGCAAGAGAACAAATTCAGCTATAAATTCTAGAACACCTGGCCCAGGTGATGAGTCAGGGAATGAGGAAGCTCACTCACCACAACAACCCAATAGTCAGAGCAGGTGGCACGAGGGGTCCCAAGGCTGAGCCCCATAAGGGGATCTGGGAGCAGAGGATATTTGGAGACCTGGAAAGGCAATAGGCAGGCGGTTTGTTGGAAAGAAACAAGGACCCAGTCAGAGGACTGGGCAGCGGGGAACCATGAATCCCTGAGAGAAGCTCAGGTTTTCTAGATCAGAGAAACCTGATTTCAAATTCTGGCCCTGCTGCTGACTAATTCTTTGGCCTACGATAAACTGTTTCATTTTCATGGATCTCAGTTTATTTGTCTGTATTTCGTGTCAAGGTCTTGGCTTAGTGTATAGCACATGCAATGTATATATATACACAATGTTTGTTGGCATTTCTAAGACTGCTGAATTTTTCCTTTGACAAAGGGTACATTGGCTGGTGGTGTGTGAAATGAGTTGACAGTTGTAAATCCAGTCTCCAGTATGCCATGTTTACCTTGTCTTCCTTCCCACTGGAACTGGAACTCTATCGAAATCTTAATCCCCTTTCCTGGAATCTCCTGCCAGTGTCTTCTGCTGGGCAGTTGGTTAGAAAAACTATAGGAAACCTTGAGGCTATCATTTACCTGACTTCAAGTAACACCAGTGCCTGGAATGCCCTGGTGCAGGGCTCACTTGTTGAATTATCCCTTCTTGGATATCTATTTCAAGTCACTTTCTCTCTCTAGTTCTTAGTTATGGCCTATCTCTTGCCTATTGACCTATTTTCATAAAGTCTTAAAACTTCTCCCCAGTCAAGCATACCTGAGTTATGATGCAAGGCAGAAAGGAGGCAAGGTCAAAACCAGACTCTGACGCTGAATCTCAGAGTATGGAATCCATGCCCCTGGAAACCCTTTGGCCTAATGGCCTTGTTTGGTCCTCAGGTAGGAAGCGACTGAGCCTATCACTTAGTGGGCCATGGACAATGGGAACCATTCAGAGCTTGGCAATATCAGTTCGTAACTGGCCATTCATTGCCTGAAAGGTATGTTATATACCAATTACTTCTTGAACTTGTTAGACTGAATTGATCCTAATGTTCTGAGAACAAGAAGGTACTTCTCAAGAAAGTATTTTACAAATTTCTGTGATTCATTATGTTAACAGTAAAAAAAAAAAAAGAATGGCATAACAAAACAATGAAAGTAACAACCATGCAGTGCACACACCTACTATTTTTGTCTGCTCAGAATCCATTTTCCTTTCTCCAGGAAACCGTGTCTCAATTTTCCTTTGGAGCCCCACTCCTACCACGAACTCTGAGTCCCTGACATGAGCAGGTGACCCAAGTCTAGCCAATCAGCACATTTCGGTTGCTTGTCATGGCGCTTAGTTCAGCAGAGAACTGATCCATTGAAGAACAATTAGGAGAGAGACTTTCTCCTTCTGCTATGGTATTTAAACTGGTAGAACACAAGCCTGGAGGTGCTGGTGGTCATCTTGCCAAGATAGGGGAAGAACCTATTTAGCTAAGCTGTGCCCACAGCCACACCGCCTCTGGACTGAGTAGTTACACATACCATTAAATTTCTTGTGTTGCTTAAGCTAATTTCTGTTGTATTTTTGTCACATGATCAAAAGACTCCAAATTTAGTGGATTCCTGAAGTTTTTGAAATCCAAAACTAAACTTAATGCTATTGAACTGAAGACTCCTCTAAATTGCTAAAAATCAGAAAAGCAAATCGAAGGAATGAATGTGGTTCCTGTCTATCATTGAGACAAAAGGAATTCTGAGCTAAAAACATCACAATACTCCTTCCAAAATTAAAAATGATGTACCATGTAGCAAAAAGAGTCTTCCAGATTGCAATTTTCGGTGGTATTACTATTACCTTTGAGCATTGAAGGTAAATACCATAAATTCATCCATCTGAGATCAGATGTTTAACCAGTTATTTCTAGAGTTCCTACCAATTCTTTAGTTCTGTACAAACTACGTAGACAGTGGGGTGTGATTTGGTTTGTCCCAGAGTGTCATCATGTGCAGAAGACTGAAAGGGAGCCATGGACAAAATGAGCAGCAAGATATTGTACAATATACACAGATTTTGGAGCCAGATAGACATGGATTTGAAGTCTGGCTAAATGACCTAGGAAATTTACTTAACCACTCAGCATCTCAGTTTTGTCACTGTAAAGTGGGGATAGCAATACCTACTCTACTTTTAAAGAGCTGTGAAATACCATATACTAAATCTAATTTTGTGTTTCATGCACAGAATTTTAGTTTTTAAGTTCTGTGAAGGTGACTTAGTTATAAATAAATGTTCTGAAATTACTTGCTATGCTTTTGTGCACATGACTCCCTCGTTCACACCCAGAACAAATCTTTCTCTTAACGTATTTTGAGCATAAGACTCTCTTTCTCCCCAAACAGGTATATTTTTAAGTAGTTACCTGAGTTTAGATTTTTTTGAGCAAAATAAATGGCAATGATGGGAAACAGGTTTACCAAAGACTAATTTGGAAAAAAAAAAAAAAAGTGTAACTCTAGCTCAGGTCGAGAAAACAACCATTTAAAATGCAGACAGTAAGACCATTGGAAAGAAAGCTGAGATATTTGAAATGCATACTGTTGAAATGGTATTTGCTGTATTGGTTTCACTACCTAGTGGATGCTTTGCTTTTTGAGACGCTCTATGTTTTTAAAGGTTTTGTAATGTGAATTATAGATGATTCCAAAGTATTTGCTAAGCCCCAAATAGCATTTCTTTCTTTCTATTTGATTTTTATTTTTGTTGGAAATGATGTTTTGACTATCTTAAAAACATAAATCTTTCTCCATAGGGCTCTGTTAGTTTTACCAAGTAGTAGCCAGAGCTGGCTCCCATTTATAGTCGTTGAATGTTAAACAGCGTTGAAAAATGTTAAGTTGTTAGATAACTGACTAGTTTTCTCAAAGCTCCTCTGGGAGGCTGAGAATTAACCAGGCTTCTCACTCTCTTTTTCACACTCCAAAGGGAATATGCTAATTCACTGTTAACTTTACAGTGATGGCTTAACATTCCATTTCTCCCAAGTTGCAATTCACTCAGGAACTTGTGCACAAAGGCTGGGTGAGCTGATTTCATTCCATCAGGAATTCACACCCAGAAACATTGCCCTGACATGGTGAGCGTGAGTGAAGGGAGCTCCCAACCCTCTCAACTTCAGGGCCATGCATGATACCAGGCACATAAGAAGGGGATGTTTGTGCAATCAATGAAAAATAACCACTATAATTCTCTACCATAAAGTTTCTGCTCACAAGACATACAAATTGATTTAATCTGAAGGAGATGGAAAGTAGTGTTGTCTATGGGAAAACATGGATCTAAGCCTGTTAGTTTTTCTAGTAAGGCCCCTTGATGTATGTTTCAGGAATAAGTCCTATGACTCAGGAACATACTGCTTTTCCTAGGCAGCAGGAAAGCATCAAGATCCTTGTGGGACTAGCATTATTTTATCTGGAGGCTTGATGTCACTATTTTTTATTCCCCCTATTCTTTCCTGACCCTCTCATGCTCATCCATTTTTCTTTTTCTTATTTGGTCCTGTGATTCTTTTATTTTTGTTAGTATAAAGATGTTAGGTAAACTTTTATGAAAAACATCCTACATGGATACATTAAAAACATGACTATGAGTTTCTCTCATGTCTATTCAAAGCCACACAAATTTGTCATTTTTTTCAGGTACACACTCTGTAGATAGCTACCCTTGTTGACCAACTTACTTTGGGCTAGGTGTTTTGTGTACATTTTCTCTCTTAGTCCTCACCACAGGCCCATGGAACAACTCTGAGGCATGATTATTTCCATTTTATGGATGAGAATACAGAGGCTCCTAGATGTAAAAGTCTTTTTCTCTTAAGGATAGTATTTTGGTCTTTAACAGAGACAGAGGAAATATAAGCAGACAGACAGAGTGCTATGTCAGAACAAAATATTTTAGAACTGGGCACATCTTGATGGTTAACCTTCCATCTATGATCTAAGATGTTTCATTATGAATGTATTTAAATGCATTTATTTTACAATCCTGTAAACATCTCTGAACTACTCCAGGGTCTTCTGTAGTGGTTTTTATGTAATTTGATCTTTTCATGCCCACTCCTATTTCTTCCTATATTACCACTTACTTTCTAAAGTATTTAGGTATCAGCTCAGATGTTATCCTTCAGCGAAACCTATTAAGATGCCTCTAGAACCTCCCATCACTCTCCATCCCAATGAATTATTTCATTTCCTTCATAACCTTCATTGCTATTCAAAATCATGTTTTGTATTCATTTGTATCCCTAACTGGAATGGGAGCTGCTTAGGGGAACCATCCTTATTTGTCTTATTCTCTTCTACATCCTCAGTCCCTAGAATGGTGCCTGGATGAATTATTGCATATTCTTCAAGATGCAGACTGAGGTAAATGGCAGGACTCTGATCCTTATATACTGAAGGATTGGTAAGGGCAAAGCGCAGTCACGAATAGATGAAAGGTCCATGGCAGCGCTCCCTTTTTGCCAGCTGCTGTGTTGTTTTTCCAGCTTAGCCCACTAAGGTGGGTATAATTAACTTTTATGGTCTGTCTAAACAAGTGCCCAAGACCCAACATGAAGAGATCTTTGTCTAGGTCCCTACAGGCATCGCTGGTTTGTATGCAGCCAGAGCAGCCTCTAGGTACCCATAATTCCTGGCACATTAAATCAACCTGAACTAATCATAGGAATTTTTGTTTCATTGCAGGATATTTGTAGATTGTTTCAAAAATGACCTAACTCCTGGTTTCCTGCAAATGACTGTACGTATTGATCCAGATAAAACCTTTCTATTCACCAACTGCTATGCTAGTTGTTTTAATATCATTTAACTTCAGCTTCAGACACATCTAGAAATAGATACTATTATTATGCTCATTTTTCAGAGGAGGAAACTGAAGCTTGGAGAGAAGAAGTGACTTGCCTAGGTTCCACAGATGGTAGAGGAGGGATGCGAGCCCTGGTTGACTCTTCCCAAGGTTGATAATTACTGTCTAATTGGCAAAGATCTGATGCGCCATTCTGATGTGGCCTATGGCCTCTAGGGAAATGGTGTTTATCTGCTATGAATGAATGCTCCTAGCCTGAGGATAGGCCTAGGAGACATTGGCAGGATCTTGGTTGAGAAGTTAAGAAAGAAGTCAAGTTAAATCACATATTTAAGCCCTAAAAAATGGAAGTCTTATGTAAATCAATTTTTGAAGAGTTCGTCGTTACTGATTTGAATTATATATGTACTTTGGAGACACACAGATTTGGGGTCAAAGCCCAGCAGTCGTTTAACACCTGTGTAAGCTTCAGTAGGTTTTTTTATCCTTTTAGGACTTAACATGGATTCTAATATCTATCTCACAAAATTTTTGCAAGAAGAGCAGCTAATTCAGTGCCTGGCACATAGGATGCAGTGCAAAACATGATTTCCTTTTCTTTAAGTATCATTGTTGAGAATTTTTTGGTTGTGAGGTTTTATTTTTTCCTAAATTTTATGTTCTCCCAGTATTCAAGTTAAAATTTTTTTCCTATTCTTTTCATTTCTTTCCCCAGGCACAGTTTAAGATCTTAATTAGTTTCCTAAGATTTGTGCATCACTGCTCTGGAATATCTCTTGGCCATCAGAGCAGCTGAGAAGGTTCACTTTTTCCCTTCATTGACTCTTCCCAGACCTCATCTCTGAGCGTAGTCTTTGTTGAATGACTTACATTTCACACTGTTAACCATCCACGAATCTATGCCATAGCTTCTTCTGACGTTTTCCTAAAAGAGTCTCTCTCAAACCATACTTCTGAAAAGTTGAGGCATAGGACTTTGAGAGAATCTTCTTATTCCCTTAGGGAGTTTGTGTTGCTTTGGAATCATTTCTATAGTCATTGTATAGAAACATTTTTGGTAAAAATAAAGTTACAAACATGAAGTGGCTTAGTCATGGCCTATATCAATAATAAAAACAAGGGCCATTAAACTTGGTTGCAACATAGGAATCTGAGAGAGTGGAACTATTCAGATAAAAATAACTAGCTCTATGAGCCCAAGCAGGGCAAGAAACTACCTCTAAGATGAGAGAGAAAAAGTAAAGGCAATAAAATGTGAATTGTCTGTAATATCTTGGTTGGAATAAGATCACTGTCTTTACATTTGACAGGCTACATTGAATGAAATTATCCACAATTTTTGTTCTGTTTTTAAGGCAAAACCAAATGGATAGCTTGCATATTTGTCATAGATATTTCAGAACATAGGTGCAAAAGTATAATAAACATACTCTTCTTTTTATAAACTTCTATCTTTCCCTTGTTTTTGAAAGCTTGGCTTCTAGGCCATTTTCGTATTTCCCAAGCCACTCCTAACTTATCAGGGGCACAAAAGGCAATGAGTGTAGAACACGGGTGCTAGAGCCCAAGTTCTATAATCCTTCTGACCCCATACCACCTAGAGATGTATTCTTCACTTAGAATTCTGTGTTCTCCTCTTAGGGGGTATTATGGCTACGGTTGGCTTCAAAGCATGCTCTTGCATCTGTGTGGGAATAGAACTGTTAAAAAGTGGTAGTGGGGCCTTTTATTGGTGGTGGGTCAACACTATTCCTATTTCACAGATGAGGAAACAGAAGCACATAGATGTTGAGCAAATTACGCAGAGATGTTGAGTAAATAGTTCACATTGTTAGCAAGCTGCAAACTAACTGGATTCACACTCAAGGTGACCAACTCTCCCAGTTTGCTCCGAACTGAGGGGTTTCCTAGCATGCAGGACTTGCAGTGCTAAAACTGAGGCAGGTCTAGGCAAAGCAGAATGGTTGGTCACTCTGGATGTCTGACTTTAGAAGCTCTATACGCCTCGTCTTTTTGCTTCAAACTCTAAAATATTTAGTCTGCTGTGTCCTCCCGTAATCTTCGCGCACTCCCAACCTACTTTCTTCTGCTTGTTGAGTCAGCAGACTGTGCTCACCATTGCATTCGCTGTGAGATTCTCACTACAAATTGCAGCCCATTTACCCTCTTTTTGGGCCTACAGGAAATTGAAAGGCTGATAACTCAGCATCTCTGGTTTTCTGGGCCTCCAACTCTATTGGATTCCCAGGCAGAAAATTGTTATTCTTCCTCCTTGGTGACCCTTGTGTTGAGAAACTCAACAATTGCCTTGATTTCAAAGATGGCAAAGCCTATAAAGAGGAAGAAAGCTAAAGATCTCTGGACATTTAAATCCCTCCATCCAGGTACTCTGTCTGATGCTGGAATGGTGGTTCCTGTCAACCCCAAATTGTCTGTCAGTGATGCCTGAGCTGCTCTTGGCAATTTCTCTCCACAGAAGAGGATTCTGATGGTGGAGGCTCCTGACACCTGCTCTTGTTGGCCACACCTTTCTTAGCAAGGATCCTTCCTTAAGTCTCCTCCGTTTAGTTGATCCTATTATTGTGACCACTTTGAGAGATAGCAATTGCTTCTAGTGGCTTCTTTGACTGATGGTAACAATCCTCCTAACATCAGTTTTTCTAAGATTTTTCTGGAGTCTTTTGCTTTTTCACAAAGCCCAGGGCTTCCTCTATAGCTGATAACGGAGTTTGATGCTTAGTAAGTGCTAGAGTTTTTATTAGATCCTCTAGGGAAAACCATAGTGCTTTACTATGCTCTAAGGCAATGTTTTCCACTGCGGGTCCTTACTGATTAGTGAGTGGGTCATGAATCAATGTAGTGGGTCGAGACCAGTCATTTTGAAAAAAAAGTTTAGAAAGACTAGAATAGAAAAATAGAAATACATTGTATGGAGTAAAGATTAGTATTGTTTTATAAAATTTTTTTTTTAAAGATTTTATTTTTTCCTTTCTCTCCCCAATGCCCCCCGGTACATAGTTGTATATTCTTTGTTGTGGGTCCTTCTAGTTGTGGCATTTGGCATGCTGCCTCAGCGTGGTTTGATGAGCAGTGCCATGTCCACGCCCAGGATTTGAACCAACGAAACACTGGGCTGCCTGCCGAGGAGCACATGAACTTAACCACTCGGCCACGGGGCCAACCCCTGTTTTATAAAATTTTTATATCATTATTTTATCTCTGTATATTTGTGTGTACCTGCACACTCATATACATGCCCATATAAAAACATATCCCCTAATGACTTAGATTACAATTATTAAAAGGCTTCTAGAAAGGTTTTTCTTTTTTTGTGAGGAAGATTGGCCCTAAGCTAACATCCGTGCCAATCTTCCTCTATTTTGCATGTCAGATGCTGCCAAAGCATGGCTTGAAGAGTGATGTGTAAGTCTGCACCCTGGATCTGAACCCTTGAATCTTGGGCCGCAAAAGCAGAGCATATGAACTTAACTACTATGCCTCTGTCTGGCCCCTAGAGAGATTTTTGTAGAAAGACTTTCATCACATTGTTTCTTAAAGCAATGAAATATTGCAAACAACCAAAATGTTTAACAAGAGGAGATTATAAACTCCATGCATATTATATCTACAGCATTCATTGTTGTAGCTCTCCAGAGTTTAGCATTAGAGCCTTGTACGTAGTAGGTGCTCAATAAATATTGTTGACTTTTATTGTTGCTGAGAGATTAAATGCATTCTGAATTATCCATGTGATAGAATGAAAATTATGTCTGCAATAATTTTGTAAACATATGGAAAATGTTCATAATATAATGTTAAGAGAAAATATGTTATATAAGCATATATATACAATTGTATGTATGCATATATATGTAAAAGATTGCAAGGAAAAACACCAAAATGTTAACTATGGCTATTTATGGTTAGTAAAATTATAGGTGGTTAAAAATTCTTCATTATTCTTATTATTTTTCAACAGTGAACAAGTCTTACTTTTATAATTAAAACATTTTTTATTCCCTTGATATTGCATTAGATAAGTAAATTTACTCAAAACCACCTGGTATCCCAGATTTAACTGCCCCAGTAGTCCTTTCTTAAGGTCTCATGGTGAAGAAAAGTTCCACTGACTCCCCCTTGTTTGAGGGGAATTTGCCACACACACTCTACAAAGGGACCTCTTAAGAGTATATTCATTCAGTCAACAAAAATGTATTAAACGTCTTCTTTGTGGGAGCCATTTAGCCAGGTTCAAGGGATTCAGAGTTGAATAGAGCATGATCTGTCTTCCAGGACTTCACAGTCTTTAGGGGAGAAAACAAGAAAGTAACTAATTCCTGTACTATATAATAAATGCTAAGGTAAAGATACGACACTGTGCTATAGGAGATGAATTCCGAGCTCATCACTCCCTTTTTGCGAGGTCTTACCTCCAATAATTTAAGGGCTTGGAAAACATTCTATGATTCTCTTCCCATGTTTCCCCCTGTTTGCCTAAGTCCTGGGGGAAGCCTTACAAATCAAGTCCCAGGAGTGAAGGTGGTCATCTTGTAGTTCCTCAAGAAAAGATGTTAACTGGAGGCAGTATAATGGAGTGGTCAAGAACATCGGTTTTGGATTTCACACACGATGGTGTAGCTTATAATTCCACTGCTCTATGACTCAGGCAAGTCACTCAATTTATCTGAGTCTCATTTTTCATACCTGTATAATGGGATAAGGATATCAACCCTGTAGTGTTGTTGACATTAAAGGACTTAGCTTGGTCCCTGGCACACAGTAGGGCTCATTATATGATAGCAATTATTATTCTGGGTTCTGACAGTTCCAAATTGTTGTCAGGACATGTGAAAGCTAAGTTAAAGTTTCTCTTCTGAGCATTTACTACATAATACAGGCACCAAAAAGTTCACATTTCTTGTAAGTGACTTTACTTTCTAATATAATCTATAAATTATGCCTGAGAGATTGTGTAGATTAATAGATTGAGAATTGAGAAATAGCTTGAGAAATTGACAGCTGGGAAAATCTCACGTACATTTTAATAAGTCTTAGTAAAGATTTTGGGAGAAGTTGACTAATCATAATTGTTTGCTTGCTAGATGGAGGCCCCTGAAAGGCAGCCACTTTGAGAGAGGAGGGGCCCTTACTATAGATCTCCAGGTCATTGTTTCCTTTGCTTCTCCTGGAAGATTCCATCGTATGTCACTTTGCCACAATTCTGAATGTTTGTGTCTTTATAGCTCTGATCTTGGAAGATTAATGCTTATACACCTCAAGCAAACAAACAAAGAAATAAAACCACACAATAATAATTTGCTTGAAATCATGCATTTTGTAAAGAAAATGTTTCATTCTTTAAGCAGCTATAAACATTTGACAGAACATTTGTTTTCCTCCTATTCTGGTGCTGACTCATTTCCGCAAGTATCTCTGTTAATCAGGATCCTTTCAGTTGCAAGTGAAAAGTCCAGAGGTTGTTCAGCTTCAGGCACAACTTGATCTGATAGGCCAAATGATGTTACCGGGAAGCCATCTCTCCCTCTCTCTAAGCTCTTTTTCTCTGAGTTAACATCCACTTGGGGGAGGCAAGCTCTCCCGAAGGGGTGGAGAAGATAAGACCGAACACCAGCTCCAGGCTTATAGTCTTCCAGCTTAGCAGCTGCAGCTAAAAGTGGGTCATCTTCTCTGATAGCAAAAGTCTTTGGATTAACTTTTATTGGCACAGATTGGAGTCGGCAGGTGTGCTCCCCCAGGAAAGAAGAGGTGTTATCCCACTTGGTGCCCACATGAGATTGGATGCTGGGTGGGCAGAAACAAAAACAAGCAAACATATCCCCCTACCCCTCCCAAAACAAAAACAAAAACGAATGCTCACTACATTAACTCAATTCACTTACTTGAAATAAACATAAAATTTAGAATAATGACACTCACTAAGGCACCTTTCTCTTCCATTTATGATTTCACTGACATATCTTCAATGGCTAATTCTACGCAGATGACTGCCATGTCTCTATCTCAACATGAACCTCTCTCCTTGACTCCAGGATCAAATACCCTACCACTTGTTTGACATCTCTAGTTGAATGTTATACCTACATCTCAGTCAGAAATAAATCTGTCTCACACACACATATACAGACACACAGACATTTAAGTGTGTGTGTATGTGCATGAATGAAAGGGAGAGAGAGAGAGGATTTGCATGAATATTTGGTGTTTTTAAAAGTACACTGTTGACCTATAGGTACTTAAATGAGGCAACATTTTTGTATTAACTGATTCACTGGTAAAACAAAAAATTAACAAGCAATTGTGGGCTGATCAACATGACCCTTTCGCCAAAAAACAATTAAAGGTATTATTATGGTTAGACACTAACAAACAATGAGAAACAATATGCTTTTCTGCTGAGTCTTCATAAGAAAATCTGTTAACCTATTTCTGGACTTCTGTTCAAACCGAACATGCTGTTCATTCCATTGATAGGAAGGTTACATGGTGTCACCCTGGCCCAAGCGCTGGCACGTGAACTTGCTGGCAAACCACAGCTTGTCAGTTCCCACAAATGAGTCAGCTGGGATGGAAATTCCAATTAGAACAAATTTATAGTCCTGTTTTTATTTGTCAATTTAAGGAGCTGTCATGATTGTCACAGTGTACATATTTAGGTTGGTGAGTTTTAAAGTTTCAAATATGAAAATGACTTGTTTCCTGTGAATCTTCAAGATTGTGGCTCTGATAAGGGAGATACCAAGCTGTAGACCTTAAGAACAAGAATGAAATAGAAACTTTTGTTAGGAAAGTCCTCTATAAAAATTGCAATTTTGAATGGAGTTATCTTGTAGTGCTCTTGTTTATTTAATTTCTTAAAATGCAAACTAAAAACGTGTTTTTATGGGTTTTAATCATTTTGATTTTTATTCTGTATTTTGTTAAAGTCTTATCTAAAACAGAATAGAGAATGAGAAAGACAATTTACCAAGATAGAGGTATTTTCCCTCCTTCAGAAACAGCTTTGCCCAAGGCCAAACTCATCATCTTCCACCAAGACCAGTTCTTTTCTCTTGGTTTCTTATTTCTGTTCAAAGCTTGATGATTTTTCAAATGTTGTTTGCCTCTGTTTCAACATAGTGGTCTAATATTAATCATGCTTTGTTTATGAGTATGTGATGTGAGAATTAATCACTTTTGTGCTTAAAATGGCAGGGCATTCACTTCTTAATGTTTGATTTCTTCCACTCATAATTTTCGCACTATGGAAAATCTTGTCACTGGCAAGATATGTGGTAATGGTATAACTTCAAGGCCCTTCGAGCTTCTAAGGATGATGGGGGACAAAGGGAATGAGGAAAAATGGTTGCTTATACTCCTGGTTTGAGTTTGGAGGGGAAAAAAGTTTTAATCAGGAACAATTTGAGTTCACCGGAGGAACCCTGCTGTGTGAAAATAGAATAGACTTTTTGGTTTTTTTTTTTTAATGTTTGTGCTGCTTTTGTTTCAAGAGATGCTTCCAAGAATCCAATAAAGAACAATTTCGATTCATCTTTATAAATATATAGTGCTAATAGTATTGTAGTTAGAGGGTAGTTTCCCTTTTGTAACGGTTTTTAATATTGGTCTATTACATTCTCTAAGCACTTCCCTTGCAATAGCTTCATTTATTCCTTAGCTCTTTGGGCCATCAAAGGTTTCTGCTCTGGCTATAAAGCATGGTACTTAACTGTGCATCAAGCCCTCACTATAGTTTCTCATCTACATTCTCCATATGTTGTCAACTCTCAGCCTCTCTCTTATTTATAAACCCTTTTGCCTAGTCTTACTGTTGCCACTGCTGCTACAGAATTTTGCTGATGTTGGAAGTCACAATTGTTAGACCAGGAAAAGACATAGTTTGAATTTCTGACAGTTTGGATAGACTTCAATCAAAGCAATGTGATTATACCTAAAGTGTTTGATGAAAAATGAGGGTTACAGTAAGGGACACAGTTTTAAGTTCCAGGAATACGTGTTTGCATCTCTTATTTATGAGGAGTCTGACAGCATCAGCCCCAAACAGGATTATGGGGCATTCAGGGAAGTGGTGGCAGCACAGCTACATGCCCCCGCTGGAAAAGCAGGGTAAACGACACAATATTTCAAGGCCTGAAGGCTTTCTTCACCTCTGTTCCCAGGATTTCACCAGGTCAGTCGGTAGAGTGGCTGGTGGCCCATTTCACTACATGGCTTAGGTGGCTTTGCGTTTTGGTTCTTATTGTCATAGTTTTGCTTAGTCTCTCATTCTGTGATAGCTGCAAAAATACAAGTTTTCCAAATGGTCTCCTTGCCTTCCAGTTGACCCTAATCAAATCCATGGTTTGCATGGCTGAACAGGTTATCTTTTTAAAAGACATTAATTTATTAATTTGATCATTCAAGATTCACTTAGCTTTATAGAGCACCTATGATGTGAAGGCCCTTGTGACAACACCAGTAGGGGAGACCAACTTGTATACAGAAAATTGCAAGACAATGTGATAAGTGCTTTAACTGATATAAAATTTTCCACGCTACTTTACTGTTAATAAGAACTAAAGTTTAAGTTCTTTCCCTAAAATAAAACATCCTTCACAATTTGAATCCACTCTACCAACACAGCCTCATTTTCAGGCCCTTCCTCCATGTGCACCCTACTTTTCAGTCACATAAAATGTGCTGATGTTCCTGGGGCGTGCCCCATCCCCACAACTGGAGAATTCTACACATTCTTCAAGATTTAGCTCAAGCGTCATTATCTCCTTTTTGACTATGACTTCGTAACTCCAAAGCAGAGTTAGTCATTCACTCCTTTGGGCTCTTGTGGAAATTTTTATATATCTCTTTTTTTTTCATGGCTCATAAAATATTTCATTATAATATTCACTAAATTGTGAGGTTCTTGAAGACAGGGAGTATATCTTATGCCTTTTATTTTTCTGATGTTTGTTTAATGACTGGCACACACAAGATGTGCAACGCATTTTTGGGATGAGAAAATGAATGAATGATTGAATGAACTATGAAGCCAGCATTCGGAGTTACCATTGGATTTGTTTTACAATCGACACAGTTGAAATACTCTGTACTGTTAAGCAATTATCTTCTAGTAGAACACCTGGTAGAAATCTATAAATATGTTGGCCAACAACTCAAAGTGATTAGTGCAAACAATTTACTGCAATTAGAAGGAGGACCATGCTCCATGGAATTTAAAAGGTGCATTGATTACACACCTGTACAACATAAAAGAGACTATGACTATTGCAATAATCATGAAATCATATCACTCTTTCACTAATAAGTTAAATAGGCCACCAACATAGGTATTTTATAAAAATAAAGTCAGAGAAAAGCAAAACGTGAAAGTGGGCTACAAGAAGGAAATTTGAGAGGAATCACCAAAACAAAGAATTTTTAAAGACGATGATGTAGTTCCATGCACACGTCCACTCACACCGATATCATCATTTTTATGTCTTATTCGGCCTTTTTAGAAGTTACCAGAGGAAGTTGGATTAGAGAAGGTCAAATTCCGTGGAAAGCAGTGTGCATACAGCTTCATTTTGGAGTGGAAGTTCCTTCAATGTCATTCACTGGTTAGAGCCCGGGTTTTGGAGGCACCCTGCCTGGGTATGAGTCCCAGCTCTACCCCCTCCTAGCTGTATAATATAGGAAGGTTATTTAACCTCTCTGTTTCTTTTTTGCTTTATCTATAAAATGAGAATAATAATACCTATCTCATAGGATTGTTGAGAGGATGTAAAAGTATAAACTCTCAAAAATACTAGCTTTTATTACAGTACCATTCATCAATTTCCTCTTTGGGCTCTTATATTCTATTTTCTTTACCGTTTTTTAGCATGTATTCTCACTGGGACTCGGTTCCTTCATATATTTTCCATATTGTATATCTTTCAGATGTTCCTGTAAAGTTGCCACATCTGAGGTATTGGCATTTTATTTTATCTAGGAAATGGTAATGATCATTGGTGGGTGCAAGAGAAACACCAAACTCATTAGTAACCAAGGTCATAAGATGATTGCATCTTTTTACTTTTATTGTTCACTATGTATTGCTCAGAAATCCTTTATGTTGCCTAGAAAGGCTGTGAATCAGCTATTATCACTGAATTCAGGGCTAAAATAAGCACATTTAATTGTAACTAAGTTAACAAAAGCTAAGTGCTGAGAAAAATTATTAAAAGTTCTCTGTAATGATGATTCTGTTCCTGGGCCTCATAATTAGAATGGAATACAATAATTATTGTATTGGTTAGAGCTGCATCCTACTTTGGTTTGACAATCAGAGCCAAAGACACAGCAATCTTCCTTCAAATATGTGCAAGGCCTGTTCTGTTGAATGACTCACTACAATATTTCAGATAATTTCTTTTATGATCAAACTTGAAAAATAAATAATTATTCAGATGATGAGAGTTGATAAAAATAAAATCAATCAATGAATGCCAACAAAGCAAGCATTTCTTTGTTATGTATTAGGAAATATAAATTAAGATTTTGGATCTTAATACTTACTATTTTGATTTTGGATCTTAGTACTTACTATTTTCATTGAAACTTTGAATTGTGGACTATGTACTGTTAGTATGATGGAAAGCTTTTCTCCATTTTAGATGGGCTATTTATACCCAATTGTAAATGAGCTGTTTATGTGAAATTAGCAAAAAAATACATCAGTAGAACTGATTTTAATGTGTTAAATATCCCATTGCAAAATTATTTTCTATACTAACCTGTGACCCAAGATGCTAAACATTTGCTGTTTAAGAATATCATGAGAGAGTATGAGTGGAGAGTAAATTAAGGAAGGACATACAGTGTCTTCTATTTGTAGGAATCAAGAATGAAAATGTGCTTCACCTGGAGTATTAAGCATCATCATGGTGACTACTTCTTTGACCAACAGAGATCATCATAAACCAAAAGCTGTGCCAGTTGTGCCATGGATAAAGTTATTGCATTATAAAAATCAAGTGAATGAATGAAAAAAACAAATGGATACATGTTAAGAACTAAGTTTTGGATGTGATATCTATGCATAGCTCTATGATATCTATGAGACTGAGCAGGTCTCATATTGAGAAAACAATCAATCAAGAGTTCCAAGTAAAGATGAAGGGTTGAACATATTACATCTACAATCCATCTCTAAATTCTCACTCAATAATAGCAAATGGATTTTTTAAAGGTTTTATGAGTTAGCTTTTGCTATATAACAAAATACCCCCAAAGGTAGTGGCTTAAGCAACGACTGTTTATTTAGCCCATGATTTGGTCAATTAGCAGTGTGGGTTGGGCTCAAATAGATGATTTATCTGGTCTCAGCAAATTCCCTCATGTAGCTTCAGTCAGCTGCAGGTCAAATGCAGCTTTGCTGATCTTGGCTGGGTTCTCCCATCTCTGGGGCCTCCAATGGGACCACTGGGCTGACTCAGGCTCCCACCTTCCATCAGACCAGTTTGGGCTTGTTTGTACAGAAAAGAAGGGGGTCTCAAGAAAGCGAGTGGAAGTGTGTAAGGTGTACTCAGGTCTACTCTCAGATCTGATGCATTGTCACTTCTGCCTCATTCTATTGACCCAAGCAAGTCATAAGGCCTGTCTAGATTTAAAGGACGGCAACACTGGCTCTATCTCTTAATTGGAGGACCTGTGAATTTATATTACAAGGGGCATGAATATGAAGAGGGGAATAATTAGAGCTATTTCTGTAATTAATCTACCACAGAGGTACAAACCCACAAGAATAAAGAGAAAGAAGAGACGAGAACAGGGGTGAAATTTTGGAAACTGGAAAGAAAACACGTGAGTGGCAATTGACTTAAAGACAACTCAGAAAGCTGAATCCCAAACTGGCCGTGGAGAATGCCAAGAAGTAACTTAATGTATTAGTAAGTATAATCCACAGAATCTTCTAAAGTCTCAGGAATTGGTATATATGATTGATATATATATTATATACATATATACATATACACACACACAAGCACAGTAGGTATTTACAGAAGTGGGAGAATGAAGGTGAAGATAAAACCAGGAAGATTTGTCAAATTCTCTTTAAGAAGTACTATAGTTAGACCCTCAAAAACCATTCCTCAGTCTTCTGAGTCGTTAACTGCTACTCCCTCTACATTCCACTACAGAGAAAACAGGAGATTTAGTTATGAAGAGGATAAAATCAAGGGTCTCTGGACTTGTTGACACCCTAGGCTCAACCAAGGACTGAGGTGCTGTGGTAGGAAAAATAATGGCCATCAAAGATGACCACATCCTAATCCCCAGAACCTATGAATGTATTAAGTTATATGGGAAAAGGGAATTAAGGTTGCGGGTAAAATTAAGGTTGCCAATTAGCTGACCTTGAGATGGGAGATTATCCTAGATTATCTGGGTAGGCCCAACATCATCATAAGAGTGTTTATAAGTGGAAGAGAGAGGCAGAAGTGGGAGGATCAGAGAGATGGTAGCATGGGGAAGACTTGGCTGCTATTGCTGGCTTTGAAATTGGAGGAAGATGGCAGAAGCCAAGGAGTGTGGGTAGGTTCTAGAAGCTGGAAAGAGTAGAGAAATGGATTTCCCTTAGAGGTTCCGAAAAGGAACCCAGCCCTCCTGATACTTTGATTTTATTCCAGTAAAACCCTTTCAGACTCTGAACTACAGAATTGTAAGATAATAAATTTGTATTCTTTTAAGCCACAAAGTATGTGGTAATTTGTTTGATCTGCTATAGGAAACTAATACAGGTGCTGATTGAAAACAGGAGGATGTAGTGAATATTTACATACTAAATGGTAAGACTCCCATTTGTCTTGGTCAATATGATTTCCAGAATACTGGCAGCCGGGCCTTTACCCTTTAGGCAGGAGCCTGGAAGAGCCTTTTCTGGGGAAGCTGATCAGTCCAGACAGATTACTTAAAGATGCTGACGTCTGGGATTGCCAGTAAAACGGCTCAGTCAGACCGCTCTACAGTAAAGCCCACAGCTGACAAGCACCACCATGTACTTGAGCCTCTAAAGCTTTGAGTGTCTCATTCCTAAGGCTCCAGAGACATCTGAGGAAAGCACATAAAGAGACATTCACAGACAACACAAATAGAGTCTGAGGCACTCGGAGAAAGCTTCTTGAGGACATGGTATGAAGCAATGAGGAATGGGAGTAGTAAATACTTAGGCAAATGCTGGTGGCAGGGGGTGGGAAGAAGGACATTCCAGTCAGAAAAAGCATGAATTGGAATCCCTGAGGAGAGCTACTTCCTGGTGTGGTTTAGGAGCTGGAAGTGGGCCTTTGTGACTAGAGCTTAGAGAGCTAGAGAACAAGGAGGAAAGCGAAGGAAAACAGCAAAGGAATAGTGTGAAGAAATAAAGTCTTCGAGGGCCTAAATTTAGGATCTTCTAGCAGTCCACAATCGAATTGGAGGAAGTAAATATTTATATACATATATGCATACACGTATGTATACGTATATGTATACATTATACATATACTCACATATATCCATGATATATATATATATGTATAATACATTTACATATGCACATAAAATACAAATCTCAACCTCTAACTGGCATTTGACATTAGTTTTTGTGATGAAAGGATAGGAGAAGGTAATCATCTCTTTGCACACTGAACGTGGGTGGGGAGGAGAGGCTGCAGGAACTGTTGGTTCCGTTGCGTATAATCGAGGCAAAGAGAGGCCAGGTCTTCGTGGGAGGTAGTGGCGGCATGTAGAAATGAGATATGGTCAGACCAACAGCTCTCTTCACCGTTCCCTAGGGCCCACATCTGTCAGGGGTGATGAAAGATGTGTGATAGGTCTATTGAATATTGTATCTTCCTTCTTAATGTCATTGCTTGTGACATTTATTCCCAGGATGACTAAAAAGCAAAAGTTCAATCTCGTGGCATTTCTGGAGCTGGATGACCTGGGAAGTTCAGGCTTCTTCTTTCGACTGACTTTGCTACTTTTCCTTGAAATTTTCTCAACATTGGGAGCGTCATATCTGGAGAGACGGGAAAGGACTCTCTTTTTGGCAATGCATATGACACTGAGTTAAAAAACAAAACAAAACAAAACTGGCTTTTGCCAAATGAAAAAGGAACCTTTAAACTCCCCAAAAGGAAACAACGTAAGGAAAAAAACACAGAAACTAGACCGTGCTGTTAACTGTCCAAATATGCAATTAAGCACATCAGAGTTTTAAGTGGTCTGCAAAACGTTTCCTGAACAATCTAGTTAATATATGGCAATGGCTCCACATTAATTGTGACTCTTCAAATCAAGTAACTCTCCATGCCCTTCTCTGGAGAACACACTGGAGAAAAAAAATTGGCCCTTCTGACTCACTCTGCTTGTTCTTAAAACAGCAATAACAGCAGCAGCAAAATGCTAGGTTTAGCCTGTTGGGTTTCTTGACGCAAGAATTGCTGAAGGGGGCTGGGATCTGTAGCCAGCTTAAAGCTGTCTTCTTCATCTCCCACATCTTGACAGCAAATAGTGGTTAAATTCTAGCTTGCCTACTCTTTACTTCTGTTGCAGTCGGAATTTTCTTTATGAGTGTCCATCTTTTTGGAGCAATAGTGATTTTGTTTTTTTTAGGAAGATTAGCCGTGAGCTAACTACTGCCAGTCTTCCTCCTTTTGCTGAGGAAGACTGGCCCTGAGCTAACATCCGTGCCCATCTTCCTCTACTTTATATGTGGGACGCCTACCACAGCATGGCTTTTGCCAAGCAGTGCCATATCCGCACCCGGGATCCCAACCGGCAAACCCCGGGCTGCCAAGAAGCAGAACATGTGCACTTAACCACTGTGCCACCAGGCTAGCCCCTGTAGTGATATTTTTACTGAATCTATGTTGTGGGTGCTTAGCACAAGGAGTTGTATGGAGCAGGCCACTCAATAAATATTGGTTGAAGTGAATTGAATAAGATTTAAAAAGTAACTGAAAGCGTGGATTAGCAAAATCTTATTTATAGAATGTGTTGTAAGCCTTGTTTAATTGTAGGCATAGTTATTATGTCCAAGCATTTTATCATAATATATTGATTCAGTTTAACAAATATTTCCTGAGCCCAACCAGCCACACTTCACCAGGAGCCTGGAAAGGGAGGAGAGAGAGAAGTACAAAGCCATATTAAACAGATCCCTTGCTCTCCAGGAGTTTATAATCCCGCAGGACAGATGGACTAGAATGATGACCTGTTTTTTTAAGTGTTGGGTAATGGAGACAATTGGAATGTCCTTGAAGCAAAATCTTACTTCGCTTACTCAAAGCACACGAGGTAAATGAAAGGAAAACAAGACATCTAGTTCGAGATTGGGGAAAAAAAGAAACAGAAAGAAACCAAGTTTGGGTGCGTTGTGCTTTCTGAGGGTAAATGAAATGCTTCTGGAGCCAGTCCACTAAAAGCCAGGGCTTCTTGTTCCCGAATTAAGACCTGAGTCACAGGCTGGTTCCCTTCCTCCCCAACGTCACCCTGACTGCCCACCCATCCCCCCATCTCTCCATGAGTAACTAACTCCCTTTGGCTTTGGCATAAACTGCTCAACACAAGGGAGTTCCCACCCAACAATGGTGCCACCCTCTCCCAATCCTGCATGCATCCCTCTACTGGTCTGTCTTTTTACATGAACTATATTAGGGAATCAGTTTCAAAAGTTTGAGATTTGTAAATGACTCTTGAGCAAGAAAACGCTTAAATTGGCCTTGGAGGAATCTGTCTTTCTGGGCTCAATATTTCTTGGGACTGTTCGTGTTATGAGGGCTACTGCCAGGAGTTGAATGGAACCCCCAAACCAAACAGACACGGGGGGGGGGGGGGTGACCCATGGAGGAGCCAGCTTGTTCTATACTTTCTAGGGAGACAGGAAGCTATTGTCTCTCAAACTTCTTCTGAATGGTTTGGAATCATGCTGCATTGAGAACAGTAGTGAGCATCTCTAGTTTCTGTCCAGAGCCTTCTGAAAATAATCCCACTTTTTCTTGGGAACTGCTTTTCCTTCCACTCTAACCATGAGGTTCTAGAGGGAGCTGCCGTATTCTGACTTGACATCACTTATCTCGCCACAGGTGGTTGGTCCAGATGTGCACGAATTACCGAAAGAGGGCAAATCAAAGTAATCCCTGGGATTTTCCTTACTGGAATTGAGGAAAGAGAGAAAATCCTTCTCAGACTGTGGGAGGTTTGGGATAGGAAGCTTGCCAACTCTTGGCAGTTGTGTTTTCTGTTACATGGTATCAGATGGTCTGCGGTGAGGAATGATACGCGTGAGGCACAGAGAAAAAGAAAGACAAGAGATACACTAAAGGAATCCTAGTGGTATTTGAGTCCCTGGTTCCGATTGTTCAGGAGGCATAGCTTAACTCTGCATAAATTTGGTTGTTTAATCTTTCCTTCAGTCACTAGAAACACACCCATATTCTTCCAAATAAACCCCCTTTTTGTGTATTTTGCCTCGCATCCCATTTTTATCACTGGCAACCTTTAAAAGAGTCCTGATTTAATAAAAGGATATGCTCTGATGCCGGCCCCTCATCTCTCTCGTCTCTCTATCTCCTATAATCTTCCCTTTTCTTTTAGAAACCACCAGTAGTTTCCATTCTTTTTGTGTAATTTTCTCAGTTTATTTCCTCCTCATCTCCCTGGTCTTACATTCTTCCCTTTTCCTTTTTCTTTAACACTGCCCAGATGTCCAGTGTTCTTTTTTTCCTAGTGGTTAATTATCATTCATTTTATGTAAACAACCAGTTTAAAGATGTTTTCAACTGCATCCTAAAGGTCCTTTTAGAAGTGATTCTTTGGTGGCTATTATTTTGGATTATGTCAAAGATAAAGATTCAGAAAATAGAAATAAAAGTGTTGTTCCTATTGATTACTTCTGGGTTATATAGTTACAGATGATTTTTTTGGTTTTTAGTTTATATTTGAAGAAATTTCTACAATCAACATTTTGCTTTTATTAAAAAATCACTAAAATATTTTATCATTGATCATCAAAATATGTCCCATAAATACCTACCTATTTCCCATTTGTCCTTGTTGGCAAACTACTTAATGTTAAAAGATCTATCTAAGGATGACTCTATCAAAAAATCTCCCCTAAGACAATCGAGAGACTTGTAGCTTAATTCTCCTAGGCAAATATGGAGGGTAAATGAATAAATAAATGAATGGAGAGATGAATGAATAAGTGTTTCCCCTAAACAAAAAGCAGATACTGTTATGGCAAAGCCTGATTCAGTATAAGGCCCTCAGATAATTTACCAGGCTGTCAATTTCTTTCAGCAGCTATGTCTGCACTATTTGACCAAAATGAATATTCAGTAAATTCTCTGGGCTAAACCTGGTAATGGTATATTTGACAGCTTTAAATAGAGAAGGAAAGCTACGCTTCTGGATTCATCCCAGCTGGTAAAGGAAAGGCAGATGCTCAGTACAAATATTTTAGCAAGTTACAAAGGCAGTGAGGATGAAAAGGGTCAGAATGAAAATAATTCTCTCTCAAATGAAACATCTGGCCATGGAGAGTCACAGACGTGGTATCTTTGGTTTAAAGGGAGCTATAACCCATACGACTTTAGACTGAGTTGCAACACCGATGGCAAATTAGGAGAAAATAAGCCAATTAAGGAGAAACTGAGGTAGTTTAAAGGGAATGATAGTACTCAAGATATGGAGAAACTGGCACATCATATAGATATAGTGCTCATGGAAATGTATATAGGAACCACACTTGTGCAAATATTCTGGTCATATGTCTCATGCCTTCCAACTAAGCAAATCCACTTGAAAGAATTCATATTAAGGAAAGTTTCAGGAGATTATACAGATATACATGTATAAGGATGTTGATTGGACTATTTTTGTTAATAAGAAGGAAATTGAAACAACTTATAAACTTCAACAAGAGGTGCCTGGTTGAATTATGGCACATCCATAACATGAATATTATGCAGCAGTTAAAAATGATATTGATTTATATTCATGAGCATGGATATATATCCAACATATTCATGTATATTTTTAAGTGAAAAAGCAGATTTTAAAGTAGTATGTATAAAGTGATGCTGCTTTTGTTAAAAATATTAGTATCTTATATAAATACATACTTACAAATATGGAATTTAAAAAATTCTGAAAAGTTGCGCTAAAATGTTTGCAGTAGTTATATTTGGGATTACACATTTAAAAATGTGTTTGCTTATCTTAATTTTCTGTTTTTCCATAAGAAATACAAGTTATAAATATAATAATAGGAATACCAGGTTTTAGAGGAGAAGATGGGGACATTGATAAGTCAATTGCTTCCTTCCTTAGGGGGAACCTTCCATTCTTAGAGAGCCCACTCTCCCCACCCTTCTTCCTGCCCTCCTACCTTCTTACTCTGGAAGAGATAGGTGTACTGTATGTTACAGGACCCTATCTGTCCTGGACATCCCCCTCGGGGATCTGGACACTGAAAGGTAAAGCCAGATGATGAGTACCTCAACTGAAAGGTCATGGAGAATGGGATCCAGACTTGGCACTGGACAGGCCAAAGCCACAGACGGGCTAAACTATGAGAGAGCAGACAGACCCTGAATAAACCCTGAAAGCCAGCCTGCAGAGAGGGCACAGGGTGGAGACATGCCAGAGAACACCAGAGCTGAGAGACCAACTGAGGGGCCCACGAGGAACGGAAGGTGTGACCCTGCTATCAAACCGTCCAGTTCTTGTTTTGATGTGGTCTGACTCTATTTCATGTCTGGCTTTCAGAACATCTGTGAAATTATCTGTTTTATTTTTTAAGTAAAAATCCCTTTTACCCGAGGATTGGAGTGAGTTTATATTCATTGTGCTAGCTTTGATCAAGACAGAAGGGTGTTCTCTGAGACACATAGCAGGTAGGGCAGCAGTTGAGAACTGACTAGGCTGCCATCATGAGCTCACCATCATCCATGGCCTCCGTAAGAGGCTCACCAGCATGTCCAACACCAAACTGGGCTTTGACTTTTCCAACCTTGACCACAAAGACTGGGAAACTGGTGTGGCAGTTCTCTTTCCAGAACCACTGAAAAAAATGAGAAGTAAAATCTTGACAAACGTTTCTGCTGAAGCAGCTCTAATTCCTATCTATCCCAAATTGTGGTTTTGTGGATTTCCTTAAAGACTTTTGAAGGTGAGGAATTTTACAGTGCACTCTCCTCCACATTCTGAATTCTGTTGTGCAGAACTTAGCCTAATGTGCTTGACAGCCTTGGCGAAAAAAGCACTATATTGATGCATCGTCAATATAATAATATAAATTGAATCAGAATGTTCATTCTGCTCTGCCGAGTTTCTTTCCTGAGCTGATTGTGTCTGAAACGGCTCTTGTTAGAAGCTTTCTTATTATGAGGAACTCACTGTTCTGTTCCAGCCCTCTGTCAAGTACCACCTGTTTGGCACTTTCTACTCTTAGTTTCTCAAGTCAAGTAGCTCATCATGTGAAGATTTGAAGCTCCAAGTCACGGCACTAGAATTGCAGTGTGCTACTTCTCCTGATTAAGTTTTTTTGAGGAAGATTAGCCCTGAGCTAACATCTGCTGCCAATTCTCCTCTTCTTTTTTGGCTAAGGAAGAATGGCCCTGAGCTGACATCCGTGCCCATCTTCCTCTACTTTATATGTGGGACGCCTGCCGCAGCATGGCTGGCCAAGTGGTGCCACATCCGCACTTGGGATCCAAACCGCTGAACCCTGGGTTGCCGAAGTGGAACGTGCGCACTTAACCGCTGTGCCATCAGTGATTAGGTTTTCCTGTTAGGAAGTTAGGGTTGTACTTTGAAGAGTAAATGATGACAGTTTGGATACTTGATTGTTGACAAGGTCAAATGGTGGCCCAACACATGATGATCTTAACATTTTCTCTAATAATCTTCTCCCAGTTGCATAATTCATCTTTTATTCTTATACAGAGGTATGGATTATTTGCAGTGTCCTAAATCACCTGCCATTCAAGTGGACTGGATAAGTGTCTAAACTATGTATTGCTATGGATGGGTCTTTTTTTTATTATAGACTTTATTTTTTAGAACAGTTTTGGCATTACGGAAAAATTGAGCAGCTAATATCGAGAGTTCCCATATGCCTCTCCCCACCACCCCAACACAGGTTTCCCCTATTATTAACATCTTACATTAATATGGTAATTTGTTACAATTAAGGAACCAATATTGATACATTATATACTAAAGTCCATAGTTTATTCAGATTTATTTAGTTTTTACCGAATGCCCTTTTTCTCTTCCAGGATCCCATCCAGGGTACCACAGCACATTTAATTGTCATATTTCCTTAGGCTGCTCCTGGCTGTGTAAAACAAAAACCAAAGCAAATAGGAGCCCTGAAGAACAAATTCCAGGGGGAGAGACACAGGTCCTGTGATGCACCTTTTCCTTGTGGCGCTCACACTGGGTGTGCCCCACTCTTCCCTTACGTAGGCCCATCCCTTAGCGTTGGTAAGACAGGCTGTAATTTTTACAAATGACTCAAAAAGTGAGGAACCAAACAATTTAAAAATGTGTGGAAAAAACAAACAACTCAATAATAATACATTCTCTGAATTATAGCTTTAGTATTTACTATCCTAATAGAAGTATTAACATGCTTTATTAAACCCCCAAAGTTCTTTATTCTAACATAAAGCTGGTACCAAAGTATGACTTTTCTCCCTCTTAGTGTCCTAGGTGACTTGGCTTGGTATTGTCTGGTCATTGTCTGTGTTCTTGGCTCTCTAAAGGTCCTTTTATGCCCAATTAAGTGCCAAAATCCTTTCTTTATTAAAACTCAAACATTTTCTGAGTTTGAAGGTTCTCGATGATTTCTTCCCACTCAGTTCTAGCTTCTAGTTTGAGATCCTTGCTGAGAGCTTGGACCAAGCTTTAGAATGCCTGCAAAGTCTGTGCTCCTCTTTTAGAGGCCCTCTTCCTTCCCTGCTGAACTGTTCCAGGCAGTTTTTTAAGCAAATGTGTTCCTGTTGACACTATGCAACCGTGTCTTCGTGGCCATTGCTGAGTGGACCAGATGTGGACATTGGGCCAAGGACAACCTGTAAGCTGTGAGGTCATGGAGCAAGAGCGTTGTTCAACCAGAACAATGAGGAATAAATAGGACAAATCAGAATTTCTGATAAGAAACTTAGAGAATGAAGGTAGCAAAGCCATAGGACAGAAGGGCCGTGAAAGATCATGAATAATAGAAACTGTGAGTAAGCAGAAGTCATGAGTGAATCAAAGTGATGAGTAAGTGGAAACCAGATGACACAGGTAGTTGTTTGCAGCGGCAGGAGAGGTACAAGGAGGGACAGTAATAAGCTGACTCCTTATACGAGCAGAATTCTATGAACTTCTGGGGCAGAAGGGATGAAAAGGTAACCAGGATCTAGAATTGTGTTGGACCCCACGCCATCTCCCAGTTCGTGAGCTTCGTTCCTTCTCTGGGAGGCCTAATCTTTGGGGTATTCTCAGGTTCCGCAGACATTCGCGTTAGCCTCATTTCCGTGTGCATTATTTTACGTTATACAAGTCTTGTTCCTCAAGGTAACATAAGGGAATTGAAATAGTCCATGTGCTTTGTCTCCATTCAGGTTGGCAGGAGTTGTGATTAACACTGCAAATCTAACCCTCTCCAGCTCAGCTTCTTTGCTTTGCGCGTCTCAGACATTCCAAACTGTTTTGTAGAGGTTTGACCTTCACCCCCAACATAGGGAAGTAACATTATAAAAGCCCGATTAATGGAATAAAAATAATTTATATCTTGGATGAAAAAGGTTGCATCCTCAAAATTTCCTTTGTCAACTCCCACCTACTTGCACTGGGTCATTTTGTTAACTGACTTACAATCAAGTTAGTTATTCATTATTTGATTTCAGACTAGTTATAGGCTTTCTCTTCACCTACTCTCTAATAATGAGTCACTAATATTTATATATGCAAGGTCTTGTTCTAAGAAATGTACATATATTAATTCATTTAATCCTCATGTTAACCGTGTAAGGAAGGTGTAATCAGCATTCCCCTTTTGTAAGGACGTTGTGGCTTATAGAGGTTAAATAATTAACCAGAGTTCATACAGCTAATAAGTGGGATTTGAAGTGTAATCTGATATTAGAGTCTTAGTTCTTAACCAGGGGCCATGTCCTCTGACACCCATCAGCCCAGGGACCGAGTTCTTCCTATATTCTGATAGTTGGCACTGAGGCTAACATCCAGTCGATTGCTTGCCTCGATCTCCCTGAGTCTACATTCCCCATTAGTGTGCTCAGCTTGCCTGTAGACAAATCCCTGATAAACATCCCTTAAGAGTGAGCATTGTGAAAATAAACTAGACTGGCACTTCACCCTGGAGCCAGAGGAATCCAGCTCCCATCGTGTGCTTCCTCAAAATAACCTGTCTGAACCAGTGTGCCTCAACATCCAGTCATTTCCACGGGGGGATGAATCCATAGAACAACATTTCCTCCTACAGGCTGACGTGTTTCTTCTATTTCCTCAACGGTTTGCATTGTTCTTTTTCACTGAATGTCAGAGCTTACCAGGCAATGGGGCAGTGAATGGTGTAGTGATGGTCACTTTCTTCATAAGGTGCTCCCACGGCTGCTGGATGTTGATCGTTCTCTGTCCTCCAGCGGCAGTGGCTTCCTGCTGAGTCACTCTTCACTGGTGTCCCTGTTCTGGCTGCATGGCTATCTGTGTGACAGGCTCCAACAGATGCTGGTCTGCTCTGTTTCTGGGAGCTTCCATTACAGAAGTTGCCATTTTCCAAGGAGTTCTGCTCCTCGTATTACATTGATCTCTTGCTAGGGGAGGGAATGACACCCCTTATTCAGTCTCCTAACGTCTTTTCCTAACATAGGCAGAAGGGAAAAGACTGACTCCATTTATAAAGCTCCTTATGCCAATCTCAAGCTGTCCAATAGCATCTCCTTCTCTCTTAGGGATTCCCTACCTCCAGAGAAAGACCCCGGGGTACAGGACTGATAGCTCCTCCCCCTTTCTAAGAAGTGGCTAGTGGAGAGAACTAGTCTAGTATTAGAGGTGGCTGACACTAATATTTGCCTTCCCAGGAGCTGCTCTCTCCCTTTCCTTATTGAACAAGCCCTTCTCCTACTACAGAAAATGCCAGTTATTCTTTTCCTAGTCTCTCTTACGACTAATACATAGGCAAGTAACTCACTATTGGCCCATGAAACCCAAAGAGATGTCTACTAAGGGTTTTGGGGAAAGACTTCTCTTCCTAGAAAAGAGGAAGCATCCCTTTTTAATTCTCTGAATGTTATTTGTCTGCATATGACTTCTGGAGCCACTGCAGCCTTTTGGGGGTCATGAGGGGAGGCATCAACGTCACATCATGACTGCCAGAGCACAAAGAAGAAAAATGCTTTGGAATGCCCCTGCCTTGACTTTCTTATTATAATGTTAGTAATAGTTATTATTAGCAGTAATAATAGCAGCCATTATTCTATAATATAGAGTCTATTATGTACCACACACATATGCGAGATTATAAATATCTATAGTGTTTAAACCACATCTTTTACTTGGGTGTTCTGTTATTGGCAGCTGAAAACACCCTAACTGATTACGCTTGCAACTCTGGTTCTCATTCTAAGCCCTGGAGGTCCTCAAGAGGCTTCTTTAGGAAGCAGCTTGAGGCTGTGCCCTCTAAAATATATTACCTTCCCATCATGGGATGAATCCTATTCTCCCAGGGTCCTTTAGTGACATCCCTTGTCCTATGCAAGCATCTTTAAGTCTACACATAAAGGGTCCTAGAAAACCGGGTGTGAATGCCATACCTTTGTTTTCAGCCTAGTCGTTTCTGAGTTACACAGACGACAAGAATTAGCACACATATGGTTGCTAGAGGACTACTCTGTCTCAAAAAACATCTGATAACGAGGGCTTGCAGTGAGTATGGGGAAATATTTCTGAGCCTCCCCCATCACTCTCCTTCCCTCACTCTCATATTTCAAGAAGCCAATCAGGTTACTGGAGGGGCTCAGGCTCCCCTGAGGACCTGTAATGAGGCCACTGCAGTGACTGTTCATGTGGACATGTCTGCCCGCAGCCATCATTTTCCCGGCTCACACTCCACTTGGCAATATCCTGCCTATATTACATAACTTTATGTAATAAAATAAACACCATCACCAAAGAGCTCCAGAAACAGTAAAATATTATACAGATATAACTTATGATGATCACAAAGATTTATTCATTACCTGCTTTCAATATTATAGACTCTGAGTCCTACAAATATATTTATTCCTAGTCTGTTTTATTACCTGATTCAACTGTCAACATAACGTGGTTTTCCACCAAATATATTGGTTGTGTGAGAACCAGTAGTGTTCCCTTTCATTGCTATTGAATATGTCTCACATTTTATTAATAATTATGACCGGTGTTGGTCAACAGCTTACAATTTACAGTTTACTTTTCACATTTGTTACCTCCCATGTGCTTTATAAGAACCTCCATTAAAAATGAGAATATGGAGGCTCCACTCACCTGAGATGACTCAGGAAAAAGTGGGCAAATCAGGAAAGGAGCAGGCTCTTCTGAGCCAAGGAAAGTTCTTTCTGCTATAATGTGCTGACTCCCCTTTAGACCATGAGTGGCTTTCACATGGAAGAGGGATCGCAGGGCTGAGGTGCTGAAGCGAGTAAAGGATGAGCATGCTGAAGATGAGCAGCTAGGCAGAATCTTTCAGGATTGAAGTGCTGTGGGGCAGAGATTGGATGAATTGATGATATCCTCAAAGACCACGAGGTGGTCTTTAGTGGCTCTGGGCAAATTACTTGGGTAAATTACTTGCTTCAGTTTCCTCATCTGTAAAACAGATGTACCCACCTCGTAACGTTGTTGGTTTACGTGACTTAGAACGGTTCTTACTGCTTAATAAACACTCCATAAGAAGTTGCTCTTTTGGTTTCTATCCTGTATGATGGTGTGTGTGAGGAGAGAGGTAAGGCAACTCAGATGTTTTTCTCTTCCTACAGCTCCTTCCCTTTTTTCTGTCTTTGGAAAGTTCAGGACAACAGATGGCAGAGCTTGTGTGTAAATGTCCTCAGGGATCATCTCACCTCAGCGGTAAGCACCCTGGTAGTAAAGTGAATCTTGAGCATAAATGAAAACTGTAACATTCAGCTCTCTTCACTCTTTAAAGAGTTCCTTTAAAAAGCTTAATAAAGAGGATCAGCAGGATTCTTGGGTATTAAACATGTCTTCTGATGCAATATTTTAAGGAGGTAAGTATAATACAGCAAGTCCTTGGATTAATCTTCCCTTAAACTACCCATGGGCTCAAGATTCAGAGAAAAATATCCTCAGAAAATTGTGGGGACTTTTATTGAACCCATGTGTCAACCACAGTTAAATTACAGTTGCTTGACTCCTAACCCCATCAGGGCTGGCTTTGTTTCTTCTTAAAATCCTGAGGCAAAAAGGACTACCGCACAGGGAACTGGATGGTATCGCATCTTTGTGCATCATCCCTTTCCAGGTTCTGAGGCAGCCATCTCCGGCTGGGTTTATCTCCGGACTGGTTGGAGGGCTGGGTCAGTTGTGCCCACTGAGGTTGGTCTCAGTGCCTGCGACTGAGAGCTTCTTTGCCTAAGGCCTCACGGTGTGTCCTCACTGCAGAGACCGTCTTTCCTCTGCGAGCTCGCAGTTTATTTTTAACAACTGGTTCCGAGACCTTGTGTTGTTTGCCTGCATCAGAGTGTGGGCAGTGAGGACGCACAATGCAGTTTCAGAGGATGGGAGTCGTCTGTCTGGTGTTAGTCATTAGGAAGTGGCTGCCGCCTCCTTCGGCACTTCTTTATAACCGGGCCGTTTTAGGTTGACTGTCCTGATGTATACAGTTTAATTTTGAGCTCTTTAGCTTAATTTCATCCTTTGAATTCCTTTTAAATTGCAGCATCTTGTGATGATTATTTTTTCTTTATCGAAAAGGAAAGGACAAGTACATAAATCTCTGAAATGAGAGAGAGAGAGAAAGGATAAGGATAGAGCGAGGGAGAGAGAGCCACGGGGAGGAAGGAGAGAGGGACAGTTGGTCTCTTCTTTTTCTCCTTCATCTTGGACATTGTGTGACAGGCTCAAAGGCCCTCAGTGGACTGCAAAGGGCAGATGGGGTAGACGATTTCTGTGGGTTTGACTTGATAAGTTGTACATGGATTGTCTTATTGTCCCCAATATCCTCTGGCCTTTTGCTCTGATTTATCCCTTTCAGTTAAGCATTGCCTTTCTCTAGAAAGCTCTTTCAAAGGCAAGTCCCTTTGGGAAGGCTAATCACGAAGTTTTAAATGCTTGGTAAAGAGCAGAATTCTCAGATTGATGGTTCGCAAATCTGGCTGGTCATCCCAAGCCCTTGGGTACTTGTTAAGCATGCAGATTCCAGGGCCTCACCCCAGACCTGGGCAGGAACCAGAATATCGAAGGAGGTGAACCAGCATCTGTATTTATAAAAAAGCTTCTTAGGTATTTGAATGATTTGGGCATTTCTTACAGACTCCCAGACATGCTTCTATGTCTGATTTGCCTTCCTAGGAAGACAGGAAGGGCAGAGCAGAAGAACTGTACTGGAGCCTGTGGGAGAATGAAGATTCTAGTTCTGGTAGAAGTGAGTAAAGGGGACAATTTTTCAAAAAGCAGTGGAGGGCTCCAAAAGCAGTTTGCCTACCTCACAGTTTTGCTCTAAGTTAGCTGTGTCAGTGGAGAATGTGCCTTCATCAAAAGCCATCTTTATTAATACCATTTCATAAAACCATTACAGAATTCCTTGTTTTCCTTCTGGCACTTCAAATATTGATGCCAGTCAACAAGTTGATACTGATTCTCTGGCTTAGAGATTTTGCTGGTTTGAACAAAGAGCCAATTTAAGTCAAAGAAGAGAGAGCTTAATTAATTAATTAAAAAGAACACACAGACATTTGTTTAAATCAGCAGGTTACTTCAATTTACCTGTAGGTGTGATGATCATGGATGGAAGTCCTGCTGATGAAATATAATTTTGGCTTTTATTCCTTTCTTCCTTAGTTTCCTTATTCCTAAAAAATTGGAGTAGATTCAACTCTTGGGGCACATGAAGGTAATAATGGAGCCCATATGCTATTTTCAATATCTGGAAAAGAAACCAGGATTAAACGTTATATATTTACTTTGCAATAAAAGTGCATAAGTAACCAAAAAAAAAATAGCGTTTCTTTTTTTTTTGGTGATAAGTATGTCATCTCATTTTTTAACACTGGTTCACTCATGTTGAATTGAAGTAATGATTGGGAATTATATTGATGATAAATAAAAAACAAACAAAATATTTGAAAACGTGGGATCCATTTGTTCATTCATTTTGTAGTTTTAGCTAATAGTGGGTTCAGATATCAATCCCAGAAGCATTTTGCTAACAGAATTAAAAGTATTCCAAAGCCTTCAAAGCACAAAGCAATGGAAGAAATATTTTAAATAGGTCACTTTCCATAGGCCCACAAATGTAAAATTCTATTACGTTAGAAGACCTCTGTTTTCTGATGGGGCTCTTCAGGAGCTGGATTCTGAGATGGAGATTTATTATCAAGCAGGAGGTTTACTGCAGAGTTCTCGTAGGAGCAGCCCCTGTGAGGGAGGGGAGGAGGACGTTTTGGGCAATGCAGAGGTCCTCACTCAATCCCACAGAGAGCTCAGGAACTGGGATGACCCCCAGAATGATGGTAACTTCCAGAGAGGGACTCAGCTGAGCCAGCAGCCCCCAGTACTCCAGGGGGTCCCACAACGTCCACCCAAGGCTGGCTATGCATTTGTGCAATCACTGATGCTCTGCTTCCTGTGATATGTGGATGCCTGTCACCCCACCCCCCAGGATCTGTGTTCTCACTTATAAAGTGTAACGCCTTTTTCTTTAGCTTCCTGCTTACTGAAGAGCATTGACAGAACACAGTGAGCAACTTTAAGATGCCAATTCTTCACATGTTTTCACAGGTAGGTGTAGATTTGAAAGCTGATGAATGCCCTTGTTTGTAATAAGACTCTGGCTGTGAAAGCAAAGGGAGGGGAGGGAAGAGAAGATAATGGTTACACATACCTACCATATGCCAGGTCCTGTGCTCCACTCCAGAGATAAAACAGTGAATAAGATGAGTATGAATGCCCAGATTTGTAAATTAGTCATTGCAACAAAGTATTATGGGTGCTCCAAATGAAGTATAATTAGAGTTTAATGGAGACATAAAAAAGAGGACGGTTAGTTTACTGTGAGAAGTATTCAGGAAAAGCTTTCTATGAAATGTGAAATGGGAAATGAATCTTGAAAGATGATTAAATATTTGCCAGGGAGAGGAGCCTGGAAAGATGTTCTGGATAGAAGATGCAGGAGATGCAAAGGCCCGGAGGCCTGGACTTGCTTGGGGAATGCCTATCATTTTGACATTGTTGAAGCTTGGAATTGGGGGCTATCATGCTGAGTGGCAGAGCTTGAGAAGTAGGCAGATCATAGAGGTTTTGATATCTTGCCAAGCAGTTTGGCTGCATCTTGAAGGCAAAGGAGAACCTCTGAAAGATGTGTGTGTCTGTGTGTGTGTGTGTTTTCTCCTCCAAAGGAGAAGTGACATGATCAGATGTGCATTTTTGAGAACTCACTTTGGCAGTACACATCAATACTGGGCTAAGGCAAATTGTAAAGTCTTTGAGGGGCAGGCCCTTTGGGTCTTCATCTTATATAAATGCTGCAGTTACTCAGGAAATAAAAACTAAGCATCATGGTGCTTAAAATACGCTGCATTTGCTTTTTCTATTAAATAAAAGTAAATGTGAGGACTCATATATATCAGCTCCATCCAACGTTATAGTCTTCCTTAAAATCAAACAAATCAATTAACCTTTGCCAGACCACTTTAGCAATTCATGCTGGTGCTTTCTGTTTATCCAGAAAAAATCTAATAAAAGAGAGAGGGACCAGCCTGGTGGTACAGTGGTTAAGTTTGCACGTTCTGCTTCGGTGGCCTGGGGTTTGCTGGTTCGAATCCCAGGTGGGGACATGGCACTGCTTGGCAAACCATGTTGTGGTAGGCGTCCCACATATAAAGTAGAGGAAAATGGGCACAGATGTTAGCTCAGGGCCAGTCTTCCTCAGCAAAAAAAAAAAAAGAGGAGGATTGGCAGCAGGTGTTAGCTCAGAGCTAATCTTCCTCAAAAAAAAAAGAAGAAAGAAAAAAAAGAGAATTTTCTTGAAAAATGTTTGGCAAAGAAAGAATTATTCTTAGGTATACTGAAAATGTAGAGCAAAGATGTAGTCATATATCCACTGATCCATTGATCCATCAATCCATCCATCCTCCGTCCATCCATACCTATCCCAGCCTACTCCAGGAACTGTATGAGACACCAGGGCTACAAAGATGAATAAACTCAGCCTCTGTTCAAAGAGCTTAGAATCTAAGTTCAGAGACACATGTATAAACAGATAATGGCAATACTATGTGGTAATGTAAATGGTATTATAAAAAATACATTTTCAAATAAAATAAACACATAATTTATCTTGAAAACATTAAGCACTTGAAATTGGAATATCAGGGCTTAAGTTCTAGATGTAGAATTTACTATTTAGTAACCTTGATCATGTTATTTGACCACACTGACATATGTCTTTTAAAAAATACGTACAAAGGAAATAATGATTGCAACTTATCCAAAAGAATCAACTGAGAAGCCATTCAAAGTAAGAGCTCAGTAAAGTCACTGCATACCAGACAAGAACACAAAACCCAAGAACATTCATATATACCTTTTGTGGAAGCCAATCTGCCATCAGTCTCCTGTCCATGCATATTCTTGCTGGATATGCCAAGAATCAAGGCCCTGGCCTGACCACTCTTTACCCTGGCCATCTCTCAAGCTTGTATTTGCAGCAAACTACTTGGAGTGATGAGATAACATCTCCACCCAGGCAAAGAGCGAGTTATTTCCACTCCCTATTCAAGTGGAGAATATCGCAATTTCAGTGTTCTTCTCCTGGAAATGCTGCCCTCATTGTGTGCAGGCATCCATGATGGGCCCTTTGCTTCATCCCTATAGTGAGACGGAGAAGCTGCATGAGCGTGATGCTGGCACTCTGACTACTGCTTGTATATGAGTAATAAAGTTCTTTTTCTGACCCAGGGGTCTCATGTCTTCTGCCAGCATTCATGAAACAGTAGTGGGCTGGCATATTAGCTTGCAATTAGTGTAAAATCTCAGACCCTGCACAGTTCTTGACGATAACTACAATAGATATTTAATATCATAATACAAGAGATCTTACTATCAGCACCAATAAAAATGTGGTACATAGGGGTAATTTATGAAAAAGTGCTTTTGATCTATATGAAGAAAAATGCAATATTTTGTTCATGTTAAAAAAGGAGACAAGCAAATAGAAAACATTGCCAAGTTCTTGCATGGGAAGATTAAATATTTATGAAAAAATCAGTTCTCAAATATTTTTACAGGTTAAATGAAATTTTAATCAAAATTCAAAGAGGATGCTTGGAAAAATTGCTGCTTAATTCTAAAGTTAATTTGGGAGAATACCCCAAAGACTTTATCAACAAAATTCTAGAAAAGAGGGCTGGCCCTCTGGTGTAGTGGTTAAGTCTAGCATGCTCTGCTTCAGCAGCCTGGGTTCGCGGGTTTGGATCCTGGGCACGGATCTACACAACTTGTCAAGCCATGCTGTGGTGGCAACCCACATACAAAATAGAGGAAGATTGGCACAGATGCCAGCTCAGAGTGAAACTTTGCTGCAAAAAGAAATTCTAGAAAAGAGAAGAGAGGTAAGTAGCACTGTGGTTGAGACCATGAAGGAGGCAGTATAGCAGCAGAGTGAAGAATAACGTGGCTTTGTCATTAGAACGATCTGAGTTGGAGCCTTGGCTCTGTCGTTGATAACTGTGGGACTTGGCCAAGGCACTTGACTTCCCTAAGTCTCAGCTCCCTCATGTGCATAATGGGGCTTGTAATAGGAACTACTCTGTAAGGTTCTTGTGTGGATTAAAGCACTTAGCAATAAGCTTGGAACTTAGTACTAAATAAATGTTGGCTATTATTAATTTTACCCAAGATTTAAATGCATCGCAGAGCTGTTTGGAACTGGCACAAGAATTCAGAGAAATGAATCAGAACCTCTCTATCATCTTTGATCCATCCATATACCCATACACAGAACATAATTTGTAACAAAAGAAATACCACAGATCACTGGAGAGAGAACACACATACACAAATGCATATATGTTTACATTGAATGCAGCACTGACTCCCAATCTTTTGAAGTTGACATCTTATTATATGTATGTGTGTATGTGTATGTATAAGCATGCTACAAATAAGCATACAAATACATGTTTCCTTTCTCTATTCACCTATAATGTTTCCTTTATTGTAAATGTGTGTATGTATCTATGTATATGCATTATACACACATGTGTATACACATACATATATGCATATAATGTGTATGCATGTATTTGTGTGTATGTATATGTATTATGTATATAATATACACATAATGCATATGTATATATACATAATGCATATATAATATGTATACATTTATATATGTATTATGTATACATATATACACACATATATGTTTATATACGCACATAAACATATGTTTATATGTAGTATGCTTATACATACACATATACACATGCATATAATAAGATATCAACTTCAAAAGGTTGGGAGTCAGTGCTGCATTCAATGACAGGATACACAAACATTTATGATAAAGGAAATATCGCAGGTGAATAGACAAGGGAAACATATATGTTTATATATATAATATGTTTATACATGCACACACATACATACAATAAGATGTCAACTTTAAAAGATTGGAAGTCAGTGATGCATTCAATGAAAAGATAGCCCCCCAACAGGTTAATAATTCTAAAGAAAATCCCTTAAAGCACACTAAATCTTATTTGATATATAATCATATCCACTAGGAAATACTTTATGCAAAATTCCCATGTAATAGGTTCTTCCTTCCTGTTTCTTTGGGCTGCCGAAATCAAATGCAGGCTCTGGTGCAAAGGTTAATCACATCCCTTTAAGGAGAAAACCCTCTAAAATCTGATTGCCAAGTGTTAGGGGAAAGTTGTAAATATGTAGTAAGTTCTGAATTAAATTTAAGGCTATTTTAGTTATAAAAGCATTAATGACAGCAGGAAATTTAATGAAATAGTGGACCATGAAATCAGTGTTATCATTTTAATACATAACAGAATATGACAAACTCTATAAGATTCCTGTTCTCTTTCATGTCTATTACAATTTCCTTCTATTAGGTTCTACAAATAGAAAATTACATATAAAATTGAGTTTAACCAAATCTCTGTTAAAATCAGACAATCTGATTTGGTATTATATAACCACACTGAAATTTCATTTAATTTAGAAAAGGCTTCTCCTGGTGCCTTGAATACTAACTACTTTTCTAACAACACATATGTAGCTCTGGGTTTGACAGGAGAATAATCCTTGTGCTGAACAATAGATCAAGATTTTAACAGAGAGAATAAAGACAGATAGAAATGGAGAGCTTGACCCAACCTCCTATAGGAGAGATTTCAAAAGCATTTCTTGAAACGGTCTGAAAATATTTACTCTTGCTTATCATCTTACACAAGAATTCTTTCTGAGAAAATGTTGAAGATTCAGATGTCAGGCCCAACTGTCTCCAAATACGGCATGTCTGAGTCTCCCCTGCGGTCTCCATGGAGAATAAAAAGCCTTAGAAAACAGGCCTTGTGTGCTTTAACTACACCGACTGGATTGTTACTACAGCGGTCTCTCGTAAATTGCTAATTATTTGAGGTTTTCCTAATCTTTCACACAGATGAGAAGTGCTTCAGAATGAAGTATTTTAACAGGAGGTTAGTTTGTTTACTTTAGAGGGAAGGACCAAATCTAGAAGTGAGGAGACAGTGACGATTGGGGGAGGAGAACTGATGTAAAGAAAAGATGCGGGACAGTCTGGGTGCTGATACTTTTCTTGACCTGGGTGCTGATTATGGTGTGTGGTTTATGAAAACTGAGTCATATAATTATCACATACGCACTTTTCTGTATGCATACTATACAAAGTTTTCTTTTTAAGAAAGTAATTGCCTTAACAGTCTCTGTTAAGAATACAGTTGCCTGAAATGATGTGAAAATCTCAAGCAGTAGAAAATTTCCGGCTTAGCCTTTAGTGGAAATTTCTAGGTTCTTCTTTATCTTGCACATACAAGATTAGAAGCAAATAATAGGATCCCTATCTCCCTTGAATCTGGCCGGTCCACTGTGGCTTGTCCAGTCCTACCTCCTAAGATCCATCCAATGAAACTATCCTTAACTGTGCAGTCCTACAGAATCCTAAAACATGTGCCCTAAAATGAATGCCTGAGCCATTGATTTTAATTTGATTGATCTTCAAGTTTGCAACTCTCTGCGGGCACCTAATCCGTATTGAATCCCGGCACCTAACAGACAGTAAATACTCACTCATTTAGGCAAACTGTCCTCCTGAGCATCTAGAAATAGCACTTGCTCCAGCCCTTCAGGGTTTTTTTCATAGCCAGTCAACTCTCTTCCCACTTTGGTTAACTATTCTCCATGGTATACCAGACAGTTTTATCCCCTGACTCCGAATTTAAGGAAATTACTACAAAGTCAGTTTGGGAAGAAATGCAGAGCAATAAAAGTAGCACAAAACCAAGAATCAGAATGAGAATCCATTGGTTTCAACCCGAGCTTTACTTCTCAATAGTTGTATGACCTTGTGCAACCGCATTGTAAAATAGGGGTCGAGTATCTGCCCTCGTGGGTTTGTTATGAGGACTAAGGCACTGCACGTGAACATATTTTGTGTGCCATAAACAGCAGTGCAGAGTTATTACAGTAATGTAGCTTATTTATGGTAGGTTTGTGCTCGGCAGCAAGGCGTTACTCTCATTTTGAAAATATTTTTAGCTCTTCTTCTAACAAGAGGTATTCACAAGCACATTCAAGGCACGGGAGGGTAGAAATGCTTTTGTGCCCCCTCTGCCCTTCATTAGGCATCTTTCAGAGGCAGCGTGACTTAGCTAGGCGTGTGTGCAGATGCCAAATTACAGTGCCAGCCCTGTGGGACAGGGCAGTCCTCTTCTCTCCTTCCACATGACTGTCTGAAAGAATTTTGTCTTTGTCCTCAATTTGCTGTGTTGGGAGTTTCCCTGATACCAACCCGAAGTGGGTTGTGACAGCAGCATCTAGGTCATTTGAGGCATCTTGGAGTAAGTCTGCACAGAAAATAGTAAATAAGCTTAAAATTGCAAGTTCCAGTCCTAACGGACAATGGGCCAATGGGGCTCTATTAAAAAGCTGGGTTGGGGGCCCGGCCCGGTGCTGCACAGGTTAAGTGCGCATGTTCTGCTTCTTGGGGCCCAGGGTTTGCTGGTTCGGACCTGGGGTGCAGACAGGGCACCACTCGGCATGCCATGCTGTGTAGGCATCCTATGTATAAAGTAGAGGAAGATGGGCACAGATGTTAGCTCAGGGCCAGTCTTCCTCAGCAAAAAAAGGAGGATTGGCAGCAGTTAGCTCAGGGCTAATGTTCCTCAAAAAAAGAAAAGAAAAATAAAAGAAAAGCTGGGTTAGGGGGAAAGTGACTTATTGGATTGAGACCATTCATTTAGAGGTGGGTTGTTTCTTGGATCAAGAAGACATTTCCTTGTGGGAAAACTATTGTATAACCTTGGGCTGTCTCCTGTGGAATCCTAGGGACCCCATCTCCATTTAATTCAAGCAATGTTTTTAAAAATATTCCAGTTCAACCCTGCTGGAATTCTGAAACTTGCCTCAAAGGGTATGTAAGGTTACATAGCCCAGAGGGAGTTGGAAACTAAATTGAATTCTTTAGTTTACAATTTCTTTACCCAGCTGGAGCTTACACATTACATTATTTACTGCACTTCAGAGTAGTAGCCTCTCTCTTGTTCTTAAGTCCCAGATAAGCCATAACTAATACTTAAAGAATTTCAAATGCAGAGAATAGACAGCTTAAAATAAACATAAAGATGTTTGTAATTCTCATGGAAAATAATAACTCTCTATTCCAAGGAATACAGACCATAAATATGCCCATAGACCAGAGTTCTAAATCTTTTTCAGGGGAAGCGGGGTGGCTAAGCAAGTTAATTATATTGTTGTCCTATGGGCTGGATGGAAGGTCATGTAACGCCTTCAAATGCTTTCTGCAGCTCTGTGCGCTAGGAGAATGGCACTCTCATCAAAGGAGCAATCAAGCTGTTCCTTTTGCAGTCTCACTTCATTACATGCTTTCAGAAGCTGCAACTCTCTCGCCATAACCTGGTACAAATTCAAAGAGACAGAAAAGGGGAGACAGGTGGGAGGCTGTAGAAGGGGGCCTTGCAGTCACCCACCCCCTCACACCCACCAAGAAGGGCTAGGGCATTTTTTAGGAAGGAGGTCTTGTGGGGAGGGGATGGGGGGAAGTGGTTCCATCTGAAGATGCAGAAAGAGTTGTAGGCAAAGGAATTGTGTGAGGTGTGGGTTTCACCTGGGCCTGGATAGAGACAGCAGAATTCTCTGGGCTGTAATTTTTGGCCCTGGCTGGCCTGATTCTGGTGTCTAACGTTTCATGTTGCATCCCTTGTGTTAAACATTGCTTTAGCTGAGCTGCTTCTTTAAAAGTACAAGTCTCTCAGGAGAGGCAACTCATGAAGCTACTTATCACTGTAGCGTAAATGAAGCTGGGGAGGTAAGGCTGTGAGGGAGGGAGTAGAAAGGGAAGGTGATGGAGGCCAAAATCCAACTGCAAATTTATGCAGGGCCTTGACTGGGGAGGGGAGCCCGGGTGGGAATCCGGCGGCGGAGGAGGGGCTATTTGTTGCGTCTTTGCTCGCACAGTCTCAGGATGGTGTCCCGCCAGGGGAGGTCATTGTTGGGAGAGGTTGGTCAGCGTGTGAGTGTCTGCTTCAGGAGGAGCCCTTCCCACCCGGCCTCTACACTCCAGCCCTCTCAAGTCTTACTCTTTCTATCCTCATCCTCCTTATGGGTTCCTCCTCCATCCCTCCTGGATTTGGTTCTTGGACCCTTCTGAGGTTCACCCCGTGGCCATTTTGGTTTTGAGACAGCCCTGCTAACCCATCGTGCCTGGCTCCTCTGCTCTTGCCCCCTCACTCAGGGGCTCACTCAGGGAGGGAGCTGGTGGGTCGGGAGGCATAGCAAGCTACGGCCTTGAACACCATGAGGAGAGATGAAAGGAAGTGGGCAATGCTGCATAGAGGAGGTAAAACTGAAGGACAATTGGATGAACATTCTGGAGCATCTGAAGGGCTTTTTGCATGGAGTGGGGACCACTGTCCTCCACCTTCTCTGAGGGTCACACAGAAGGAAGGGAAATGGATGGCAGGTAAGGGGTTACGGCTGGAGTTAAGGAAGAATTGTCATCCCTCTTTTTAAAAAATAGAGTAGGAGGGGCTGGCCCCGTGGCCGAGTGGTTAAGTTCGCCAGCTCCGCTGCAGGCGGCCCAGTGTTTCGTTGGTTCGAATCCTGGGTGCGGACATGGCACTGCTCATCAAACCACACTGAGGCAGCGTCCCACATGCCACAACTAGAAGGACCCACAACGAAGAATATACAACTATGTACTGGGGGGCTTTGGGGGAGAAAAAGGAAAAAAATAAAATCTTTAAAAAAAAAAAATAGAGTAGGAATGAGAGAAGGGTTTGTTTTAACCAGGGATGTACTCCAGGGAAAAGTCAGAGAAAAGAAATAACTAGTGAAGTACAACAATTTGCCAAGTTTTTAAAGTTACTGACCCATTTTGTTTGAATTAAATTGTGTACAAAACTCTAATAAATGCTAAACTTTTCTGGTTGAACTGGGGGTAGGCGACCAGAAAGCCAGTCCTGTAATTTCTCTTCAGCCTGCTGAGGCCCTCCTGAGGAATCGCAGGCTCTTCTGAAACACAAATTAAAAATCACTGGAATAGTATTTTTAGTTTACGTGGCACTCGCACATACTCTGTCCCACCTGATCCTGACAAGAGCCTTGGCACCATCATCGTATTACAGATAAGGAGGTGAGACCGAGAAAGCTGCAGGAAGTGGCCTGCTCACACTCAGATTAACACGGACCTGCATCAGGCATTGTGGCTGCAAAGAAACAGCCCACTCACCAGCGTATGCACTGTCCCAGGAGGTGTCTCCAGAACTGTAAAGACCCCAGAGTCTCTACCTTCAGGAACCTCAGTGAGAAAGCCATTGGGGTGTACCTGCATTTGAGGGTCGTTGAATTTCTAAAATACAAAGCCAGAACCTCGAGCTATTGGTGCCTGTGGAAGGACAGAGAGAGAACAAGGTCTCTGTGACGAGGTGATCCTGATGTGTCTGATCGCTCTTCTTACTGCACAAATGATCCAGAAAGGGTCTGTAGCCGGGTCTGGGACACAGCAGTCAGCCGGAAGTCTGAGAGACGGGCACAGTGAAACAATTAGAAGATGAGGTGGCAGGAGAGCTGATGCTTTTAAACTAATTGAGAAAAGCAACAGATGTGCAATGGAAATGCTGGCGTGGAGCTGTTAAAAGCAGAAAACAAATAAGGCCCCATTCAAAAGGAGGTGCAGGTCCCACCTCTGTCGCTCACTCTGGGCACACCCTTGCGGTCAGCCTCATGTGGAACAGGAACTTATAAGTGAAGTTTGTTTTTGAGGATGGTCTACACCCCTTGCTCCCATCTTATGTTAAGAGAATTCCTTCCTCTCTTCTTTCCTCTCTCCCTTCCTTTCTTCCTTCCTTCTTTCCTTCCTTCCTTCCTCCCTCCCTTTTTTCTTTCCTTCCTCTCTTCTTCCTTCCCTCCCTTCCTCTTTCCCTCCCTTCCTCTCTCCCTCCCTTCTTCTCTTCCTCCCTTCCTCCCTCCCTTCCATCTTCCTGCAGAATTTGCTCTTAGGTGTTTTAATAGGTTCGGCTTGTTGGCCTCAACACTGCTGCTCTCCTCTCTCCCCTCCCTCATCCTGACTCTCTCTTCTGAGTTGCCTTTCCACCTCCCTTTTAGTCCACCCATATCTTTCTCTCCGTGAGGTGCTTCTTCCTCTCTCTGCCTCCACCGCTTCTCTCTCCAAAGATGAGAGACAGAAAAGAAGGACAGTTAGGGAATTCCACAGCCTGAATACCCTATTCTGTTTTTTCTAGGACCCATCATCAGGGGAAGTTCCCGCTCTGTACTTTAAAATATCTTTTGTATTTTCTGCATGTGCCAATATATTTTAAAATATTCAAAAAGAAAAATAATGGTTTCACAGCATGACAAAATGTGATCTGTGTGGAAGAGTGAGTCTGGCAGAAAGCGGCTCTGGCAGGCAAGGGCAGGAGCCACCCCGGGTCCCAACTTCCTTTCAGCTGCCACAAACACCCGCTGACCAGGGCTCTCTATTCTCAGTGGGCAGCAGGAAACAAGGCAGAACACAGGGCCATTGTCCTGGGATCCAAGAGCAACAATTCTATGTGCTCAGTCTGGCCTTTTGGACTCTGGATTCTTGCCTCGCTTGCCCAGGACATTTCTAGAGGCACTTGAAATCTTAACCAATTTCTGGGGAGGTGGCCTTTTATCTGTCTGCACCTTCACAGTTTTGCCGTTTCTTTCTGCTTGCCTACTCATCTGATTTCTTACATTTAAGCTCTGTTTGTGTGATGTTTGAGGTAGAGAAACATTGGCATGGTAATAAGCATTTGTTAAGTGAAGAGAATAATCTTAATTTGCAGAAAACCATGGTGATCATCAACCTCAACTTCCCTCCCTAGGTCTGATACTCCCTGTGTGTGTTAACTTGTTAGTGGCCTTGCTGTCCTGCAATTCCTTTGTATATATATTTTTTTCCCTGAGGAAGATTTGCCCAGAGCTAATATCTGTTGCCAATCTTCCTCTTTTTGTATGTGAGCCACTGCCACCGCATGGCCACTGACAGACAGATAGGGTAGGTCTGTGCCAGGGAACTGACCCTGGGCTGCTGAAGCGGAGCGTGCTGAACTTAACCACTGGGCCACTGGGGCTGGCCCTCTTTGCATATTTTTATCTCTTCTTTTTTCTGTCATTTACATGGTAATCACAGTCCAGCCCCCTTATATTCCACTTGCAAAATGTCCCTTAACTTTGTCCCCTTCTTTCCATTTCTTGGATCACTGTCCCAGCTCTAGCTCCTGTCATCTATCTTTTTTTTTTTAAGATTTTATTTTTTCTTTTTCTCCCCAAAGTCCCCTGGGACATAGTTGTATATTTCTAGTTGTGGGTCCTTCTAGTTGTGGCATGTGGGATGCCACCTCAGCATGGCTTGATGAGCAGTGCCATGTCCGCACCCAGGATGGATCCCAACTGGTGGAACCCTGGGCCACTGAAGCGGAGCGCATGAACTTAACCACTCGGCCCTGGGGCCGGCCCCTGTCATCTCTTATCTTGAAAGATGCCATCCTGTGATTCTTTCCTCTTTCCTGTTCATCTTCCACCTTTTAGATCATTTCCTAAAATCGGAAATATTGATTTTTATCAATCCCTCGCTGCTGCTGGCTCCCTGTTGTTTGGCATGATGTCAATGCCCCTAATGACCTGGGCCTAGCACTCTTTCCAGTCTTGTCCCCCATCACATGCCCTCTCACCCATTATGACATACTAGCCCTTGTTTTGACTGCCAGCCAACCCCATTAGCCCCCTCCCCAGTCTTTGAACAGGCTGGATAATTGCCAGCCTTTATGCTTCAGGTCAGACTACTTCCTGTCCTTGGAATATATTTTCCCTTCTCTGCTTGTCTGAACCCAACTGAACTTCAAACGCTGCCTCATCTGAGGAGTCCTCTCCTGTCGGCCAAGCAGAATGAAGCACTCCCTCTCTGTTCTCATAGAAGCCACTTGGTTCTACATATATGATGCCCCCATTGTTTTTCCCAGTATTGTAGTTATTATTTACAGATCTGTTTTTTCCACAGTTATTATTTACAGACTGTGGGCGTTCCAAGATTAGGGATTTTTTTTTGGTTGAAACAGTCCTAGCACTGATCCTGGTATCCCACAGTCAACAAATGGGACGCAACTAGGGCCTTGGTAGTTAGGGCTTATGTAGGGTGATCTTTGCTGACCCTGGTATCACCCCATCACTCCTGCAGCTGGCACACATAATCACGGTGCCCATTGGGATAGCCAGGCCAGAGGAGAAGCCCCTGCCATTAACATAAAGTGAGTGTAATAGGGTGTTAAAATGGCACTCTTCTTGTCTTGGGGTTTTGTCTGAAGCCTCAAATCTGAGAACAATGGATTCTGAGTATCTTCACATTCCAAGGCAGATGTCAGACCATCTCTGTAGAATTTACAAAGGGAGTAATAAAAACTAGTTTCATCAGCCATATCTAGGCTACAAAAGGAAAGATTAAGAATTCATTAACTGAAGTGGTCTCCAAACTGGTGTCTCCAATTTCATTCTTTCTCCCTAGTATCCTTAACATAACCTCCAGACTGATCCCAGTCAGTCACACCTCTTATCTCCTCAGAAACCAACGTGGGTCTCACCCAGAGTTAAAGCCCAAATCCTTACAATGGGTTCTGGGCCAAGACAAAAGGAGTTCTCATTTACTTCTTGAACCTCATCTCCCACTGTGCTTCTGCTTTAACCACATTGGCCTCCTTGCTATTCTTAAAACAAGCACACTTCTGCTTCAGGGCCTTTGCACTACCTTTTCCTGGCTAACCATGTCACCTTCCAGTCTTTTCTTAAGCATCACTTTTCTACTGAGGCCTACCTCATCACCCGATTTATTATTTATTTATTTATTTTGGTGAGGAAGATGGTCCCTGAACTAACATCTGTGCCAATCTTTCTCTATTTTTGCATGCAGGATGCCACCATGGCATGGCTTGACAAGCAGCGTGTAAGTCTACACCCGGGATCCAGGCCTGTGAACCTCAGGCCGCCAAAGCGGAGTGCATGAAGTTAACCACTACACCACCAGGCAGGCCCCTCCATCAACCTATTTAAAATTGCAAGCTTTAAATGCTAGTACTCCTAATTCCTGTGTCCTGCTCTGCTTTTTCTTTTTCCATAGCCTTAACGCACTATAAAATTGAATTATTCTTATTCATTGCTTTAAGGCTTATTGTCTGTCTCTGAGGGTAGGGATGTTTATCTTTGCTGTTCATGAAGCCCCCATTCTCCCGATGAAGCGTAGAATACACTTATTTTCTGTACTAGTCATTAGCTAAGTCAGGATTTCCAGGAAAGAAAGGATGGCTCATCCCATAACAACCATATTTTCCCTTGGATTTAACTCCTACTCACATGTCACTGTCGAATTCTTCAAAATGGCCCTTTTACTAAAATCATCGTTGACTATTGTTTACTAGGATTTTAAAGAAGCTGTTCAGAGTAGCTTTATCATGAAAGCAGTCTCCTTTGAGATGTAGGTAATAAAAAAAGGTCTTCTGTCTTGTTTTCCTCTTGCTCTATCCTGTTTGTCTTCTCAATGTCTCACTTCACTCCTTTCCTGGGTGGAGGAGACAATCTATCTGAGTGTTTTATCTTAAGAGAAGGAAGAGGGATCCAGTGAGCTGACTTATGCAAAACCCATCAGCACTAGGAAGGAGAAATGTGAAGACACGTGAAATTAGTTTGAATAGACTTGTTGATAAAGCCAATCTCTAATGCCACAGCCTCATAAAAACAGAGGCGGAGGTAACTGTTCTCACAGATTTCAGTATCTGCTCAAATCTCAGAATCATAGGTAGAAGCAGAAATGTCAAGTCCTTATACCACTCCATAAATCAGAGAGATATGCTGGAAGGACCATAGGACCGGAAACCAGAAGACTGGGCCACCGCCTGAGGTATCCACTAACTCTCGTGTAGGCACTGGCCTGTCAGTTAGTCTCTAAAGTGGGGATAATGATATACAGGTCATCCTATTTCACAGAGTTGTGGAAAGATAAATGAGAAAATATTTGGGAAGGCACTTGGCTAAGTGCTTCATAAATATTGGAATCGTTTATTCCAGGATTAAGGGGATTTGTTTATTAGCTTACAAAACAAAGGCACTAAGATTCATTTGAATCACCATGAAAAAATTCAACATTGTTCCATTTCCTCACACCAGGGAAGCAAATCCTTTTACTTTTATGTGTCCACATTCATCAACTGGGGAATCTAGCCCTCAGCTGTCCTCCTTCCCACTAAGATTAAGAAACACAATAGTAGCAGCTGGAAAAACACAGAAGTATGAGTAGGAGATAAGGATTTCACACTTCTGAAATGTTTTCATCTCCAATACTTTCCAAATCAGGAGAGTTTTTCTTGTCGTTGGTGTTGCTTATGCAGCATCCTCAGTGTGAACCCTGACAGCCCCTTCTACTCCCCAAAAGTTCTGTCATCGTGGCTGAAAAGTCCACCATTAGAGATTCTATTTCTTTGCATTAAGACAGTAATTTCTCCTCAAATCCCTTTGAACTGTCACACAGAAGAAAGGAAAAGATGAAGTCCAGAGTACCAGGTGTCTGTGGAGAGAGAGGGGCTCTGGCTACATAAAGGAAAGAATCACTTAGAGAGGAACTGAGAAGATAGTGGAGATAACTTTATTCCCTCTGATTTTTACCTCAAGCTGTCCTAAAGGGCGACAATGCCTTCTGCCTCCACCCTGACTCTTTCTAAGCATGGCGAAAGGAACCGAAACATATGTGTGAGTTCTTACATTTCTCTAAGTGTCTTACTTGCAGATTGAAAGCTGAACACAATTTTCAAGATGGAGATCAATTTTGTCCTTAGAGTATCTTGGCTTCTATGAAACTCCACCCCTAGCCAATGTTCATTCCTGCCAACATTTTAATGCCATTTTTTTCTCCTGTATGTGCTGTCGAGAAACCATTGGTGGTTTTGGATTGGGTTTCATTTGGCTCAGTTATGAAGTTGGTTATGAGTGCCTAGATCTCTACCAGGTGCAGCCAGAAGAGCTACCTTGGGATTCAGTATAGTCCCTAGGTAGCTCTGATAATCTTGGGCTTGCATTGCTTATTGTAAGAGAAGCCTGGAACACTCTGGAATTGATTTTTGGATTTCAATGCAAGTCTCTTGGGTCATTGGTTTATATTTTGGGACATAGATTTATATGTTGACTTGGTTTATATGGGCTTGTCACTTTAAGGTGCCACTTTGTGTTTTGGCATGAGGTTATGGAGGGTGAGGAGAGACGGGAAAGGATGAAGATGAATCAGGGATGGTTGAGGCCAAAAAAGGAGATGAGAATTTTAATGTGAGACTGAGCAGTTTTGCAAAGACCCAACTTTTGTGCTTCTTTGGAGGGCAAGTCAATCAAATAGACACAACGGTGGTTCTCAGCCTTCTGCTGTCTGTGCCTATGAAATGCTATTTAAAGCTGTTGAAGATATGCAGGAAGAAAATAGTTTTGAATGTCACAGACAGGAATTAATGAAAATCAAAATTACAAAGAACCAAAGTAATCATTGCCACGGTAAGAAAACCAGCCGTGTGTTTTACAAAGATCCTCCATGATTCCAGGACAAAGCCTACTGTGCCACTTCCACAAGGCAGATATTGGAGGGTGACTCTTAACTGTCCAGGAGAGCTAAAGCAAGCATAATGACAAGTGCTCGCAATTAAAGATGCATGGTGAGGTATTAGTAATTACTTTTATCAATTTCCCGTCCAAAGATGAGATGAGAATCTGTCTAGAAATCTACAGAAAACAGGATAGAAAATTGTGAGTTTGGAAAAATAATCAACATTTAAAAAATGAATATAGTCTTCCTGTTCTGCTTATTTGGCCAGCTTTGAGCATAGAAGGGGCTTCACCTTTCCACCACGTAAATAATGCACTTTAGTACCTGTCTGAGTTTATTTGGAAGTAGTACAGTATAGGAATTAAGAGCAGGGGCCCTGGAGTCAGATTGCCTGTGTTTAACTCTGCCATTGACCAGCTGTGTGACCCTGGGTAAGATAAATGGCCTCTCCAAATTCCAATTTCCTCATTTGTAAAAAGGGGAAAGTGCCTGTCACATAGTAAGTGCTCAATAAATTTTAGGTATTATGACTGTAGTAAACACTATTGGTATCCAGACCATAGTCCCTTTACCAGTGCACCCATCCTCCAGCTGTTTTGAGTATTGATACTAAAAGATCACAGCTAATCCCTTCTTTGAAGACTTGCCTTATCAAGGAGAGGAAACTTGCCCTCTGCTGTTGGCAGCCAATGATTGACTGATGGGTTACAAATGTCTACGGGCACCAGGCCCCCTCCCCACCCCCTCTCACTCCCCAGTGTGGAGCAGGCCAGAGTTGGACTTCTCTCGAGATCACATTCTTGCTCAGCTTCTTCCCTTTCCCTATCTTGCTTCTCTCCTTTTCTTACAGTATATATATTTTTTTCCTCTAAAAGTCACTTCCTCAATAAATCACATGTACTTGAATGTCTGTTTGAAGCTTCTGCTAACCTGACCTAAGACAAGAATCAAATTTTTTTATTTTATGTCACATACATCTTCATATTTTAACAATTCTGAAATCAGGATATACCTTAAGATCACTGCTGGCTTGGCTAAAGTTGTTGTCCTTTTCTGCACATTGGGATCAAAATGTGCAAAAAATCCTGGAACAACAATGGAGCATTCTTTTGCTACATTGCCAACATTCTTGATGGCACAGAGGACCATGGTTTGTGGAAAAACAGTCATCAGTGACTGAGTTGAAAAGTTGAAGAGTTGGACTCTGAGTAAGTAAAAGTTTTAGGAATACTTTAATCTATTTTGCTTTCCTTTTTCTTTTGCATATATTAAATGCAAAGCAGAGATAGAAATGTTTTATCAAAATAATTCTAAAAGAGTTCTTTGAATAATAAAAAAAATTCTAAAGAATGCTTATGACAAAGAATGACATTGCAGTACATTGGGAAAGGGCTGGTTTTCCAATAAATGCTCTGAATCAATTGGATGTGCACATTGGGCTGTTGAAATGTCCACATCTTCTACCTAACACCATACCCAAAATCAACCTCAGATGGATTGTAGATCTATCCATATGGTAAATGTGAAAGAAAAAACAATGAAGCTACTGAAAGACAACATAAGAGACTGTCTTCATGAGCTTGGGTTAAGGAAATATTTATTAAGCAGGACCTCAAAAGCTCTAGGTTATAAAGAAAAAGGTAAATACATTGGAATACATTAAAATTAAAAAATTTTCGGGGCCGGGCCCGTGGCTGAGTGGTTAAGTTTGCACGCTCCACTGCGGAGACACAGGGTTCAGATCCTGGGCGCGGACATGGCAGCGCTCATCAGGCCACGTTGAGGCAGCGTCTCATATGCCACAACTGGAAGGACCTGCAACTAGGATATACAACTATGTACCAGGGGGGATTTGGGGAGATAAAGCAGAAAAAAAACAAAAAAAGAAATTTTCTTCATCAAAATACATCATTAAAAGAGTGACAAAACAAACCACAAGGTGGGAGAAAATATTTACAATATGTATATCTGACAAAGGGCTATATTCCATATAATAAAAAAAACTCCTACAAATCAAGAATAAGAAGACAAACATTCTAATAGAAACATGGGCAAAAGCATGAACAGCTGTGTCACAAATGAGAATATCAAATGGTCGATAAACATATGAAAGGGGCTTAACTTCATTAGTGATGAGGAAAATGCGAATTAAAACCGAAATCAGTAACACTACACACTTACCAGAATGGCTAAAATAAAAAGACAGACAATACTAAGTTTTGAGGATGTTGAACAACTGGAATTCTTGCACGCTGCTGGTGGGGGTGTAGGTTGGGCAGCCACTTTGGAAACTTTTGGCAACATCTATTCAATATCTTCTCTGACTCAGCAGTATGTACCCAACAGAAATGCATATAAATGTTCATCAAAATAAAAGTACAAGAATGTTCAAAGCAGCACTATTTCTATACCCCTAATCTGTAAACAGCCCAAATGCCCATTAATAATGCAATAGATAATGATATTGTGGTATATTCATGCACGGAATACTTTACAGCAATGAGAAAGAGTATATTTCAACTACGTGCAATAACATGGGTAAATGTCATCAACGTAATGCTGAGCAAACAGGCCAGACTCAAAAAAGCACATAGTGTATAACTCTACATAAAATTCAAAAATAGGTAAGAATTATGTATGTCGTTAGAAGAATAATGGTTATGCTCGGAGGGGGGTGCTAACTGAGAGCCGTCATGAGGGTCTTCTAGGGCCCCAGCAATGTTCTAGTTCTCGATCAGACTATTGTTTACATGGGTGTGTTCACTTTATGAAAATTCATTGAGCTATGTTTATGAGTTTCATACTTTTTGATAAATAGGTAACATGAAAGCTTTATGTCATTACTTAGTTGACAGCATTTTTTTCCCTTTCCTTAGCAGTATTAAAATAATGATGTGTCTCTTAATTGGTGGCATCTTGATTGAGGTAAAATATGGTATTATTATCATTTGTCAAGTAGTAGTATTTCTCTGACTCTGATCTGTCTCTTACTCCCACTTTTTCAGCTCACCTCCAGTGGTCAGTGTGGCACCCCAAAATCTCTTCCCAACTTTTTGTCTAAGAGTAGAACTCCCGATTCTTAGCTGGGTGTGTATGCACCTGGAGTAAAAATTACCTTTCCCACACTCCCCTGCACATAGGTGTGGCCAATGTGATAACATTTTGGTCTTTATCAGAGGAAGGCATAAGGGGTAGTGTGCAGGAAAATGTTAAATGAGTAGGCCCAAATTGCTCAAACTTTGCAGGTTCCCAAGAAGGGTCTGTTCCATGACTGGCCCTTGGCTGGTTCCTGGGAACCGAGCTCTTGGAATGTTCTAACTGATAAGAGTGTTTTGCGTGCTCAGAGCTTTGAATCACACTAGATCAGTTTGTCTAGATATTTTGCGCAGACAAATTCCTTCTTGGGGTCTGGAGCTTCTGTGACTGCGGTTATTCACACAGGCACCATATGCCTGTGAGACTGACACTGGACTCCTAGACTCAGTCAAGCTTCCCTGACCAACGACACTTTGCATGGGTTGTCACAACTTGTAGCTGGAGGAATTAAGTGTGTCCTGGGTGACTCTGCTGGGAGAGACTCATGGAGGTTTGCACTTGGTTTCCCCCGGGCTTCACCTTTTGTTGAATTTGCTTTGTATCCTTTCTCCATAATAAACAGTAACTGTGAGTGTTAATGACCTATGAGTCCTTCCAGTGAATCACCAAACCTGTGAGTGGTCTTGAGGACCCCTGGCACAGATAGTGTAATATGTGATATTGTTATTTAGAAAATATTTACTCGTCTCCCTCAAGTCTCATGAGAAGAATATACTTTTCCAACAGATTGATGTAGAACTTGGCCATATGACATGCTTTTGCCAATAACGTGGTAGAAGTGACTTTGAATGAGGTAAAATAAAATAAAATAAAAATTTACCCAATTCAACGTTTAGACCCAAGGAGGAATTGCATATTTCTATTTGACCTTCTGGGGACATTTGACCTCCCCATGGGACAAACATGTTTCAGGAAACTCTGACTATCAGCGTGGGCACAGAATGAACATACATGAAGCAGACCTGAATCCAAACTGCAGCATGGTGCCATGCCTGGCCAGATCTGCAACCTGAAGCAGAATCACCCTGCTGAGCTCAACCTAGGTCAGTTCGCTGTGAGCACAAGAGGAAATTAACACAACATCACTGTGGAGTAGTTAACGGATACTGGTAGCCCTGGAAATTGCACTAAAGGACAGCTGGTGTGTGTCCTCTTTTCCTTCATCTATTTTGCTGTTTGGAAAACTAGATTTAGCCCTAAAGCTCTAGCCACTTTTGTGGGGAGGCAGGATGCAGGCCAGACCCCTAGGGATGGTGGAGTAGTGAATTGGAAGGGATGTGGATTCCTAATGACTTTGTGGAGCCATCGTATTTCTAAGTTGTTTAGGGCACTGAGAGGTTAGATTATCTGTCATGTGCAACTACATTTAATCTTAGCTAACAGAATCTGCAAACTCTTATCCATCTGTAAATTCTAAGGCTAGAAGCCCTGAGGAAGTCAGGGCAAGTGCAGAAAGCTAAGTGAACTGCTTTCGCTGTCTCCTGGAAGGTTCTGGGCTGCTATCAGAATATGAGTCTGTTAGCAATTTTGCTATTTTCCCCCTTCTATGCCTAAAAAAACTTCATCTCTTTGAAGTAAGAACAAAAGGGCTAAGGTTGATCTTTGAGATATTCCACCAATTTCATAAAAAAAAAGGTGTTTTTTTTTTTTTTTTTTGCCTCCAAGCTCTTTCAAATGAAACCTGAGTGAAAGCCAGTGAGTAAAACAAACAGGAGCCAAAAAGCTCTGAAAGAAGGATGGTGACAAAGTCTGGCATTGTAAATCTTCCCTCTCCTGGCCCCAGGGGGGCTCCGAGGAGTCTCTCATGCTTTGAGGAGGGGAGCACAGAAATGGTGCTTCATCCCCTTCTCTGGATTCCACCCCACTTCCCAGCCCAGCCAGGGCTCTGCTGAGAACACTTTATTGAATGTCGCATTATTATTCTCTTCAATGCTCTCGCTCTTCCATCTGGGGTGGAAGGGAGACAGTGAGGCAGACAATTACATTGCTGATGTGGGATTTTTAGAGGAAAATTGAGGGAAATTATAGGGACTACCCAGCTGTGGTGAAAACGCCTCACTCTCTTCCCACAGGACCCATTATTTTACAAACTGCAACTATTAAAAATGATTTACAGTCACTTGCCAACTTTACCATGCTGTTAGATTCTCTTGAATCTTACCCAGCTCTTCAAAAGGGTACAGACGATCAAAGCATGTCCACTCTCAAAATGGCATGGAATTTGATGACTACTCTTTAGAAAGTTGAAATCTACCACACCATCAAGGTCAATCTTATCTCCCCATACCCCTATTCTGTTTGATCTTACTTCTTATCTCCTAGATCCTGTCTCCTTTATCAGCTAATTTGTATCTTCAAATTTTCTCTCACTAAAGAGTCTGTGAGCTCTTGCCTGTTTAGTTCTTTCCTTCCAAATATAGAGAAAACCCCTTGAAATTTTTATCCTTACCCTTTGTTTAAAGGCATTCACTATGTAATTATATTCACTTTCTTCCTTTCTAGTTTCATCAAGAAAGACAGACACCTGAGATGAGTGATAATCCTGTAAGATTGGCCCAAATCCTGCCGGCTTGGTGAGCTGACAGGTCCTAGTTGAGCCTGACCTCCTGGTTGCCTTATTACCTTAGAATCTGGAAGAGCTATGGCCCAGATGAAGGTAAACAGCGAGGTGTCTATACAGTAGCAGCTGTGAGCACATCTGTAGCTAATGGCTGAGAGGCAGCACTTCCAAAGCTCGGTGTAAACTTTGGGGACTTGACTCCATAAGGGAGCTACTCTCTGGTTTACCCTGTATTTTCACTTCAGAGCCTGCTGCTCTATACAATTAACTCTAGGAAATGGAGAGGAAAGTGTTTTTCTGGAGCAAATGCTCAGGGGCCCTCCCAGCAGTTTAGATTGTAGCAGAGGAAATGTCTTTAGTGTGACAAATGGAGCAGGGGTAAAATGAGTCGCTTCCACGAGGTGCCTTTAAGACCCTGAGAGTAATGGCTTACCTTCAGTAGAAGCACAATAGATAATTTTATCTTCTGGCTGTCATATTAGGTAGCTATTTCGTTTTTTGTTTTTTTGTGTTTTTTTTTTTTTTTGGAAAGAAAAGGACTTCTGAGATTCTAGCTAGGTAGCTTTTTTTAAAAAAAATGGTATACAAGGTTTTAATCTTCGGCTTTTATATTATAATAGTAACTCATGCTTGCTGTAAAAAGTGTCAAACAGTGGAGAAGAACATTGCATTGTTCAGGGTAGGCTATGCTGCAGGTGGTCGCCAGCCTCTGAGATAGCCCCAGTGAGCCAGCTGCTGATATTCACAGTCTGGAAATTCCCATGCTCCTGAGCGTGGGCTGGATTTAGTGACTCACTTGTAAGAAGGCAGAAGTGATGGGATGTCACTTCTGAAATTAGGTTCTAAAGACTCTGACTTCTATGTTGGGATCTCTCTCTCTCTCTTAAATCTCTCGCTCTGGGGAAGCCCCGGGTGACTCTTTGGAGCCAATGGCCACCAAAGAGCTGAGACTTGCCACAGCCACATGAATGGACTTGGAAGCAGATGCTCTAGCCCAGTAGAGCCTTGAGATGCAGGCTCTACAGCCTTGGCCAAAACCTTGCTTGCAGCCTCATGCAGGGTCCTCAGTCAGAACCAGTGAGTTCTTGACCAGTGAGATATGTTTGTTGCTTCTAGCTGCTCAGCTTGTGGGGTAATTTATTATGTCTAATAGATAAGTAATATGCTACGTTAATTACCTCCCAAATCTCAGTGGCTTTAGACAATAACCCCCCCCCCCCACATATACACTCACTCAACATACACACTCATGTAGTCTTGAACATTTTTGGTTCAAGTTAGGCACCCCGCGGGAAAGTGGGTAACCTAGTGACCATTTTGTGGTAGGAGATTGCTTCCATTTTGTGGTAGGAGATCACTTGGAGGACTCACAGCTTTAAACATCTCAGACAGAAAGTGATGTATGTCACTTCTGCTCGCATTTCAAGGGCAGGAACCAATCACATGATCCCAGCTAACTGCATGAGAAAATGGAAAATTGGAGGAGCGTATGGATAGTCCGTGATAATTAAATGTTTTTGCCACGTGTATAACATAAAAGTGACACTCCACTTTTCTCCTCCAATCAGACGTGCCACGTTTAACCACTTAAACTGTGCCCTTTCCGGTAAACACACTTATCATACAAGATGCAGGCATACATATGTCATATGTGTATATCATACATATGTGTATATGTAAAATCGGATCAAATTTCTACATCGAGATCTATCTCAATCTTGGTAATATCTGCTTTCCTGGTATGGATGTATGATTTAATTGCTTCTTTATAAATGAAGAATAATTTAATCATTTCTATGGCTACAAAAGTGTCTTAATAGCCCAGTTTTCACTTGTGACTTTCCTAACTTGTCCATATGACATCATGTGCATGTATTGGAATAAATCCTGTCTCTGCCAGCACGTGCCTCACCCACTCTTGTTGGCTGCTTAAATAAAGGGCATCATTATGTTTGCCCTCATTTTTTCGGGGCAGTAAGATATATTAGGGAGTGGTTGAAGTATTCAACTTCATTAGCCATTATTCTGATATAAGAGAAAGGAACAGAAGGGAACCAGCGTCTATTAAGCGCAGAGTGCTTAGGCACCGTGCTGTGCATCTATATATTGATTTCACTAAAACCTCATAGGATCCTAAGAAATATGTAATTATTATTTAGCTTCCATGGTGAAATCCACTTCATGGGCTTTAAGCATCTCCCTGCCTCCACCTCCACCACAAATACTCACCGTGAATTTCTTTATCTTTTCTTTTTCTTCCTAGAAAGCAGAAAGAGTTAACAGGCTGTGTGACGATTGCTGCTTTTCTTAGTGAAGATACTATAAAGATTCATGTGCCTTTTTCAAGAAGACAGACCATATATGGTAAAAAAAGAAAAAACATGCAATGTTTGCAAATTTCCTGGGAAAATTCCCTTTCTCTAAAAGTATGTTACTGTACTTTCCATGTCTCTATTAAAAAACAGAACAACAAAAAATAAATATATCCCAAATGATGGGAGAGAGATATGACTGGCTGTCTCCATTGGCCCACCATTTCCACTCAGGAATCTGTTAAAGGGCCAGAGCATCCTCTGCCTTCAAAGCTGTTGCTGGGTTGTGTTTTAGGTGTGAGGGTTGTAGGCAAACTCCTCTGGGTCCTTCTCTGACCAAGCGAGCTGTTCCAGTTCAGAGGCTTGGGACTGCGGGACAGCAAAGTATTCCAACTTTGGCAGACAGATGGGAGCAGGGAGGGCAATCTCTGAATTTTTATAGCATCTTCTTGGATGGGAAATAAAGGGAGAGAAAACTTCTTAGACTAGTCTCTGGCTCCTGGAGTCCTTCAACATCCTCCTCTCTGCTCTAAAGGAAATAAAGTAAGGCTCGGTCCTGAGAGAGGGCCATCTCCAATCCTGGGAGGTACTAAGACGGTATGACTATTTCAGTTTTGCACACGAGCAAACAGAGGCTTGGAGAGGTTAAGAAACCTGACCCCAAGATCTAAATAACTACACTGCACCACACGGAGCCCAGGGCACACAGTTAACTTGTTGGGATTGAAGCAGGTGATCTGTCGAGGTCTCTTAGTTAAAATTCGTGATCTAAACAGAGCTGGGGCCAGATTATACACATCTACAAGAACCCTCCTTCCATCCCAACACCTTGAATACTTTCTCTAGACAACCGAAAAATAAATTCTTACCCTATAACCCTTCAGCTGACAGAGTTTGGGGAGCATTGGAGAAAGCACTCTGCTAAAGAATTTCATCTGTCTGAAGGAAAGGAAAGGTTTTTTTGTTTGTTTGTTTTTTGAGGAAGATTAGCCCTGAGCTCACATCTGCCACCAATCCTCCTCCTTTTGCTGAGGAAGACTGACCCTGAGCTAACATCCGTGCCCATCTTCCTCTGCTTTGTATATGTGGGATGCCTACCACAGCATGGCTTGACAAGCAGTGTGTGGGTGCACACCCAGATCCGAACCGGCAAACCCCGGGCCGCCAAAGTGGAAGGTGTGCACTTACCCACTGAGCCACCAGGCTGGCCCCAGGAAAATTTTAACTACAGACTTACACCAGGTTTTTCTGCAAATGAAGGTGGTAGAGCATAGTTTCTGCTGGGCATGTATTCTGGGTCTTTTATTTGTATCTGCAGATTTCTGGATATTGTGTGGAAACAGGAAAGGGGGACTGATATGAATCTGCAAACCAGTGTTGTATGGCATATCCATGCTCTGATGGGAAGTCTATACAGATCAGGTTGCATTAGTCAACAGTTTTCCTTTTCTTACATAAAATTAAACTATCCCTCTAAGAATTATTGTTTATCATTGGGAGATGTGTGTATGTGTGTGTGCGTTCTAACAGTCCATTCATTCATTTATTTATTTAAGAAAACTTATTGAGTGCCTACTATGCAGCAAACACTGATGGAGTTGCTGGGAATTAAGTAATGAACAAAAAGGCAAAAATTCTTACCATCCTGGAGCTTTTTCCATTCTAGTGGGGGAAGAGAGTCAAAACAATAATTAGGTAACATAAGGAGCATGTCAGATGCAAAAGATTACTATGGAGAAGAACAAAGCAGAGAAGGGTAAAAGCAAGTGTTGGGTGGGGGAGGCTGCAATTTGAAGTAGAACAGTGGGGAGGTGACATAGGAGCCCTGACATGAGGGTGGAGTGTTCCAGGTAAGGGAGACCTAATGTGAAGGCCACCACGAAGGGCTAGAGAGGCTAGAGAAGAGTGGAGTAGGAGAAAAGTGAGAGATAAGGCCAAATAGGTAAGGGAGAGGCCGGACAGGTGGGAACTTTCAGGATGCTGCAAGGACAGTAGCTTTTATTCTGAGGACGATGGGGAACATTGCAGGGATTTCGCCAGAGGACTGATAAGATCTGACTTATTTCACAATAGGGTGACTCTGGCTGATCTGTTGAACATCAGCTGTAGGGAGGCCATTTGGAAACTACTACCGTAATCCAGGGGAAAGATGGTGGTAGCTTGGATCAAGATAAATTTGGTGGTGGGGGTGGGGCAGGAAGTAGTTCAATTCTAGACATATTTACTGATCTGATGAATGTGAGACGTGAGAAAGGGGGAGCCACGGATGACTCCTACATTTTTTGTCTGAGCAGTTAGAAGGATGGAGTTACTATTTAGGGACAATCAGGATAAACTGAATAGTTTTGAACAATGAGATATTTAAATGACAGTCTATGAGTCTGTATTTCAGAGGAGTGGTCTGCACTGGAGAAGATAGTGGTAGGCTGGTACTGAAGTCTTGAGATTGGTGAGTTTACCTAGGGAATGGATGTAGGCAGAACAAAGAGGAGGTCTCAAAACTGAGCCTTCTTTTATTTTTTTTGCTGAGGAAGATTTGCCCTAAGCTAACATCTGTTGCCAATCCTCTTTTTTGTATGTGGGTCCCCACCACAGCATGGTTGACGAGTGGTGTAGGTCTGTGCCTGGGATCCCAACCCAAGCTGCTGAAGTGGAGCACGCCGAACTTAACCACTACACCACCGGGCCAGCTCCCTGCTATTTTAACAAATACAACTGAAGAAACCTTTACTCTCTTCCATGGGCAGTGGAGAGGGGAATATGTAGTCTTATAACTTAGCCATCCTACTTTAATGAATAGAAACTGTCAATAAAAAAATAGGCACACTGCCTTTTTTCTCTCCAAAACATTAGCATTTATATATGAAGCACAGAGACAGCTTTCAAATCCTTTCTGCCTTATATTTGTGTAGTGTTTTAAAGTTCCATAACAAATTCACATGCATTATTTCATCTTGTTCTTGAAAAATTCCAGGAGATAAATAGTATTAGCAGAAGACCATAATGAAGCTCAGAAAATAAGACATGAATTATTTACAGCAACACCATTAGGTAGATATTGTCAGCATCCCCAATTTACAGGTGAGGAAATTGAAGCAGAGTGAGACGAAGGGATCTGATCAAGTTCAAGCTTTTCAAGTATGTTAGTGGGAGAGCTGGGTTTAGAATGAGTGTATTATTTTCATTATAACTAACTGAATGCTGATGACAAAGAGATGAGTAACATGTGTGTATTATTTTCAATATAACTAGCTGAATGCTGATGACAATGAGAAGAGTAACATGCAGCTCTTCCCCTTTCCAGGCCCAGCTTCCCTCTTTCATGGTTTGGGGCAGGGCTTCCCAGCCTGGCACTATTGACATTAGGGACTGGGTGATTCTTTCTTGGGGGTGGACCTGTGCATTTTAAGATGCTTAGCAGCATCCCGAGCTTCTGCCCACTGGATGCCAGCAGCACCTCCCACCCCAGTTATGGCAACGAAAAATATCTCCAGACGTTGCTAAATATCCCCTGCAGGGGGCGAAATGTCCCTGGTTGAGAACCACTGGTTAGGGTCTCCACTCTACTTGGACTGGGCCAGGAGCAGCCCCTCTGTCACCAGTTTCCCAGTGGAGCTGAGTGCCTGGGTACCCAGAGGCTCTGGGCTGCAAGCACTGCTTGGAGGCTCCTGGGGGCCCCAGGCTGGACTGCTGTGGCCTCTCCTGCTGGTGGGATTGCTGCACTGCCTCTCGCACAAGGCCCTGTCCTCTCCATCCTGGGCTCTAAGGTGGTTGCTTCGTATGCGCTCACCTTTTCACCTCAGTTTCCTGTGTTCCTCGAGTGGCCAGGGAACAAAGGAGAGAACAGCCCTCTGGTGGTTCTCCGCTGGCTCCACGTCTATCAGCTAAATGAACAGCAGTATATTTGGCTGTTAAACTGCAAGGGGAAATATTATACACCTGGATTTAATCGCATTTATCTCTGATCAGGGTGAGCAAGTTAAGAAGCTGATGGATATTTGTTGGTAGAAAAAAATCTTATTACCAGTCAATCAAAAAGCTTTTGTTGTACATCTAACCTAGATTTGCTCAGCAGATATGTGACATTTCCCATAACCCCAGATGTGGCATTTCCACCTACCAATGAAGAGGGATTCATTTGGAATTTTATTTTAAGTATTGTATATTTTTTTCTCTCTCCCATCTTCCTACCCTCTGGATATGCTTGAATTGCCTCAGAAAGCCTGGCTCGTGGCTCAGATTTTGTGTGTTTCAGTACATTCTGTTGGAATGTTTTCTTTCAGACATTTATGTCTGCCAAGTTGGTGACATTTCTTCCTGATACATGTCTCTACAAGTCACCAAATGCTTATTATTAAGCTGGAGCTTAATTTCTGCATTGACTAACTCAGCTGTATGCACAAAACCTGCTGGGTGTGCTCAGACTCGAGAGTGGCTCCTGGGAGGGCTGGGAGGTATCTGAAAGGGGAGATGCATGAACTTTTACCAAATAGTTTTCTGGTTTAAATTCATCAGGACAACCTACTCCTAATTCAGGTCATGTTATGATTTTGTGAAAGAATTGTTGCTCCGGCTTCCACTGTTGGTTTATTAGTAAGTGATCTCCTGGATGATGAAAGGCCTATGATACCATTTGGTTGGCAACATTAAGCACTTCTGAATCTTCTCCTGTATCCCATTCTCTGGTTTTCTTTTTGAATTATTTCCTTATAGGAAGGGTTTTCTCCTAGTCACCATTTGAATTACGCAGGATGCTGCTTGATTTGCTATACACTTCTAGATTATTACAGAGTCATGAGGCTCTGATAAAGGTTTAAATATAGGTGCTCTAGAGAATGTTCCCTTGCGAGGTCTCATTTGGTAATGTGAGGTTTTCAGGAACAGCAACTGTCCCAACTATGCCTAAATACCTTCTCCATTGTCTGCCTACCACATAAAGTCTGATAAAATTAGCCACTTTCCCAGCCTCCCTGGAAACTAAATCTGGTTCAGGCCAATGAGATGGTAAAGGAAGGGTATTGGGGGTGGGGGAATTTCTGGGAAGGATTTTTCCTCATTGATAAACCGAGAGAAGTATTCAAGGACAGTGCTCTCTAAATTGCCCTGACTACCCACCTGTTTCCAGCCTTAGATTCTTAGCCATGTGAGATGGCTGTAGCTATAGCAGCCATTTTGTGACCCTATGGAAAAGGTCTCTCTTCAAGAGAATTGCAGAGATGCCAGATGCAGCACTTTGACATAATAAACCCGACTAAGAGGCACTTGAACCATAAGGACATTTATCGTTTCCTTAGTGGTAGGTGTTTCCAGTGGTGTTTCTATAACTATGGTTAAAAGCAGCTCAATAGCAACTAAAGCTCCATCACCAAAGTTCATGCACTTGAGAGAGATAATGCTAAAGCCTAAGAATGCTCTCTAGCAGAATCCTCTTCCTTTATGCCTCTCTAACTCTGTATATGTAGTTTATAAAGTTAAAGAAACACAAAGTACTTCTACAACTGAACAATAGGATGTGTGAATAACAGCATAGGAAGAGACACAATTTCAAATTATGTTTAGTTGATGAGAATCTCTAAAATTGACCAAATCTAGCAAAGAAGACAGCAAAAGCAAGGCTGGGAGTAGGTTCTAAAGATGAATGTATCTATCTGATATTGAGGTCCAGATTAAGGCAAAACAATGCAGAAGGTCTGAAATCCCATTCTCTGTGACTTCAGTGACTTAACAACAACTGGATTTGTCCCAGCTCTTTAACCCCGGAGTCTCCTTTAGATCCTTCTCCACCTCGGAGTCAAACTGAGTGGGTGCATTCTCATTATCTACAAAAGAAACAGCGTAACCTGGGAGCAGGTGCCCAGCACCCCGAGCCAGGGTCATCCACTTCCCTTTGACTTTCTGGGTCCAGTCAGTCTCTCAGTGTTGAAAAGCAAGCTTCCCTCTGAGATTCTGAGCATTCTTGGAAGGCCTGGGCCTTTTGTTCACAACAGCACCTACATTAAGGGAAAACAGAATGTTAGTAAAAGGCCTAGGTGTACAGATGGCATTTTGAATATACTCTTTAAGATACAGAACTTATAGGATTTTGGAATCAAAATTACATTTAGACTGGCAGCTTGTGTGCAGTAAGATTCATCTCAATGTAATTTTAAAGAGCTGAGTCCTAAGCTACCTGAATCAGCCTTTGAAAGAAAAAGACGAGCTCAGTATGCCATGGCTGCACTACTCCAATGACTACAAGATGTTCGAATATGCTAACTCTGAGCAGGGTAACGCACTGTGACATGTTCAGAGGAAGAACTGAACTCCACGAGACAAGATAGCCATTGATACGGGCTTTTATGCAAGTTGATTAATAAAGTTCTCAAAGGATTACATCAAAATCACTGCTTTCTCTAGGATAATGTACAACAGGAGGTGAAAAACTTCTCAACCGACAGCTAGCAGCAGGATTCATCACAGAAAGGGAGCTGGCGCTGGTAGGCAGAGGCTTCTAGGATGTCTCTTGGGGAAGAGGGGAAATCTCGAGGGCTTGGGTGTTGACTGGTCCTGCAGAGGCCCAGAAGGAAACGGCAACACAAGGGGCACTTTTGTGCTGTTGAAGGAGGATATGCGAGCAGAGGCGGAAGATGGGGCAGAGGTATGAGGACACGGTGTGAGCTGAGGAACTAAAGACCATCAGGGAGCCCATGAAGTGCTCAGGTGGTCGGACGGGCTGAAAGGCTTCGAGCACAAGGACGTCTTGTTCAACTTGAAGTTCTTTGCAATATAAACTCTTCTTCGGTCTCCCTCCAAATCTCCAATACAATCCAATAAATACAAAAACTGCCTTTTGTGAATGGATGTTTTTTGAGGAATTTGAGGAAAGGGCTGCATCTTACATCTGGGTCTGTGCAGTGCAGACTAGAGATAACATCCTTGGGATGGCAAGGTGATGAGTACACTGAAGACGGGCTGAGAGCGAGAGGGGAGCATAAGAATTTAAAGGCATCCTTCTCGCCCACCCCCATTTTGTTGGAAATGTTTGAAGATCATGGAGAGGGTTTGCAGGTTTGAGTAATACCATCATGTTACTTGCATTAAGATCTGTGAGGTCCCTACTGGATGGGAAGTTGGGCCTCTTTGTTGGGCTCTTCCATGTGCCTACTGGCTGGGCTGGCACTCTGTTGGCTGTTGCAGGTGCACCCTCCACCCTTCTCTGTCCCGCTCTCTGCCCTGGGAGGCTGACCAATGTGGACCTGGCTTCTGGTTGGCTTTGGCTCATGGGGAGCCCAACACAGAGCTTCTGCAGGTGTTTAGGAGGGAGGAGAGTGAGGTCAGGGTTTCTGTTTCCCAGGCCTCTTCTCTGTGAGGTCACTCTGGGTGAAAGGTAGCCTTGTTTGAAGATCACTCCTTCTTTGTAAGAGGATTGTCTTTCTTTTCAGGTTTTAATAACCACTCCCTTCCTTTCCACCTCAGCACTAGGTAGGCTGATCAACCATCCCACTTTGCTGGAACTGAGGGTGTTCCCAAGACATGGGATTTTGAGTTTTAAAACTGGGACAGTCCTGGTGAACAGGGACAAGTTGAGCACCCTAGCCCTAGGAATGGTTACTAGCTCCTCTGCTGTTTCTAGTGTCATGTTACTCAACTATCTCTTGTGGTTCCCCGGCACCTCATCCCTACTTTTGTAAATAGTCCTTTTGTAAAAGAAACAAACACACCTCCTGGAATTATCTAATTCAAGCATGTCGTCTCTTTTCTGTTGGGACTTTGAGTGACACACTTAGGTGTCCATGGACACTCATGCAGATGCCCTCTCTAAACTTTGCTTTCCTCTACTGCCAAAGAAGAAGGTTACACAAGAACATTCCTTTACATCTTTCCAGCTCCAACATCCTAAAGTGGTTGAGAAGAACATCATAATCTTTATCTCATAAATTTTTGTAACTGTCTACCTAATTCCCATTGTCATCTTCTAGTAATTCTTCCCAAAGAATTCTTGAGTGCTTCCTGTTGCCAGGCCTTGGCTGCACCCTAGAGAAACTAAAATGCAGGACACATAATCTTGGTCCTGGAGAGGGTCATGTCAGGTCTAAGGGGAAGGATGTAAGGAGACGCCGGACTATTAGCAGATTATTTCAGCACAACATGCTATGCTAAACGAGATTTATACATGGTGCCCTAGAAGCTCAAGGAGCGGTCCCCAGCCAAGTTCAAGGGAGTCATGGAAGGCTTCCTGGAGGAAAGGACACCTGAACTGAGTTTTAAATGATGTAAATGGGCCTAGTGAAGGGGGCAGAGGATATGAAAGAGGCAGGTGGAGCATTCCTTGCAGAGGAACAGCATGACCAGTGGCCTGCAGGAGGCCAAGGATTTAAGTCATGGGATGAATATAGGAAGATTTTGGAGTGGGGTAGTGTTAGCTGTTCAGTTTTGGTGGAGCCTAAGATGTGAGGTGGGAGATGAATCTGGAGAAGTAGGCAAGGCTGGATTATAGAGGGTCTGGCAGGCTGCTTAAGGATGGGGCCCTTTATCTTGTAGATGACAGAAGACCACTGAATGATGGGTTATTTTGCCATTGAGCAGGGTGACCTAATATTTATCCAGTTTCTTTCTGAAACTAAAACATAAAGAGTCTGAACCAACAACAGAAAAAAATAAGGAGCGTTCAGCAAACTTTCTGAAGTATTGCTCACACCATGGAACTTTAAATTGGTGGTTTTAGCTACATGAAATGATAAATTGATGCTGCTATTAGGAAAACTCATCAGACTCCACCACAAAGCCTTTTTGGAAGGAAAAATAGCAGAATCTAGGCTTGATAGATTCACCTTGATTGTCTGCCTTCATTTACCTCCATCTTCATCTTGGCTCACCCAAATTTTGAGGTTTTGATGACAAAATGCGTGTCTTATTTATATTTGCATTGGTAGCAATTAAGACATTGCTTGGCACATGGAGGGGGTCAATACATGTCTGTTCCATGAAAAGAACCCTTCCCTGAGTGCCTGCTGAACAGTAAGTACCAGCTGCACGAAGGCCAAGAAGTAAAGTGACAAAATGCCAAGTTCCCGCCCCCAGTACACTAAGGCTGCTTGTGGACCATGAATAAAGGAAACCAAATATAAAAGGACATTTTGAGTCTTTTAGAGAAATTTAAATGTGAAGTGGGTACTATCTGAAAAGAGAAATTATTGCTATTTTGTTAGGTGTAACAACAGCATAGTGGAGGTATGACAAAATATCTTTTTTTTACAAAAATGGTAAAATTGGAAGTATTTAGGGTGAAATAATACAATATCAGGAATTTACATTAAAATATTATTTATGCCTCAAAAAGTTTGTTTAAAAACTAAAAAATTAAAAATTACTACTGAAACAGGAAAGAAAGAAGAAAAGAATGAAAGGAGGGGAAAAAAGGGAGGACCAAGGGAGGCAGAGAGGGGGCAGTTAGCCAGTTCCATCGGGGAGAAGCGTCTAGACTTGAAACCACAACATTCACAACGTTACACACGCTAGGCAGGAAATCTCCTTTGTGATGGGGACAGGAAGCAGAAGCATCATCACAGTGTGGGTGGAGACAAGAAGAACGAATCCCGGAAGGGGTAAATTTTGAGTCAGATTTTAGTCTCATAACAAGAGCCCATCTCAAACTGAAGCCATCTTTCCCTTCCTATTCTCTAAGTTAGTAGAACAATGTTTCTTGTTTCCTAAGACTATTTGGAAGAAATGTAACAGGATAAGACACTACCTTGTAATAACTTGGTTACCATGCATAAAAATAATCTTGATAGTTATCTACAGATGATACTCATTGAAGGCTAATTGTGTGGCCCTGGTTACTGATTAGAATAACACTATTTTTTCTTTCACTAATTCATTGAAATCTTACCAAGTGTTTGCTATGTCTTGAGCGATGCATTAGGCATGGAAGCAGAAAATATAACAGAGTTCCTGCCTCCGTGATGCTTACATGCCAGCGGACGTTGGGGAACGTGGTCACAGTTTACAAAGAGCTCTCCTGTTTGTAATTGTTTTCTCGGCTTTGATCTTGGCAACAATCTGGGAGAGCTTAGCCACTGTTTCAAACACCTTGCCTTTTGAACCTAAGGCTTAGGTTCTTCCACGAGTTGCTCATGGTTATGTGGCTAATAAACGGCAGCAATGTGATTTGAACCCGGTTCTGCTCCCTTGGAGTCCAGCACTGTCACCAGAATGCCACAGTCCGCTCTTTCTTACGTTGCTTCTGTTAACCAAAAGGAAATGCAGATGCAATGTGCCTACTATACTTCTGGGCGAATGTCTGGATTGAGGTGAGCGGTGCCAGCTCTTTCAGCCACAAGCAAGCGTTCTACTTGGAGCTGATCTGTGGTGCAGATCTGAGGGCGGCTCTGTAAAGTACAAGCACGTTGTGACGCTTCAGGGGAGATTTTCTGTTACTAGCTAATTATCAGTTAAATTTGTCAAGAAGGGAAAAAGCGCCTCTCACATCTTATTTTAAAATATAAAAACCCTGGAAAAGTTTGAGGGTGATTTGCTGCTCTTCCAGCTTCACAGGCGGCCCCAGTCACACCTGAAACGAATGATGGCAGAAGGGTTGTCAGTGTGGTGCCCTTGAGGAGCTCCACGGGGGTGGCAATCTGGGACCAGCGATTTCACACCGAATAAGATGCAAACAACACGGGTGAGCACCTGGGAAGGGAAGAAAGGATGGAAATGAAAGATCTCAAAGCAATTAACTAGAGATGATTTGTACCCAGAAGCATTGCCGATGCCAAGAGAATGAAACCAGACACAAAAGACCACATACCATATGATTTCATTCATTTATATGAAATATCCAGAACAGACAAATCCATAGAAAAAGATAGAAAACAGATTACTGGTTGCCAGGGGCTGCTGGGAAGCGAGGGCAGGGAGGATGGGGAGTGACTGCTTAATGGGGACAGGTTTCCTTTTCGGGTGGTGAAAATGTTCTGGAACTAGACAGTGGTGATGGTTGCATAGCACTGTGAATGTACTAAATGTCCCAATGGTAATTTTTATGTTAAGTGTATTTTATCACATTAAAAATAATACGTACACATGCACACACACAAACTTAAAAATAATCATCTTACTGGTTGGTTAACACCAGCTTTAATCTCTAAGGTACTTCTGCAACATACCTATGAGTGGTCATCCAGATTGTACGGAATACCTTCGCTTAGAAGAAAATTGTTCAAAAGTATGCTTATTTCATTTTAGAAGGCCCTAATTGTTAGGAAATTCACTATTAAAGTGAATTAAAATCTATATTTGAAAGAGAGAGAGAGGGTTGGAGAGAGAGAAAGAGCAGAGGGAGCGAGGGAGAGAGAGAGAGAGAAGAGGGTGGCTGAGCCATCGGGATGAGAGGGCCTGGAGTGTCCCACATATTCCCCACATTTACATTTGTGCCGTAAGAGAGAGAGCAGCTCTGTGTAAGCGACACAGTCCTGCAAGGACAGCTATGAAAGGTGTGCTCCAATCGAAAGCAGGCTTGCGCCAGTTTCTTGAGTACGTAAAACTTAAGGGCTTTTGTGGGATGCAGAAGTTACATCTGGGATTATTCCAGAACTTGGAGGTAGATTATTCAAAATCTACCCTTAATGAGCTCTGCAGTGGATGGACAGGAATCTAGGAAAATTTTCGAAATTTTCTATTTAAAGAAATACCCTACTCTGCTCATTTTAAAATGAGAAAATTATGTTGCTACTTTAAAAAAACGCATGAGAAAAACCACATTACCAGAAATGTTATGTGTCTTTAACTAACGAAGCCCCCGGAACTTTGATTTGATTTGTAAAATATAATTTGTCCCCTTCTCCCAACACATGTCTGCTGTGTAAATCCGAGAACACACATGCTTTCCCTTATTTTAGTCACATGCTATAAACTAAATAGCATATTTAGAGAGATTAATATTTCAGAAATTATTTTACATTCTGGTTTAGTTAATAGTGAAAAAGATCGGTAGAAAAAAGTAAGGGGTTCCCTCTGAACAGGGCTCAGGAGTTCCGGTGGGAAAGGACATTTTTTTGACTCCCGATTCACCCAGGGTGCAGTCCCCCATCCGCATTGTTATGCACCAGCTCCCTTTTGTGCGTCTCACAGCTCATCTGGAGTTCACTGAGTAATTAGGGCTCCCTTCTCCCCGAGTGTTGAAGAGCTTTGTCGTGGCACAAAGGAAGATGTGAATTTTGTCCCTGAGAGCTAGCAATGTTTTGTATTTTCAAAGCCCTGCTTTTAGACTGTTCCCAGCATAGGAACATTGGAACGACGTCTTATCTTTTGTGATCATTGTAGCGGAAAAGTACTAGCCTGGGGATGTGGGCTGCTGCAAGCTGTCAGAGGCTGCCTACCTTTAGTATTTCGTGATGACGTTAGAAGCTTGTGCAACCCGTACTCAGATCTGACTCAATGTGGGGAGAAGCCAGAAACATCAGAGCAATTCAGGAGAAATGGGGCAGCAGCAAGGGAGAAGCGGAGAGGAAAGGAAGCTTTGTTTTAGTCCTGAGGAGAAGGAGACGTAACCAGGTTAAGACACAAAGGACATGAAAAACATATCTTTCTCACAAAGTGGTGAGAGCTGTGTCAAGAAGAACCCCTGCAAAACTCCTATTAGTTGAAGCTTTGAGGCCTATGATTTTCTCTAACTGTGGGAGGGACAGGCAGTTTGAGATGAAGGAGATACTGACAACACAGTGTGATGGTGAAAACTTTGCCTCTCCCTCCTTCCCTTCCTGTGGATCTATTAGGCAGGCAGGGAAATCGGAGTGCAAAGAATAGGGTTGCTGGAATAACAGCTGGGTAAATGGCACATTATGCAATTTTGCAGGCGCACACTGATCCGCAGTTGCACAGAAATGAAATTATACGAGGCAGAGGGCTCTGCGGTGCCAGCTTCGAGGCTGAGCACTCGCCTTGCCACTTTGCTTAGGGAAGGGTTTTATTTGGAATCTGTCTTTCAGCCTGCAGCTCTGTGCTGCACCATCCCCGGCACGGAGGTGGTGTTTACTCACCCATGTGAAGAGGGCGTTTGAACTCTCCATCTTCCCCTCCAGCGTGCAGTATTGATTTTCTGCTGTGAGGAGACAGAAAGACCTTTCTTCAAAGTACCTTTGGAGGCAGAGTTGGCTGTGGACTGGGCTTTGTGAGCAAGGACCTGCATTCAGGGAACACAGAATCTCTTTCTTAGTCGCAAATTGTTTTTGTGCAATTTACTAGTCATAACAAGTTCATGGTTTACTGTTAGTTGTTCAAGAAAAATCCAACAGATTGAAGCTGTTTTTTCACTTGATTTAGTCTAAACAAGTCTGGATAATTGGCCTGGCTAATTAATACCTATGTCTATTGTGCAGTTTGAGCTGACATATTTTGAAGGTGGTGCCGGTTCAAAAATTTAGAAATAATTACTCTATAAAAATGGGCATGAGGCATACTTCCATGGAATTTCACCTTGAATATGCAAATGCTTTCTCTTTTGAAATGTGATTTGCAAAAATGAGGAGTATTTGAAAATTTTCCAATCTGGAACTGTTTTCTACAGGAGTTTATAGAAACTCTGATCCTGCCTTGCAGGCATGAAAGGCTTACTGGTAGCATCTTGTAAAGGAAAAAAATTAACAGAGCTATCCCTTGCTCCAAAAACTCCTGGTATATAGTACGCTGAATTTGTAGTCTTGATAAAGCAGAGAATTAGTCTTTTATTACTTTGAAATTAAGTGCTCAGGTGCAAATGGCTCCCCATTGCTTACCAAATTAAGTACAGACTCCCTTGCCTGAGTTCCAAGGGGCCTTAAACCACATGCACCCAACATGTACAGGCCAAATATAAGACTGCAATGTACTTTTATTAAATATAAATACCACACTCTACAGTACTCAGATGTAGGAGAAATTCCTGAGGCCTAGAGTGAAAGGAAAAGACAGGAGGCATACACTGAAGGAGAACTGATTTATCGACTCATTCAAGATGTATTTCCTGAGAAGTAACTGATGGAGATGCATGGCAAATGGTACTCGAAACAATTTTAAAACAAGAAAATTGCCATTAATAAGTTACTGGTAGCTACAGGTGGAAATACTAATTCACTTTGGAACACAACATCTTTGTTTTGGAAAGGATCAACTTCAGCAGTGCCTTTTAGTTATGTATATGTAGGGCAAATTTGGATAGGGACCAAGGAGCATTCTGGGAACTGATACCTTTGCATTTGAGGTTCAGTGTTCTATGACATGTCTGATGGGTTGAAGTGACCATGATTGAGGACAGCTGTTTACAAATGAAGTCCTCAAGAAGAAACTCAGTTTAAGGAGGAGTCTAGAGTGGTGGCCAGGGTCAGCGTCCTCATCTGAAATAGACACAGGGCATCAGGACATGGCTAATGTGAGAGCATCTCCTGGCCAAGGAGTGTGCGTGTGTGTGCATATGTGTGTGTGTGTACACTTAAAGAGGTAGGTCAACAACAGCTTATGGTTTTGGAAGCCCAGGCCAGTTATGGTGTGCTGTGAGCAATGCTGAGAATAAGACTGACGGAGAGATGTTACCCCAGCCCTTCCCTACACCCTGAGGAAATCCTGTCATAGCAGCAAGTTTCTTGTCGCCAGAGCATGACCAGTGGAAAGGGACGGCTCAGAATTGCTGGAGTGCCTGATTAAGGGCAGTTTTTGGCAGAGACCCTAGGATGCAGATAATGGGGCTTTTCAAAAGATAGGCACAATTTTCCAGCCCATTGGAGTTCTCGATTTATCTTGTGGCTGGGGAATAGGGGAGAGACTTGCCGTTGAGGAAGGAAATGCATTATTGAGATAAATGGAAGTAGGGATCTAAATTGGTTGATCTGAAAACAAAATTAAATGTGACCTAACCACGTGCCCCAAGTTGGGCATATCAGTCAGTGTTCTTCAGAGAAATAGAATATATGTAGGAAATTATACCAATTGGAAGAGAGGGAGATTGATTTATTTTAAGGAATTTGCTCAACATGATCATGTGGGCTGGCAAGTACAAAATCTCTAGGACAGGCAGGCAGACTGGAAATTTAGGCGAAAGTCAATGTTGTGGTCTTGAGTTCAAAATCTGCAGGGCAGGCCAGCAGGCAGGACCTCAATGTTATAATATTGAGGCAGAATTCCTTCTTCCCTGGGAATCCTCAGTTTTTGCTCTTCAGGCCTTCAGTTGATTGGATGAGGCCTACCCACATTATGGAGGGTAATCTGCTTTACTTAACATAAACTGACTGTAAATGTTAATCAAATCTACAAAATATCTTCACAGTAATGTCTAGACTAGTATTTGATGGAGCAACTGGGCAGCTATAGCCTAGCCAAGTTGACCTATAAAAGTGGCCACCACACTGAGGAAACAGGACGGGCTGGTTGTCTAACAGAGGCACTTCTAACTTGGTGATGGAGTAATACATTTATCACAGAACTAAGGTACAAAGTAGTATGTGGTACGTGTCATGAAAGGGGTGCGAACAAAGTGATCTAGGCGTTCTGAGGAGTGGGAGTTCACATACACCTGGGGTGACTGAGACAAGGACATTTCAGATAGAAGGAAAGGCCAGAACAGTTTCAGAGGAAAGTCTCAGAGGAAAGTGTTGAATTGGCATAGCATAGCGTAACAGGAGACAGGTAGGAAAGCAGTGGAGGACTGGAACAGAATAGACACTGAGAAGTAAATGGAAGGCGAGGGGGCTATTGAAGTTTCTGAGCACAGGGATGACATAAATACAATGATGGTATACGGGGTGGATTGGTGTGCAAATACTTTTGAAAGTGATGGTGGAGCACAAAAGCAATTCGGTTGATTGGCAGTAGAATAAGAACCTTTATGGATCTGTCTGGAGTGGTGCACTCTCTCCATCCCCCCTGCCAATCGGTGATTCTGCAACCCCTGAAAAATAAAACCCGAGGAAGACATACAGATGCCTGTGTGTGTGTGTGCGTGTGTGAAGAATTTGGACAGGGTTGGTTTGCATTTTTGAAAAGTTACTCTGGCCTCGGGGTGGAGTATGGATGGGAGGGAGCAAGACTGAGGACAAGGGGCGCAGTTCAGGACAGAAGTGCTGTCAAAGATAAGAAATGTTATGGGAGATCAAATGAGGGAGAGAGAAGGTCAGGGAAGACCACGGAAGCTTCCTTTGATGCGGGCCTTGATGGATGAGGAAGATTTCAATAGGTAGAAGAGCACACGAGAGCATTTGAGCAAAAGCACAGAGATAAAATATACATACAAAGTCATTTGGCAAAGCATCTGGTTTGTGGAAGGAACCATAGGAGAAAGGGCTTGGGAGGGGTCTTGGAGATAAATGGCAGGGGAGGGATTTTGTTTGTAATTTGGTACGCAGTTACGGCGGGGGGGGGGGGCGGGCATGAGGGGTGTCATGGAACGTTTTACTTTTGAATAGGGTAGCAGTGTGATGAGACTTGTTCTCCAGAAAGACTCCTATAATAAAGCTTTTCTGGCTAGATTTGAGAGAGGGTGATAAACCGGATAAACAGCTGGAAGAGTAATAGCTGTTACGCAGTGAAGGATGGAAACCAGGGCTGAAGCTGTAGCAATCAAATTAAGGGGTCGTGTTTTAAAGATATTACAGAACTCAAGTCTATAGGACATGATAATTAATTTGGGGTAGAGTGAATAGGAGTGAGAGGCGTAAAAGCAGATATTAATACTTCCAGACAACGTGAATGAAAAAGTAGAGATAACATTAACAGGACTAAAGAACTCAGGAAGAGAAACTGGAATGAAAGACAAGATAATGATTTCATCTTTAGACATTTTGAGTTTAACACACTGGTGGAACAATCTGGTGAAATTCTTTAGAACCCAGTTATAAACACGGTCCGGGATTTAGGAAGCAGGTTAGGATTAGAAATATCTGTTTCTAATGGCTGTCTTGATACGTCTGGGATGACCCTATGCCTAGAGGCTTTGCCCTTCCCGGCAAATGTCACTTCATATTTACAAGGACAATATGACATAGTGGTTGAAATCTTTCTCTTTGGCTTCACCTGGGTCCAACCCAGTATTTACAGACTCCATAAACATTGGGGATATTACTGAACGTCTTTATGCCTCAGTTTCTTTGCCTGTAAGCTGGGAACAATACTATCCAGATGGTTGTATTAACTAAGTTAATCCACATGAAATACCTGGCTGAGCTGTCATTGTTACACCATTGGGACTGTTAACGGAAGTGCTACTCCTCCTCTGGCCGGATCCTCTGGCTGTGGATATCAGGACAATCTTCCTCTCCTACTCCCACCAAAATCTCACCTGAAACTCCTTTTCCTCCGCCAGTATGAGTTGAATTCACCTGGAGTGGTGAGAAAGCTCAATCCTAACTTGTCTGTTGTGGATCATTCTTCTCTGTATTTTGGAAGCTTAGCTGGTGGTGTGAAGGCTGGATTGTACCCTTTGCCTGAGGATGCATGTCTCTGGTTTAGGCCCACTCATAGAGACAGAAAAGAAGTTATCTGTATCTTTTCCCCCGGAAAAAGAAAACTCAGCCCTTAATCAAACAAATTCACTTGCATAGAGATGATGGCTAAAGCTTCAGGAGTGGAAAGCATTGCCACTGGAGTGGGTTTAGAGAGAGAAGAATATCTAGAACAGAACCTTGGTGGATATATCATATATGAGTCAGGGAGAAGAAAAACTTGCTATTGTTGTCACTAAGAAGACAACCACAATTAAGAACAAGAACCTTCTTTCATTCACCACTGTATCCCCAGAATTTATTCATTCAACAAATATTTATTTATTTTTATTCATTTTTTTGAAGACTGTTAGCCCTGATCTAACATCTGCTGCCAATCTTCCTTTTTTTGCTGAGGAAGACTGACCCTGAGCTGACATCCGTGCCCATCTTCTTCTACTTTACATGTGGGATGCCTGCCACAGCATGGCCTGACAAGTGGTGCCACGTCTGCACTTGGGAACCAAACCAGTGAACCCTGGGCCGCCGAAGCAGAACCTGTGAACTTAACTGCTGTGCTTCTGGGCCAGCGCCTCAACAAATATTTATTGACATCTACTAAATATAAACCACTATAATAGGTGTTGAGAATACAGCAGCGAAAAAATTAGGCAAAAAATTTTGGCTTTCATGGATCTTAGATTATACTAGGCACTTGAAAATGTAGTTGTTAAATGAATGAATAAATATTTGAGTACGAAGCATGTCTGAATGAATAGAGCCTGGATTAAGTGCAAGCACTGTCATTGATAGGCACTGGGAAGTCTTTGTAAAGGAAAGATAGGTGACACTTGGAGGATGGACAGGATTTAGAGGAATGGAAAGAAGGGTGAATATTCCAGGCAGGAAGATGGATCAAGGAAAGGGTGGAGAGAGGGGTATCTGCATAATTCTTTACGGAATAAAAAGACAGTGGCTGGAGTAGTTTCGGGGAAGCATCCAGCTGGCTGTGTGAGTCGAGTGGCAGGGAGTAGAGATAATGAGGTCAAAGAACTTGACTCAAGTTGCAAAATAAAGATTACCTTTCTTATTTTGCAACTTGATGCTCCTGTTTTGAGCCGGAGCCTTCTTTTATCATCTTCAAGATCAACAAATTTGACCATTATGGAATTCTCTGGTCAGTGAGAAGAGGAAACCAGCAACTGCAAAGTTTGTACTAAGCATCAGACCTTGGATCAGGAGCTGTGCATAGACAGGACGTACATGAATTAGCTCCACAACACTCATGTGCAACAAACATCATGTTTCTTTTTTTATTAAATCCAATTATATCCGAGTTGGCCCAGGCCAGCCAGGGCTGGTGAGAAATTCAGTTTTAATTCTTGCTGGTGAGAAACAGGCTTCTTTCCTTCCCTTGAGAGAGTACCATAACCTCAGGATTCACATAACCTGCGAGGCTTGGAAAAGACCTCCAACCTTTGGTCTGTTGTTAATAAAATGCTTATTTTGTGTGTCTTCTCTCTTTGTCAGCTTAGTCCCTGGGCCATTGCCCAGACCTCCCAGCCTTGGTGCTAAGCCCCCACTCATCCATCAGGCACCTCCATTAGGGCTTCTGTCATCTTTGGGAGCAAGTTTCTGGCTCTCCTCCAGGTCTCCAGTCTACACAGTACCTGGGGGCGGGGACACTCGCTTCTCCTTCAAAGCACCTGCCTCCTCCCCATCTCTGCTCCATAACTCCCTTCCCAGGGTCCAGCCCTTCCAGATGGGCCTGTGTGCGGGTTGTCTTCAGGACAACTCATGCAACCAAAGGAGTTCTTGCCCTCTGTGGCCAGGAAATCTAAGCCAGAGGCCTATTATGCTAGGACACGGGAGAAGGAGGAGGGAAAAAAAGAAAAAAAATGAGCTTTTCATATTTTGGAATTTCCTAGAGAAGCAAGAATAAGATGAAAATTAATACGCCAATGTATTATCTTGCCATATGCATTATCTCTTCTAATCCTCCAAACCACGGTGTGAGATAGGTATTCTTATTACAGTTTTATGGAAGAATTAATTCATTCAATAAATATTTATTGAGTGTCTCTGCCCTACAGTATTCTAGGTGCTGGAGAAAAAAAAGTAGTGAATAAGACAGAGAAAATCTAAATGAAGCCAGTATGTCTCAGAAAGTAAATAATGTGTTTGAGATCACATAATCCATGAGTGAAAAAGCAGAACTGAGCTCAGGTCTGTCTTTCTCCAAAGTCCACACCATTTTATTACGCTACACTGGAATTGCAATGCAGACTATTCTGCAGAAAACTGCTTGAGCTTATGACAGACTTGCTGGGAGAGTGAAATGTGACATCACAGGCAGTCATAACAATAATACATATTTTTTATTGATTGCTTACCACGTGTCAGGTAATGTAAGAGATAGCATGCAGTATCTCATTTAAACCTCACAAGAAACCCATATTTTCATTTTTCTTTCTTCAAGGAAACTGAAAGTGAACAGTGTTTTTTGCTCAAATCATTTGGCTATCAAGGGAGTGAGCAGAATTTCATTATAAATATACCTTATTCCAATCTGGGGCTTTAAAGAGCATTATGCCTCATTCTAATTGTCTTGGGGTCTTGTCTTTGGAAAAAATAAGTTAAAACTCCTCCTTTCTCCCAGCTGGGTCCTGTCTGGGTCCAGGAAAACTGTGGCGGGACCAGGTGAGGATAGTCAGCTTCTTCTCTTCCTTCCTCTGACTTTGCTCCTCCAGTTCTCAGCATCTACTGCTTGTGGCTTCTCCAGGCCTGGTTACAGGGGTCAGAGAGGGCAGACAAGGGACAGGGAAAGTCTTACAGCTTGGGGCCTTTGTGGATGGCAAAGGTCCAGTGTTAACTCTTTCTCCCAGGTCGCTACAGAGGTTCTCTGGGGATCGCCTACTCTGGACTAGGCTGCCATAGGCTCCTTTGGCTAGCCCCAGACTCCTCCCATTTAGACTTCTCAGGTGTAAGTGAGGTACAGGTGCCTGCATCCTTCAGACTCCGAACAGTATGTGTTTTGCTCCTTAAATGGGTTATTTTGAAACTCCCCTCACTTGACTTACTAGGGCAAGGCACGTGATCACCTCCTTGCCCTCTGCCATAGCGGGATGACTCAAAGGGAAGGGAAATAAGCCTACCCAAAGCAGTCCTCACTTCCTGCCTCTGCAAACCCTCAGGGAATTTCCCAGTGTCTTTTATATATCCGGGAGCTGGAGGGAGGGCTAGGGGGCAGAGCACCGCGTCTCAGGGGGTCCTGCAGAGAATGTGAGAATATTTGGAATCTCCACTGAAAACAAAAACCCCTGTCATGTAACATGCTATTTGAATCGGCCCTGGAAACTTCTTTTCTTTTTTAAAATTTTTAATTTTTCCTTCTTCTCCCCCAAGCCCCAGTATAGAGTAGTTGTATATTCTAGTTGGAGATCCTTCTAGTTCTGCTATGTGGGATGCTGCCTCAGCGTGGCTTGATGAGCAGTCCGGGTCTGGGCCCAGGATCCAGACTGGTGAAACTCTTGGCCATGAAGCAGACCATGTGAATTTAACCACTCGGCCATGGGCCCAGCCCCACAAGAAACTTCTTAAGGAGGCTCAAGATCGCAGGCCCAGGAATCGAATTGCCCAGGTTTGAATATCAGTTCCTTTACTTACTGGCTATATGACTTAAGGCAAGTTATTAACCTTTCTGTATATCAATTTTCTCTGCATATCCATCTGTAAAACAGAGATTCGAAAGTACCAGCCTCATAAAGTTGTCAGAAGAATAAATGAGGCAATATGTGTAAAGTGGAGTGTAACACCTGTCACGTGGTGAATGTCCCCAAACTGCGAGCTGTCATTATTCTCACCACTTTCACCTGCACATCAGCTTACAAGACAGATTGAAGATGAACACTTCTGATTGCTCCTGGGTTTAGAGCACAGGCTCTTGTTAAACCCAAACTCCAGAGGCAGGTGGATATAAGAGAGGCTAAATATGGGCAACTTCTTTTAGAACTATGGCTTCCTTTGCTTCAGGACTAGCACAATTTCTTTTACCTTTCAAGAAAGGATCCTGCCCAGTTTGGGCTTCTGTATCTCTTCCAATGTGGTTTTTACTTCTTTCAGGCTGATTAGAGGCAACATGGCATGGGGATTAAGAGGACAGCCACTGGGCCAGTCAGACCCGGCCTCTAATCTCCGCTCTGCTTAATAGCTACTATGACTTATTGCAAGTTAATTTTTCTGTGCCTTCACTTCCTCATCTAAAGAGCAAAGACAATAATAGTACCTATGTCACAGAGTTGTTGTGAGGATTAGATAAGATAATGCACATAAAGAGCCTGGCACAAAGATGGGCTCAAAAAATGGAGGCAACGATATGGTAGGTGGTGCTAAGCTTTGGTTATTGATCATGGATTAGAAGCAAAGTCTGTTTTGACTTCTGTTGTCAGTGGACCCAGAGAGTTAGAACTAATCTCCCAAAAGTATGTTGGCTATTGCTACAGGAAATTTTGAGCATATTAGACTCTGAACACACAGTCTAATCAGCAGATACAATAATTGGTGGTGATGGGGGAGGGGGTCTGGTTTCATCTAATTCCCTAACTAGTGTTAGAAACAGTGAGGGGTCGTGGCGGGTCAAGACTCCTCACTGGAGCATGAGAGCTCTCTGCTTTCCCCTCAGGCTTTGCCACGTGTTCTTTTTCACCTTCTTTTCAAAGTATAATCAGTCCCAAAGTCATCCTAGGGTGTCCTTCCTCCGTTCCAAATCCTTGGAATTTATCTCACCAGTGGCTGACTCTAGTTCAGATTGGGATATGCATTTTTGTATCTATTCTTACTGGTGCTTAGTTCTTTTTACCATGTCTTCTTCTTCAGAACATAATGGAACTGCTTTTGGGACATCTGACAAGCTGTAACGAGGAGTCAGACACTGACTCCTGCTGCTCCAGGGAAGAAATGGGAGCCTGGGAGTGCTGCCTCCACTCTCTTCTGGAGAGGCTCCACCTTGGCTGCCTTCTCCAAATGATACAGTCTAGGCTGGGTATCACCGATGCTTGTTAAATCCCAATATGCACTAATCTTGTCCGCTTTCAACCAGTATTTTCTTGGGTCCTCACCTTGTAGTTTCTTCCCTGGGCTGGTCTTGGCTGAGTGGTTTACCGAAGGGACACACTGATCATGTGGCCCCGTCACTTGGGTTCTTTGAGATTTTCCATCTAGCAGTGCACTTTGAGCTGGCATTACTTCTTGCTGGTGTTCCCCCCCAAAGCCACCATGGCACTGACTCTCCAGGGAGCCCCAGTGCTTTGGGGTGCCACTGCTGCTCAGGTGACCCTCTCTCTTTCATAAAGTTGTCTTCCTTGTGTGTTTTTCTCTTGATAGGGATTATTTAAACATCAATACAATTAGGAGCTCAGATTATTACTACTGAGAGAGAAAGCCTCCTCTCTAAGAGGCCTTCTTGTCACATCAGAATCATCAATACAGCTTTTAAACAGACATGTCTGGCCCCATCTCAGATTCTTTTTATCATATTTTTTTTCTGGATATCCATTTAAGTTTGGTGACTATGAATTTTTGTTGATACCATAGTTTCTACTTGTTTAGTCTCCGCCTTTGGATCCTCAGAGAAATATAAAGAAAGCAGTAAGGTGCGCTCAGCCACGGATGGGAGTTTGACAGGGGAGTAGATGAAGAAAGGGCAAATGAGCAAGGATGCTGAGTGTGTGCAAGGGAGTGACAGGAACGATATAACATGGAATCCAAGTTAAATAGGGAGGGCAATGAAGGGACTGTTGTTGAAGCTCCCACTGAGGTCCCAGAACAAGTGTAGTCAAGGCGGTTGTGCAGGTAAACTGGAAGGAGAGGAGGTGGGATCAGAGTGTGATGCCTTTGTGACTTAGGATTTTGGAGGGTAAATTGCAAAGACAGGACAATAACTCAGATATGCAATAATCAATATAGATGAGCCTCAGGTAATCTGGAAATTGAATGATTTGTCATTCACCCCAGAATTTAACTCAATCATTACTTTTCCTCCTTGTTGCGTTATAGTCTCCCCTTAACCTCTCCTCTGATTCCCTTATTTTTGTCTCAGTTTGTAGCTGCTCACATGTCCCTTGAACTGTTGATAGAAGTTGGCCTCTCTGGCCCTGAACCTTGACGATAGATGATTTCTATCCTTCTATTGTTATTTCCTACTGCTGCCTGCTCCAGGGAACCACCTGAATAAATCTCTGGCCCTTAAGCCACACGGCAACCCTGATTCTCTTGGACAGAACCCTACTGGGTCTACCTCTGGCCTCTGCAAAAAAGGAGTTGGATACCAGGTTTTTTGCCTTCTAGTCCATGCTTTTCCTAACACACATGCCATGTTTGTCTATGTGCCTGGGAACCCGACTTTCTGTTTGTGACCAAGAGCCCTGTCTCACCATCTGGTCATGCACACTCTAGAGCTCAGTCTTCGGATTCCAAGGACTCCCCCAGACCTTCACTCAGACAGTTGCCCTGAGTAGTAATATGATGGCACTTTGGGGGTGACCTGTCTGTTGCTGCTCTTTCTCAACATTTCTCTAGCTAGGTAGCCTGATTTGAGCTCAGTTCTCAATATAAGTCTGAGGGTTTTCTCTTGCCTATGCTGTTTGGGATCAGTCAAGTCAACTGACTTTCCTGACGCTAAGAGTGATCAATAAATGAGTGGGGACGCCAGAGAAGGGACATTCAATGTAAAGGTGGAGAGTGCAGTGCTGGTCTGATACTGATGCTGATTTGGGTAATTTTGTGTTGATGAGTCAGAATGACGGGGTGCTGTGCTTTAGAACATGGACAGGACACTGCAAATAAGGCTGACCATTTCCAGTAGTCAATGTCACTCAGTTTACATTTGGAATCCATAAACTTTCAGTGAAAAATGGTATTTCTTACCAGGCTCTATGCAACCTTACATTTACCCAAACCTATCAGTAAACCTTAGTAAAAAGACAAAGATTTCTACCACAAACCCTTATTTCCTAAAATCAACAGTAATGGTAACAAGATGGTAATAATAAGGGATAAACTTTGTTAAATTTCTGTTGTTTTATTGTTTAATTTCCTTCAGATCTGTGTGAGATATCTCTGAATAAAGCACTTGTAAATAATAGTGTGGTAGAAAGGACATAGTTTGGAATGAGGCAGATTTGATTTTGAATTAGAGTCTATCCCTACCAGCTATGCCATCTAGGACAAGGTTTTACTCTCTCTGAGCCTCTCTCTCCTCATTGGTAAAGTAGGATAATGGTACCTATCCTACACAGTTGACAAAGTGCTTGCACCTAGGAGATCCTTGTGGACACTGTGGATTGGCTCTTCACCATCCATTCCAAACTCCCTCCTCATTGCAGACACTGGAAAGCTAAAAAGGACATTTCTCAGACTCTCTTGCAGCTAAAGTCCTGGATGTAATATCAGTTCCATCAATTACATGCACCCAAATAAGGCTTGCATATGCAATGGAGTTAAGGAGAGACATTGGCAGGGAATAGCATGCCCATTTTGCTGACATAGACTATAACAGAGGCAAGGTGACTCAGCTGTCAGCAGCTTCCAGAGGGAGTGGCTTCCTGCAGCAACTGAGTCCCCTTTCCTTATTATGTGTGATTCTGAGGGCTGAGATTTGTTCCTGGAAGCTTAGTTGAGAGCTTGCTCCTCCAGCCCTTCCAGCAGTTTGTAAGCTTCCTAATACCTGGTTTAAATCTCTTTATGCTCAAAGTAGTGATAGTGATTTCTGTTATCTAAAACTGTAACTGAAAGAAAACTGAGTAAATGGTAGCTAGTCCTCCGCATCATTATGACTACACATATGCTGGCATATTTGTAGATTCTACATAGATTGTAGGAAGCACAATAAGGAATGGGGCACAGTCCCTGTCCCTAAGGAGCCTATTGTTTTTTGGAAGAGACATACTTGTTAGTCGATATGCTTTGTAATGACCTAGCACCATATGCTGTCACCAAAGTGCTTTGTGAACCAAAAGATGGAGCAAAGACCAATGGCTTGATGAGTTGGATCAGAGAGAAGGCATATTATGACGTAGAAAAGAATGAGTAGCACATCAATAGGTGGAAACAAGGGGAGGGGTAGAATGAGAAAAGAAGGGCATTTCTAGATGAGCGCTCAGTATCTGCAAAGGGCCAAAGATATGAAAGTGCCACTGTGTTCAGAGAACTTGAGGGGCTTGGTGGGTCTTGGGTGTGGGATGGAGCGTGGTGGGTGTAAGATGGGGAGCATCAATGAGTTTGAAGAGTTATGCTCTGACCAGATTGTGTAGAGCTAAATGTGTCTAATTAGGAGATCTGAATTTTCTCATCCTGTGATAGTGAGCCAGCAGGGATTTTGAAGCAAAGGAGTGAAAATAAACAATTTTCCTGTTTATGTGGAAAACTCTGGCACCAATGTGGAGAATAAATTGGAGGATAAAAGGTCTTGAAAGGCAAATAGGAGGCTGTTAAAAAAAAAAAAAAGGTGAGAGAATGTGGGCGGCTGTAGTGATGGAGAGGAGGCACAGAATTTAGACATATTTCTGAAAGAAAAATTTACAAAGTTGGACACCAAGTGGATTGAAAAGAGAAGAAAGTGAAATTTCTAACCAGTATATAGGTTCTACTAGATAAGGACTTTGTTCATGAATATATCCTTAGTACTGAGAATAGTGCCTAGCACATAGCAGATGGTCAATAAATATTAATTAAGTGAATGGGGTGAATGACAATGTTGTGAACTGGATGAAGAAGTTATTTTTGGATGCCCATGGAGCATCCAAGTAGAAATGGTCACTATGCAAATCTGGTGCTTAGAGAAAAGAACAAGGCTGAAGTGATCCATAGAGGTCAGAGAGAGAAGTGGAAGCATGGATAAGATGTTCAGGGAGGGCATGTCAGGTGAGGAGAGGACTAACAGTGGACTCTGGGATCTACCAGACCTTAAAAAGTTGTCAGAGCAGGACATCCTGTAAAGAAGCTTGTGATGCAATGGCCAGCAAGGGACTAGATCCAAGAGAGAGTGGCATGTTGCAAAGGAAGTTTAGAAGAAACTTATTCGTACATAGTGTCAACTGCATGGTGAGATGGAATTGGATAAAGACCTAAAACAGGCCATTGGCTTTCTAAATTAGGAGGTCTTTAATCACTTTTGCTCATCCCACTTTAATAGAGTTATAGAGATGGGAGTCATATTGCGGTGGATTTGGCACTGAGAGAGGGTGAAAAATTAGAGATAAAAAGTGTAGACATCTGTGTCAAGAAGTTTAGGGACAAGGAGAAGGAGAGAGAAGGAGTAGTCACCAGAGAAGCAGGACTCTTCTGTTTAGAAGTGACAGAAACACATCCTAATTGAAGGATATAAAAAGTTTGAGTGAAGTTACTGACTTAGATAACCAAAATATGGGTAGGGCAGGGCTGCAGCTGGCCTAAGGCACGGTTGCACTGGAACTCTGGCAGAGCGATCTTTTGGTTTCTTAGCTCAGCTTCTCTCTGTGAGCCAGTTTTTTTTCTCTCAGCAGGCTTCTCCATGAGGATTAGGCGACTGGCAACTTCAGCTCCCACTCTTAGAGTTTTACCACCAAAGAGAAAAAAACCTTCAGTTTGAAAATTTCAGGGAAGAGATTTGATTGATTTTATTTGGGTCATGTGCCTGCGCATTGGACCAATCAGTGTAGGTGGGGCCTTGGTCACTGGCTAAGCTTGCTCACCCTGGACCAATCACTGTGACTAAGCAGCTATGCTTCTCTAAGAAAATGGCAGCTGCCATGTTGGAGTGAAGAAGGGCCGGGGTAAGGAGAAATCTCTCCCAAAGAGCAGGGCATGTCAAATAACAGCACTGAGGGGACAACTGGGACAGGGCACTGACTCCACGTGTCTCTACCATAACAAATGGCAGACAGAGGGCAGCAGGTTGAGGGGTGACGAGGAGAGGGGGGAGTATATTTCTCCTTCAAGAAGATTGAGTTTATTTACATGAAGAGTGGCCTCAGGAGATGCTTATCTCTCCCTCAGAGTCTGAATATCCTCACAAAGCATCCCAAATAAACATACAATGCAAGTAAAAATTTATGATTGCTATGCAAATTCAGCCTGAAGACTAGCGTCTGCATTTGCTGGTGAAGGGGAGAAACCGAGTGGAGAGGATGAGATTAAAGATACAGGAGAGGGAGGAAGGGTCTCACTAAAGGAAGAAGTTCTAGAAGGTGGCATAAGAGAACGGATTTGGCTTTGGAGAGCAGAGTCATCTTGCCTCTAAGAAAGATGCAAAGGAGGTGGAGTATAACTATGTAGATAGTGATGTAGATTGCTAAGGGGTTACAAATATGTTTAGAGCGGATGCAATGGAGACGAAAATACTTCACATGGCTTTTATCTGCCCTGTGAAGCTAATGGCACAGACTGGCTTAAATGAAAGGGATAGTCGGGGGTGGAGTCAGGGATTTGAAATATTGAACTTCCATGACGGAAAGTGTGAACAGGAGCAGCCTGGGGGTAGAGTAAAGGATTTTTGAGCAGTGTTATGGACCTTTGCTGATAAACCTGGATCGCTTAGGAGAAACAGAATATTAACTAAATTGAATCACGAGAGCTAACATTTTTTGAACTCTTCCTATTTGCCAGGCACCATGTAAGTGCTCTACTTGTCAATTACTTGTATCGCCTCATTTAGTCAACCACCTGTGAAGTGGACAGTGTCATCCGCCTTTCACAGGTGGGGCAACTAATCCAAAGAGAGGGTCTTGCTCAAGTTCATGCCCTTAGAAAGTGGCAGAGATGTGATGCAGTTTCAGCATGTCTAACCTCAGGGTCAGAGCTCTTACCTCAACAGAACACCCTTCTCTTAGCTGCTTTTCTCACCACGTGTCCAGGTGGGCTGTCCACAGGGGATGTGGGAAGCTCAGAGCCCAAGTTACAGTTTTACAGTTTCTCCTGGGCTGGAGTAGACAAAGAGCATTAGCATCCCAGCCTGACCTTACTAGCATTGTGATCTTGGGCAAGACGCTCAGCTTTTAGGAGCCATGGCAAGCACCTCAGACGATAAGCACCAGAGATGACCCATGGATGAGAGCCAGATGGTGTAGTTGAAGGTACTTGGGATTTAGAGGTAGGGAACTCAAATTTGAAATGGATCTGCCATTTTCAGCTACTTTTGAGCAAGGTTTTAAAAATCCGTACAGATCTTTTTTTTTTTCTTCTCACTGTTGGATATGGGCTGGAGGGGCCAGCCCCGGGGCTGAGTCGTTAAGCCCCTGCCCTCCGCTCTGGCAGCCTGGGCTTGGGATCCTGGGCACAGACTTACACACGGCTCATCAACCATGAGGAGGTGGCAACCCAACATAGGAGAACTAGCGTGACCTACAACCAGCATATACAACTATATACTGGGGCTTTGCGGAAAAAAAGAAAAAGCATATGGGGCTGGAAATATGCTCCTGGCAGGACTGTGGTGAAAATGAGAGCTACTTTAAGTAAAGCATTAGAAGAGTGCCAGGCATACAGTAGGTGCTCAAATCTTAGTTCTTACACTGTTGCCTTATTATTACTAGGTGTATGGGGGAGACCACTGCCATTTGTCTTTACTAAGAGAAGCCAGGGTATTTGTGTTTTCCTACCTTCTCTCCTACTCATATGTAGATCAGTATTCCCAATGGAGGGTGATTTTGCCCCACAGGGGGCATGTGGTTATGTCTGAAGCATTCTTGGTTGTCACAGCTGGAAGGGTACTATTGGAATCTAGTAGGGATGTTGGGGATGCCATTAGAAATCCTATAATGCACAGGACAGTCCCCAGCAACAAAGGATTATCTGGCCATAGTACTGATGCTGAGAAACCATGCTCTAGAAGAAATCACTGCTGACACAAGGCAGGAGGAAGAAATGGTGAGGGGTGACAGGAAGATGAGGGTATTTTTCTTCTTTGGATGTGTCATCGAGGTTCATCAAGTAGAGCTTTTACAAGGCTCTGTCAGAGGGATACAAACAGACAGGGTCAACCAGTGGAGCAAATAGCCTCCGGAACATTGCTGCCTCCTCCTTTTCCTTTTCTGCGTCTGGTCATAGTGCTTGTGTCTGAAAGCTTGCTGCCACTTATCCTCGTTGTGAGGGAACACTGCCTGAGGACTCTCTGTGGTCAACAATGCCGAGTGTGTAACAAGACTGTGACCACTTTTTCTGAACTGAAAATTGGGTGACCTGATGAGTCAAGTATGAGTGCAGTTGTGGGGACAGAGGACAGGGCTTTTGAAACTAGGACAAGCTGGAGCTTCCAGGTTGTGTCCTTGGAAGAGAAAAGACAGAAAGAGCCCTGGACGCGGAGCTGCGAGACCCAGATACAAACATCCTCTGATTACTGGCTGCCTGATCCTAAGACATCCTTAAGTGTCTCTGAGCTTTAGTTTCTTCATTTGTAAAAATAGATCAATGGTACTTACCTCGGTGGTGGTTGAAATGCAGATTAAAGCCACGATGCATTTGAAAGTGCTTTGGAAATTAAGTCCAGTCAGCTAAGATTATTGCATCAGATGTCTTAATAAACAATAATAGTGATATGTACAAGATGTGAATATGAAATAATAAGGCTATATTTTCTATATGAAACAATTTACATAAATGTAACCAGAATTTAGTTACCCAGCCAGATACGGACTTCTTGGGGGCAGATCCTTGGCTGTTTTGTTCACTTCCTGGCACATATTTCAAAGAAAAACCACATAGACAATGTTGGAGTTCTGAGTGAAGATTTCTGTTTTTTTTTTTTCTTTGCAAATGTAAAACACATGCAAAGGAGCCAAGCTTTCAGATGAACTGATTCTCAGAATAAAGAGAGAAAGTGACAGGTGTAGTTGAAATTATTAAATGATAGTAATTCTGAGCAGATACGTTTTAGGTCAGTTTTGATAAACAGAAAGTTCTGTCTTTGATTAAAATAAAATTTGAAAAGCAACTCTTCCTCTCCAACAGAATGTTCCTGGCCTTTTTTGGGTGTGTGTCTGTGGCTTATCTCAGGATAGAAAACTTTTGGGAAGGCCCTTAATTCATTCATGGCTTTACTCTCAGAGTGAAAGTCTTCAGAAATATCAATCTTCCGGGTCACGATTGACTATGCTCCCTGGAAATTAGGTTAAGTTTTACTGTTTCTACATAGTAGGCTTTCAATAAATAATATTGAAGGAATAAAAGAGGAAGGTATGAGATAATGCATGTAAAGGGGTTATCAGAGTGCCTGGCTCATAGTAGTTGCTCAATAAAAGACAGTTGCTTGGATTTGTAAATGATGAGATGCTATGAATGAGAAGATTAAAAGGAATGTGCTATGAGTTCTGAAGAAGACACTAGAGAGAAATATTCTCGGGGCTCCTGTAAACGCTTTTGCCCTCTTGGTAAAGGGGACAGACATTGATAGAGCTGCCTCTATTCTCCTCATTCTACATTGAACACAACATGATGCCAAAATTGTGGCATAAAGTGACAGGGTTGAGGACAAAAGGCATATGTCAAGAGTGGTTGAGTAGAAAGTTTGTGCTCCTAACAGTCTTAAGAGAGCCAGCATACCAGCCCCACACCATTTCCTCCTGACTTATAATCATTCGAGAAAGAATAAAACCCCTATTTAGAAAAGCCACTAGGTGTTGGATTTGGCATAACGTGCAGCCAGATGCAATCCTAACAATACAGCCCACATTTGACTCAGCAGGCTCATCCTTACGCCCAGATCCACCCCTAATAGGCTGACATCTTGAGATGGAAGGCAAAGACATTCCTCTCTGTTTCCTTTATACCCGCCTTCAAATTTTACTTTTTGCAAGTTTCAGGTTACATTTTTATTGACCTTACACATAGGATTATCACTTCTTGAGCTTCCTTCTCTCTCTCATCTCATATTCCCCATGCCCGCTCATCAGTATGTCACATTTAAGAGGAGGAGGATGTCCACACCCAAGGCTCAGACCCCACTCAGCTCACACATTTGTCAGTGCCCTGGGAGCCACGTAAATTCACCAATTCACCGCGGGAACTGCCCTCTGGGCATGAGGAAGTAGCAGGAAGATCAGCTCTACCTAGAAGGACAGAGACCATCTAGGCCAATGGCTCCTTTGAGGTGCATCAAAGATCAAGCGGGGTGGGGTTGTGGGGCTGGGAAGGTCAGGATCCATTCTCTTCCCTCTCTCCCTTTCACTAGATTTCTCCATTTTGATCTGTATTTTATGGTGAACATTAGAAAGAGGATTCTATGGTTAGGACCCCCTGATTTACAGATCAGTAATAAGAGGACCATAGAGGCTAATCTAACATACTTGTTGAGTCCACTAGATACAAAACATCACTGCAGGTAGGTTTGCACACTGCACAAATCCAGAGGATGTTGCTCCCATATACTATAATGTGAATGCGGCCCCGGAGTTGTGCAATGAGGCAGGCCTAACTACAGGTGCCTCACAGACGATGAGCGAGATAGTGTTCTTACATAAGGCACCCACAATCGTGTGTAAGGAAGGAGCAGGGAAGGTATCAAAGACACGCTGTGGTTATTCTGTGAGGCAGAGCGAGATAAATATGAAAGGGATCAACTCAACATTATGGACGTTTAAAGAGATGAAAGGTATAAAAAGAGGTGAGGTATCAGAAATGACTTTGTACAGGAAGTAATATTTAATATGGCTCTTGAAAGAAAGCTTGGACCATGTGCTGTTAGTATAGACTGTCAAACCGAAATAAGTCCTCAGTGAGTGTGGGTGATAGGTGAGCACATAGCTTCTAATTCATTTAAACCTCATTATTTAGGAAGCAAGTTTATTATCCCCGTTTTACAGATAATACTGAAAGAAAGAATTTGAAGAATTTTCCCAAGGCCTTACAGCTAACAACTGGGGGACGCAGGACTCAAAATCAGATCCATTTGCTGTTAAAGCCTCTGCTTTTCCTAGGTTTATCCTGAAATAATTTTAGGCAGAGGAGAAGGACATTATTTATGATACGAGAAGGGCACTATCTACTCTATAATCTGGTTTGAAGACTTGATCATCTCACCCCCACGGCAACCCAAGAAAGTCAGCACATCACCCCCACTCCACAGAGAAACTGCGCCCAGCTGCACAGATGGTGGTGACCGTGTGGCCTCGGTTTCCATCTAAGGATCCCTGGTTCAAGGCAGTACCCTTCCTCTCGTGCACACAGCCTCCTCACGTGAATCAACACAAGAATGGGAACCTGTGCATGTGTGTAGAATTGGAGATTTTGAGACAGGAGCGGTGGAAGTTGACTCTGACACTGAATGCCAAGGTGAGGAGATATATGAGAAGCTGAAAACCGCCATGACCCCCTTCGCCCAGCTGATGCTGTCTGTCATGTCAGCCGTGGGCTCTCTGAAGGCCTGGTCTTCCCTCTGGAAGCAGACCCGGAGGCAATGGCTTGTGTTTTGGAGTGGGGACCAGGGAGAGTGAAAGAGGAAGGAGGGGACATCACCTATGGGATGTGGTCTTGAGTTGGTCACTGCCATGAGAAACTGGAGCTCCGCCTGATTCTGCTGGAACCTTTTGAGGAGCCATGCAGAATGCACCTCAGGATGGTCTGGCCAAGGACAGAGGAAGGTGGCATTGCCCACCAGCCCCTAGGTCCCGAATATTAACTCCCTCACACTTCCAGGTTGTGGCAGGGTCGCTCCCACGGTGTCCAGTGGGAGAAACTCACCGTGCAGCTGAGGAGCATTGCTGATCACCTAGCCAGGACTGGAGAAAGAGGTGGACAGAGAGGGTATGAGGTGGAGACAAGAAGTGTCGGAGGGTGGGACTCAGGTGAAGAGCTTTCTCAAGAATGGAAGCTAAATTCAACAAACGCACATCTGATGTCATTTCTTGTAGGATCCATTTGTGATCTCTAAATAGGAGATTTAGATGAAGCAGGACAGTCGTAAACGCCACAGAGCGACGAACACTGAAAAACAATTTTTTTTTTTATTGTGGTGAAACGTACATAACACAAAATTTATCATCTTAATTTTAAAATCACTCTCCTTTGCTGTTATGTGTACTTCCGTGGCATTAAATATAGTCATGATGTTGTGCAACCATCTCCACTGTTTAGTTCCAAAACTTTATCTTCACCTCAAAAGGAGACCCTGAACATATTAAGCGGTCTCTCGTCCCGCCCCCCATCACCTCCCACCAGCACCAGCCCCCCAACCCCGCCCCCCCGCCACTCCCTCCAGCCCGCCCCTTCCCTGGTCCCTCCAGCTCCGGATCAGCTTTCTGTCTCTATCCCTTTGCCTACTCTGGATCTTTCATTTATATGAAATCATACAAAATGTGGCCTTTGTGTCTGTCGTCTTTCACTTAGCATAGAGTTTTCAAGGTTGGAAAACATATTTTGAAATGAGTATTTTTGTTGCATCCGCCCGCAATTTCGTCCTGTTTGGAGGTGGAAGCCGAGTCCGCCCCTGGAGATATCACTGCTTGCAGAACAGCGACCCCTGGTGGACTCCAGGAGAAGTTCTCTTGCCCGACTTCAGACCGGCTTTTGGCTGTCACCCTCTCTGTTAGAGCGGGGAAATGAAGACAAGACGGTTCTTTTAAAAAGCTAGGGGAATTTTAAAAAATGACCTTTAGCTTGTCCCTACTCCTGAAGGTTTACTTAAAACTGCAGGAGGAAAATACCTGTCAAACTGTGTTAACAGTTGTTGGTCATCATGTTCTGTATTACAGGGGATCTGTAGGTTGGAGATAAGTATACGGGGCCATTTCACTGCTTGTGATAACTCCAGCGAGATTTGATGTCCTAATAGGTTAGCTCCAGTGACATAGTAAGTGCATCTGGAGAAATCCATACTTGAAGTTACGTTAAATACCCATAGATTAAACCTAAACACAGTTGTCCTCACTTTGGTTATTAGGAGCAATCAAGTGTTTAAGCCCTGGAAATTGCTTCATCAACATTCAAGCCTATGGCAAACAAGATAATAAAGAAGAGGCATATTCTTATGTTAATAAGGCTATATGGGACCTTGCCCTCCTCCAGGGAGTCAGGCTGCATTGTTAAATAGATCTTTGGCCAAATATTTGTTCCTATTATTTGGCTCTCCCACTAGTTGGGCTCTAGCACTTTCTTAGGCACGTTGTCTTCTGACATAAAATGGACCCAAGGCAGTAGAGAGAGGCCTCTAAATGGAGATTCTGTAGAGAGCGGGTGAGAAGCTAATATTCACTAATTCAAATAAGAGCCTCCTTGTATGTGCTGAGCGGGTGAGAAGCTAATATTCACTAATTCAAATAAGAGCCTCCTTGTATGTGCTCCCTGGCTCTCTGAGCTGCTTTCAGCAATCAGTGTGTTGGCCATTATTTGATTATTTCATGTCTGTTCTTTCTCCATGAGGAGATTATCTATCTATCTATCTATCTATCTATCTATCTATTGTGTTCCAAAGCCTAGAAGAAGGCCTAGCACATAGTTGGTGCTCAGTATATACTTTTAGAGTGTGTCTAAATGAAAAGCGTTCTAAAGACATAGTTTATAGTTCTGACTCTGTGGCTTGTGCTTTGACTTATCTCACTAAGTTCTTGTGAGAATCAAATGAGATAGTGTGCTTTAAAATGGGACTTTTAAGTAGTAAATTTCCATCATGTGTCATTAAAAGCAGTGGTATTAATTAGCCTTCTGCAGTCTTTGGTTTGGTTCAGTTTAGCTGATTCAGTGCCTATTGCATGCAAGATACAGGTGTAGACATCGCCCAGGAATCTCAGAAAAGTTAGGCACAGCCCCTGCTCTAGAAGAGATTTACAAGATTTGATAAAAGGAGAAGAGAAGAAGACTAATATGGAAGTAAGCATATCGAGTGAGCTATTCAAACTACTTAACTCTTTGTGTGACATAGCCAACTAGCAGTGAGAACAGAGGTCTGCTGGGGAAGCTGAATATCAGTCTTAAGAAGAGGTTAAATGGACTTGACAACTACATTTTCACCAGCAAAAAAGAGAATAAGGGACAAAGTAATAGTGCTATTCAAACTTTCCCACCGAAGTACACATAACAGCAAAGGAGAGTGAAAAAATGTCCATTGATCGGGGCCTGTGTGGGCCCACATGGCCTGCTATAATTTTGAAATTACTTTGAAGTCCTGGGCTTTATTCCAAACATCACGTGCATTTTGCATTCTGTACCGTAATGTACCCCGTTACCCTGTGTTGTAATATAAAAATACCCCACACCTTCGCTCAAAATCTGAACATAATTGAATTTCCAGGCAGCCTTCCTGAACGTATTTGAGCATCCTTGGGTGTGCTTCCTTGCACTGTAGAGGACGTGCCCCATTTCAGAAGCTGGGGACGCCAGTGGAGAAGTGTGGAGTAAATTATTTGATCAGAAGTAGACTCTTGTTCTGCAAGATCTATTTCTCCTTCAGGTCTGCACACTCTGTGTGTCAAGTGCAGCGTGTCTGTATTTTATTTATTCCAAGCCTACAAGACTTGGAATTCTGACGTTCACTGTGGTATTCTGGGATAAAAGTCTCAGCTTTCCTGTCTCTAGACTAGTTTGACTCAATTTCCTATGGCAATTATGTATTAAATACCTTGCCCATATATATTGTACTGTAATAAAAAAAAAAATTTTATTGAGTGTTAATCCTCCAATAACCCCATTTCCCCCCATGGATGAAGAAATAAAGGAGCAAAGACGCTGCCTTGGCCCAGTTCTCACAGGTGGTAGATGCAGAACCAGAACATCTGTTGATCCAAGAACTTGGAATTGAAATCCAGCACTTTTCCCACCATACGCTTGCTTCTCTTCAAACCAAAATTGCAGATATAAACCTTTATTTAAAAAATTGTACCTATGCAAAAAGGAAGGTTGTTTAATGGTGACTCTTGTAAATAATGCTACCCTCAGAAGCTTCCAGGCTGCCTGGGTGACTTTCCAGGGCTTGTAAGGACAAGTGGGCCAGAGGTTTCATTGGCGCTGTACCTCCCCCCTCCAACCATTCTCTGAAGTCCCTGGTGATGTTCTGACGACCAATCCCAGTGCTTTTTCTCAAACTCATCCCCCTTGACCTCTGTGCAGCACTGGGACGTGGGGACTACTTCCTCCAACGTGACCAAAAATTTCCTTCTTGGACTTTTGTGAAATGCACTTCTTTCTCATTTTCTTCTAGTTTCTGCTGTCACCATTGCTGAATTTTCTTCTTAATCTTGCCTCCTAAATTTGGTGATTTTTATTTTTAAGTGTAACTTGTTTCTCCCTTTTTATTATTTATCTCTGGGCAACTACTACTAATGTATGATGCTACACATAACCTTCATAGATAACGCCTGCAGCCTACCCCCTGCCTGACCTTGAACTCCGCATCCCACCAGCGTAGCCAACATTCCACTCTGATGTCTCCTTGTCACCTCCACCTCACAAGTCCTGAGTATAAGTCATGCTCTTTGTCTTCCCTTGACCCACGTGACCTCCCAACTTACCCAATGCCACCACCTTCCGTCCTCACACACCCTGGCTCAAAACTTTGGAATCCTCCTTCCCTCTTCCTTATTAGTGCCTTGTATCTGCCCAGTTGCCAATACTTATCGAGTGAATGATTACCGGTCATTGAACTCTGAAACAATTAGGATCGAGGTTTCACTTAGTGTTAACTTTGGTGCTTTTCTCACTTTCCTGCCCCCACTTTCTGACCCCATCCCTAGTGGGTCTAAGGCAGACTAGGGGGAATGGGATTTCGGGGGGGGTGGGCGGGAATTGGGATTTCAATGCAGGAAGGTAAAGAGAAGAGTTAGCTCTCAGTTCTTTTGACTTCCTGACTGTATACTTGAGAATCAGAAGGGCAAGCCCCGGGAGGTCAGCCTGACTGTTTATGCACTAATAAAGATTAGAGAGAGAGTTGAAGGAGAGAGTTAAAGCGTAGAGACCCCAGGGATTAGGTGGGGAGTGACATGGGAGGCTGTTTTAGGGAAGTGCACGAAAAGCTTGGAAGATGGCAAATGCCTAGGAGCCTCTGGGAGCTGAGCCCTCCCTTGCCGTACACCCAGCCAGGTGCGTCCTGCAGAGCTCTGGGAGGAGGGGGTCCGTCCAGGTACTTCACCTCATCCCTAGGTTATCTCGTGGGGTTCCTGTCCTGACGGCCTCTGCCTGTTAGCCACCCCACCTACCCCCCACCCCCAACCTTGGAAACAGAGAGGATGGGAGGAGATTCTCACCTAGCAGGGCAGCAGTATGTGGAGGAGGGCCCCACATCTGGACTTGGGTGGGACTCTCATTACAAACCCCTCAGCGACTGGTGTCTGCCAGACAGTCTTTCACAACATCATCATGGAAGGATGATGGGAAAGTGAAATCTGAATCCTTTCTTTGCATGCTTTGCAGAGCCTGGAGGAGACTGGGAGATATTAGACTTCCTCTTAGCAGCCCTGAGGTCCCGCTGCCTGAAATCCAGTGAGAGAACAGGGGTCAGATAGGAGGGTGTGAAAGACGAGCAAGGAGATGATTTTATTTAGGCTGTCGCAACAGGGAAAACGTTCCTCAGTGAGGACCAACTCAAAGAGAGGGGAGAGAAGCTGGAGCCGCAGACAGGCAGGTGAAGGAGGAATGTGAGGAGCGGTGCACAGCAAGCGGGTCTTGTCGAGTATCGAGGAATGTATGCGACGGCAGGTGGGGCCTTTGTGCGGTGCCCTTTCTTGAAACACAATGGGGTAGGAGGGGATTTCTTAACTGTAGCTGCTTTCTGGGGACACAGGGCTCAGATAAGGTTCAGCGTTGTCAACTGTAAGGCAAATTTGCGTAGGCTGCTACTTCTCACCTTCACAGTTACAGGCTTCTTTTCACGTGGCTGGCGTCCTATCTCATTCCTGGCTAGTTGTCAACGAATTCTTAATAAAGTGTGAAACACCTAAGGTTCTGATCTGCATAAATAATGGCATTTGTGAGGTTATGTTTGGACTATGTTATGACTTTTAATCTTTAAGAGCTAAGCTTCTGACACACAACAGTTCACCTGAACTATTACATGGAAATCTCTGCCACCAAGGGAAGATCTTGCATTTCTTCACACACCCAGGTCTGCTCCAAGAGGACTCCTTTGACTGTGGGCCTCTCTGGAGCCTCTCTAAGGCAGAGTTTCTCAGCCTCTCAACAATGGGGCTGGTGAGTTCTTTGTCGTGGGGGCTGTCCTGTGCGCTGCAGCGTGTTTTGCAGCATCCTTGGCCTCTCCCCTTTATGCGCGACTAGCATCCGCATCTCGCCCTCCCCTCTGCAGTTGTGACAATCAGAAAGGTCTGCAGACATTGCCAAATGTCCTCTGGGGGACAAAATTGTCCCCAGTTGAGAACCATTGATTCAAGAGTTTATGTTTTAGATTCATAAAATGTCAGGATTTGAATAAGAATGGAGAATATAAGCTCTACTTTGAGACAGAATTTATTAAAAGAATTAGGTTGATAGGGTAGCAACCTGAAACAGCTTTGGAGACCAGGGAAGTAGACGAAAGCACAGCAGAGCTAGTACCAAGCGTGCAGGACCCAAAGGCAGGGGTGAGGGAGAGCCTGGCGCCTGATTAGGAAAGACCGGGAGTTACCAAATGAACAAAATTAAGGAATGAACTTAGGCTCAGGAGACTAACAGTCCACCCAAAGGACAGGCGATATAATTGCTGAATTCTTACTCTGTTACTTTTATATTGAATTATTTCATGTGAAGATGTATTTTGTTATTTCATTCAACTTACGTTAATAAAGGATATTTCATATTTTAAGGGACACATGTTCAGCCATGCTCTGCTTTCTTTTTAATATTCCAAACTAGGAAAACCTGATTACTTGAGGTAAGACTCAATTTTGCCATCTGGTGTTACAAACCTTAAACTGCAGGAGAAAGGATCCTGAGAAAGTTCTTTGGGGGCCTAAGAGGCAGCTTTACTCCTTTCAGAGACAAAAAAAACACAAGGTTGTATGGATGACAGCTTAGCATGCCACTGTTCTCAGTGATAATTCTGTCTTAAGAGTATTTTCACTAATTTTAAGTCTCTTGTGGCAAGGACGATATCTCATTTGCCTTTGTCTCCCTCGCACCGTCCTTGGAATGTGGTAGGCTTAATAAGTGTCCGCTGAATAAATGGATGAATGCATACAATTTGAGACTCAAAGAAATGGGTCCCCCATTTCATGCACGGACAGGTACGCTGAGGTGGGCAGTGGTAGGACAAGGGAAGAAGCTTCATAGCATTCAAGTAGTTTCTGTGCCATCATTGGGAAGCGATCCTTATAGAATAGACCTACGTAGTATTGTGGGCCCAACATTCCAGCATGGTCCGCAACACTTGTCATCATCCTTACAAAGAACATTAACCAGGACTGTGCGTGTTCTCCAGTGCGCTCTCGTCTCTGGGCCACAGCCGCTTTCCTCCTACCTCCAGCGACATCAAGAAGCCTTCATTCTCATTCTGCAACCTCTGAGGCCCACAAGTTGCATTTGTGCATCAATGTAGCCAAATTCAGTGATAGGAACTGGAGAGTTTAAGTTTTCTTAGACCCTGTTCACTCTTGAATTTGCATGTTGAAATAAAGATGTAGAAATATCCACTGCAGACATTCCCCTCTATTTCACAATGAGGTTGAGTGCCATGAGATTTATAGCTTGAGAATGCAGCGCACAGATTTGTAAAATCTCATGGAGTTTTGCCAGAATGGAAGGAAAAGAATCAGGGACATTCCTCTGCTTTTAAGTATTTATTTTATAGATTGGCGAAATGATAATAATTTTCATTCTTTTTTTCACTCGTTCTTTCTGTAAATATGTACTAACTGAGTGGTTATTCTGAGTAGAGGACTGTGATAGCAGACTTTAAAGGCCTAAATGTGAGGAAGACAGAATCTCTTTCCTCCAAGAGTTTAATCCAGTTGGGATGACTTAGAAGAGACAAGGCACACTTCTTTTCTGTTTCTTAAGAAAAAAGTAAAGAAAGAAAAGAATGTAAGAATTCAGTAAAAATGCAACTGGTGCAGCTTTCTAAGCCTCTTACTGTATTCTGTGATTCTGGTCCTACGCCGAAGATGTGTAGTTGGTGTAATGAAGTGAGAACTAGTAGAGTGCATCCTCATTGTTCATCTTGTTGTTCATCATTTCTTAATTCATTCTTGGGAGTAAATGAATTTTAATAGGTGTTCCTTTAACTGTGCAAAGTTAAAAAAGTTAAACTTAAGTGCTTTCACGCTCTTACTATCCTTTCATCGAGGGAGGAAGGTGGAAGAGAGAAATATTTTTGTCTTTCTTTAAAGGGGAGATTTTGACTGTGGTTGCAAATAAATGCATAACTATTGGAAACATCCAGAGGATTTGGGTTGAGGGGGCTGGACAGAGAGAGAGAGATTGATTCTGAAAGAAAACTGACAGAGCCCCTGGGCATGAAATACTCCCATGCAGCTGATTAAAGCACTTGGCAGTAAATGGCCAATTAACACACGTGATTTCACAGTATTTTGAAGCAGGAGGGCAGGTGTTGCTATTCTCCTTTTACAGAGGAGGAAACTGAAGTTTATAGGTAATAATTGACTTGTCCAAAATATAAAAGTGGTAAGTATAGAAACTAAGTCTTCTGATTCCAGATTTGCTATTTTCCCCAACTTTACCAGGATCCACCCTACAGCTGGGAGTAAACAGAGACAGTGGAGAGAGCGGAGGTGTCTCTCATTGTTCTTTGTTTACCATCCCTCATAAACTCATCCACTCTTTCAGCAAGTACTTATTGTGTGTCTAACACACACAGGGCCGTATAAAAAACAAACATCCCACTCTGAGGATGGAGGTGAGGCAAAAGGGAGTAAAAGTTGTCCCTGTACTAAAGGAGCCCTGGAAGGTTCTCCCAGAACCACCCTCTTACTCTCTATATTCCAAACTGCCTCATTCTCCAATACGTTAAGTGTACCATCCTTCCCAAGCTCTTGGTCAATACCTAGACATTTTCTTGTTTTTTATTTTATACCTGCACCAAAGGGTCATTAGATATTTCTCCAGGTTTCTCTAATTTACTAATGCAGACAGTGCAGTCTTCATGACTGCATGTTTTAATTTCTTAATAGTCTCCTGAGCAACTGCTCCTAATCCAGAGTACTGGCATGCATCACTTAACAACGGGATACGTTCTAAGAAATGCATTGTTAGGTGATTTCGTCATTGTGCAAACACCATAGAGTGTACTTACACAAACCTAGATGGTATAGCCTACTACATGCCTAAGCTATATGGTACTAATTTTTTGGGACCACTGTTGTATATGCAGTCTATTGTTGGCTGAAATGTTGTTATGCATCACATGACTGTACTTGGCATGAAGTCCTAGAGCCATTTTTTATGAACGTATTTAACAATCTTCCATTGCCCTAAGAATATGTAATGTCTCCTTTTCCACATCCCATCTATATTAGTCAGGGTTCTCCAGAGAAACAGAATCAAAAGGATATATACAAATATCTGCAAGAGGAGATTTATTACGTTAATTGGCTCACACAGTTATGGAGGCTGAGAAGTCCCATGATCTACCATCTGCCAGCTGGAGAACCAAGAAAGCTAGCTGGTGGTATAATTCAGTCGGAGCCCAAAGGCCTGAGGACCAGGAGCTCCAATATTGAAAAGCAGGAGAATGTGGATGTCTTAGTTCAAGAAGAGAGAGAGTATTCACTTTCTTCCATTTTTCTGTTGTATTTGGGCCCTCAACAGATTGGATGATGCCCACCCACATGGTCAAGGTGGATCTTCTTTATTCGGTCTACTGAGTAACGCTAATCTCTTCCAGAAACACCTCAAAGACACATTCAGAAATAGTGTTTTACCACCTATCTGGACATCTCTTAGCCTAGTCAAGTTGATACATAAAATTAACCAACACACCATTTTATTCTAACTCCAGCCTAGCATGACAGACTCTGTGTTGTCCAGCTGCCTCTTCTTCCTTCTAAGGCCAACCCAGCATAATTCCTCCATTTCCTCCAGACTCTTTATCATCCACTACAGGCACACACGCATGCACACACACACACACATGCATGCACATGCCCCCCCCCCCCACACTATTCTTCTCTCTTGGAATTCTTCCTTAAAAGCAAAAAATCATATTAATAATACCAATTGCAAAGGACTGTTAAAAGGATTAAACAATATAACACATAAAATGCTCTGCCTGGCACAGAATAAACTTTAATAAGAAACTAAACTATTAATTTGTGCTCATCCACACCCTAAAACTCAGTCCCCATCAACCACTCTTTTGCTTTGGGTAAAGTCCTTAGAACTTAAATGATCATTTATACAGTATTATCTTGTAATTGTCAGATTTCTTAGGTTTGCTTGTTTGTTTACTATCTTTACTTTTTCTCCTCAATTAGATTGTAAACTTATTTAGATCAAGAACCATATTTGTGTGTATGTGTGTGTGTGCGAGTAATTTATAGCACCTATTATAGTGCTGTGGATACTATAGAATTAAATGAATAACTGTTACCACTTGGCAAATGGAAGAAATAATCATTTTGATTGAATGAATAAAGGAGATCCTGGAGATGAGTCACCTGTTGATCATTCTTTAGAGTGCAGAGCTGCCTCTGAAGGCCTCTTTGTAACCATTTGCACCTTTTCCAGCTATGGTTTTTGATTCCTTCCTCTCCTTCAACTCCCATATCCAGTCAATCCTTAACATTTTGTCAGTTCCATTTTCCTTTTCAGTCCTGAATCCATATTTCCATTAGTCCATGCCATCATCACTTCTTGCTCAGATTCATAGTCCACAGGGCAACCTCGATGGATCTTTGTAAAGCACAGTGATGATTATGCCACTCTCTGCTCAAAATCCTTTATTGGCTCCCCACTGCCCTGGGGAGAAAGTCCAAATTGTTCAACATGGCTGTCTTAGTTTGAATTCTCCAGAGAGCAAAGCCTGAGCCATGGATTTGGATGGTGGTGGTTTATTTTGGAGGTGATCCCAGGGAGTGGAGTGAAGAAACCAGGAGAGTGAGATCGAGAAAAGAGAAAAGTTAATTCAGCCGTTGTTATTTAGCAGCTTCCTGTGGTGGGTAACTGGGGCTCAATCTCTTGGGACCATCTGAACATCCACGGAGTGTCCTTCTCAGAATTGTCGCATAAGGATGGGATTGGGCATGTATCTGCTGACTCTGTTTCCACAGGTTGGAGGGCTGTACCGGGAGCTGGGCTTCCCACTCCCCCCAGACTTCTAGCTGCTCCTCAGCTCCAGAGAAGGCCTTGGGGCAGAACACACACTTAGGCAGGGTAAACACCCCACACTCCAGCCATACTGATTTTCCTGGACTTGCTCGGATGTGCCATGCTTTCTCCTGTCTTGCTCATCATACATCTTATCCCTCTGTTTGGAATGCCTTTCTCCTCCATGACTTCTGCTTTCCTTTAGGTTTTAGGTTAGATATTGCCTTCTCCAGGAAATCTTCCATGACTAATATCCCCACTCCCTGCCATGTGCCCATAAGAAGGAATTTGTTCCTCTTCTTGTGTGTTTCCATAACACATACTTTTTCATTACAGTTATCACTCTGCGTTGTCATTATGGTCTCCTTGAAGACTGAAAGTTACTTGAGGGCAGGAACTGTGTCTTTTCTACCATTATATCTGCAGATTCTAGCAAAGTAGCTGGAACACAGTGGGTGTTCAATAAATATTGTGGAATGAAGAATAAATGAACCAAGATATAGTCTTGACTGTCTTCTAATATGTTAGTACTCATTAGAATAAGCAACTCAAAACCCAAACTGGCTTAATCAAAAAGATTATTCAATAGCTTACTTAACTGAAAAATCCAGGGGCGGGGCTAGCTTAATAAGGACTCTAACATTGTCCTTGGGATATGGCCCCTTTTCAGAAGGTGTAAATGGGAGATGGGTGGGCTGAAGGACTACTGTCTTAGACTTGGTTCCTAAGAAGCAGAAATTGTGGTAAGGATTCTTGGGCAAATGATTTATTGGGGGAATGCTCTTAGGAGAAGGGGGCTGAGGAAAGCAGGATAGGGCAGGAGGAAAACCTAAGCCAGGATTGGTCTCAGCAGGAGACCGGCTATAGTTTAATCCCACAGGAAGCCCTGGACATGAAGTGCAGCAGAAGTTAGTTCCGCATGAAGGCAAGAGGGATGACCTTTTGTATCCCATGTCAACTAATTAGTCCTTGGTGGTAGGCTGCCTCTTGTGGTGGGCGATGATGGGGAGGTGGGTCCTAAACTTCTGTCTGGATGGCTCCTGTTTGGTCCAGGGCATCTTTCCTGGAGAATGAAGCTGAGAACTGTTAGCATCTAGGAGGTGGGGACATTGGCTTGGTTACAGGGGTCTGGGCAATAGTGCCCAGTAAAGAGGAAATGAAGATTCAGCTCCTGTGGAATTGTATGTACTGAGACTGAGGGAAGGTGACTCTACCAAGGAAAATCTGGGGCTTGGTACCCAAAGAAGGGGAGGCAGATGCTGGATGGTCAAAGAGCAGCTTGTGTACCGCATCCTTTGAGCAACAATATTCTCTGTCTGTTAGAGATGACTTCTGGTCTCCTGTTATCAGCATGGCTCTGAAAAGACATATTGATAGTTTTAAAAAAGATTTGGAATTTCTCTGGATAAATTTGTTCTGTTAGTTCCCTGTATTGTCGTTTTATTTGGTTAACCACTTGAATGGCTAAGTATTTGATGCCAGTGAACAGGGTAGGAAGAAAAGTAAACACTGTAAATGGGCAGTGAGGAGGGAAAATAAGAACACAGTCTCTGAGAGAGAAAATTCCACACTTTTAGCTTCTTTGCTTTTTGGGTAGGGAGAGATAAAGAAAAACTTACTCCTAAATTCTACAATCAAACCATCTTAGGCCTTGTTGTACTTCATATCATCAGTTGGAGGATCTGAGAAGAAATCTTTAAAAACCAATCAGAACGTTTTTAGCTGAGAAGGAATCTGAAGTTTCTAGTTTACCTAGGAGCCATGAGAAGTTCACAATATTTGACTGACCTAGAATATTAAGAAGGCATGCCACCCAATCTTTTTCGTTTTTGTCCTTTAGTTTCCCTTAATTAGCTCTAGGTAGTAGACCCTAACATATCTGGAAGATGCAACATTCAGACATTGAATCACTTTCTTTCAGAGTCCCTCACCTCCTTCAAGCATCGCACTGGATTTAAACAATCATGCATTTTAGTGGTGGCTCTGTTCAGATTTCAACTTGAATATATGTCTGTAATAGTTTCTGAACTTGAGTTAATGTCTTAAAGGGACAACTATAGAAAAATCCCTTAATTTGGAGTTCTGTTTGAGTTTGATTATTAAGTATGATGAGAGTAGCTCTCTATTAGTCTAAGAAAGACCCTCTGCCGTGGAAACCTCTGTCATGTGAAAGTACTAAGGCTATTGTACTTTACTGGCAAGAATAGTGTACAGTTCCCCTTCCATGACGAAGTTTACTCTCACTGACCACCAGTAAAGAGTCTGCAATTACATAAAACCTCTAACTGAAGAGAAGTGTAAACTTGACTTTAGATAAATGTTGCTAGTCATTGTTCATTATTCACAAACATTATTCCTAAGTTGAACCATAGCCTGATGTGGTCTATTGAATTGTTCTGATCCTGTTCTTTCAATGGTGTGTCCTCCTGCCCTGTCCCCAGATTTAATCACTCTTCAAACCGTAATTTAAAGCCCCTCTCATGCTGTAGGTGCGATTGTTGAGAGACTCCTGGAATCAGGCTCAGTGGGCTGTATCATGAGTGTACACGAACAGTGGACTGGCTATACTTTGCTGGTTACAGAGACCACTGCTTGTGGCTGTGCACGTCTCCCTCAGGTACTGGGGCGTGATATAAAGCTAGGTTTCTCAAAATTTAGTTATTGACCGTCTTCACAATTTTTGTCATACCAGTGTATTGCCTATGCAATCTTTAATTTAAAATTTTCCCTTAAATTAACTCATATTTAAAAAATTTATGTACTACTCTAGCCTCATATTAAATAATAATATCTGTATATGAGAGATTTGATGTGCCATTTGAATGCTTTATTTCATTAGATCTATAATACACATTTTTTTCACATTTTTAGCATATCCGAAGTCATGATGTATCTTACGATGGATGCAAATGACCATCTTTGCACTTCCTATTGACCAGGCAGCAGTCAGGATGGAACTGTCACTGCCTGACACCTTCTGGTGAGAAGAAGACGATACCAGATAAAAACTTGAAGAATGGATCAGTGGCATGGATGAAAATCCCCAAAACAATGGGGAACACCTTTGAGGAAATGCGGATTCATGATCAACGATATCATGTGCCAAAACATGGGCATTATTGACCTCGAGTTTAAAAGTAATTCTGAAGAATTGGACACTTGATTGAAAGGAAACTTAAGGAATATTTCAGCCAATTATATTTGCTTATCTGTTCCCTTTTACGTATGCCCAAATGTAATTTATTTTAAAATGCCATGTCCAAAGAAGCTTAAAAGAGTTCTTTCAGTAAGAATAAAATAGATATGTTACTTGATAAGAAAACTTTGCATCATAGCTGTGTTCTTTTTCCCTTAGCAGTACATAAACACTGGTGTATATTGCAATTGAAAGTCTCTTTTGACAATTTGATGAAATATTGTATTATTTTTCTAATATACATTAAAATAAAAACAAAACCATCCATGTACAACCTAAAAGCTGCTCAGGTACCCCCAGCAGTGCATGGGCTGTGTTTGGGGTAATGTTAGTGTAGTGATTAAGTGGGGTCAGGTGGAATCTGGCCCTGTTCACTTATTAGTTGTGTGATTTGGGCAACTTACTTACATTCCAGTGGTTTTTATCTTCTAAATGGGTGTCTTGAGTGGATGCCCTCAGAAGCAGACCCTGAGACAAAATGTGAGTGTAAATGGTATTTGGGATCCTAGGAAGAACAGATAGTGGGGAAGTGAGATGAGAAAAGGGAAATCAATGCAGGTGTGTCCATGAGCAGGTCACCACTGTGGGCAACTGAGACTGGATCCCACTGGGATCCTCTGAACCTGGCATGTGTAGCACATGCCTCAGAGTTAACTCATCCAAGAGACGAGGAGACCAGCCTCTTTATTTATCAAGTACTGTTCTGTATTGAGTGAGGGCCCCTCCCAGGGATGTTCACTCTGTAGAATTCCTGGCCTGCCCCATGCACCTGCAGCCAGAAGAAATACTGAGGCAGAGAACTGCTGGTGGAAGCTGTGACATCTATGACAAGAGTGAGTGCTGAGGGAATCCAGGCAGGGCATCAACAACATTCCCTCCAATGGGAATAGTGACATTACCACAGGGCCCTAACAGATATCCTTACAAGATACCTTCCATTTGTCTCTGCCTTAGTGAAGATGTATCAGGATGTTTGTGTTTCTCAGGGGACGAGGAAGTGAACGAAGAAAAGTCCTGACATTCCCTTCCTGTGAGAGACTCCCCAAATTTGCTCCAAGGTAGTGCTGTGCTCAAGCCGAGCCACAGATCTGTGGGAGTGAAGATGTTTAAGGGTCACGTGTTCGAATGTTGCACAGGAGGAGAGATTGCTGGGATTAAGGATCCGGAATCCTTAACCAGCTCTTGACTACACCTGTAAGTTCTTGAGGGAGCTCTGAGGAGGGGAGACTTAGGGGGCCTTTGACGCTGGGTCCCTGGTTCTGAGGAGCCGCGTACTAGAGGTCACACTGCCTGGATTTGAATCCAGGCTCCATAGCTTCCTAACTTTGTGTCCTCAGACAGGTTATATAAACCCATTGAACCTCAGTTTTTGCATCTGTGAGGAACATGCACTAACAGCACTTACCTCCTAGGGCTGTGGTGAGGAGTCAATAAGAAAATGACTGTAAAATGGCACCGTTCCTGGCACAGTCAGTGCTTGGTACATGTTAACTCCTGTGCTGCAGCTGCTGCTGCTGCTGCTGTTATTATTATGATTTGCCTAATCAGACTTGAGTGGCTTGTACTAGAAACAGAACCCTTATCCCTAAATCCAGACCCTAAGCTTGTGTTTGTGCTTTTAGCCCTCCTATAATGAGGAGAGAACCTCAAAGAAAAGTAACCATAGTCTCCGCCCTTGGAGTTTTTGCCCTGGGGCAGAGTTGATCACCTCACGCTTTGGTCTTCCATGGTGGGGACATCTCCTGAGAGAGAAGCTTCCTCAAGTCTTTGACACCTCACAAGCCCCACGGAAGTTACATTCTCCAAATAGCCAGACCACAGAGGCCTTTTTACACAGAAACCAAAGCTTCAGCCTCTTTGCTCAGCTTCTCTAAAGCCCTGCTCCCCAGCCCTGCTGCTCGACTGCGTCCTTGGCTATGATCCTCTCTGAGTTTCTTCCTAGGTGGTGGGCAGGAAGGAGGGAGAAAGAGGTATGAGGAGAGGAAACCTGAGCTCTTCCTAGGGTCCATGATACTGGAGAACCTTTGTAATGCAAACTTGGACATTACTTCCAGTTTGTAAAGGGCTTCATCAATATTTCTTACAAATGTTACTGAATACTAAAAAGCATAACAGAGGTTCCTTGTAAAAGATATGAAATACATGTGGCCCACCAGCATACAAATTTATGCATACAATTCATACATATTCATGAATGCATTTCTAGTAACCCAAGGAATATTAGCAGTAGATTAATTTGGGTAGGGATAGGGCATTTCATGAATTAGTCTGAGAGTTGGGGCTAAAAACAGGAAAAGGAGAAGGGAAGTACATGGAAAGGGAACATCTTCCAAGTCCAGTTGGTTTATGTATGTTCTCTAAAAGAACATTCGAGAATTAATTTATAAAAGAGGTATTATTGTTGCCATGGGCCTGATGTCTAACATCACATACAATAAGCAGCAGAGTTCACCTTCAAACTGTCTGATTTTCAAGCCCATATCATGCCCATTAGCACCATGCTCTAGTTTCCTTTAAATAGTAAAAAACTTGTGATCAAGGTAGATGGAGCTTTCATGTCAGTAAGCTGCACTGAGATAACCTGGAATGCCCATTATCACTTTGCTGACTCAACAGCATTCCGCAAGTTCTGGCCCCGCCTTTCCTACCCAGACTCTTATTCCACCAGACCACAGTGGAGGCTCCATTCCAGTGAGGCCGCACTCCAGCTGCAGAACAGGCCCACCCCTTGCCTGTGCTGTTTCTCACATCTGAGACACCCTCTTCCTACCAATTAAACAACAGGTGCTTCCCTCTCCTTTTCTAGTTAAATCTTTCCACCTTCACCCCTCATTTTGGCAGTTAGACCTGCAATTTTTGTCCCTAGGTCAGATGGCATAAGTCAATACTTGGGATTTGTTTCAAAAGCCTAGCTCTGGGAAGAAACAAGATATTTAGACAACTGCATGATAAGTGGGTTGCAAAACTGAACATAGATAAAGGTTCCCAGGGGTGAGGAGGAAAGCAGGGGAGAAGAGGAGGGGTAGAGGTTTTGTGGAGGTGGGGCCCTAGGCAGCCCACCTTCCGCAGGCTGAGTGTCAGGGCTGAGGTGTGTTCATGGAATCTCAATTTGTTTGGGGAATTTGAGAGCAGAGATGGCCCGTGCCCCTAGACTGGATTTGTCTGTGCTCCCACTTGATATGGGGCAGTATAGTGATGCCCTGTGCTGAGAGGAGCCCCGAAGCAGTCCCTGCCGCTCAGAGTGTGCGGGGTAAGTAGGTGTTCCTTCCAGAGCAGTCAGGGCAGGACGTCCAGAGAGCCATTGATTCAAGGAAGCATGGAGCTGGGAACATGGAGGACACAGCTTTGTGCTGTGTGGACTGATAACCCAAGTCCCGAAGGGAAGGAGGACATCTAGGCAGATGCCAGTGTAGGTGGAGGATGAGACCCGATGCACTCCTGTCCCCAGGCCTGAACACCATGAAAGACCCTCCTCACCCAACTCAATTTAGACCCTGTGGGTGGAGGTAGATTAAGGTTCTGGCTCTCAAATGGGGCTCAAAACCAAAATTAAGTTAAGTTTAAAGAAAAACACCTGAGTTTGTGAGACGATATTGGGAGATAATTGAAACAGGTTGGTGAAGTTGAAGGATGGCCACTCCAGGCCCATGATGGGCCAGCTCCTCTTTTATGCTTTTTCAGACGGGAATCACTTCTTGAATACGGGAAACCTTCTACTCTTTACAAGGCTTGAGGCAACTTGATGCACAGGAGGGCACACACAGTAACTCCTGGCATTGTCGTGGGTGGCAGATGGGGTCAGGGGTACTTTAGAGACAACTTCACTAGCTTGGCAATCAAGTGGAAATTTGCCTGGAGACATTCGCATCCAGCCTCAGGGGAGAGAGTGGGGAGAATGACCGGAGACGCAGTTCACTAGTGTGGCTCAAGCAGAAAGGTTGGCGGGCGAGTTTACAAGTGAAAAACATTCACAAGGAATTGAACAAACATAAATTAAAACAACAGTTACCATTTTATGATGATCAGATTGGCAAAGATAAGAAAAGAGAGACAACACCTAGTGCTGGTGAGGAAAGCTGGTGGGAGGATAAATTGTTCAGTTCCTTCTGGAGGGCAGAAGGATCAACATGTAAACTGTTTGTTTTCTTTTGAGTCAGCAATTCTAGGAATTTATACAAAGGGAAGGATCAGACAAGTATGGAAATGTGTGTATCTCAGGGAGTTGATCCCAGCTTTGTTTACAATAGTGAAACATTGGAAACCACAAACATATTAATAAAGAGGAAAGTGAATAAATTAAGGAACATCCATATAAGCACTAATCAGTAATCTATATGCAAATAAATCCAGAGATGTTATGTAGACATTGCCATGATTAAATTTATTAGCAGATTTACATTTGTTATCATGGTATGGTGTTTAAGGTATGTTGTAAAGTAATAAAACCAGCTTAGAATCAGCATATTTGGTATGAATGAATTAAAAATATGCATAGAGATAAGAAGCTGAGGATCTAATGTATAGCATGGTGATTATAATTAATAATACAATATTATATACTTGAAAGTTATTGAGAGTCAATCTTAAACATTCTCACCATGCGCACACACACACACACACACACACATACATACACACACATACACAAAGAGTTACCTACGTAAACTATGTGAGGTGATGGATGTGTTAATTATCTTGATCTTGGTAATCATTCTACCATATACACGTACATCAAATCATCACAGTATATATCTTAAATATATACAATTATTTTTGTCAATTATTCCTCAATAAAGTTAAAAAATAAGCATAGAGAAAAGTCTGCAGGTCATTACACCAAGATATTAAAGGGAAATAAAAGAAAAAATAAACAAATAGGACTACATCAAACTAAAACGCTTCTGCATGGCAAAGGAAACCATCAACAAGACGAAAAGACAACCTACCAGTTGTGAGAAGATATTTGTAAATCATATATCTGATAAGGGGTTAATTTCCAAAATAGATAAAGAACTCACACAACTCAACAAGAAAAAAACAAACAACCTGATTAAAAAATGGGCAGAAGATCTGAACAGACATTTTTCCAAAGAAGATATACAGATGGCCAACAGGCACATGAAAAGATACTCAACATCACTAATTATTAGGGAAATGCAAATCAAAACTACAATGAGATATGACCTCACACCTGTCAGAATGGCTATTATTAAAAAAACAAGAAATAGCACTTACTTGCAACCAAAGTAAGTGTTTGGTTGCAACACCAAAGTGTTGGAGAGGATGTGGAGAAAAGGGAACCCTCACACACTGCTGGTGGGAATATAAACTGGTGCAGCCACAATGGAAACCAGTATGGAGAGTCCTCAAAAATTAAAAATAGAGCTACCATGTGATCCAGCTATCCCACTTCTGGGTATTTATCCAAAGAATACAAAAACACTAATTTGAAAAGATACATGCACCCCTACGTTCATTGCAGCGTTATGCACAATAACCAAGACTTGGAAACAACCTAAGTGCCCATCAATGGGTGAATGGATAAAGAAGATGTGGTGTCTATATATACAATGGAATATGACTCAGTCATAAAAAAGGAAATCTTGGGCCCAGCCCTTTGGCTGAGTGGTTAAGCTCTGCACATTCCACTTTGGCTGCCCATGTTTGGATCCTGAGTGCAGACCTGCTCCACTCACCAGCCATGCTGTGGTGGTGTCCCACACACAAAATAAATAGAGGAGGATTGGCACAGATGTTAGCTCAGGGCTAATCTTCCTCGAGCAAAAAAAGAGGAAGATTGGCAATGGATGTTGGCTCAGGATGAATCTTTCTCAGCAAAAAAAAGAAAAAAATCCTTGCCATTTGCAACAATATGGACTGCCTTGATGGTATTATGCTAAGCAAAATAAGTCAGATGGAGAAAACCAAATAGTGTATGAGCTCATTCATATGAGAAGAAAGATAAAAACAACAACAACAAACAGATGTATAGACAGAGAGAACAGATTAGTGGTTACCAGAGGGCAAGAGGGGGTGAGGGGAGGGTGAAAGGGGTAAAAGGGCACATAAAAAAGTTATATATATGCATAGGGAAAATTCTGGAGGTCATTACACCAAAATGTTAAAGGTAGGTGTTTTGGGGGCAGTGGTAATATTGAAACAGTTAAAGTGATTTTTACTTTCTCCTTTTCACCTTAATGAATTATCTGAAAAACTTTTTTAGACCGAGCATGAATGATATGTCTATATTTATTTAAGCACCTGGGGGTGTTGGAGCAGGTGACCTCCAAGGTCCCTCTCTCCCTGCCGTGCCAAGCTTTCCCTCCCTCACACAATATTTTCTCTCTTCTCTGAACTCCCAGGGCAGTTAAAACCCAAGTTCTGCCCAAGGTAGGGCTTCAATAAAGCCGTTTCGTTAAAGATACTGTTGGTGATGAATCTGTCTTGTGCTGTTTCTCCAGCAGTTTTGTGAATTCAACTAGATTCTAAATTATTTCAGGGCAGGAACCAAGCATTACAATGACGGTTTTCTATGAGCCACTACTCCTATACACTTCTGAGACCTAGAAGGCAATAAATAAGCCTTTGTGGATTGAGTTGGGTGTAGACAGGTTGTGGAGGGAAAAGACCCTCTTAGATTTAGAAGGCATTTCTCAGATGGGGCCAGCAGATCTGGAGCTGCTACAGGGTCAACGCCAGGCACGTGGTGATGGTCAGAACCGCAGAGCAGCAAGGATAAGATAAAGCGCCAACAAGCACTCTGTCCTGGGATCCTTCTCTTCCCTCCTTCCATGTAGCAAATGCGGAAGCTGTTTTGGCACTGCCTGGGAAAACTGGTCCTGTGGAATGCTGAACATCCGTCTGGTTCTGCTTGTGGTATTGACCTCTTATTCTGGGGTAGGAGAGCCAGCAGGGGCTGCGTCACCCTTGAGCATGATTCAAGGGTAAAATCTGAAAACCAATGGTCTGAATTTCATATGCTCCCTAACTCTTGATAAGCAAACCGAACTGAAAACTTTGGTTGCAAGTAAGTGTACCGTGGAGAAAGAAAGAGAAAAAGAAAGCGAAAACTGAAAATATAAGAGGAAATAAAGGAAAGAACGAGAATAGGAAGGAAGGGAAGACTGAAGGAAGGAAGGAGGGACCAAAGGAACAAAGGAATGAAGGAAGGCAAGAAATAAGAAAAAATTTGGAATAAAAATGATCTAGGAACTTTTGCAGATACCATCTCTGAAAGAAGTTGTAAAGACTTGTTTCTTTTCTTTTCTTTTCTTTTCCTTTTTCTGGTGAGGGAACTTGGCCCTGAGCTAACATCTGTTGCCAATCTTCCTCGTTTTTGCTTGAGGATGGTGGTCTCTGAGCTAACACGTGTGCCAATCTTCCTCTACTTTGTATACGGGATGCAGCCACAGCACGGCTTGATGAGTGAGGCTAGGTCTGCACGCAGGATCTGGGCCAGCAAAGCCTGGGCCACCGAAGCAGAGTGAGTGAACTTGACCACTATGCCACCAGGCTGGCCCTGTAAATATTCTGAAAGCCTTGCTCTTCTTGCAGTGCTTTAGGGAGCTTTGGGGGCCCTGGAAACACAAAAAACCAGGAGTCAGAAAGACTAGGTGGAGGGCTAGCTCTGTTAGTAACCCATTGTGTGACTTTGGCCAATGCAACCTCTCTGGGCCTCCTCTTGAAAACATGGGCATGAGCTAGGAGATTGCAAAGTTTCCTTCCAGCTCTCACATTCCATGGCTTACAAATTATAAAAGCATGCATCCTGAAGTGAGAGAGCCACGATTTGTTTGTGGTGACTGTGTGACAAACTTCCCACCCATTCCATGCTCCACTTGCCTTTGTTTCTGCCCTGTGCTCTGACGGGTGAGTGTCAGAAGACGTTCTCACAGCTCCTCACAAAAATGGGGCCTGCCCCCATGAAAACAAAGGTGAGTACCAATTTTCTTTGTTCCCTTAAGATCTGGCTAAAGGATTGCCCTAAAATTTTCAGTTGAATTATAGAAGTGATAAGGCCCCAAATCCTTTACTTAGTGATGTTTAGATTTGAGAGATATTCAACTTTTTATCTGAGTTCCCCAGCATCCATAAAAAATCTGGGTGGTATTTGGCTCTTAGTAAGTCTACAAAAATGTTACCCTGTGGCTGTTATCTCTCAGGACTAGGGTAAGACAGCAGTTGTGGAGCCTCACTGAAAAAAACATTACTGAGATGCACCATGCATATAGGAAAGATAGAACATGAATTAAGTACATTCGTCATAAATATAAAATGAGGTATTTTACGTTTGTTCACATCTATGTAATTACTATCCAGATTAAGATGTGGAACATCCTGGCACCTCAGAACATTTTCTCATTCCCTTTTTAATCAATTACGCCCTCCCCTTCAGCCCCCACCTACAGAGGACAGCTATTTTGGTTCTATCACCATCGATTGGTTTTGTCTGTTCTTCAGTTTCATATAATGGACTCATGTGTATGTACATTTTGGGTCTGATGGGAGAGGTCCTTCAATTCACATCACTGCAACCCCTTATTTTACTGTCTGGTCTCTGCCTCTTTTTAACCACTGTAGACAGGGCCACCAGCACAATTCCTGACATAAAGGACCTGTCTGGCTGCTTTATGTACTGTTACATGCAACTGTACAATGTTACTCAGATGACTTAAACTCATGTCAAGAATTTCCAGCCTCTTTGATCAGGTTCCACAGAATTAGGGAATAAAAGGTGAATCCCAGGAAATACACCTTGTCTAAAATTGGTGAACCAGGCTCAGAGGGGATCTATCGTAATTGTGTAAAGGGGGTAAATTGTTCCCAAGGATACTTTTTTTTTGGTAAGGAAGATTGGCCCTGAGCTAACATCTGTGCCAATCCTCCTCTGTTTTGTATGTGGGTTGCCACCACAGCATGGTTTGATGAGTGGTGCATAGGTCCACACCTACGATCTGAACCAGTGAACCCTGGGCTGCCAAAGTGGAACACGACCTTAACCACTATGCCACCAGGCCAGCCCCCAAGCATACTTTTTAAAAGGCATAATAAGAGGGAGCATCTCCCTTCTGAACAATGAACCAAGTAAATGCCTACTTCATTTGATTTACAGGTCTACCCAGAAATGCAAACAGCCTGCTATTCAGCATAGTGTCACTAGATGGGGATGTTGAGTCAATCATCACTTGCAAGCTCTCTTTATCTCAGGTTTTCTTTATTTGAATCTGTTTTACCAAGGGTCTGAATATACATATAATGCAAGTTTACAATTTTGGCATTTCATGGTTTTTGCTGAACTTTTTGGGGATGGTAATTTGGAGTAAAATGGATTTAGTTTTAAATGTATTAGCTTAATTAATTTCTCATCTGGGGTCCCAGGGAGGTGGAAGCGCCCCTAATGTGCAGGCTGCGTGCTATTAATCTGGTGTTTACTTCTGACAGAAGCCACCAGTGTTGATTCACATTGCCCCCACAGGGTGTGGCTGGTTGTGGAGACCGTCATTAAACCTTATAACTGATTAAAAGAGGAAATCCTCACTTCAAATTGCTCTACAGCAGCCAACAAGTGAACTCAACTGTTTTATTTCCATAGGATAAGCACTTTCAATCTCTTTATGTAGAAAACTGTAGTAGTGAAAGCTAATGCTTTTAGTTCTTCTTTATTCTGAAAGGAATTCCAAAGTAATTTTTATATTTAATCACAATTTGACCTTATAGAGAAATCTAGAAGTATGAGGTAAATACCTTTGCTTTCTCCTTTATTTGTCAAGTCAGTCACATCATTCAGGAACAAAATCCTCAGTTTGCTGAAAACAATGACTGAAGCAGCTTGTCTTCTGTATAAGTTTCGAGCAAACTCAGGAGCTGGACAGTTTGGTCTATAACGTGTTGACCTCCTCTCTGGGGACAATGTGACCATTTAACTTTGGCTACCATCTGAAAGGAGTTGAGTGTCTCAGCTCATTTCATAAAAAGCACAAATAAAGCCCACAGAATAAAACATGCAGTTTGGGATTATTGCCAGTCTCTGTTTAGAAGGTGCCAGAACTACACTTCTGAAAACTAAATTCCTGTTCCACATAGATAGAGATTCTCGTATTTCCAGATGGGTCCAATTGGAGGGGAAGGAAGGAAGAAAGAGAAAAGAAAACTGTAAACCAGGTGGCATCGTGCTGGAGGAAATGACTCTGGTGACCCCAGCTGAAGGCCCTGCAGGCCCGAGGACCCCACAGTCACCTGGGCGGGACGTGTGAACCTGCAGGATTTAAAGTCTCAGGGACAGGCCGTCTCTGCTTTCCCATTTCATGCTCTGCTTTTCAGCTTCTTCGAAGCTGCATAATAAAGAACGGGATGGACTTCACTTCTTCCTGCCTTTCGTGGCCCTGCCGCAGCTCCCAGCCACAGGGCAGCCGGGGAGGCAAACACCCCCAGCCCCACGCAGTGGCTCACCATCAGTGGTCTGTCTCCTCTCTGCCTAGAGGCCAGAGAAATAGACACCAGGGCCTGGTTGTGGCTAAAGAAGGGGCTTTGTCATTTGGGTATAACTCTGAACCAGTTTTTGTAAGTATAGGACATTATCCAAGATGTCTCAAATTTCAGCCTCGGAATGATCATTTCATCAAGGAAGATATTTTGGTTTGCTTATGTTTTTGCTTTCATTTCTTTTTCTTAAACAAAAGTAAACCACGTTCATTAGAGAGAAGAATTCTAGTAAACACAGATAGTTCAAGAGAAAAAAGTTAAAAATCACTTGTAATCCTACCACCTAGATATAAGCCCTGTTAATGGCTTTCTGTATATCCTTCCATCAAAGGTCTCTGGATCTATATGTAAAATTTTTACTAAAATAGGTGTCATTTTGTACATACTGCTTATGGCTGTATGGCTTCTATTTTCACGAAATACTATATCATACCTTTACATATTACTAAGCATTTATATATAAACTCATATTTAATGGCTGCCTTGTATTCTATTACAAACAATCCCTTATTGTTGAACAATTGTTTCCCACTCCCAATTTTACTTATAATACACACAAAACTGTAATTAACATTCAAGGGTGATTTTTCCTGTATATTCTAGTTTTCAAATATATCCACTCTGGAAGTACTGGTCTATTGAGTGCTTCCTTCCAATATGAAAAACTATGCCTTTTATAGGAGTGTGAGAAATATAAATCAACATTTATAAAGAAGACAAATGTTACCCCCATATTAAAACACTCCTCACATATATTTACCTGAATTGTACATGTATACCTGAATACTCCCAAATGACACACCATTTAATGTAATGGAAAATAGTTACTTTAATCCTTAGAGTCGATTCCTATGTGAGTAAATGGAAAAAAATATGCTGGGACTACAAGATGCATGAAAAATGTTTGAAAGTCTTTATTGGGCTTGAAATGATGAGAGTTTACATAATTAATCATAAGGGGATGTTTTTAGTCACAGAAATGATCATTAGTACCGCACTAGAGTTAAGTAATCTTTATAGCAATATAAAAATGCCATTTCACCCTTAGATCTTACCGAGATTTTGTCTCTCTTTTATGCTCTTTGGCATTACAACACTCAGTAATTGAATGCTACTTAATAATGAGGATGGGTAATGAAACCATCTAAGCTAATGCGTCCATGGAAATTTCTGAAGCACAAACCCCAAATATCACCACAGTACATTGTGTTAGCCCAAAGCTAGGAAAAAGAGAAATTAAGTGCTATTATTGTGGTGTTTAAAAATTACCCCTACTTTTAAAATTAATAACCTTTGTTCTTTTCATCTTTTTTTTTCTTTTAATGATGTTTTAGGATACAGATTCTGTATTCCAGCCTTGGCTCACATTTTCATCAGTTGCTTTGGTGGGGGTGATCATAAATTTTAACTATCCTTAAATTATAAGAATGTCTGTGGTAAGTTTTTTGATAAACAGATGGCTCATATTTGATCTATTTTGACAAAGAGACAATAATAAAGACAATTAGCGATTTCTGTTTGCTCACACGAGAATGTAGGTCAACGGTTAATGATGCAGCCTCTGGAATCAGGGACTTCGTTTGTATCTGGGCGCCGCCATTTACTGACTGTGTGACCTTGGGGTGATCGGCTGCCCCCAGGGGGTGTTTCACCTGAAAAATGAGGATAAGAATGTGAGGATTAAATGAGGAAATGCAAGCTGTGTACCATTGTGACTGACACAGAAAAGAAGTTCAATAAATTGTTAACTATTGTAAAATAAAACAGTTGGCTAACCACAGTTCAATGTATAATGGAGTGAAATTGCACTTTATTTTGCCCTACAGACAAAATGCCTACGACTAAGAGTAGTCACAGATTTTTCAGCCTTTTGGTCAGGATTAATTGTATCATCATCTAACTAAAAATCCCCCTAGAACTTAGTTCAGAGACATTTACATTTATAGAAACAAAAGCTTACAACTTTGGTCTAGATGTTTTGACTTTTCTCTGATCTGTTCAATGGAATGACCTTTCAATTGAGATACATGTCTTCTTATCACAAACGTCTTCTCATAATGGCTTTTAGCAAATGTAGCTTATTGAAAATAGGAGAAGCTGCCTAAAGTATCATTTAATGAAGCACCTTTAAATTTTAAAAAGCAAGAATATCTCTTGTGCCTTCGAAATGGAACTTAATTGGCTCCAAACATGAACAGTTGGATTTTGATCTCGTTCTATTAAAAAAAAAAGTTTGATTTTGACTATAAGACCTGGTTTAAAATTTAACTGAAAGTAATTGATTCGTAAAATTTCAAAAGCAACTCTTTAATCTTTTACTAAACTATTAATAAGTTAATAACCTTATTTCATTGAATTTGCTCTTTTATTGTATGTCTGGCTCCTTGAGTAGGTCCTTGTTCATTCAAAAATATGCTCTTATTTTTTGAAATGTCTATCTTGCTGTGTAAGAATAATGAATTTGTAGCATCTTTTTTTGGTTGCAGTTTTCCACGGAAATTTACCTTTAAATGAAAGTAAGGTGGGGGAGGGCAAGGGATAGGACCACAAAAAGTTTCTTGTATTCACATGGGTTCCGAATTTTAGCAAATCAAGTTTTTAAGTAACTAGATTCCAATTGTCTTTATTCTTTCCTGACAATAGATACAATTGGATAGAAGATCATCAGATTCCTTTGTCCAATTCTATTTTGTATGGGAAACATCCAAACTTTTCCAGTATCTACACTTTAATTATCAAAATTTGCCCAGAGTTGGTCATGTCACTTATCAAAATATTGACACCATCTGTTTTGAGCTTGGGATGATTGTCTCTTTACTTTAAGGAGTCAATTTTTTGCAAGTTGAGTTCTATCTGTCTAGTACCTCTCAATTGTTAGAAGACTGGTATATTTAAATGTTCTAATGATGGGAAAAAATGTAGATCAGTTGTCTTCCAGTTGAGATCAATAAGCTAACTAATTTAAAATGAAAGGCAAAACACAGATGAAGCCTTGATCATTTGTTTAATTCTATCAAAGATGGTGACTATGCAAGTCTGTGTGCATGAATGAGAACAGCTAGGTTTAGTAATTCATGAGAACTGGCTCTTCCATTGGCTTTTAAAAACAAATAGATCTGTGTAGCGGCTAAAGGTAACTTAAGCATCACAGCCCTGCTGTAGGATGGTCAACAAAGATTCCTGAGTGCATATTTTATAATTGGATTCTAAATCTTTTTTAAAAAAATGTATTTCCTTTATAAATCTCAAGCTTTTGGATATCAGACCTTCTAAGAATTCATGACATTTTTAGACAGTGACTTGTGGCCCAGGAGCAATTGAGAGGATGAAAAATGTTTTCTTGTTCGCTGGTGTTCGATCCTACGCCACTAGAATGTGAGGCAGATCGTGGCAAGTCTCTGTTTGATTCAGTTAGTGCCTAGAAGAGAATTTGGCATTTAGTAAGGCCTCAATAAATATTTGACATCAATTGGAAAAAAGAAAAGAAAAGAAATAAAGGGCTCAGAGCAGAAGGAGGCACAGAAATGGAGAGGCAATTCCAATTTTCAACCACAGCAGGCAAGGAAATCCCAGTTTTTCCAGCCCTGAAAGCTTGCAGGTGGACGTGAGTGATGGTGCCAAGATGGAACCATGCAGGGAGTGCCATTTAGTTGTCCAGGTCTCTCTTAAGTCACCCCAGGGCCTGGAGTATCTGGCTACTTCCTAGCTCCCCTGCTTCTCAGTTCCTTGGGAGCTTCTTCCTCTCCCAGTTGCCCTCTCCTGTGTCAACACGAAGCCTGGGCTCTCTGGGTAATGAGCAGAAAAGCAAAATGGTTGAGAACTCGGGTGTGGGCTTCAGACACATCTGGGCATCATTCCAGGATCTGCCACTTCGATGCATCTGATCCTGAGCAAGCTTCTCAGTCTAGCTCTGCCTCATTTTCCTCATCTCTGTATTTGGATTGAGAATAATCATGCTTATCTTTTGAATTGCTGAAGGATTAATAAGAAGATGCCTGATATGAATGAGCGCCAAATGATAAAGACGTTGTGTGGGTGGCTCATTGCTTTTAAGAAGTGAAACTTTTTATATAGAGGAACCGTGCATGTTAAACACTTAGCAAAGGACTGGTTTGTGAGAAGCCTTTGACAAGACGTGAGCTTCTATTTCCATGTGTGTCTTTTCATTGTTCCCAGTGTTGAGAAACAGAGCATAAGTAGGGAGCAAAGGAGATGGGAAGTGGACAGACTCTCACCCTAACGAAGGGTTTGGAGTGAGGGGTGGTTCGAATTTAGCAGCGTCCCTAGGCCTGTGTTCTCCAGGAGCTGAGATGAGTCAGGCATGTGTAACTATCAACACTGAAGTGATCTACATGAGCTAAATCCAATCCGGCATTAAAATTCTTTTGATATATTATTATGGTCATTTTAGTTTTGCTATTGTAGAAGACATTTCTTCTCAGATTTTGTTTCTCCTTTCAAGTTGATTTTAAAAGGCCCAAATAGCATTTGCCATCATGTAATAGCCTTGGTTTGTTAGGCTGGAGCTTAGTAGGCTGTGTATGTCTTCTATGTTATGAAAATCTGCTGCTGTGAAGAGGACTGTGGCGCTCCACGTGTGGTCTCGTGGTTCACGTGGCCAGCTTCACTACGGGTGTGGTTAAGCAGTTAATCTTTCAAGAGAAAGAGAAACAATTTGACCAGGTTTTTCCCATTTAACCGTTAATAATCCATTTGAAGAAAAATAGAACACTTTATTAAAATAACTAAGCATAAACATAGGCCAAGGCTACTAATTTTCCTGTACAGAATACGCAATAGAACAAGATAATAAAGAAAATAAGCACCTAATTACAATTTGATGCCTTTATCATTAACCTTCAACTGTTACGAATGTTAATTCTTTCCCTCACTTCCCTTTATAACTTTAAACAAAGAAGGAAAAATTCAGGCAATTACTTTTCATGTATCTTCCCTGACACCCCCTGCCTTTTTCCAGATACTGACTCCTTCCCTTTTGGACTGAAATATTCAAATCTTTCTAGAAACTTAATGCTCTTTTCTGCCTCTTTGCCCTCCCACCTTTGCATATTCTGTTCCCTCAGTCAGGAAAGCTTTTCCTTAGTCACCCTTCATATTGATATCGGGTTCAAATAATATCTCTCCTGTAAGGATTCTCCCAGACAAACAACTATTTAATAAAGAATTTTATTTTTTGCGGGTTCCTATTAATCACATTGTCATTCTAATAATATGTTTACACATCTGTCTCCCCTTCTAGCAAAACAATTTTTTCAGGGACCAAGCCTTGGGGTTGGGGTCATCTTTTCGTTTGTTTGTTTGGTTTTTGTAACATAGCTTTATGGAGATAAATTTCACATACCATGTGATTTACGCATTTAACATGTATGATTCAATCCAATGGTTTTTAGTATACTCACAGTGTTGTACAACCCTCACCATAATCAATTTTAGAATGTCTTCATCCTTCCGAGAAGAAGCCTTGTACCTATTAGCAGTCTCTTCTTACCCCTCAATTGTTCCCACACTAGCCCTAGGGAACCACCCATTTGCTTACTGTCTCTACAGATTTGACTATTCTGGACATTTTATATAAGCATCATGTGGTTTTAAATGACACTGCACATGTGATTTTAAACGACACTAGCAAAGAAAGTTCATTAAATGCCAGATTCAAAAATGCATCTCTAAATATTTGCCTTAATACAGGAGAGAAGTCCACTGGAGTAAGAGTTGGATTATTTTAATTACGGTATAATGTGGATACCAGAAGGTCATAGACTAAATTTAACAAAGAACACTCTACCTGCTGTTTTGGTGAATTGCTATCAGTAACAACATACCTAGTGGTAAAGTTACTTGGCTCCCCTCTTATATTTTAGGGACACAATTCTGTTCAATTTGGATAAAATTATGGGAAAAAAAGCTGCCTCTTAGTATATGCAAGCCACTTGCCTTCTCTTGTCATAACCAAATGCTGACATAAATCTTTTTTTAATAAAATGAACTATTAAAATTATTTCTTTCCTGAATGATGGCTGAAACAGATGTATTTTAATCTACAGGGCATAGAAAATGAAATTTACTGTCACTGAGGTCTCTCTGGTTAATAAATGTTTTAAATAGAAAGAAAGCACTAAGCTAAATAAATAGGCAAGTATGCTGCTTTGTGTAGGATGAAAAAGGTAAAATTAGATGTGTTTTTCTCCACCACAGAACTGATTTATAAGGTAAAGGTATTTTATACTATCAAATATCAGTCTTTTAGAATGTCATCAAACTACCTCCTTGTGTGGTTCCTTTTTTTTTTTTTTTTTTGGTGAGGAAGATTGGCCCTGAGCTAACATCTGTTGCCAGCCTTCCTCTTTCTGCTTGAGGAAGGTTGTCACTGAACTAACATCTGTGCCAATCTTCCTCTGTTTTGTATGTGGGATGCCACCACAGCATGGCATGATGAACACTGCGTAAGTCCACTCAAGATCTGAACCTGCCGACCCTGGGCTGAAGTGGAGCACACTAACTTACCCACTTGACCACTGGCTGGCCCCCATTGTCTGTATTTTTGAGTGCTAGTCAGCTGATATGAATGGGTTCCATTCCGGGTCTGGCTCTAAAATTTTACAAAGAACTTTTTCATTATAAAATATCATAAGGTGTACCTACATTTTGTTTATTACTGTCAGAAAATGTCCATGATAAAAAATGAGGAAATTAGAGCTGCCTTTTAAAAGACTTGTCAGACAATTTTTTTTTCCTTTAAAAAAAAATTTTCCTGGGTGCTTTGAACTGTTGCCAAACTAGATAAAAGTAAACACGGCTGAAGCTTTCCTAAATTGCTTGCATGGAAAACCTTCAAATAACTTCCATGGACAGGTAGTCTAAACACGCGGTGCCATGAATCCATCTTCCTCTGCCAAGTCATCCTCCCACCTTCCATGAGATGTAGACCTGGTGCAATGCACCTTGGGAAAATAAAATGGCAGCTTGCATGACCTGGATTGTACCCTGAACATCACAATGCATTGAAAGTTATTCTCTTCATTGTAGTCAATAGACTGAAAATACAGGAATTCTATTCCAAATTCACCTTTCTACAGTTAAAATTTGTGGTAAAAGTCGTTTTTAAAGAAGTTTTCATAGGAAGGGCTCAGGTGTTACCCTAGTCTGATTAGAAGGGGTTGTGAGTCCCCTCCCCCTTTTAACTTGCAACAAGACAGACTCTGATATGATGCACAGATTTTTTTTTTAACAACAAACTGAGTTTTAGAATTATAATTTAGAGTGTATTGGACGTATCACCAAAAGACAGGGTGGTTGTGCAATTGTAAGGGAGTATTGTATTGTTGCCAGTCTGAGTAAATCTAAATCTTTTCAAGCTTTGGTTGAGTGGGTTAATTCCAGGACCTGAATTACAAGTGCAATTTGAATTACATTGCAAATGCTGAACTTCCCTCACTTTAGCTAAGTGCTGTCTTTTCCCCTTCTCAGACTTATGAATTCTAGCTATTTTGATGTTTTTCAAATGTTGAAATATTTCAGTTAGCTGTAAAAAATAGCAGTTCCAACTAGAAATGAAGGAAAAGATTTTTCCCCTTTGCCTTTTGTTTGTTAATTCCTCTTTTTTTTTTTTCTTTTTTTGGGGACGTTTGCCTCTATTTTGTGAAATCTCCACTTTTAACATCAATTTAAGCCTTTATAAGAGCAGCAACCCCTGAACCATTTCAGGCAGTATAACATCATGTTGCCAGTCCTAGGACAAATATTTTGTACAAAGACTGCCACAAACAGTCAAAACAGCCCTGGCTTCAGGTTAAGGGGAGGGGAACAAACAGGTAAGAAATTAATATATGACAGAAATTGGGATTTCCAAAGCTTGAGCAAATGTTGATAAATACAATCTCTCAGAAACCCTGTAAGGTAAATCCATAGGAAGACACTCATTTTATGAACAAAGAACTAATCGGTTAAGTGGATTGTTTAGATCTTGAATTCTTGTCCCCAGCCTGATTCTACCCACGGGTCCTCTGTGCTGAGGATGCAAAAGTCCTGCAAGGAGAAAACAGGCCTGAGGTGGGACCAGGGGCCCTGCTGTACCGCTAGAGATAACGTTAGGCATCTCAACAGTTGGAGGGCTGGTCTACAAATGGCCTGGTAATTATTTAAGAGCATACCAATTTATTTGTAGCATGAAGTCTAAGATCAAGCTGCTCAGGCATGACACTATAGTTTTCAGACCATGGAGGTATTTATCTCCTACTCTTCGCAAAAGTGGTCTGATTGAATAATTGTTGTCAGAAGACAAGAAAATACAGGTTAATATTGGAAGTTGAAAAGCTTGACAAATTTTTAAATAGAACCTGCTATATGAGATACTAATACTGTAACCGAGGGCTTTCGTCAAAGAACTAGAAATGAATGATCATTCTAGAACATTGTATGCGGTGACGATAGTGTGTTTGGGGACTTTGTTCATCCATGGTGCCTGCACTTCCCTTCCAGTTTTAAAGTTTCCATCCATTAGGGCCTCTTTGCTGTGTGAGACCTGGGTAATACGGTGTCTCATTCATTGAGTGCCAAAGATGACACTGGCAGACCTGGCACGAAACGTGGGACCCCCCTCTGTCCTCACTCAAAAGATGATCACTCCACAACTGCAGATTTTTCTGGCTTGCACATTTATTGCTCTTCTCTCCTTTCTCTTGTTTTTGGAACACTACAATTTAACCAAGACAGATTTATCCAATCAAACCTTATGCCAGTAATAAAACATTTTGTTGCACACAGTGGTATTTATAGGAGATGCTGGCTAAATAGAATGGGTGGTGAAATATATTATTTTCAGCTCTTAAAAATACTTAAACAAAACACTATGCTTTCCTCCAAAAGTGGAAGGGAAAATGGCCCTGAGGAAAATTCTACTAAAAATGACCGTGATTCTAGATCAGGGAAAAAAAATAACATGGAATTTCATTCTTTTATAATCATTGATGTTTCTTCTTCCAAATCTATAATTTATAAGAATTTTCCCTTTACGGATGGAATTTTTGTTCTGCATAATTTACATATTATACATAAGTAATAGCAAATACAACTTCACACGTATTTATTACACATTTATACAAATCCATAACCTAGAATATCACAAGGTACCATCCAGTTAATTAAAGCAAAGCGGAAATTTTTCAAGTGAAAACTTCAGAAAGTCTCTAAGTATATATTTGTCTCACCCATTAACCAAAGTATAGTCTAAATTTAGGATCCTATGATGAAAAATACAATGACATTTGTTCCTCTTCTGTTTTCTTTTTATTTTAAGAAAATAGCATTATGAGGGTAGGAATGGTGCCATATTCAGGCAGTAACTTTTAAAACAAAGTCAGGGGTTGTAAAATTTAACGTTCTCCTAACAGCATTAACTTACCGGCTTGTACATAGAGTACATTAAGGGATCGCATTTTGCTGTCTTCCGTGTAATTGGAAATATTCTATATGTACAATTTGAGTGAGTTAATGTTTCAAGGCGAACCTTAACTTTTGCATTTCTTGACTTTTTTATGTTTGAATTTGTAGCTTTAACATTTGCATTAACATAGTTATTTGCATTTCATTACAGCTAAAGTTAGCCTATTCAAGGGCTGAAGTCATCAGTGAGTGTTTACTTAAAGATCTGTTTAAATGAAAATATTCAACCTTTTTTTGGTTTACATATTTATAGTTAGAAGATAACTAGTTTAAGACTGTGATTTTGTGTGTGTGTCCTAACTTAAGTCTAAGAATTTTTCTGCATGGTGAGTACCCAAGAATTGGGCAACAATTGAACGGGTGAGTAAATGAACACTTGCTGCAGAAGTTTGGCTGAGATATAGAAATAGGGAAAAGTGGCGGTAAGATCAGGGGATGGTTTGGATTAAAAAGCGACTCCCAGAACACTTGTCCCAGGAAGGGAGGAATGTCTTAGCCTGTTATAATATCTTGCTGTTGGTTTTTGCTCTTCTAAATGTTCCTATTGTGTTGTTTTAAATATTCCTGAAATGAAAGAAAGAATAATTCTCCAATTTTGCGTATAAAGAAACCAAGTTCCTGGGGCTGGCCTGGTGGCACAGCCCTTAAATTCGTGTGCTCCACCTTGGTGGCCTGGGGTTTGCCGGTTTGTATCCTGGGCTTGAACCTACACACCGCTTATCAAGCCGTGCTGTGGCAGGCGTCCCACATACAAAGTAGAGGAAAATGGGCACGGATGTGAGCTCAGGGCCAGGCTTCCTCAGCAAAAAGAGGAGGATTGGCAGTGGATGTTAGCTCAGGGCTAATCTTCCTCAAAAAAAAAAAAAAAGAAACCAAGTTTCTAAGAGATTATGTTATTATCTCAAAGAGAAAAAAGAGGGAGGGCATACTACACTAAAGAAAATGTCTAAATCCAATTGTATCTTGATTTTTGGAAACTACATGAAGATATGGATATAAATGAGTGCAAAATGGCAGGGATAAGGAAGAAAGAAATCACTATTTTATTTATGAAGAAAAATTTAGCATTAGAAATCTCTTCCTCAGACTACAGACTCCATACGGGCAGGAACTGCCTTGTTTTTGTATCTAACTATACTAGGTACACATTCACTCTTTTTTCCAAATAACATAGTTAATAGAAAAAATAGCCAATCGTATTACTCTATGTACTTCAGACTATATTAACCAAAAGTTGTATTTTCAGGGGCACAGGAGTGAAATACTCTGTCCTGTCTTTGATTATGCTCTTTACATACAAAAGGTTTTTAAGCATTTTGTGAAAATTGTACATCAAAAAATGTTTTAAAAGTGTATAAATATCTGTAATCAGGATTTATTTAACAGAAAATTGTTTTGTTAAAAGAAAACCTCAGAAGGTGCAAAACCTTTACTGAAAGATTGAATTTAATAAACCTATAATTAGAGATAAATATGGACACTACAAAGACTTAAGTTTTGTGCAAAAAGGGGGAAAGTAAAGAAGAAATTAAGCAGTGTAGAAAGAGTCCGAGAGAATAAAAAGCAGCTAAGTGCATTTATTTATTTGTTCAACAAATATTTATTGAGCACCGACCGACTATGTGCCAGGTGCCTGCACGGCTGTTCGGCAGCGCAGGGGACCAAGTGCCTGCTTTCATGGAATTTACTATCTAGTGGGTAAAGGAGTAAGAAAAGAAATACACACTAAGATTATTTGACATAGTTAAATGCTATAAATAAGATAAAACAGAGTGGGAGGGAGCTCTTTCAAATTGGGTAGTCAGGGGGAGGGTGGGCTCTTTCTGATTTGATGATGAGGGAAGACTTCTCCCAGGAGGTGACACTTGAGGTTCGACACCTGCGTCCAGTGATGAATCTAAAACAATTTAGAAATGAATTTGATGTCCTTTATTCAAGGGGCAACAATCCATGGATTAGGGGAGTGTAGTCCCTCACGAGGAGCGGAACGCTTTTCCTGAGAGATTTTAGGCAAGAACAAGTTCTATAGGGCGTTAGAGGAGGCAGGACAGAAACAAGGCCTGATCAGCTGGGAGGTGGGGGACTTCCTTACAAGGCCTGCAGGTCTTGTTTTCTAGGGTAAGGTAAGCTAACGACTGCGATTGCTGTCAGGTTTCCTTGACAGTGAGGCCTTTCCCCTAAGTGCAGGCTGACTTAGGTTTTGGTTTGTGACTTGGGCTAGGCCGCTGGGGCTGCCTCCATTTTGTAGGTCCCACTATACGAATTAACTTTCCCACCTGAAAGGTGGAGGAAGAAGACAGCCGTGTGACATCTAGAGGGAGAATTTTCTAAGAACGAGTGAAGCCGGAATTAGTGTGCCTGGATGGTAAATGGGATCCAGAGTTTAGTGAGAAGGAGGAAAATGCCAGCAGGAGCCTGATCACGTGGAGCTCCTTCAGTGGTAGAAAAAATTTTGGATTTTACCTTAAGTGCCATGGGAACCACTGGCATGAGAGACCTGGCTAAGATGTATTCATTCATTCACTCATTCATTCATGCACTCATTTGTTTGTTTTTTTAATAGACTTTATTTTTTAGAGCTATTTAGGTTTCTCAGCAAAATTGAATGGAAAGTACGGAGAGTTCCCATAAACCCCTGTCCCCATATGTCATTATTACCCAAAGTCCATAGTGTACGTTAGGGTTCACTCTTGGTTTTGTCAATTCTGTGTGTTTTGACAAATGTCTAATGGCTTGTACCTAACATTATAGTATCATACAGGATAGTTTCACTGCCTAAAAGCCCTCCGGGCACTGCCTATTCATCCCTCTCTTTCCTCAAATCCGCCATCTTGTTACTGTTCCCATAGCTTTGCCTTTTCCGCATGTGGTATAGTTGGAGTCATGCAGTGTGCAGCCTTTTCAGATTGGCCTCCTTTACTTCCTAATGTGCATTTAAGGTTCCTCCATGTCTTTTCACAGCTCCATAACTCATTTCTTTTTGGTGCTGAGTAACATGGCGTAGTCTGGATGTACTACAGTTTACTCTATGGTAATTTATGTTTTTTCATTCAACCAAATATGTGCTGGCCAGTGTGTTTGTCACGGAGGATATAGTGATTAGCTCAATACATTTAGCCTGTGCAACTCACAATTTAGTGGAGAAAGTAGATGACAAGTAAATAATAAAAGGGATGAATGTAAAATTACAAGCAGATACGTGCTCTGAAGGATTGGGACACCTTTTGATAGGTATGCGTAAGGAAAGAGTCCAGGAAGGGATTTCTTGATAAAAAGATGCTGACTTGGAGTGAGGTCTGAAGGATAGAAGTGAAAAGGGAGGCAGCCGGGAGAGAAGAGCATTGCAGATGGATGAAGCTTGGCCCATTCAAGGAACAGAAAGAAGGTTAGTGTGGCTGGAGCACAGCTTTCCGTAGGAGGCTGAGGAGTGGGCAGGGTGCCTGCTGGAGTGGGGTCCTGTGGGCCAGGGAAGGTCATGCTTTCATCCCAGGAACAGTGGGAAGGTCCTGATAGGCTCCAAGCAGAAGAGTGACATGGGCAGGTGGGTGTGCAGGAAGAACAGAGGGTGGAGGGGGAGACCGGGGAGGGGACTTTTCATCAGTCCTAGTAGCAGCTGCCAGTGCCTCAAACAAGGATGGCGGGAGTGGAGAAGAGAAAGGTAACCAGATTGGAGAGAGATTTTGGAGGCGAAATTGGCTGGGACTAGAGTTGAGGATGCAGGAGGAATGAAAGGGTTCCCCTGGGTTTCTGGCTAGAACAACAAGATGGACTGAGGCAGGGAGAGTTAGATGAGGACCAGGGTTAGTTGTAAAATAATTTAGTCACCATTGCCCACATTAGACAAAAACATATCATTGGGCTGCTACCAGGGGTATGCAGATTCTAGAACTAAAGAGAAGAAATTCCTGTTCAAATTGTAAAGAGGAAAACTGTCTGATGGGGCTAGTGCTTAACAGAGGAACTGTAAATACAGAGTTAGATGCAGAATCCTTCTTCCTGTTTGGGAACTCAGCAACTGAGCAAAAGTTAGACTCATGTAAAGCTTAGCAGAACCTTAGACTTGTTTTTAGAATCAGCAAGATTTGTGAGCAAAATTTTCCTATAAATTTTAAAATAGATTATAGCTTATAATAAAATAAAAACAATACTTATGGACAGCAAAATATGTATCTAGAATGGTGTTATGTGACTTATTATTTGCATGGATTATATCCTATAATGCTTAAAATAAACCCTTATTAAATAAATACTATTATCATCTGCAGTGCTCTCCTGGTAAATGTCTAACAACTGGCTCTGGGGGGGAAGCAGGAAGTTCTCTTGGTGGCTCTTGCCAGTCTCCTGTTCTGTGCTGTACATTTTCCCATCATGGCTGACTCAAGCTACTAGGGTGATGTCCATGTGAACCAGCTCCAGCACACCGTGGAATCTCCCTTTTATTAATGAGGAACTTAGGCCTTGGAAAGTAAGTAACTCACTCAAGTTCACAGAGAGGAAGTGGCAGAGTGAGAATTTACACTCTGGCCGAGACCCTGAAGCCCAGGTGTTTAATTGCTGTGCTGTATACACCGAGAGTTGAATCATAATGTTGAAAGGCTGATGCGAACCCAAAGCTCATTAAAGGCCAACTTTCTTTAACAGCTGAGAAAAGTGATCCCCCCAAATTTTTATTGATCTGCTCAAGGTTAAAGGACTGTTTCCTGACAAAGCTGGGATTATAACCCAATTCTTTGGCCACTGCCCTACATTATGCTATAGCTACTTGGTTTTTGGAAACCTCCTCCACAAAATTTTTGAATAGTTTATCTTTTATAGAAAGAAACAACTGTGGGGGCCCTTTCTCTTCCACCCATTTGAAGTGAAAATGTCCTCGCCTGGCAATGCAATTCAACATTACACTGCATGGAAACAGTTAATGAACTGTGTACTGGATTCTTAAATAATAGTCATAATAATAAGTCATACCTGCCACCATTTGTTTAGTACGTGTTAGTCTATTTTACACAAAGGTGGTAGACTATGGAGATGTAAACTGCTCCTAGTCATAGGTACCCTAATGTGTGTGTGTGTGTGTAATTATAAAGCAGCAAAGCACTCATTGCATAATTAACTAGTTGCATAACTAGCTGCACAACTAGGAATTCAGCCATGTTTGACAACTCCAAAACCCCACACTTTAAGAAGCTGATCTCATGCAATTCCAGCTCACTTTAGGGCCAAGCAAATGATGCAATTTTCTTTAATCTCCAGTTTAGCTGTTTAAAAGAAAAGGAGACAATGAAAATGAATTAGGGATTGAACATAAGCATGACAATAAACATTGCAGAACTTCTCGTGAAATCTCAAGACACAAGTCGGCCAAGTTACCAACCCTCTCCAAATCAAGAAAAATAATTACTCATCCCACAGAGTTGTTAGGGAAAATTAATCAGGATGGTATTGCTATCTCACAACAGTTATTTCTAGAGAAGTTCTGATTTTCAAGGAGACTCCAGGGGGCCGGCCCTGTTGCCGAGTGGTTAAGTTTGCGCATTCCGCTTCGGTGGCCCAGGGTTTCGCCGGTTTGGATCCTGGGCGTGGACGTGGCACCGCTCATCAAGCCATGCTGAGGCAGCATCCCACATGCCACAACTAGAAGGACCCACAACTAAAATGTACAACTATGTACTGGGGGGCTTTGGGGAGAAAAAGGAAAAATAAAGTCTTTAAAAAACAAAAAGAAAGGAGACTCCAATTCTTAAAACAATTGAAGATTGAGAATTTTATTACTTTATTAAGAAGATATGTATTATAAAAGACATTATTTACATAATTTTTTTGACTAAAGTTTTAAAAAACAAAGCAAAACTATGCTACATGTGGAGAAACTATGCCGCATGTGGAGAAACAATTTATTTCCTCGATAATTAATAAGGAAAGACTTGCTATTTGTTGCTTGTTAGAAAATTTTATTTCCTCTTCTTGCTCTTTAAATCAAATCATAAGCTATTGAAGATGGGGAAAAAATCATTCTAAGAGTTATATGTGAAAATTAGTAAAGAAAAGTGGCTTTCATTAATGTGAATGGTTCATTACATTTCTTGGGTTTAAATTTGCCCATCAGTGTTTCTATAGCACAGCAGGTAGACTTCTGGTCTTAGAAAGGATATAGGAACTGCAATATCATTCTCTTCTTTTAGAATGTGCTCAGCACAGATTGGGCCTTTGGAAAGATGATATTGAAATTAACATGAGATTGAAGGCAAGTGCGAGATAAAACGAAGATCTTCTGAGTATAAGCTTGAATGTTGTAGATGTTCCTAGGGAGAATCCTTGACCTTTTTTTGGAGCAGGCACTTTTAAGCCTGGGGACAAATAGTTGCATTTTCGACAGTCATGTGAAGATTGCATTGGGGACTGCGATGTGAGACCCTTTCTCTGTCACAACTTAGAATTAAACCCACATCAAAAGCATTGCAAGAAGTGGAAGATCAGTGGGACATACTCAGTAAAAAAACTCTTAATGAGCAGATAGACTGCTGTATAGCCTCTGTGATGTCTGTCAACTTAGTCTTGACATAGCCAATTCCCAGTTCTCTGTGCAAGATAGAATGAGGGTAACAAGGATAATTGAAACCTACAGATAATCCGCAGGTTCCATTTTAACCTTCAATTGTAACTGACTGCCTTGCAAGCCTTTTACGAGCCCCAGGAAAGAGTTGCATCTCCTCTCCGTGCTGTTGGCTCATCAGTGTATCCTGAAAGTGTTGGGGAACCATGAAATAAACAGACAGAAGATGCTGGGTCATTCAGGGCCCTGGCAGGAAAAAGATGGTATACCCATAAGGTGATTAAAAAGAGCTTAATGAAGGGACCATTTTCAAATGTGTGGGCGGGGGTAAGGGAAGCCAAATGGCTGAGGAAACATCCTGGGGTTAGTGAAGACTGGGAGCTGCTCCCACCCATAGGCATAAAGGAGCAAGACGACAGAGCTGCGAGAAGAACCAAGAAGACCTGACTATAGGGTAGGGCTGCTTGGAAGGGCTGCGGTCTTCCCTGCAGGAAGGCAACCACTGGCAACCAGGGCTCCACATAGCAGGAGCCAGGGCAGTGACACCAAACCTCTCTCTCCTCTCACAGTCTGACCTTCCAGTGCTTCCCACTGACTAAAGCCATCTGGAAGCCAGAAAGGAAGGAAGGCCGTTGATGTGGTCCATGATGTCAGGGTCCTGGGGCACACAGCAGAGTGGAGAAGGGTGAAGAGTGGATCTGGAGGGACAAACAGAATATCTAGCCCAGAGGGGATGAGGAAAATGATCCTGAATAGGTCAACTAGTCATGGTTACGAGCCCCTGCATTTGAATGCAAGACCACATCTTTTAGAAGAGATGCTTTTAGAAAACCAGTCAAGACAGACGGTAAAAAAAAAAAAAAAAATCTCTAAGAGATGGCCATCTACACTGCATAAAACATAAGTATTGGGATTATAGTCTTTCATCCTTAAGAGAGCAAACAGTAATAAGAGGAAAGTTCATGCACATGTGGCTGTTTAAATTTTGAGAGGTGGGAAATCTTAGCTGTGATTATATTATCTTTTATCAGCAAGGAGTCCTGAGGGGTCCCTTGATGAGCTCTGAATGCATGACCATTCCAAAGGCCAATTTAAAGAGCAAAAGTTTCTGTTGTCCTTCTGAAATTCAGACCCAAAGTGGCCACACTCCTATATTTCAGTGGCTCATGGGATAGACGATGTTATTTGTATCATTAGTTACAAGAAAGGTATTAAAAGGAGCTTTTCTTAGAGATCCAGTTACTGCAAGAAACTACACTGTAAAACCTCAAAGTGTTACAAAAGTATTACAAAGTATTATGGTTTAACTATTTTAATATGTTTGCGGATTCGACAATATGGAAAAGCCTGTGTTAACGCAACTTTCTCTCTTTCTCTCTCCTTACCTTAGCGGCAAAGACATTCTAGGGGATTTCTGGAGTTTGCATAAATGTGCAGGAGAACATGGGCGGCTGTCTTCCCCCATTTCTATCCACTTTCCAGGACAGCCTTCACCCTCTCCCATTCCAAGCCCAACCCTGCCAGCACCCGGGGGCTGGTGGAGGGGGAGGGGAGAGCACTTTAACATTTTTGGACCAATATTTGTTGGAGGCTAGAATAAGTTTTACTGACACCACCTCTGAATTTAAAGTGCTAGGACAAACCCTGAGTGGCCAGAGCTTTCCCTGACCCCAGCAATGGGGTCTCACTTCTGGTGACAAGTCAGGTTTAGAACTGGTAAATTTTCGTAGCCCTTCCCTGAACTTCAATTCACTTGACCAAGAAGTTGGCACTTTCCCTAGTCCTTGCAGGATCCTCTCTCGCTCCTGAACTGGGTCTGGACCATTACCCCATCATCTTTGTTGCTGCTCCTCTGGGCTTCTCCTGCTGTGTTCTGCCCACCATACTGGGCCTCATATAAGCAACTTGCCCCCTTTTCTCCATCCCCTTAGTCCTACCCCCAATCCTGCCATGTTGTCCCAACCTAGGGGTCTGGGCTTCTGTCTCCAAGGTAAGAAGTTGACTTCCTACTGAGATGGCCATGTGTGGGCAGATGGAGCAGAAACACAGTCACCTCTCTTTATGACAGTTTCTGTTACCTGTCTTCTTACATTTGTTCCTCACTTGCTGTCACCTGCCTCCACAAAGTCTGAGTTTGCTAAAGCCCTGCTAAGCCTGCTGAGGTCAGTGAAACATCAGGGTCAGCGATGGTAGCTTCCCATCCTGTCTGGCCCCCTATTTTGATTGTCACATGTTGCTAAAGTCCCCACTCACCTGGGCGCTGACCCACCTAATGTATGACAGATGGCCTCGGGTAAATGAATTCCCCATTTTCCAATAGTTGATTATATTCCAGCAGGCTATGATATTGAAATGTTAATCTCTCCAATAAGAGATGCACTGGAGGGCTAGGACTTCATTATTTGCTCTGAAAATGTCATATAAGTTTAGGAAACTTTAAAGTCCTCTTTGGTTATTTCATTAGGAAAAAGTAATCTCATTTAACTGGCATTTTTACATCTACATTCATGCTTTTAAAACACCAAAGTGAGTGTTCTACAGCTATGTAAAGAAACACATTATCAAAGCATTAGGAAATGATTAAACTGACATTTTCTTAAGAAAACGAAAGGAGCAGGAAAAAGCCATTCTGAAAGGACTGAGTGCTACATACTCCAGATGTTATCTTCAGTGCTTACTCAGGGATCTTTAAAGAAGCTTATTACCAAGTACCCTAAGAAGACAAGTGTGGATGTGTACAGATCAGAGGAATGCAAGTTAATGCACCTGCCAGATTTTACTATCGTACAAAGTATGTCAATCAGCACTCAGACCTTGCATTTAAAAATATGTTCTTTCAGGTTTCCTCTGTGCTGTGTCATTCATAACTCAATCCTCCTAGTCAGTAACCGTTCTGTGTTGCCAATTGTCATAAAATGGCATATGTACACACACACGCGCACACGCACACAGTTCGGGGGTTATTAATAGTCTTTTCTGGACACAAGGAAATATTTTGAAACAAGAAAAAGTTATAATCTTGACTATCTTAACTGTTAAAAGATTCTTATTAAGCTAGCATTTTCTTTGAGCTAGGCACCGCTTTTTATGTTTCCACACATGTTATCTCAGGCGATCTGCATGCAAATTTCCAGGATATAGATCAAAATTGTCAGATACTCATAGTTTTCATTGGAAGAAGAAAAAGATACATGCTAAGCTGACTTTATTAGGAGAACATTTCTAGCAGGGAGGCTGGTCCCAAAAGAAAGAAACAAGATTAGGAGGTGAGGGAGGGATGGCAGACAGTGGTTGCGAATGATCTTGCCTTTTTTCTAAGGCCCTTGCCAAGGATTTGAGAAAATGATGCTACATACTTGCTTTTTCAACACAGTATATGGGAGGAGGAGAGATCACGATTGGTGGTGTTCATTATATGGTGATATGAACACTTTTCAAAATTTGTCTACTGACTTCTCAACAGCGGTTGACACGGTTGTCCACACTCTCTTCCTCCAAATGCTGTGTCCCCTTGTCTTCCCAAGGTGATGCCTTACAGTTTTCCCACTTCCTCTCTGGCCATTCATTCTCAAGGTGACTTGCAGTTTTCTCTTCCTTCTCTCTTTTCTTGAATGTCATTGTTCCTGAAGGTTCTGCCTACAGAACTCTTCTCATTTCACACAATCTCTCTGAGAAATCTTTTCTATCTCTTGGCCTTTAAGACACTGACTCTCCTCCTGAGGTTTGATCCATATAGCCTACTTTGCTTAGACATTCCATAAACCCTTCAGACTCAACACATTCAGACCTGAGCTCCTCTCCCACTTAACTACCCTGCTCTCTTCTAGACAGCCTGTTTTGCATGCTCACTGTCTCAGATAAAACCACCACCATCCATTCATGGGCCCTAGCCATCCTGGGCATCATTTTTGACTTCTTTTCTCTTCCACTCTGCACATTCTGTAATCCACTGTCAACCACCAAATCCAGTTATGGGCTAACCTATTATGCTTTTTACATCCATCTTCTCACCATGTTTACTGCTGTTACCCACACTCTCAGTCTATTTTACAGAAAAACCCCATAAAGCAAAAAAATTAGATAATGAGATTGGAAAACTTAAGAGAGCACTAGACGGAGGATTTTGAGACCTAGATCCTTGTCCCCATATTGTTAGTATCTGACCAGAAGGACTAGAATTGTCTCTCATAGAGCGATTGTTGGTTTTCTGAGGATAGGAGCTGGTTGTGCTTTGTTCATCTCTTTTTTGTGGAGCCCAGCACTAGTAGATGTTTTGTAAATGCTTGTTGAATGAAGGACCGGGATCAGAGACAATTTATTAATGCAAAATTTTGATAAAGTTTAGAATTTTTTCTATCTTTAGAAATAAAAGCATTTTAGGCAAAGATGGGATAAAATTAAATAAGTGGATAAGGTGGTGTAGTGGAGTCAATGGAATTGTCACCCCTTCTAACATCTCTAAGGGGAGAAGTATAATGTGATAATGAAGGCAAATTCAGGAGCCAAATCCAGGTTCTGTTTCTTTCCAGCTGTGGACTGCGTGCAGCATTAACATGATCATGCTGTAATTCTATGTGAAGGGAGCAGAGCCATTTGTTTCTATTTTGTCTTCTTTGACCTTTGCTAGGTCAAAGTGTCACAGATGCCTTTGCTAGGTCACAGACACCTTTGCTAGTGTCTGTGGTCTGGTTTCCTAGATGCAGCCCCTGGGATGTGGATTCACGCACAAGTGATTGGTTAGGGAAGTGCTCCTAGAAGAGCTGGCAAGTAGTGGAGGAAGCAGGATATGGAAGGCGCAGAAGCCAAGTGAGGGTGTGGTTTTTAGCAAAGTCCAGTGGAGGATGGCTTTTGCCCAATGCCACAGAGGCAGTCTGGAGTGCAGATTTTCCTTCTAAATTGTCACAATCTGATGCAAGTAACTGGGATTTCTTATTCTTGCACTAGTCAGTCTCTGCCTAATGGACACACCAGAACCTTCCTCAGTGCTTGTGGGCAAAATAGCTCTAGAAGTCCAAGGGTGGAAGAAGCATGGCAGATGTGGGCACTGGAAGCAGAAGTCACTGAAGTCAGGGCAGAGTCCATGGGAATGGAAAAAATATGGGAAAGAATCTCAATCTGTTGGGGCACTGACAGGATTTCCTCCAGTCAGCCTTCTTTAGATATTCCTGCTCTTTCTAATATTGATTGTATTGATTAAAACTGGAATTGTCACCAACATGGAGCAAAGAAAACATGATTGTGATAGTTGGCAATTGCTATTTTGAGAGTCCATACTTATTTGTCCTATCTTGGGATGGTGTGTGGTTAGGGCTTGTTCCTTCTTTTATTTGGAATGGTCACCCCAGCCTTAGGATAAATAACCTGTGCTTCCAGAAGAAGGCCAGCAGAGACTGCTGATACCTTGTTAATTTTTGAGGCATGTGTGTTTCAACAGTAGTCTGCGGCAGATGCTGTCTCACTTGCATTGCTTAACCCCAGAGGGGTTGCTCTTTTGGGGGAGAGAAGAGAGAAGATTGTGCTTGGGCGCTAAGTATCGTGCCCACGGCCACACAAGGAGGTTCTTCTGATACTTGCCCTGAGGAGAGAGGCAGGTTGTTTGGCCTCAGTCATGAGGATCTTGTTCAACATTCTGTTCTGAGGGGAGCAATAATGAATGTGAAATAGAAAAGGCAATGGGCTCAGAGTCTGGAGACACAGATTTGCTCTGACTCCTCTCATCCTATGTGTGATTTTGGCTCAGGTTCCTCCTCTGTAGAGTGGGGATAATAAGGCCTCCTTGCCTACCTCACGGGGCTGATGTTAGGGACAAAGGAGATCATACATATCAACACCCTTTAAAATTAAGTGCTAATTAAATTAAGTGTAAAAGGGCATATCATGGTTATTTTTCTGGTTCCACCACTTACTACCCGTGTCATCACAGCCAAGTTACTTAACCCTTCTCTGCTTTGGTTTCCTCATCTGTATAAAGAGCACATAAAAAGTAGGTATATCATAAGGTTGTTTTTAGGGTAAATTTAGATGATCCATGTAAAATGCTTAGCACGGCCTAGCAAATAGGAAGCAGCCTATGAATATCCACTATTTTTACCTTCCATGATAACACAACCTCAAGGCATTCACTCCCAAGCATCATCATCACTTTACATTTTATGATCATTGTGTTGAACCTGAATTTACATGACTTTATTTTATAGTGTTTCAGGATGTAGTGCAGAAAATTATATTGTTGACTCATCAGTCATGTCTCTCCTCAGCTTCCATCTTTTCAAATTCATACATCCTAATTCTTTCAGATTACTCCCATACCGTGGACCCTATGATCTTTGAATAATCTCTAGTTGAATAAGAAAAATAAAAAGAATATGTAAATAAAATAAAAAAGAAAGAAAATGATGAAATGCCCAGAAGTATGTATTATTTAAGACACAACTCTCTTATTTTTATTCAGAGGTAGTTTTTCTTCTTTGTTCCTGATACTCTTTTTATGATGTCCTTTCAGCAAGTCAAATTAAACTCGAGTTAAGGATCAGAAGGCACAGCTACTATCCTTGGTGCTTCCATTGCCTCCCTGTGTGCCTTTGGATGAGTTACTTGACCTTGGAACCCTGAGTTTCCTTGTCTGTAACAGGCACTTTACAGGACTGTTGTGAGGATGAAATGAGATTATGTGTATCAAGAACTTGGCATATAGCTGCCACATAGTAGATTCTGGCTGTAGTAGAGCAGCATAGTAGAACCTCAAAATTTTTAGTTTATTTCCTTTGTCTCTTCTATCATACATCTTTGACCCTGAGCTTCCTAAGGTGTGGGATGTAGATTTTTATACTTGTGTTGCATCTCTATGTGATTCTTTTGAGGCACAGTTGAAACACAGCTTGTGAAGGCGCTCAAGTCATTGTATAGGAGTAAACCATTACTATTCACGACAGTGGTGGTTAGTGATCTACTAATTTATTCAGGAACATTACTGAGTGTCTGGTATGTCATAGGCACTGTGCTAAGTGTTCGGGATGTACAGTTGACTATTACAGACTTAGTGTCTACTTTCAAGGAACTTTTAGAAGGAAAACACATGCATACATAATCTTTTCTGGTACTTGTTTTAGGAAAATAAACTATTGAGCTTTCTATTGATAATTAAACCTGTTACTTTCATTTAACCCAGCATTTCTCATGATAATTTGATCGTAGAACAACCTCCCTTGTCGTTGTTTTCTGCATTTCATGCAAACCCACTAAGTTGTCATGGAACACAATTTGGGAAATGCCATTGAAGCAAGCAGGATTTCCTCTCCCCTGAGGCCTGGTATCTATTCCTTCAATGTGCTGCATTTGCATAAATCATATGTAGGTGGATGCCTGCTTTGCCAGTGGTCAGGGCCAGCCCTAGATAGGATACAACCCCGGAGTGAACAAAACAAGAGTCACTCCTGGGCAGAGAACACAAACTTTGTCAGAAAATAAATTACTGGAAACATTTTTATTAAAGAAGAGGAGTAGTTTTGAGGGTGTGATAGCTTCCGTTAAAGCTCACGCAGTTAATCATTCCTTGCTTGAGGTTTGGACTTTCTTCCCTTTGATGTAATTAGCCATTAGGCTTTCTGAAGTACATTTTTCATGTCAAGGAGACAATGGTTTCAAAGGAGAGATAGGGTGGGGCTGAAAGGAAGACCAAGTTAATGCACAGAGCAGCAAAAGACACAGGAAAATATCAACACTTCTCACATGAGCCATTTGCTAACGATGCATTGGAACACGATGCTGTTTTCACTTTAAATAGAACGTTTTTACACACCACTTTGCTGCATCGTAAGGATTTTTTGGAGCTTTTTCTGGAATTGTGGGATGGGGGAGTGTGTGTGTTTGGGAATAGTATAGAACGTTTTCTGGTTCAACCAGGGGAATTCTCCTATTATATTTTGTTTGTTTGTGTTCCAAAGTAATATGCCATTTAAAGAAAGTAATGACTGCTAAAAACATTTTAAAACCTCTGAAATAAATGATTGGACTGATTGAGATAGGATTGGTTAGCCACCTGTTGCCTTGTTCTTATCAAAATTGGCTTTGCTAAAACAGAACAAATGACCAAGTCAAGTTATTCAAAGAAAGAGTAGTTTATCCAATCTTTATTAATTCCATAAATTTTTATTGACAGCAGCACTGCTTGGGTTTGTGTGAATGTCTGAGCATATGCACATGTGAATGGGTGTGTGTATAAGTGTGCACGTACATACATGTATGTATGTCCACATGTGGGTGTCTGTGTGTGTGAATTACAGCAACTTCCAAGCTGACATGGATCAGAATCCTACTTTTAAAGAGCTTGGTCGAGTACAAGAAGTAAGGCATGAATACCATTACCATCAAAAGGAGAAAATAACCCATGCCATCTAGCAGATGAACATTAGTTCACATTGAAATTTAAATCAAAATGTTGCCACCCCAGAGGATGTCTTTGTCTTCACTCTTTGTCTTAGAAAAATATTTAAAAAATACAAAGTTCCCAGGTTAATATTAAAAATACTAGATTTCTCCCATCCCAAACTCATTATTTTTTAAGTGAGATATAATTGACATATAACATTGTATTAGTTTTAGATGTACAACATAATGATTTGATAAATGTACATATTGCAAAAAATTACGACAACAAGTTTAGTTAACATCTATCACCACACGCAGTTAAATACTCTTTTCTTGTGATGAGAACTTTTAAGATTTACTTACTTATCAACTTTCAAATATACAATACAGTATTGTTAACTATAGCCACCATGCTGTACATCCAAACTGATTATTTTAAACTATTGTTTTGGTCATATTTGTGTGAGCCTTTTATTAATTGGAAAAACTAAAACAAAGTTGAAGTTTCCTTTGATCCTCCAATGTCATTTGCCTGGGCCTGTATCCAGTTTCAATTACTCCCACGAATTTGGTACGTGTCCTTCCAACCCTTGCTTCATATTCCTTCACACATGTATCTGTACCTGTGTATAATGCTTTTTTAATTTTTCCAAATGTACATGTGTAGTATCAAACTTTTTGACTTGTGTTTTTTTCCATTCAATAGTGTAGTCATGAGAAATATACATATTCAAATAAACAATTTAGCACCAGTTCATTACTTTTGTTACTGTTTTAGTATCCCATGTTGGGACAGTATCTCCTTTTATTTATTCTTCCCTTGGTGAGAGGTATCTAAGTTCTTCCCAATTTCCCATAATTATAAACAATTCTGTAACAAACATCTTTGCATATGTGTTCTTACCAGAGTTTCCCGTGGGTAAGATTTCCTCTCGGGGTGATAGAAATGAAGACTTGTGGTGTGTCCACTTTTACTAGACCCTGCCAAATTGGTCTCTAAAGCACTTCTACCCATTTCTACTTCTGACATCAATGTATGAGCGTTCTTGTTTCTCCACAATAAGGTCAATGCGTGGTGTGGGTGAGCTTTTAGTTTTTTGCCAATTTGATGGATTTTTTGCCATTCCTTGGTAACTAGTTAGTTTGAACATCATTTTAAAGATTTAGTGACTGTTTGAGTTTCTTCTGTGAGTTCTTTGTATCATTTCCTCACTTTCCTATTAGGTTATACTAGTTATTTCTCTGTAATGTATTTTGCAAATATCTTCTTCCACCAGTTTAGTTTTCTTTGGAATTTGTTAATTGTCTCTTTTGACATACGTAATGTTTGAAGTTTTCTAATGAGTGAAATTTAATTTTTGTAGATGTGAAATAGGGGTTTAATTTGAATTTTTCTACAAATATCATTGCCATTCTTTAGGTCTTATTCAATTTGGCGTTTTGATTGAAGAAGGCAGCAGAGTATGGGGATTAAGAACACAGATTCTGGATAATACAGGCTCAGCTTCAAATCCCAGATCTGCCACATACGAACTCTGTTACCTTAGACAAGTTATTTTCTGAGCCTCAGTTTTCTCAACTGTAAAATGAGGGTGATAATAATATTACTTTTTATAGGTTTTTGTTTGTCAGGGCTAAATTAATGTGTGTAAAGCATTTAGAACAGTCCTAGAATGTAGTAGTAGTATATGTGTCTTCTGTTATTACTAATTCTTCATGAGAATAAATTCCATAACCTGGGTTTTTAAGTACCTGTATCTAAGATAACTTTTATTTCAGGCATGATAAGTGTATTTGTATATGGCAAGACGAGTCTGGGACATAATGGTTTATGTACTCGGAGGACTAAAATGACATATAGCTCACTCTTAATTATATTTATTTATGAGTCCCTCCAGGGCAAAAGCTATAAATATCTCATTTCTCTTATTCTTAGTACCTATTGCAGTGCTGGGCATAGTAAGCTCTCATCCAGGATCTGGTGAATGAACAAAGGAATGATTTCCTTATATTTATGTTTAGCCCTACACCTCACTATTTCCTATTAGTATTTTCTTAGAAAGAAACTGCCTTAATATCATCACAAACAAACCTAGGAGGATCAATCAGCTGCAAAATTATTATGCAAAGCATTTCTAAGCCAAATATAAATGACTTTTGGATTATCTGATGATATGTATTTTCTGCATCACTACCCCCTCCATCAGTGTGAATATTCAACAGATAGGTGTGCTAAGCAATCCAATGCCTGTTTCACCATCAGGGAGTCCAAGAAAGTAAAAACATTCCAAATTATTTTAGAATGGCTTCCTCCTTGTTAATGCTACTCACTGCGTTTGTGTTCTTGGGTCGCTCACAGTGTAAGGCACTCAGAGATTTTTTAATTGAATTTATAGTGATGAAATTTACTGGCATCTGAATTTGGGAAGGCAAATGTTGTGCCATTATTCATATATCAAGTTACTGCCTATCCATCCACCTACCCATGCATCCATCTATTCTATAGATATTTAGGAAGATACTGCTGTACGTATGCGTGCATTGGGTGGTGCTGTGGAGGACGCAGCAGACAATGTGATGTATTTGTTTATTCCAAGAACCTTTGGGAAATCAGGATGTCCATTCCTTGAAAAATGCACAGATTCTAGTATAAGCTTCTCTTTCTTCAAATTAGAGCTCTCATATTTACTCTGATACTTGAGGCAAATATTTAAACTTATAGTATCAGGGAGAAAATGCATGTAAATTGTGTGGAAAATAGTAAATACTATCTAAAGTTTAGTTTTCATTCCTACATCCTTGGATGTAGCGAGTATTCACCTTAAATGCAAACCATAATTCTGACAACATGGCAAATCTGACAAACATATTTGTGAGTATTAGAAACTGCAGCTGGGGCAACTGTGATCATGATTTATCTTCAGCCTCTGCAAAGGCATGCACATATATACCATCCTTCACAGCTCATATTTATAGAGTGCTAAATACTGCTGGTGGTCAGGCTCTTTTCTAAGTGCTTTTACATGTATTAATTATTTTAGTACTCCCAGCAATAACGTGCAGGGGGTACTATCATCCCAAATTTACAGATGGAGAATTGAACCAGATAGAAGTTAACCATGTTGCCTCAGATCACATGATAGTAATTGGCAAAGTCAGATTCAAACTCTGAAGTCTGGCTCCAGAGCCCATGCTCCAGCTACCTGTCCGTGCTTAAGATGATGGATTGAAGACTGTTGGACTCATTGGCAGCTCATGGGTCTAGAGTTTGTTTCTTGCTTCCAGGTCTGTTTCTAGGATGCTTAGGGGCCTGTGACATAAAGAAGACATGAAAATCAATTTTATGCTTCCTTCAGGCAGAAGAAGTAGGTCTTAGTCTACCAGAAAAAGTTTTATTGACCTCCAAGTGATGAGAGCACACCCCTCTGAATGTGAGTCTAAAGTAGAGGTTTCTTGTGTTTTTCCAGGAAATATTTCTTGAGCATATGCATTTCCAGATGAATTGGTGTCAGGGTATAGTGGATAGCAAGATGGGAACGGTCTTGGCCCCGAATGAATATATTGCATTGTCCATAGTCATTGTACTCCAATTTTTTCTAATTTTGGAGAATCAAAGGATGAATTGAAAGTATTCACAATCTGATATCTGTTATCAAATTTGTTACTCTCATTTGTTAGTAATTTTCATGTACTATAGATCAGTTCAAGTTCCCTTAAAACCATGCAAGGAATTTGTTCCAAACTAATTGGTTATAGCAAGGACTATGTAGTGGGTTCACCAAATCTTCTAAGCACATCACTGGACAACGCTTCCCAGACTCTTTCGTACTTTAGGTGCGGCTATGTGACTGAGTACTGGCCAATGGAATGCAGACAAAGGAAAGGTACACTATTTATACGCCTGTCTTAAAACACCTGTGACCCTCCACCCTCTCTCTTCCCCTGTCTCCTGGCCGGATGCTGACACCCAGAGTGACTCTGGAAACTATGTATGGATGATAACTATGTCACCTTGGGACCCTGAGAGTAGCATGGAGCCCAACGCTCACTGGCGCCACCACTCTATCCAACTGGGTTTCATGAGAGTGACAGATAAAACTCTGTTGTTTTAAACCACTGAAGTTTCAGAATCAATCTGTGGCAGTTGCTTTCTTACATGAGTTAGGTTTTGAACATCTTTTTTGGTGGCTTCTAATGACTTTTTATAAGTTCAAATTATCTTTTCCTTCTTGATGCCTAAGCAGCTCTCTACTTCTTATTGTTCTGTCTGTTGTAGCTTCTACCTTCAGGCATGTCTAAGTCAGGGCCTTGGTAAAAGGAAGATGAGCAGTCGTTGAAGAAAAAAAGGCCTGTGACACAAACAAGTGTACACAAAATGCATACAGAAGTAACTAAAGAATATTTAAAGTGGGAGAGATTTTGAGAAAAATATGGGTCACTGTCTGAAGCAATTTTTAGCAGGAGCAACTACCTCCAGATTTCTGTATTCATTTAACAATCACACGGTCTTATACAGCATCAGAGAGCCGTAGAATCTAGAACCTGTTCCCTGGGAATGAAGAAGGTATCTTCCAATCAAAGCAAATGCCTATGAGACATGTGTTAATCCTTCCCAAGGGTGTAGTAGTTCCATTATCATTGAAATGCCACCATTTTTCAGTTTGTTGGGGTCCTGTGATCAGCTATTTTCATTGTATTCCCTTTCTTGTGTCAGTTTCTGTTCTACAATGATAAAATATTTGAAATTCTGGTATTGAATTTCATCCCCTCGTGAGACTTCCCCACTTACAAGACAGGGCTCTTCAACAGTGCCAAAGTTTTAGCTTCTAACATTCAGATGCAGAGATTTAAAACCAGTGGCAATCTGGGCAGATGTCAGCGGGTGAGGGGTTTCCACAGCCAGTCCTCATAAAGCACATGTCCATACTGCACTGTGGCTTCTAATCCACAAATAAAGCACAGGTCCTGCCGTGATCATCAGCAGAGGCTCATGTCCAAAGGCAGATATTTTATTCAAATAATCTCACACTGCTCTGTGGGAAATACTATTTTCATTATGTTTGCAAACATGTTAGCATTCATTAAAATGTGCACTGCCTGCAAGAAAGACTCATGGCGAGCTTTTCCTGTTAAAGGACATGTTTGTGAACGGCTCTCATGAGGCAGAAGTTTATGACGCTGATGGTTTGAACTGTGTAATATTTTACATCGCTACTCTCATTAGAAAGTTTTCGAGTGCAAGAGTCTGGGGAACTTTGCATCCCTCCAGCCATCTGACAGGGCCAGGTCTTCAACGGGCCTTGAAGTTTGTTTATATTTTTGTAGGTTTCTATATGTGCCATACCCATCAGCTGGTCAAAAAGAAATGGGGTTTAAACCTGGGCTCCATGTTAAATTCTGGATTCAGGTGGAATCTAGAAAGGAGGTTTTGTCCTCCTCATCTAGAGCCTGGGCATCAATAGCACTTATGTGTCTTCTCCATGGAAAATGTGTTGGGGTTTAAAGACAATTCATTCAGCCAAGGTTTTAGAACTACACATCTGTAAAGTACATAATTTGAGAATTGCAAGGACCTTAAGCTCCCTTTATCTGTGTGTAGAACTTCGTTCCACACTGACTTTTGTTTTTACTTTTTTTTTTGACTCCATGCATAGAGTCCTGTCTAACACTTTTGAAGACTTTCTTTTTATTTCTTTATTATTGCTCTTATGTAATTGTGTGTCATCTGCTTAGGTTTTCTTCTTGTCTTAACAACTTCATATCTTACTTCATCTGTTGAGAGAATGCTTTGTTCTTTTTTTCCATTGTATATTTTTAATGCCTGTCTGGGTATTATTCTGTTATACAATGGGTGTGATACTAAAAACTTGAAAGTGAAAAGTGTTTATAAATTGAATGTAACTTCTATACAGGCTTACATTAGATTTTCAAAGTTGCTTAGTATTAGTCTGATGAAACATTATCTGGTTCTACAGGTTCAGCTAGTGCAGATTCCTTCCTTTCCAAATGAATGGACATTTATACAGAGGCAGAGATTCATAGAGTACGGACAAAAATTTAAGTAAATTTAATTCCTAAAATGAATGTGATCCCCATTGTCATGTTTGCATTGCATATACATCACACACACACACACACACACACATACACACACGCAAATACTTGTACTTCATGGTAATGACCAGGCAAGCAAGGCCCTGAAGTCCAATCATATCAAAAGTGATTGGTGTATAGGGGTGAGTTGGACCACTGAAGCCCTTAAAAATTGGAGTCCAGATAGATGATGGTTAGCCATTGCCCCATACCCAGGAAAAATATCCTATGTATCCTTAAAAATTATGCTAAGTGACAATCACATCTGTCATTTTAAATAAAGCCTTGAAAGGTAAAACCAAACTGCTCTGCTGTCAAATTGCATTGGCCATATTTGTATCTAAGGCTTACAGGCTATAACTACCTTAGGGGACAGGTGAGTGACCAATAGAAGAAAATCTCGTCCTTAGGAGGCTCTCTCTAGGAAGAGGCTAGGCCTAGGAGAAAGAAGCATCCAGGGATTCTCTACCAAGACTTGTTATTTTTATCTTCATTCTGATGGGTCTTAAATCGACTGAAAAATTATTCACTTCTTCACCAGTAATTGATAAAAATGGTGGCCCCTGTCCTTGGCAAGTTACTTATCTTTTATTTCCTCATCTGTTAAGGGGATCACGATTCCTACTTAATTGGGTTGTTGGGAGGATTATGGGATGTGGTCCCTGTAAAAGTCAGAATAAAACCTGATACATAATAGGGACTCCATGTTGGTGGCTCTTTCTGGCACTATCTTTTGGCAACCACTTTCTGACTAGTATTCTGTTGTCTCCTTCCTGTTCTTTTTTTCACCTATTTGTATATCCTTCCAGGAAATCTAGGGCCAGAGGTCATGTTGGAGCACCTCACAAGGATCTGCTTGCCTCTTTACAACTTTAAGGAACTCTCTGGTCACCTAGGCTCTGCTGTCACAACCAGGGCCCCTATGACTTCCATAGTTCTTACATGTGCTGTGACATTTTGTCTGTCCTACCTTGGGATGAAGTACATTGGGATCTATGTAGATTCAACTCAGACATTCTACTTTACCCTGATATTTGAAACCTATAATATCTTCTTACTTCCTAACTGATGGGTAGACTCTGATAATCTAACCAAAGCATTAACTCTAACCTAAGTGAGGATTAGTGATTTCTGGTGATCAAGGCCCTAGTGTTTTGGCCTAATGTGAAGGAGGGTTCTAATAGAAAATTTCAGAATAAGAAAGTAAAAAACAGACTATAATTGATAAAATAGAATTATAGTTGGAAAAGTTCCGAGAGATTCTCTAGTTCAATTTCTCCTTACCTGGATGGAACTGAAGCCTGGAGAGGTTAAGTAAGTTTTCCAAGGTCACCCAATGAATTAAACTGGGACCTGAGACTAGAACTCGAGTATTCCGATTCCTAGTGTTTTGGGTTTTTTCCAGCTACACTCCCTTGTCTCTTGAAAACAAATGCTTTCTTGCTTGTTTGGACCCATAGGGCTCTTCAACTCATAGAGCATGGACAACTTGATCCTTCTATCTTCAAACTTCCATACCCTGGCTTTCATCACCCATCTTTTCTATCTTATGCTATAATACTGTAAGAATGTTACACCTAGTTAATAATAAAATTGTAGAAATGCAGGGTTCATCAGATATATTTTGGGCACATGTCAGACATTGTGCTAGTTGTTATGGATACAACAATGGACCATATATAGTTTCTGCCATAGAGAAGCTCACGATCAGGTGGGGAAGCAGATTCATAACAAATAATTGTAATTCAAATAAATATTACAACTTACAAAGTAAACAGGATCCATTTCTAGTAGGTTGAGTGGAATTGGGAAAGATTTATAGACATAGTTTTTTGAGTTTTGCTTTCTTATAGCGAGATGAATATATCAGTTTATATTTTAATGAGTGTTTTTCCCTTCTCCATCCTCTTGCCATTTAACATAAATGCGTTAGTAGTTAATCTTTTATCCCAGTATTTAAGTTAAAGGATATTCAAGTGGGACATCCAGCTGGAAGAGGAAAGGACATCATCCAAAAATGGATGAAGAAACATTTTTGTATGACTTTTCGTTGAGAGAGTTTGCATATTTTCAGTTGCATGAGGAATAGTTGCATCATGTTAGGTGGAAGCATGATTTTGCTATTTCTTTATGTAGAAGTTAAACTTAAAAGAGATGTAAATGAGCACGAAATTGACAAGGGTTAGACTGTGATGACTTTGTGCGGTGGCAAATGAGCTAAGCTGGAACTACATTTCCAGAATCCCCTTAACTCTGTGGTTCCTGGTTAGGGAACTTGTGTGATAAATGGAAGGCAGAGCGAATCTGCAGCCTTTATGCTCTGAAGTTCATGAGGGTGTTTGTCACTGCAGCTCATGCACACTGGGGCTGATCTCTGGACCCCCTTTGTGAGCTTGACACCACTATGGGGCCCGCAACTCCTCCAGCCCCCAGTGTCAGTCTTCTCTTTCAGTTTCACATAGTTCTGCATCAGGGGAATGTGCAGCTCCATGGCGAAAGGCACCAGCTTCTTTTGGCAGATCAACTATGTCATCGAAGTTGCAGGTAGTGAGAAACAGTTGCAAGTTCCAGTTTGTCCTCACTCTCCCCCCGTCACTTACAGTTTTTCTTTCTGATTGTCTGCTCTGATGATCTACAGTGAGTTCAGGATCAGACTTCTTCACTGGTCCTCACTGTGGTATAAGGTCTAATCTCTATTATAAATCCATTATTCCTTATCCCTCATATTGTTTTTGCTTTTTTGAAGAAACACTGTCTGATCCAAAGGAAGGTCTTGATATTTATAATGCTTAAATTTCATGTTTTTTTTTTTTTTAACTTCAGTCCTTCACTTTAACCAATTGGTTCTCTTTAGATGTTGACTATGGCACCAATATATTTTATATTCTCTTGAGTTTCATGTCCTCTGCAAATTTGATGAGCAGGTCATCAACATTTTCACCTACATCATATATGAAAATGATTGCTTGTTTTAGGCTTATTAGCATGCTTTTGGTAAGTTATATAACCATAATTATCGCTTAATTCAGTGAATATTTCTTCATCTTTTCCACAAAGACTGAATTTGTCAAAAACTTTGATTATATTCAGATATTCTATATTTACTATATTTTCATGATTCCACAAGTTACTAATGCTGTCTGTGAGATTAAAAAAAAGTTACTTTCAAACCAATTAAAAAATAGGCAAATGACTTGAATAGACATTTCTCTAAATAAAACATATAAATGACCAACAGGTACATGAAAAAGTGCTCAAGATCACAACTCATCAGGGAAACACAAATCAAAAACCACAATGAAATATCACCTCACACCTGTTAAGATGGCTATTCAAAAAAAAGGATAAGTATTGGAGAGGATGTGGAACAATGGGAACCCTTATGCACTGCGGGTGGGAAAGAATATGGTGTAGCTGCTATGGAAAACAACATGGAGGTTCCTCAAAAAATTAAAAATTGAGCTACCATATGATCCAATAATCCCACTTCTGGGTATTTATCCAAAAGAATTGAAATCAGAATCTTGAAGAGATATCTGTACTCCTATGTTCATTGCAGCATTACAGTCGCACGTCACTTAATGATGAGGCTACATTTCACGAAATGCGTTGTTAGGTGATTTCATTGTTGTGTGAACATCATAGTGTACCCGTACAAACTAGATGGTAGAGCCTACTACACACCTGGGCTGTATGGTACTAATCTTATGGGACCACCACCATATATGCAGTCTGTCATTGACCTAAACATTGTTATGCGGCCCATGACTGCATTCACAATAGCTAAGACAAGGAAACAATTTAAATGTCTGTAGACAGATGAACGGATAAAGAAAATGTGGTATATACATATAATGGCATGTTATTCAACCGTAAAAAAGAGAGAAATCCTGCCATATGTGCCAACATGGAACCTGAAGGACATTATGCTAAATGAAGTCAGCCAATCATAGAAGGACAAATAATGCATTATTTCACTTGTATGAGATATTTAAAGTAGTCAAACTCATTGAAACAGAAAGTAGAACACTGGTTACCAAGGGCTTGGGGAGGGGGAAATGGGGAATTATTCAACAGGTATAAAGTTGCAAATATACAAGTTGAATAAAGTTTAGAGATCTGCCGTACCACATAGTGCCTAAAGTTAACAATACTGTATTGTACATTCAAAAATTTGTTAAGAGGGTGTATTTCATGTTAAATGTTCTTACCACAATAAAAAAGTTACTTTCATTTAAATAGTTCTTAGAAACCCAGTTCTGGACCCTAATGACCCATTTAATGATCTGTTGTTTATCAATCCTTTGATGATTTGTAGTTGAATCTTGCTCAGGAATTAACATCCAACTCATGGGTGTATGGTTTGTATAGTTCCATATTTTACTCTTTTATTTAAAAATTAAGATGGTGTTTGTATATCTTGAACATTCTGGAATCTTTCCCAGCAACAAACATCACCATCAGTATGTATTTTCCTTTCCCCTTCTGGAATGTATTTTGGCTAGAACAAGTGACTTAGAATATCAGAACATCCTTTTGGGATTTTTTTCACTCCTCTTGGACTTACTGATATAAATTGTATCCTTTTCAGTCTGAAAATGATCCCCTTTTACAGAGAAGAAAGGGTTGAGAAATTTACTTTTGTCTATAGACCAAGAACTTTTCCGATCAGTTTCGTCTTCCAGGGCTGAGTTATAATTTTGCATAATATCTGCTCTGTGTTTATCCAGAAATTCCACGGCTGCATGCAAGATATGATTATTTCCGCTGATATTTTTCTTTCCTTAATAGCAAATATATTCTTTTTTAATTTCAATCCATCTACAGGATTTATCATTTATGCTATTCTGGTATTATAATATTTATATTTCCTGAGAAACACAGTAACAAAAAATAAAACAAGAAATAAAAATAGTTTAAAGAAAATTGGGAAAGTTATTATTTTGAATACAGAAATTCCTAGCATTACCCCAAAACTGTTGGGAGTAACTATAAGAGAAGTATGAATGTATATAAATATATTTTATTAATTACTTTCTTAAAATTAATACCCTGAGAATGAGATAAAATTGGGAAGTGTCTACAACTCTCCCCCATGCCTGCACTCATCTGTCTTAGGATCTAGACAGGGAGCGCCGCACTGCTTATCTAACTTGCCTAGGAGAAGAGATATTGGGGTAGCTTGTTAAACATTACAGATTCCTACAAGCTTGGAAATTCTGGTTCTTTGGGTTTGGGGAGGCTTAGAATTCTATAAGTTTAACAAGCCCTTCAGGTGATTGTATTATCAGGTAAACTGGGGAAACAAGGGAAAGAGCCCATGACTTTAAAATTAGCCTGACCTGTGTATGAATTCAGGGTCTAAGGATTACCTGCTGTGTGAACTCAGGCACATTATTCCTCATTTCCAAAGGGGGAATACTAACAGCTTCCAAAAGGGAAGTTTATGTGGTTTCAATTACATAAAATGCAAATGTGTAGCAATCCATAGTGCTATCATTATTGAAAACTATGTTGTAATCTTTTTTCTGATCTTTTAGTCTTCACTCTTGCTGGAAGAGAAAATATAAAAATTCTAAAGCAAAACAAATGCAAATATTCAAGTCTTCCTGCTTAGTGTAAACAATAGTAGAATCATTTACTCATTTATGATGTATCTGGGACATAAAGGTCCACATTTAGAAGATGGGTAAACCAATTAGTGGTGTTATCTTTCGGATATTCAAAGGCAAAACCACAATTGTTATATTTCCATCTTATCAAAATCAAGATGAGGGGTCGGCCCAAGCCCGAGTGGTTAAGTTTGCAAGCTTGGCTTCAGTGACCCAGGGTTTAGCTGGTTCGGATCCTGGGTGTGGATGTGACACCACTCATCAGGCCACGCTGAGGAGGCATCCCACATGGCACAACCACAGGCACTCACAACTAGAATATACAACTATGTACTGGGGGGCTTTGGGCAGAAGAAAAAGAAAAAAAAAAAAGAAGATTGGCAACAGTTGTTAGCTCAGGTGCCAGTCTTTAAAAATAAAAAAGAAAAACAAGAGAATTTTCTGTGTGTGTGTGAGGAAGTGGCCCTGAGGCAACGTCTGTGGCAAACTTCCTCTATTTTGTATGTGAGTATGAGTGGTATGTAGGTCCACACCCGGGATCCAAACCTGCGAACCCCAGGCCACCAAAGTGGAGTGTGTAAACTTAACCACTACGCCACCGCGCCGGCCCCCAAATAATTTTCCGTATATTTATTTTCTCCCTACATGTGTTTTCAAGTTTCTATAGGAAGCTCTGATGCTCATCAATTCTTTAAAACAGTGGTTCTCAAAATGTGGCTCCTGGCCCAGCAGCATCAGCATCACCTGGGAACTTTCTAGAAAAGAAAATTCTCAGTGCCTACTCCAGCCTACTAAATCAGAACTCTTCAGTGAGGCATTGCCATCCGTGTTTTAACAAGTCCTCTAGGTCATTCTGATGGAAGCTCAAATGCAGGAATCACTGATCTGACTTCAACTCCTGATCACTCCCCTCCTTCCTCCCTGTCCATCTGTGTCTTTCTCATCTCAGTTAATGGAAGCACTGTTCTTCCAGATCCTCAGGTCAAAAGTGTTGGAGTCATCCTTAATTTGTCATTTTCTGTCCAGCTCGTATCCAACAGATCAGAAAAATCCTCTTGTTTTATCTTTAATGACCAGAACATCACCGTTTAACTCTTCCTCCACTGTTCATATCCTGGTCCAAGTCCCTATTTCCTCTTGCATGAGTTACTCCAACAACCTTCTAACTGGTCTGCCTGCTTCTGCTCTTGCATTCTTCCAGACTGTTCTCCACACTGAAGCTCCAGCGGTGCTTTCAAAATGAAGTATGATTATGTTACTTGCACTGAATTGTCTATTGGCAGTTCAGCACCATTCTTCCTTTTGATACCCTCTTCTGTATTCTGGAAACTACATTTCCCAGAATTCCTGCCACTAGAATTCTAGATCAGATGCCAACAAAGGGAGAAAACTACTGGAGATGTGGAAGGGGGAATAGAAGCAGAAACCATAGTATTGATCCTCTAGCATGGCAGAGAGATGCATGGGTTTTAATAGACACTAGATTTTGTAGAGGCCTCAGGGATTTTTCTTTGAATCACTTGTTTCTATGCTGATATATTTTTTCAGCTGTTTCTGAAATTCCCATAACTTCTTGATGCTCTGAAATTTAGTGACGAACCTAAGAACTAGTTGGCAGCAGCCTTCTCTGATCTTTATTGCTCTAACCCTGCCAATGATTTTGTAAACACGAATTGCCCTGTATAAATCCTTTTCTGCTAAAATAAGGAGCGGTTTCTATTTTTCTGGTAGGACATCAATTGCTCCTCTCATCAAAATGCTTGATTAGCTTCCAATCTCAATAGGAGTAAAATCCTTAGATGTTTATAAGGCCCTCAACAATCTATGTACCTGGCAAAATTAAGGGGAAGAGATTATTATCGAACTATATCCTGTAGAAAATTTAAAATCACAAAGTAAAAGAATTTTATAGCATACCAGGCAAGAAAAAACTCACCTACAGAAGTAGAAAATTCAGGTTGGCCATGGTCTTCTCTCTAACACTAAACGCTTGGACATGATAGCACAATGTTTACATAATTTTGAGGGTAAAGTTTATGGCTCAAGAAATTTATATCTAGCTGCATTGTTGTTAAGATGTGAAGGTAATAGAAAGATGTAATCAGATTTGGATATACTCAAATACACTCCATATGTCCTTTTCTGAAAGAGTTTCTCAAAATATGTCCTACTAAACGAGAAATGAATCAAAATAAGAAGGTCAAGAATTGGAAAATTATATTTGAACTGACTTACAGTGAGCATTGAAACCACATCAATATAGACAAGTATAGTATTTTATAAAAATGGTTATTATATATAACTCAAATACAAAAGTTTTCAAAACATAAGGAATAATTGTCAGAAACAGTGTCGGAAGGCTTCAATATATCCTTATTTCATAGGTCAAACTGGGAAAATAATTATTAAAGAATTTAATTAGTATGTATAAAATTAATTTAATATGTACACATATGCTTTATTTTGTGTACTAAATCTGGAGAAGAGTTCACCATGTTTTCAAGGTGTCTCATGGGAACATTTATAAAATTGATCACAGGCCACATAAAAGCCTCATTACATTCTCCAACACAACTTAAATAGATTACTTTTCTTTAAACCATGTTGAAATAAAATTAAAATTTTTCTGAATTTGCAACCACTTGTAATTTAAATTTTCTTCTAAATAGCTCTTGACTAAGTTAGAAATTAAACCTGTAGTTAATGGATGATTTAGAAAAATACTAGTAATGAGAATGTAACATTAAATTTGAGAATTTTCCAGGGTCATATGCTGAGAAAAAGATTAGATTTTTAACAATGTTTTTATTACTAAAGAGGAAAGAATAAATGATCAAAGGTTATGGAGATTGCAGCTTTTGTTTTATATTTCCAAATTCCAAAAGTTTGTACTAATGTACATTATCACAAGCAAGTACACGAATATCTGTTTTATAGCATCTGCCCAACTTAAATATTATTTTAAATAGTTGCCAATTTGATATATATAAGCAAATATATAGTGTTTAAAGACCCATGGTGTTAAACACTTTTTAACATTTACAGCTCTACTTTTGTGACTTGACTTTTATGAGAAAGCGATTGTAAAGTTTATCAGAACAGGCAAGATAATTTTGAGAAAGAAGAATAATGCAGAAGATGGATGCTGCCAGATGAGTCAGTGCAGAACTGGCGTGAGTGTCTAGATCAATGGAAAAGATAACCAGCCCTGTAACAGACAGTGACATGGACTGTGGTGGTTTTTAAACACACATTTCCTCTTCTTCCAGGGCACATGGAGATACTGTGTTTCCCATCCTTTCCTGCAGGTAGGTGCGACCACGTGTTTTAGTTCTAGTCAATGGAACTCTCTCCCTCTCCATAAGAACATCTCAAGGAGTTGGGGAATCCTCCATGCTCATTTCCTTTCTGCCCGCTTGAGACAGAGCAGCACAGACACCTTGCGAGCAAGTGTTGAGGCAGTGGAGTCTGGGTGTGGAGAGCCCTGGGCCTCTGAATCCTGCTTGAGGAGAGAGGCGCCTGGAAATCAGCAAAACTGTTTTGGACTTGACATGAGCAAGAAGTAAACTTCTATTGTGTTATTTCATCAATAATGTGGCATGTTTTGTTACAGCAGCCAGCTTTTCTCAAACTAATAAACAGACTTCCACATATGTGTATATAGATAAATTTAGTCCACTACAACATGGGAATATAATGGTTATCAGCTTATGGTTGCTGTGAGCCTGTGTTTTGTGTAGCACCTACCAAACATGAAACGGTTAATCTAATAATGATGCTGATGAACTTGGCATTTCAGATATTTCAGATCAGTTGTGAAAAGGTTTACTGTTGAAAAAGTGGTGCTGGATTATGTAGTTAAAAATCTGGGAAAAAAGTTAGATCACTAACTCACTCACGTCTTGTCGTATTAAAGAGCAAGGAAAGTGCACAATGTTAAGAACTGCTATCTGGTGTAGGCCTGCTCAAGTTCACATTCCAGTTCCGTCTCTTTCTGGGTGTGTGAGGGCAGTCAAGATGTGCTAGACAGATTTATAAAAAATGATCATGAAAATAATGATTATGCCTATTGGTTACCTTAACTCCTGGTGGGACTTTAAATTGGTAAAATTGGAAAACTGGCATATGTATCAAAGCCTTACAAATTTCCATAATTTTATTGTACCAATTTAGCTTCTAAGAATTTACCTTAAAGAAATAATCACAAAAGTGTAAAGGGTATGTATGATAATGCTCATAGTAGCATTATCTTTAGCAGGGATAATCTGAAAACAAACTAGATGTGTAACAAAGGGATTTGTTAAATAAATGTTGGCATGTTTGTCAGATATAGTGCATGGTGATTAAAGGCGTGGCTTTTAGTGTCGTGTTGGCCTGGGTCTGATTTCTTTCTATTTTAACTATTTATTAGCTGTGTGAATTTGGATAAGCCACTTAACCTCTAATTCTATTTTGTTGTTTATAAAATGGAGCTAATAATAGCATATAGGTTTGTTAAATGAGTACTAATTAATGGACACAATTTGTGTAGAGTATCTTATACATGGTAAATGGTGCCTATTATTATCAATATTTAAGGTATTAGAAAATTCATAAAGATTATAATAGGGTATATGTGAGAAAGACTTCCAGATGGATGTATGTCCCCTGTCAATAGGGGGTACCTGGGAATTGATTCTTCGTGTTCCCCTCCTCACCATATCTGAGCTTGTAGTAAGTTCTACCCTTTCACTAATGCAGCCTGCTTTGAACTACTTATCCTGTCCACTGCCACAAGCTTCGTCTGAGCCAACAGCATCTCTGGTCTGGTAAACTGTGGTGGCTCCTCACAGCCTCTGCTTTCTCTCTCATCCTCTTACAGCCCATCATCTATATGTGGCCAAGGTGGACTTTTTAAACCATGTATCAGACTACAGTAGTGCCCCTCATCCACAGTTTCTCTTTTCTCAGTTTCAGTAACCTCCATCAACCATGGTGGAAAAAGATTCAATGGAAAATTCCAGAAATAAACAATTGAGAAGTTTTAAATTGTGCGCCGTTCTGAGTAGCCTGATGAAATCTCATATGGTGCGCTCTATGACCTGCCTGGCGGGAATCTCCCCTTTGTCCAGCGTATTCACTGTAGCTGTACCTGCTACCCACCCGTTTGTCACTTAGTAGCCGTCCTGGTTATTAGATTGACCATTGTGGTACTGCAGTGCTTGTGTTCAAGTAACCTTTATTTTACTTAATAGTGGCCCTAAAGCACAAGAGTAGTGATGCTGGCAATTCAGATGCCAAAGAAAAGCTGTAAAGTGCTTCCTTCAAGTGAAAAGGTGAAAGTTCTGGACTTTTTATACAAAAAATTGTATACTAAGGTTGCTAAGATCTACGGTAACTTCTATTACAGTATATCGTTATAATTGTTCTATTTTGTTACTAGTTATTCTTAATCTCTTGCTGTGCCTAATTTATAAATTAAGCTTTATCATTGGTATGTATGTATAGGAAAAAAGGTAGTATATATAGAGTTCAGTACTATCCATGGTTGCAGGCATCCACTGGGCATCTTGGAACATATCCCCTGGAAATAATGGGGATTACTGTACTTCACTCCCCTGCTAAAAACCCTCTAAAGGCTTTGTGTTGCAACCAGAATGTCATCAAAACCCCCATAAGGCTCTCTTTGATCTGACCTTTCCCTAACTTTTCAACTTTATCTTTCTCCATTGTCTCTCTAATTCACCGCATTTCAGGGACACCAGTCTTCTTTCTTCCCCCGAAAATATGAACGTTCTTCTTTCTTAGAATGTTCTTTCCTGAGAGATATAAGTCTAAACTCACGTCATTTCTCCCCAGAGGCCTTCAAACCATGCTTATGATAGCAGCTTCTAGAAACACTTTCTACTTCTTTACCCTACTTTATCTTCTGTATAACTCTTGTCTTCTTACTTTGCTTATTTACTTTTTTCTAGCCATTAGAATGTACGTTTCTTGAAGAGAGTGGCTCTATTTTCCACATTCAACATTGTGGCCTAAGCACCAAGAACACCCAAGTGAACCGGGGCCGGCTCAGGAGGCATTTGTTGACTGACTCTTGTTCTTGACTGTGTGGACATGTTTTGGAAGCATAAAAGAAAGGGACTTCACATTTACTTTATACATGGCATTATTGTAAGTTTTTTTACAGGATAAAAAATGATAATGATCATTATTCATGGATACGGAATTAAGGGTACTTTAAATACTTTTATTTATAATGCCCACATTTTATCTATTTTCTCCAATAAACCTATTCTTTTTAGAATCAGAATAATATTTTACAGAATACTGTAAAAAGCTTGATGAGATAAAAAGTTTTGATTATGTTTCTTCATATACACCTAGATGGTAATTGGTACTAATAAGAATGTGTAATAATTTATACTTAGCCATGGGTGATGATTAATAATTACGGTGTCGATGATAAACACGGTAATTAGAAAATAGGAATGGTTGCAACTGATTATGATAGAAATTGTAGGAAAAGTTCTTTATTTTCTCTCTTTTATTTTTTGTTGTTCTTTGCCTGACTCTCAGTAGAATAAATGCAATATTTTCTGTCTAAAGGCGACAGTGTCTTTACTGTGAAATTTCTATTGTGGCCCTTAAATTACCTGGAAATAGATATAATGTTCTGGGATGAAAATAAGACTGTAATCTGGAGATAAAAGAAGAGACACTGAATTCAGAAAAATATTCTAAGAGACTGAAACTAAAAAAGAGACAGTTATTTCACAAAAAGATCTTAGGACCTAATTTTGCTTATGAAAGATTCCATGGGCTCCTAACAAGCCTTCTAATGTTTCATGTAATAGAATTGTAAAAAATTCCACTTCTAGCTTTACTAGTTATGGATCCTTTCATTCATAAAACATGTTTTGGTCTCATACTGTTCCAAGCACTGTGCTAGGATGTGGGAAAGGAAAGATGAGAAAGACAGACACAGTTACATTCCAGAGCAGATGTGCAAGTTGAAGCTTATGGAATAAAGTCCCAGGACATGGAGAGAATCCAGAGGAGCTTCATGGAGTAAAGGGTAAAGTTAAATTTATATTTGACTGTGATAAAATTTCTATTTCTGAAGAGTCAAAATATGTAAGGTTATCTATTGTAGTAAATCACCTATTTTCTTACTCTTTTAGTTCTTAGTCTATTTTTAATGTTTTACCTCATCATTTTTTATTCACAGAGGTTGGAGTTGGTGGGTGTAGAGTGTAAGATGATTTTTTTGGGAGCAACTTCCCTGGGCTGGTAAAGAGTGCAGCAATTCCTAACACTACAGTCTGTGCCCTTTCCCTCATTTTAAAATTTAGCTTGGCTGTTATTTCTTTGACCTGCCTCCACTCTGTTTCAGATTTGTATACTCGTGTTTCATGTATCAGTGATGATTCCAATTACACGCTAGGTAACAAGAGTTTAATAAAATGTGGCAATAAATTGTGGAAAGACATCATGCATGTGAAAAAAATGTATTAAGAAATGTGTTCCAGGTGGAGCTTCCAGTATTAAATGACTAATCACTTCCACACACATATACAAAGTGAAGGTTTTATTTTGTGGAACTTGGCCTTTCAAAACTGGAATGCCAAGCAGTGCCTCCCAACGGGTTTTCTGTTCTGTCTGAAGCATGTGGCAGTTGTTTCTTTTTGCAGAGAACTTTTTAGATGGTCTTCAGTAGCCCTTCAGCCAAAAGGAGCTAGGGTATCTTGTTCAAATCTCCCATTATTTTGATCTTAATGGCAAATGATAATAAACAGAATGTTCAATAATGTATACACAGTACCGCCTGGTAGTTAGATGATGGGAATCGAATCCAGGCTCTTGCTTTTAGTACATGTGTGATATTCGGCAAGTTTCTTACTGCTGCAGTTCTCTATTGGCAAAACTGGAACAGTAATATTTTCTGTGTTGAGATATTGTGGAAGAACAAAGATTTTAAAAAAGGTGAAATATTTAGTCCAGTTTGAGACACAGGGTAAACACTTACATATATATTATCATAAAGAAAGACTCAAATTGAAAGATTGGAACAAGTGTAACAGTTGTAGAACAAAACAAAACAGGCTGTGTGGGGACAGAGATGTTGTCTTGGCTTTCTATTTCGTTGTCCCTCCCAGGTCACGCTTTATGAGGTCTTCTCCATCAGCTGCAGCATCATTTGGATTTACTTCTACTCACCTCACCTTCATTAAGAACTGCTGTAAGGAGTCCTGAGCTTCAGTAACTGCTTCCTGAGCTAGCAATCATGAATTTAACTCATATTTGATCATTTAATTTTGAAAGCAAACACTGAGAAAACATAGGAGTTAGGGAACCCATCTGCTGACCATCTTGTTGATCTTATTGTCTATGCCTCAGGAAAACTCTGAGAACCCATAAAGGAGCCAGCCATGGTACCTGTGCCCTGTCTCTGGAGGAGTGTGTTAGGTCCAAGGCCACCTGGGCTTTGGGCTCAGAGATCCCATCACTTTCTCACTGTGTGATATTGAGAAAGTTATTTAACTTCTATGTACCTCTTCGTTCTCCTACGTAAAATGGCAATAATGGTACCTTGCAGTGCAGTAGTAAGGATTAGAGGGCATGTGTTTCAAAATGCCCAGGACAGAGCTTGGTACATGACAGTCATTCAACAAAGGCTAGTTGTTGGTGTATTATTGAAGACTTACGAGAAACGAATAAATGTCAAGATAGTTGGGAAGAGTAGACCTGAAGCATCCTATGTTTATAAACAAGTTAATCTTTATTCTCAGGGAAATAATACATAAAAAAGGTTACCCAAGATTGTAGTTCTGGGCGCTGGAAAATTACAGTGAAGAACAGAGACATCAGAGGCTAGATTTTCTTCAAATGTATGAGTAAGAAAGAGAGGAGGCAGTCCAACAATAATTGAAATTGTAGTGTCAGTTGCTATGCACATTATTAGATCCTGTTCCATCAGATATTTGACTCTGAAAACAATGCTATATTTAAAAAAGAGTTTTATTCAGAGATTTGGGGCTCTGCTCTTTATATCAGCTCATAAGTAACAGTCATGAAAATAGCAAACATTTGTTTAGTGCTTACTATGCACTTAGTATGTTTCTGAGTGTGTTCCATGTGCATGACTTAACTTATTCAATTCTCACATCAACGCTATGAGGTGGATACTGTTGCTCTTACAATATTACCTGGAAAATGATCATTTTTCACTGTATCTTCCCAAGGAAGGGTGGAGATCTCTTTTTCCCCACGCGTGGCCATAGCTTGTCTTGCATGGAAGGAAAAAGAGAGTACTACAAGATCCCCAGGAGGGAAGGAATCCATATCTTGGATATCCTCTCATGGTTCCAGTACTACTCATGATCATGATGATGATGAGAATAACCACATCACTATTGTTATAATGAGTAACGCTTATTGAGTGCTGTTTCATGCATTTCTGCCTTACATAATGACATTTCTAGGAATGACTGTTATCAGAACATATGCTTTTTAATTAATACAGTTATTATAAGATACTGAAGTACTGAAGAAAGCAACACATATGTTTTCTATCAATTTGAATATATATATTTTTTGTGTCATAATGTCTATTAAGTTACGGCAAATGTAAAAACCTACATGGGGAAGAGAATAATCAGGGAGAATGATTTCCGATTGCTTCAACTCAGAGAGTCAGCTACGCTGTGGGAGTTCTAACACTCTCTTGTATTGGGTTGCCCTAATTTAGCAACATACATATTGAAGGTTTCAGTTTCTTATTTTTAGGAAAGGGTGTCAGCTGAATATTTTTGGGTTAATGTCACTGGGATTTGGGCTTAAGCCATAGTGTATATATAAATCAAATATTTTATAATAAATATTTTTACAAAAATATGAAAAAAATCACACCTCAGTCAATTGTCCATAATAATTTTGTTTTTTGATCTTTATAGTAAAATATTATAAGTAATTCAATTCAAGTTTATTTTGCTTCAACTAAGTTGAGTGCTTTGAAAATCTTTAAAAAATAAATTGTTGGCACTTACTTTGCCGAAAAGTATCTTTACTTATGAAAAGATTTATGATAGGAGTGTTTTGGACAGCAAATCCTTTAGAATATCTGAAATATGTGTAAATTTAATGAAATTTGACTTATACATGTATTGCTTACGACAAAAGACCATATTTTATATTGAAAATCATACATACTTGCCGCTGGGTTTTCACTTGACTTCTGCATTAGTTCCTTGTGTGATTTGGGTATTGGACTGGATTTGTTCTTAGTTTAGCTTTTGCCTTTAAATCCTAAGATTCTAACACGTGTTTTAAAAAGTCCCTCATGTCTAAGTCCTCACCTTACTTAAGAAACAGTATAGTGGACAGATTGTAGGATTGGAACAGCTGAGTTCTAATCCTTGTTCCAACATGTATTAGCTGCGTGGGGTCGGGTCCGTCATTTAACCTCTGCACCTCAGTTCTTCATCAGTGACATGCATTGTGTACCTATCTGATAGGAATTTTATGAAATTTTGCAAAACACTTAGAAGAGTGGCTGGCACATTAGGTATTATATATGTTAGTATTTAATTAATTAATTGTTTATTTAATTAAAATTCCCAAGCTCGCCTTACCTAGGCATGAAAATTATTGAAATATTCGTGATTAGAGAATTTTCAAATAAGGAATTTAAGAGTTGGTAAGAAAAAACAGGATTGGAGAACCAATTTATGAAAACTATTATAAAAAGTAGAGCAAAAAAAAAAGAATACCTTTATAGTCAATGAAATGACAGTAAGAATGGGGTACTAAAAAGATGGAATGAAATGCTAAATTGACTACCAATCATATTTTCCAGATTTTAAAATTAGCAATAATGGTTTCTCTGAAACTAATTTCCATATATCCACGCACCATCTTTTAACTAGAAATATTTCAAGTTCTCCTTCTCTGACCTTTACAACAATTTTTCACTTTGTTACTAATAGGCACTTTTTTCCCTTGGCTAGGCCTCCATCCAGAGGTTGACAAGCTTATTAAAATTTAGTATGTATGTTGGATCTCTAGGTTTCTCTTCATGATGTGGAGTTACTTGCAATTCAGTGTTTGCATGTTCAAAGAAACTCTTATTCCTCTCCATTAGACAGGGTGAATTACCACTGCTGCCAGAAGCCAGAAATCCTCCTCCACCCGACTTCCAGGACAGAAGATTTATTTCCGGGAATACCATGAAAGGGGGTGGAACTAGCGTTTTGGGCCACTTGTGGGAAAGCATCAGGATATTTGTTTAAATGGGAGTGGATGGAATTATTATTATCTTCCTTTTACAGATGAGTCAACTGAGATTACTTAAATAACTTATTTAAGATTATAAAATTAGTAGATGACAGACCTAGAGTTAAAGCATTGACAGGCTGCCACCAGAGCCCATGTTCTTTCCATACAAAGAGGGGTGGGAAAATATCAGGATCTATACCGTACCGTGCTTTAAGAAGGTGTACTTAGGACCTACGAAAGGAAAGGGAGAGTTGGGAGGGGCCAAGTTGTTACTGAGCGTATTCTATGTGCTAAGCATTGTTTATAGGTCTAAATAACTTATTTCTTTGATTATAGAAATATTACATGATCATCATAAAGAAATTGGGAAATATAGAAAAACATGAAGTAGAAGACAGTATGACAGCTCACAACTCAGAAACAACCACAGTCGATATTTTGGTGTATTTCTTTTCAGTGTTTTCTTTTTGCTATTAACCGGTTGATATCTGGAATGACATAACAGAGTTCATACGATACAAGCAGGTTTGAATACTTCTTTTTTCTTTTCCTGAGGAAAATTCACCCTGAACTAATGTCTGTTGCCAATCTCCCTCTTTTTGTAGGGGAGCCGCTGCTGCAGCATGGCCACTGACCAATGGTGTATGTCTGTGCCCAGGAACCAAACCAGGGCCACTGCTGTGGAGCGTGCTGAACTCAACCAGCAGGCCATGGGGGCTGGCCCTTCACTACTGCTTTTTCCATTTAATATTATGTCTTATGCATTGTTCAAGCTAGAATTCGAACAACTACTTGAAATTTTTTGGAAATTATAATTTGACCTGTGTTCTTTTTCTGCGAAGACAGGCTTGATTCAACTACCATGAGAACACCAAGTTACAGTTTTTTATAGAAAAACAATTACAGAAAGGAGCAGGTACAAGACAGCTTGGAATTTACCAAAAATGCTGTTCGTATACTAAAAGGCCTGCTATGTGGCTGTTCTCTCCTAAGGGGCTTCCTAGAGACACGGCAAAGAGGCCGGTAGGGGAAGAGTTGAGAATGAGTAGACTCCTGATGTTCGGCCTGTTTACTGGCAGGGGTTCCAAGTGGGTCCTAGTAGACTCCAGATCAGAGGTCAGTCTTGGGTTTGGACTTGTTCTGGTATGATCTGGAGTTTCTTCCCTGTCCTCTAGTGTCATCTGGTCAGCACAGTGCTTGCTGAGCCCCTTTCTGGACCAGGCACTCCTCAAGGCACAGTAATGAGACTAACATGCCTTCTGCTTTCACACAGTTTATAATCCAGTCTGGGAAAAAGCCTCTGAACCATGATTTGCCTGCTTAACTCTTTACCTAAGTACAATGGTGGGAAGTGCTCTCTACGGAAGAAAAGCAGCAGGTGCTGTGAGTCTTGGGGCAGGAGCTGGTGGAGAGCGGGTGGTTAGGGAAAGCTTTCCTGAGGAAGAAGGATGGATAAGACCTGTCCAGGAGAAGTGTAGCAAGGAGAGAACTGAGGTAGAGGGAGGAGGACATAGAATTCCCAAAGGAAGGAAGCAGCTCGGGACTTTCGGGAAACGGAGAGGCCAGGGTTGTTGGAGCATAATGATCGAGTGGTTCGAGGTGAGTCTGTCCTCTTCTGAATCCTTTGATCGATACCACAATAAAATCTAATAAACACCATCAAGAGTAGAAACACACAAGTCACGCTGGCAATTGAAATTTAAATGGGCTTAGAAAAGGAACAATTTTAATTGTTAGGGAAGGAAATATGAATAAATGAAAACTTCTGCGAAGACAAATGCAAAAGGCGATTGAAATAGAAATGACTGTAAACTCAAGGCAAATTCAAAGGGCAGTTTTCCTTTATTTTAATTTCCTGTGTTTATTCAGAGGATCATATGAACATACTCATAAGTTTAATGCTCCCTCCATGAAAAAATCATTTTTAAACACCAATTTTTTTTTTTATTCCAAGAACAGGAGAAGCTAATGCCCACATTTTTATTCTGAATGAATTGCCAACATTTTATTCAGTAGTTTCACAAAAGAGCTGGAACCTCACTGAGGTTTCTGAATTAAATTAGCTTTCAGAACCATTTAAAGTTCTTCCATTCTATTAATTCAGCAGACAATCAAGTTGTTCACTTGTTGACTTTTATCCACATGCACTCAATCAAATCAACTATCAAAGAGAGATACCTATTAGTTGTTAATTTCATATGTTAGATAGGAATCCTAGAACTCCTGTTTATATCTGTTTGATAACCTTCTAATCTTTGCCACAGTCTCACTAACAGCAGCATTAACTAGTCTGCCATCTATCTTGATTAACAACACTGGGACTCAGAAAGATGCACAGCATCTGATAAGCTGAACAGGCCAAACTTCTAACAATGCCTGTAGCCCTGTGGAAAACGGGCTGCTACCACCATTCTTACAAACCCTTGAAATTGTCTTTAGATCACAGTTTTGCAAATTATTATTTTTAAGCAAATGAGAAGAGCTTGTTTTAGTGTAGGAGCTCTTGAATAATTGGTAAGACTAAATGTTTTGCAACATTTTTATCCTCTATTTTTCATCCTCTGGGTTTGGGTTTTTAAAATTTATTTTTGCCTTATATTTAATTACAAGAGTACTGTTATCTTTGGATCTGACTAATTCAACAAATATTTATTAATCTCTGTATGACTAGCACTTCCTACGTACATAAAAGATGTAGAAAATACAGCTCCACATACCATAAAGTTCTATATTTGAAATCACAGCAACTAGATTTCTTGAATAAGTGGAATTATATTGGCCTTTATGAAAGAGAGAGAGAGAGAGACAAAAATTCATTGAACATAATCTTTGTTCCATAGGTAACGTCCGGGTTATTCTTCATGCACTTCTTTCAAAGTCTATTTATACCATTCTTGTTAAGGACACCACACATCATTCTTGTCGATTTTAGTAACTGCCCACAGCCTTTGTCGCCACACTGTTCTCAGGAAGTCTTTGGTGACTTCCATATTCACCTTGCCAATGCTTCTACCACCACAATCTCATGGTTTCAAGTTTTGAAACTTCCACTGACTCAATTCTTTATCCCACTTCAGACATTCTTAGGCACTGCTACACCATGGAACTTGATTGGGACCACGGCATCTCTAATATTGCAATCTGAAAAGTTCTTTTTGACTTTCTCTGAATCTTTATTGGTCTACCTGCTCTCTCAGGTGGCTTGTGGGAAGTAGATATCAACAAGAGGTTGGAGCAGAAGAATATAGGATGAATGATTCCTGATGTGACACATCCCTAGATATGTCCAGAATAAAGTATGTAAAGTTGAGAGAGAAGGATTGGATTCTTATATTATCTCAAGAAGGCTTTGCACTAGCACATTTTAGATACTAATGTGATAAAATGTAATTTATATAAAATGTGAATGTATTATCTCAGGATGATGGGCCATAAAGATGTTCACATTTCTTTCTCAACTTCCGTACCTGTGCAAATGACTCCCTAATTTATTTCTGAGGTCATGGTCACTCTCCTGAGTTCCATTCCTGAATTTCCAATGACTTGTTGGGTATCTCCAAATGTACCTCCCAAAGAACCTTCCAGCTCAGCATGTCCTGATTTGTATTCATCATCAACTCTCTTACATTAGCATCATCTGAAAATTTTACTATCCATTCATTATACCACCATTCTCTAGGTTCCCTATTTAGCTCCTCCATTTCCAATCCATTGCCAAGTCCTAACAATTCTTTTCCATGAAATTTCTCTTATGTGTATCTATTTTTTTCTTTTCCCAAATCCACTTCCCCAACTCAACTCTCATTATATCTCATTCTGAGAACTGCAATATACTTCTATCTGGTTTCCCCAGACTCTCACTCCTCTAATACATCCTGCCCAAAACCAGAGATCATATTCCTAAAGCTACTTTAGTGCAGGCACCCCTGCTCAAAATTTAGAGTGGGTTCACCTTCTCAGTGAAATTCAGAGACTTTAATCTGTATTCTGGTCCTTCATAATCTGCCCAAACTTTCCTTTCAATTTTGTTTTCCTCTCATATATATTCTTTCATACATCTTTGTCCACCCATTGCCTTGGGTTTTACATTTTATGCCTTTCTTATGATGTTCCTTCTGCCTCTAATTCCCTTCTTCTACATATATATTGATGCCAAAATGATTTTCAAAACTCTATTCAAATCCCTTCTTCTTTCCTTCTTTTCTTTCTTCTTTCTTTCTTTCCTTCCTTCCTTCCTTCTTTCCTTTCTTCCTTCCTTCTCTCCTTCCTTACTTCCTTTCTTCTTGTGGATAGTGCGTTCACAGGCATCTATTATGTTCCAAAGGGCAGGCAATTCTGTCATGAAGGATCTCACAGTCAAGAGAAGATGACCAATACATCAATAAGTACAAGCAAATATGGGAGCAGGGAGAAGAATAGAATCCAGTCTTGTTTGGAGAGGGGTGAGGGATCAATCATAGGAGAATTTTTGGAGGAAAGTTGCAGCTATGCTGAATCTTAAAGTATGACGAAGAATTATCCAGAAAAATAAGTTTAGCTGAGAAGGAAGGTTTTGACAGATTTTGGAGCTGGCGTGAGCACAGGTTGCTGAAAAAAGGAGGTATTTGATGAAACCACTAGGTGGTAGGTTTTGCTTGAACTCAAAGGACGGGGGAAGGGAACAGCAGAAGATGAGATCAGAGAGGTAGGCAGGGTTTGAGAAGGAATTGCTGAACAATGTTTAAAATTTTAGAATTTGTGCTATAGATGATTGGAACCATGAATAGATTTAAGCAGGAGAGTGAAATGGCCAGATTTGCATTTTAGATAAACCAAGCAGGAAGATGTGTTAAGAACAGATTTGAGGAAGAAAAGTCCACCGCCAGTGACAGTGGATGGAAGATATTAACAGAATCTATGGGGGAAGAGAATTAAGAGGAAGGAAGGAAAAAGTACTTAGTAGTTAATATTGGTAGCATTCTATTAATCGATGTTGGAGAATGGGAAGAGTCAACGATGACTCCCAGATTTCTAGTTCGCAACATTGACTGGATAGTGGTACTACAAGATGAGATTAAAAACATAATAGTAATGTGTGAGGAGCAGGCTTATGAGGAGAAATGAGAGGGAAAGGTTAAAGATAAATTTGAATGGCCTCATCATGTCATCAGGTGAAGATGAATGAAGTTAGGCAATATACAAGATACATGGCATACTATCTGAGCTTTAAAGTTGAGATTAATTATTGCCCAGATGGTTTTTATACCTAGATTGCATCTGTAGCAATGCAGTGTATCCTGGAAGGAAACCTTAAGGAATAGATGGAGGAACAAGAGCTGAGGAAGTAGACAGGGAAGAAATAATTAACAAGGAAAAAATCCATCAGAAATGTACTTTTCCATTGATTTCAATGTCCATCTTTTCTTTGAGTTCCCAAAGCATTTGACACTCTTTGGGGGAAGGAAGGAGATTCCTTCTGTCTCCCTTTTTCTTTACAATATCCCAATCTAGTCAGATTAAAGAGAATTTATTGGACTATGTTTACTAGTGGATGGATTTACTATTGCAAATTGATGTACTCTTGTGCCAAGATCTCTTTCTTCTTCTTCCCATTGCCTTCAAGAAATGTAATTGGTAAGCTTACCAGGGCTCTCTTGAAAGTCTCTCTTGCTCCTCTTTCCTTACAAACTCGTAAATTCTCATCACTTCGGGTGAGTAGTTAGGGAATTAAGAATGGCACATGGTAGCCTTGAATGGGTTTTGGGGATCAAATACATTCTCCAAACCAGCTTTACCAGAGAACCCTACACTGGAGTATTGGGCTCCAGCCCGGCTAATTCTAAAGTGATAATGTACCCATTTGTCTGTGTCCCTTGTATGTATTGATTCCTCAGTTTTAAGAGACAGAAGACATTATCGGGTAAATGTAGAATTCAGGCATTCCTATCTTTCCCCTTCCAGTTTAACACATTTTTGTGGCACTTGTTACTTTTTCTCTTATATTTTTATACATTTATATTCTACATATAACTATATTATATGTTCATATTTTATCTTTTAATTATTTCTACCTATCTCCTATCCCTTCTGCTGTATCCTAGGCCCTTTAAAATTCATTCTGACAGTGACCAAAGGCATTTTTATTTTTCATGACATACCAGATCCTTAGATAGTTTGAAAGACTATACCACCCTGCATCATTCCAACTTGCAAGTGACAAAAATGAGGTATTGAAAACACAAATTGACAGTATTTTATATGATGACTACAATTGTGATTTCAAGTAAGGATCATAGATGAAACCAAGATTTGTGATAGTATTATATCCACTTTATCCTAGTAATTCAGGGCCTCATTCAATGCTTTATAATCATATTATTACATATCTTTCCCTCCCCAGCAATGTATATGGGCTTGCCTACAGTCATTTCAGTAGATGCTAACAATGTTCTGGGATTAGGGATCTATAGTTCAGTGTAAAGAAGGAGAATGTCATGCTTTTGATACTGCTTGGTGGACAACGATGAGAGAGTTAAGTGCCTGTGGGGAAATGTACTTTTTACTTTTAAAATGTGTACTGAGGACCTGAAATGAGGAAATGCCTCTGTCCTTCAGCTCCTTTTAGATGTTATTTTTTAATGCCTAAGATTCTCATTAGTTTCTTCTGAGCACCCTTCCTTCTTGGCTGATTGGTGCTTGAGTGACATCTTGGTGCCTTTATTTTACTATTTTCTCAGAGGCCCCTTCCCACTGGTAAGGGAGTCGCTTAGATCTGTGTGTGTATGTGTGTTTTATGCAGTCAGGTCCATTTTTGAACATACACATGATCTGTGTGTGTGTTTTACTCAGTCAATTAACATTTTTGAATATGGACAGGTACAAATGACTTAAATTTGCTTAAAAAATGAATTTGAATCACTGATACTATGAGCCTAAAACTAAGAATTAAGTCTCTTAACTCTGTAATGAACACAGCTGACTACCCAACACCGTTGGCTGAAACCAATCAAACAGTCGTTCTCTGTTTACACACAGTAACTCTCTTTAGGTTGAAGGGTTCGCTTAAATTTTTCAGTCGTAATTTAATGAATTTTTAGATATTACGGTGGTATTAAAATTTGGAGACTCTCAAAGATATCATGTCATGTCATCACCAGTTTATCAATACTTTCTTCACTATTAAATATAAGACAAAATTCCTATTTTCAAGGAGTTTATAATCTAGTTGAAGAGAGTGTGAAATGTTAAGTTAAAGGAGCTAACAATACAAAGACTAGAGTATACAAAATGTCAAAAGGCAATAAGTGATCCAATGAATATAGGAATGCTAATGTTGCTTCGAGAGCTTGATTTTAGTCCTTTTGGATATATACCTAGAAGTGGGATTGCTGAATTATATGGAAGTTCTATTTTTAATTTTTTGAGGAAACTCCATACTATTTTCCATAAAGGCTACATTGTTTTGCATTCCCACCAACAGTGTAAAAGGGTTCCAATTTTTCCTTGTCTTCACCAACGCTTGCCTTTTGTTTTTTTATGATAGCTGTCCTACAGCACTATTCACAATAGCCAAATGTCCATCGACACGTGAATAGATAGAGAAATGTGGTATATACATACAATGGAATACTATTCAGCTTTAAAAAAGAAGGAAATTGTGCAATATGTGACAGCATGGATGGACTTTGAGGATATTATGCTCAAAGAGATCAACCAGACTCAGAAAGACAAATGTTGCAAGATTTCAGTTTTATGAGGCATCTAAAATAGTCTAATTCATAGAATCAAAGAGTTGAACAGTGGTTGTCAGAGGTGGCGGAAGGGGGAAACAGAGAGTTACTATTCAATGAGCATAGAGTTCCAGTTAAGCAAAATGAATAAGCTCTAGAGTTCTGCTTTGCAACATTACATCTATAGTCAACCATAATGTATTATACACTTAACACTTGTTAAAACAATAGATCTCATGTTGAGTGTTCTTACCATGCAATAAAGGGCAGTGATCCAAACTTTAGAATGAAGTTTAAATTTATCTTAATAAAATATTCCCTTGACCTCATAAGTCTGCAGATGTCCCTGGTTCCTGTTAAATGCCTGGAAAATGGAACCGTTGCAAGTGCTCAGTCCATTTTGTAAGGTGAGAATGATAACTTTTGACAATTTAAGAGAGAAGGAGAGCTTTATCAATGAATTTGGATGAAATGCATTATATCATATCATGACCATCAGCGTTCTATTTTTCCAGAGTCATTCAGGTATGACCACAGAGTCAAAACTTGGATATTGCTGTCTTGTTTTTGGCTTAAATGCTAGCAATCATGGAAGGCAAAAAATAATTGTTATATTTTTGATGTTGATGATTCTGGTCTGGGCCCTGATCTGAAAACTGAATCTGGAAATGACTTGAGAGCTTCCATCCTTTTGATGACTGCCTTTAGTCAAATTTCATTTTTCCAGATTTCTTGGCAAAAGTGTTTTTTCCTTAGTTGTAGTCCAATATTTTAGTCTCTCCATCCTCTGTTCCGAACTGTTGTTTTCTGCCCTTCTTTGTTCAGTGCAAATGACAGTAATGGCAACCTTCAGCTTTGGGGAGGGCAGACAGGCTACCTTCGTTTTCTACCAGGTCCCTCCTAGAAAATAATATTAAATGGATCTTTCCTTGTTTCTTTCGCTTTAGTTATTTAACTTGGCAAGTACTTTTCAATCTATTCTCCTCCTGTGTTTAGAAGTCAGGAAAACTGTATGCAATTACAGCAACTTTGTTTTATGCCGTTAGTAATTTTTCCCTCCATTCATATAAATCTTCTAATTTATAGTGAATATTCAGCTGGGTCACATAAGTCTGGACATTCAATTTCCATCAGAAAGGTTGGGTGTATGGGTTGTTTCCCCATAACTAGATTAATATTACCTATGTACATGTTTTCTACCCTAGGACCCCTGCCACTCTTTGTTCTTGTTTTAAAATTTATTTGCTCTTGGTTTTGTTGTATTTTATGGTCCTCAAAAAAGAAAATAAAAGCAGACTTCTTCCTGCCTCTACACATGGCATTTCAATAAATTAAAATCGTGACAACTTTACTATTAGAAGTCTCGTTTTATACATTCATCCCATCCAATAATAATGAGCACGTTAGTTACAATAATTGTATTAAATGTTTAACATTACAAAGCACTGAGAGAGCATTTCAAAGCTGACTCTCTTGATCTGACAGCCACAGAAGGATCCTCTTGAACACAGCTTACAGTAAGGAAGGAATACTTTCATTGCTAAGAGGAGATGTGAAAGAAAGAAAATTAACATTTGTTGATCACGTAATATGTAACAGGCACTATGCTAGGTATTTTTCTCAGTTATTTTTATAACAAACCCCTGAAATAGAAATTAGTAGCATACCCATCTTATAAACATGGCTCAGAGGTAAAGTACCTTGGCCAAAGACACATGACTAGAAGGTGGACAAGCTGGGCTTCCAACCCAAGTCTACCTGGCAATGGAGCCCGTGTATTCCCTCAGTCTATTCTGCTGCATTCTAGCATCAAGACAGGATGAAAAGCATTGGACTAGGGAGAAAAAACCTGAGTCTAAACCCATTTTACAGCTGTGGGTCCATGGGAAATTTTGGCTTCTGGGTCACTATCTCTCAATTTATCAAGTGAGAATAGAATACCTCCCAAGCTGGCTGTGAGAATTAAATAAGATTAGGTATGTGTAAATCCTTTGTAGAAAATAATTATGACCAACATGTGTTCACTTGGGTGGCAGATGGTAAATACTTTTAAAGTATCTATTTATTTAATCATAAAAATCCTATGTGGTTATTTTTATCCCCATTTTATATAAGGAAACTGAGGCAAAGATAGGCTAAGTAACTTACCCAAGGTGGCACAGTTAGCTAAGACACAGAACCAGGATTTGAACCCAGGAAATTTGGATTCAGAATGCAAGCTATTAATCACCACTGTATACTGTGCTATAAGATGTAGGGATCAGTATGAAAATTTCAGACTTCCAAATAAATATCAAAATGACACAAGAATTTAGATAAGATCAGTTGTCATCTAATAGCTTTGGAGAAGTGGAGCTGGCCCTGTTCAATATCCTAGCATCAATAACGTGCCATAGGAGTTATGTTAAAGAAGGTCAATCTAGGGGTCAGCCCCATGGCTGAGTGGTTAAGTTCACGTGCTCCACTTTGGCAGCTTGGGGTTCGCCAGTTTGGATCCTAGCTGCAGACCTAAACACTGCTCGTCAAGCCATGCTGTGGCAGCATCCCACATAAAGGAACTAGAATGACTTGCCACAAGGATACACAACTACATACTGGGGCCTTAGGGAGAAACAGAATAAAAGAGGAAGATTTGCAAGAGATGTTATCTCCCAACCAATCTTCATTATCCCCCCCCCCCAAAAAAAAGAGAGAGAGAAAGAAGGTAAATCTAGCCCACTGCCATATCAGAATGGAATCAGGCTGTCCTCATGGTTCTCCTTTGACACATTAACAATACTTAGACTACCTACAGTTATTATCCGCTCTTCCCAGGGAGACTCAGGTGTCTCATGACATGCCCACTGAGAAGGACTTGAAGGATCCCAGCAGGGCAGACTCTCTTAAAGATATAAGCATAATACATATACTCATAATATAAGCATAAAAAGGAGGAACTCTTCTTGGAGATTTATGTTAGCAAGACCCAGAAGTCAGGGTATACTTTTATGGCTTGGTGACTCCATTCCCAACCCTAACCTCATAACTATGACAAACATTACTACTCTGCCAGCACTCTTTTCTTCAGGGCCTGGATGTGGCCTTAGAACACTTCCCAACACTACTGTGGGACATCACAACTGATTTCCACTCTACTCTTTATTGTTTCCTTTCTTCTGCCTTAGGTTTTGTTTGTGCTTCTTTTTTCCATTGTTTTAAGGTGAAAGGTTAGGTTATTGGTTTGAGATTTTTCTTCCTTTTTAACATAGGCATTCACAGGTATAAATTTCCCTATAAGCACTGTTTTAGCTACATCCCATGAGCTAAATATTTTGGTATATAGTGTGTTCATTTTTATCCACATCAAACAACTTTCTAATTTCCATTTTGATTTTTTTCCTCAACCCACTGGTTATTTAGAAGTATGTTGCTTAATTTCATATATTTGTGTGTTTCCCAAATTTCTTTCTGTTATTGATCTCTAATTTATCCCATTGTCATCAAAGAACATATTTTGTGTTGTTTCTATTCTTTTAAATTGATCGAGGTTTGTTTTATGGCCTAGCATATGGTCTATCCTGGAGAATGTTCTATGTGCACTTGAGAAGAATGTATATTCTGCTGTTGTTGGGTGCATTGTGCTATAGATGTCTCAGGTTTAGTCAGTTCATAGTGCTGTTCCAGTCTTCTATTTCTTTGCTGATCTTCTGCTTAGTTGTTCTATCCATTATTGAAGGTGGGGTATTAAAGTCTCCAGTTATTGTTGAGTTGTCTATTTCTCCCTTCATTTCTGGAAATTTTTGCCTCATGTGTTTTGGCAGTCTGTTGTTCAGCAACTATTTGTTGAGCGTTTATTATATTCCAGGCATTGTGCAAGGCAGTGAAAACACAGTGGCATCAAAATGGATAGACCATTACCCTTAAAGTTACAGTGGGATAAACAGGCAGTGAATAAGTCAACTTAAAAATGGAAATATAATTTGTAAATTGTAGTAAATGCTACCTTTCCCCCACTAGTTTTTAACTCACTCATAGCACTTATCCAAACTTGAAATTATTTTACTAATTTGTAGTGTTTCTCTTTCTTACAGTAGCTTGCAAGCTATATATATATATTGACCATAAACTCTTGTTTCCAATTCCTGGCACAGTGTTTGTGCTCAATAAATCTTTGTTGAAAAACAGAAAGAGAGAAATGAAAGAAAGAGCAGCATATCTTGGGAGAGAAAACAAGAGCCACTTAATTTAGTTTTCCAGGATTGAGGAATGCCTCTTTGATGAGTTATTTGAAGCTTTGTTCTGAAGGACAAATGGAAGTTAGAGGAAGGAGGGTTGGGTGAGGAAGTGGGGAGTGGGAATTCAAAGCCAAGGGAACTGTGTATGCAAAGGCTACGAGGCAGAAAAGAACTTGTCATTTTTGGTAGGAAAACAGGCTGTGAACAAGGGGAGAGAGCCAGACGAAGTTGGTAGGGACCAGACATGAGAGGCTTATAGACTGGGATGAGTGAATGAATCAAAATGAAGGCTAGGTTGCTGGAGCAGAGATCCCAACGTGCAATGGCTCAAACAAGATGGAAGTGCATTTCTCTCACACAAAATAGCCTAAAAAAGCTAAACGATATCCTCGTGGCCAATTCATCCAGAGACCTAAGATAACAGCAGTTCTGCCATTCTCAATACTTCTCTTCTGAGATTGCTCCAATTGTTGCTATTTTTAGCCAAAAGGAAGGTAAGCGAACGTAAGGTGTGTGGGTGTCGCATGTTCTAAGGCCTGGATGTGGAAATGGCACACATCACTCCCATTCATATTGGAATCATCATTGAAACCTAATCATATGCTAACGCCTGGGACCTAGAGAAACTACAAATTTCAACTGTTGTTCAGACATCCAAGTGCCCAGAGGCAAGTCTGTTACAAGAGAAGAAGGGGAGAATGGATTTTAGTGGACAATTAGCAATTTCTGCCTTAGTAAGGATTTAGACTTGATTCTGGTAGCAAAGAGTAGTTATCGCTGGGTTTTAAGCACAAAGAGATACGATCAGATTAACATTTTACAATGGCTTCTGTGAGAAAAATTGATTATAAAGGCTTAAGAATGGAGGTGAGGAGGAGAAGAGCCAAGATGGCACCGTGAGTAGTCCTCTTTGTCTCTCGCCCTTCGAGTCTACAATTATTTGGACACTTATCGCTTGACAAAGGATATCCAGACAGCATCTCAGGACGTCTGAGACACCCACGCGACTATACATCGGAAGGCGGATGGACTTTCCTCCGGGAGGATGTGGAAATAGGTGAAAACTCTCCGACCCCGACGGGAAGCCTAGTACCCGCAAGCGGCTTTCTTCCAACGGACGCCCCCAGAGGATCCACACACATCTAGGGCAGGAGCGAGAACACAACAGAGGAGCGACGGTGGAAACAGGTGACCAGAACCCTACCTAAACCCCCTGCAATTACTCCTAAACACAGAGGGAAACTTTGGAGGTGCACACCTGAGCCCGCGGGGAGAGTCTCTCCCCGCCATTGGCGGGGAGACCCAGCCTGGTGCTCGGGGCGCCCGGAGGGTCCCAGAGAGAGACACGGAGGGCACGGAGATCTCCCAGCTGCCGTTGCCCGCCCCGTGGGACTAGGGATTGCTGGAGATCTCGGAGAGGACCGGGGCTGGGGGAACTTTCAAAGGCCGGTTCTGCGACCCGGAGGGGAAGCGCCGGAGCTCCACCCGGGCAGCAGACAAGGCTCTCTGTCTGCCGTTAGCAGAGGGGCCACGCTGAGCATTCACGGCTCCGGGAGAGGCCCGGAGAGAATCCCAGAGGGCGGGGCGACCCCCAGCTGCCGTTGCCCGCCCCGTGGGGCTAGGGATTGCCAGAGATCTCAGAGAGGACCGGGGCAGGGGGAACTTTCAAAGGCCGGTCCTGCGACCCGGAGGGGAAGCGCTGGAGCTCCGCCAGGCAGCAGACAAAACTCTCTGTCTGCCATTAGCAGAGGGGCCACGCCCAGCATTCAGGGCTCCAGCAGAGGCCCGGAGAGAAGCCCTGAGGGCGGGGCGACCCCCAGCTGCCGTTGCCCGTCCTGTGGGGCTAGGGATTGCCAGAGATCTCGGAGAGGACCGGGGCGGGGGGAACTTTCAAAGGCCGGTTCTGCGACCCGGAGGGGAAGCGCCGGAGCTCCACCCGGGCAGCAGACAAAACTCTCTGTCTGCTGTTAGCAGAGGGGCCACGCTGAGCATTCACGGCTCCGGGAGAGGCCCGGAGAGAATCCCAGAGGGCGGGGCGACCCCCAGATGCTGTTGCCCACCCTGTGAGGCTAGGGATTGCCGGAGATCTCAGAGAGGACTGGGGCTGGAGAGAGTTCCAGAGACCCAGCTTAGTAACCTAGGGGGAAACCCTACAGGCTCACAGCAGCCTTAGGGAAAGCCTCTGCACAACACCAGTAGAAGGCACCCAGCCACCAGCCACAAGGCTGGAAGACCCCAGGGCAAAAGCAGCATAGCTAGGTGTACTAACCACAGACTGTAGAAGATGCCAATAGCTCTCCTGCGACCCATAGAGGACAAGTGAGATTTGGTGGGTGCCGACAGCAATGGAGCGACAAATATAAGTGATCCCACCCCTGGCCACTGGAAAAGCCCATAACACCATTGCAGACCCCAAGGAGAGAGCACATCTAGGTGGGCTGCAACAGTAGGCACCTGCAGCCTGAAGCCCCCCTGTGACGGCCCCCACAGCAGAGGAGGGAATCCAAAGGGCCACTGTGGCTACGAAGAGGGGCCCAGGCCCAGTTAGCAACTACGGACAGGGTTCCTGGTTGGTGAAGTATAAACAGCTGCTCCCCCCACCGCAGCAGCTGAAACAAGTGAAAGGAGCAACTAAACTCTATCTCCATGCGGAGGCACAAATCAACAACATCAAGCAATATGAAAAAATACATTAAATCTCCAGAACAGAAAGAAAGCAACAAATACACAGAAAACAATCCCAAAGAAAATGAGATATATAACCTAAATGACGATGACTTCAAAACAGCCATCATTAAGATTCTCAATGAGTTAAGAGAGAATTCTGACCGACAACTCAACGAGTTCAGGAGCTATGTCACAAAAGAGTTTGATACGATAAAGAAGAACCAAACAGAAATATTGGAAATGAAGAACACAATAGAGGAGATTAAGAAAAATCTAGATGCTCTGAACAGTAGGGCCGATAATATGGAGGAAAGAATTAGCAATTTGGAAGATGGCAATATAGAATTGTTGCAGGCAGAGGAGGAGAGAGAAGCAAGACTTAAAAGATATGAAGAAACTCTCCGAGAATTATCAGACACAATTAGGAGATGCAACGTAAGGATTATAGGTATACCAGAGGGAGAAGAGAAGGAGAAAGGGGCAGAAAACCTATTCAAAGAAATAATGGCTGAGAACTTCCCAAATCTGGTGAGGGAGATGGATCTACAGGTGACAGAAGCCAATAGATCTCCAAACTTTATCAATGCAAGAAGACCAACTCCACGGCATATAGTAGTGAAGCTAGCAAAAGTCAACGACAAGGAGAAAATATTAAGGACAGCCAGGCAAAAGAAACTAACCTACAAAGGAACCCCCATCAGGCTATCAGCAGATTTCTCAGCAGAAACTTTACAGGCTAGAAGAGAGTGGAATGATATATTCAAAAATCTGAAGGACAAAAATCTACAGCCGAGAATTCTCTACCCAGCGAAAATATCCTTCAAATACGATGGAGAAATAAAAACTTTCCCAGATAAACAAAAATTAAGGGAGTTCATTGCCACAAAACCTCCTCTTCAGGAAATCCTCAGGAAAACCCTCATTCCTGAAAAATCCAAAAAAGGAAAGGGGCTACAAAACCAAGAGCAGAGGAGATAAGTAGAAGGACAACAACAGAGAGTAGCAGCTCTACATCAGAACAGATTAAACCATGGGACGAGAAACAAAGGAAACTGAAGAAAACCGGAAAACAAGACACAAAATGGGAGTGGTAGGCCCCCACGTCTCAATAATCACTCTAAATGTAAATGGACTGAACTCCCCAATCAAAAGACACAGAGTGGCAGGATGGATCAAAGAACAAGATCCAACAATATGCTGCCTCCAGGAAACACACCTCAGCCCCAAAGACAAACACAGACTCAGAGTGAAGGGATGGAGAACAATACTCCAAGCTAATAATGAACAAAAGAAAGCAGGTGTCGCTATACTAATATCAGACAAGGTAGATTTCAAAGCAAAACAGATAAAGAAAGATAAAGAGGGACAGTATATAATGATAAAAGGGACTCTCCACCAAGAAGACATAACACTTATAAATATATACGCACCCAACACAGGAGCACCAAAATTTGTAAAGCAACTCTTAATAGAACTAAAAGAAGACATCAACAACAATACAATAATAGTAGGGGACCTCAACACACCATTAACACCAATGGACAGAACATCCAGACAGAAAATCAACAAGGAAATAATAGAATTAAATGAAAAATTAGACCAGATGGACTTAATAGATATATATAGAACACTTCAGCCAAAAACAGCAGGTTACACATTCTTCTCAAGTGCACATGGAACATTCTCAAGGATTGACCATATTTTGGGAACCAAAGCAAACATCAATAAATACAAGAGAGTTGAAATAATATCAAGCATCTTTTCTGATCATAACGCTATTAAACTAGAAATCAACTACAAGAAAAAAGCAGAGAAAGGTGCAAAAATGTGGAGACTAAACAACACGCTTCTCAACAAACAATGGATCATTGAAAAAATTAAAGAAGAAATCAAATATTATCTGGAGACAAATGAAAATGAGAACACGACATACCAAATCATTTGGGATGCAGCAAAAGCAGTCCTAAGAGGGAAATTCATCGCAATACAGGCTCACCTCACTAAACAAGAAAAAGCTCACATAAGCAACCTCAAACGACACCTAACGGAACTAGAAAAAGAAGAACAAACAAAGCCCAGAGTCAGTAGAAGGAGGGAAATAATAAAAATAAGAGCAGAAATAAACGATATTGAAACAAAAAAGACAATAGAAAGGATCAATGAAACAAAGAGTTGGTTCTTCGAAAGAATTAACAAAATTGACAAACCCCTAGCCAGACTCACCAAGAAAAGAAGAGAGAAAGCGCAAATTAATAAAATCAGGAATGACAGAGGAGAAATCACAACAGATACCAATGAAATACAAGAGATCATAAGAGAATACTATGAAAAACTATATGCCAACAAATTGAACAACTTGGAAGAAATGGACAAATTCCTAGACTCCTACAATCTCCCCAAACTGAATCAGGAAGAAATGGAGAATCTGAATAGACCAATCACAAGTAAGGAAATAGAAACGGTAATCAAAAACCTCCCCAAAAACAAGAGTCCAGGACCAGACGGCTTCTCTGGAGAATTCTACCAAACATTCAAAGAAGACTTAATACCTATTCTCCTCAAACTGTTCCAGAAAATTGAGAAAGATGGAGAACTCCCTAACACATTCTATGAAGCCAACATCACTCTGATCCCCAAACCTGACAAGGACAACACAAAGAAGGAGAACTACAGGCCGATATCACTGATGAACATAGATGCAAAAATCCTCAACAAAATTTTGGCAAACCAATTACAGCAATACATCAAAAAGATTATACACCAGGATCAAGTGGGATTTATACCAGGGACACAGGGATGGTTCAACATCCGCAAGTCAATCAACGTGATACACTACATCAACAAAATGAAAAACAAAAACCACATGATCATCTCAATAGACGCAGAGAAAGCATTCGACAAGATCCAACACCCATTTATGATAAAAACCCTCAGTAAAATGGGTATAGAAGGAAAGTACCTCAACATAATAAAGGCCATATATGATAGACCCACAGCCAACATCATACTCAATGGACAAAAGCTGAAAGCCATCCCTCTGAGGACAGGAACAAGACAAGGGTGCCCACTTTCACCACTCCTATTCAACATAGTACTGGAGGTGCTGGCCAGAGCAATTCGGCAGGAAAAAAAAATAAAAGGAATCCAAATAGGTAACGAAGAAGTAAAACTCGCGTTGTTTGCAGACGACATGATCTTATACATAGAAAACCCCAAAGAATCCACAGAAAAACTATTAGAAATAATCAACAACTACAGCAAAGTAGCAGGGTATAAAATTAACGTGCATAAATCAGTAGCATTTCTATACACTAACAATAAACTAACAGAAAAAGAACTCAAGAACTCTATCCCATTCACAATCGAAACGAAAAGAATAAAATACCTTGGGATAAACTTAACCAAGGAAGTGAAGGATCTATACAATGAAAACTACAAGACTTTCTTGAAAGAAATAGGCGATGACATAAAGAGATGGAAAAACATTCCTTGCACATGGATTGGAAGAATAAACATAGTTAAAATGTCCATACTACCTAAAGCAATATACAGATTCAATGCTATCCCAATCAGAATCCCAAGAACATTCTTCACAGAAATTGAACAAACAATCCTAAAATTCATATGGGGGAACAAAAGACCACGAATTGCTAAAGCAATCCTGAGCAAGAAAAACAAAGCCGGCGGAATCACAATCCCCGATTTCAAAACATACTACAAAGCTACAGTGATCAAAACAGCATGGTACTGGTACAAAAACAGGTCCACAGATCAATGGAACAGAATTGAAAGCCCAGAGATAAAACCACACATCTATGGACAGCTAATCTTCGACAAAGGAGCAGAGGGCCTACAATGGAGAAAAGAAAGTCTCTTCAACAAATGGTGCTGGGAAAACTGGACAGCCACATGCAAAAGATTGAAAATTGACCATTCTTTTTCACCACACACCAAAATAAACTCAAAATGGATCAAAGACCTAAAGATTAGGCCTGAGACAATAAGTCTTTTGGAAGAGAATATAGGCAGTACACTCTTTGACATCAGTTTCAAAAGAATCTTTTCGGACACTGTAACTCCTCAGTTGAGGGAAACAATAGAAAGAATAAACAAATGGGACTTCATCAGACTAAAGAGCTTCTTCAAGGCAAGGGAAAACAGAATTGAAACAAAAAAACAGCTCACTAATTGGGAAAAAATATTTACAAGCCACTTATCCGACAAAGGGTTAATCTCCATAATATACAAAGAACTCACACTGCTTAACAACAAAAAAACAAACAACCCGATCAAAAAATGGGCAGAGGACATGAACAGACATTTCTCAAAAGAAGATATGAATATGGCCAATAGACACATGAAAAGATGTTCATCATCACTAATCATCAGGGAAATGCAAATCAAAACTACACTAAGATATCACCTTACCCCCGTTAGATTGGCAAAAACATCCAAAACCAAGAACGACAAATGTTGGAGAGGTTGTGGAGAAAGAGGAACCCTCATACACTGTTGGTGGGAATGCAAACTGGTACAGCCACTATGGAAAACAGTATGGAGATTTCTCAAAAAGTTAAAAATAGAAATACCCTATGACCCAGCCATCCCATTACTGGGTATCTATCCTAAGAACCTGATATCAGATATCTCAAGAGTCCGTTGCACCCCTATGTTCACTGCAGCATTATTTACAATAGCCAAGACGTGGAACCAGCCTACATGCCCAGAAATTGATGATTGGATAAAGAAGATGTGGTATATATACACAATGGAATACTACTCAGCCATAAAAAAAGACGAAATTGGCCCATTCACAACAATGTGGATGGACCTCGAGGGCATTATGTTAAGCGAAATAAGTCAGTCAGAGAAAGACGAACTCTATATGACTCCACTCATAGGTGGAAATTAGTATATTGAGAAGGAGATCTGATCGGTGGTTACCAGGGAAAAGGGGGGGTGGGGGGAGGGTACGGAGGGGGAAGTGGTGTACCCACAACATGACTAACAAAAATGTACAACTGAAATTTCACAAGCTTGTAATCCATCATAACATTAATAAAAATAAATAAATAAATAAATAAAGACAAAAAAAAAAAGAATGGAGGTGAGGAAACTGGATTGACAATAACTGCAATAGTTCAGACAAGAAATGATGGTAGTTTGAACTGCAGTGGTATAACAGAAATGGAGAGAAGCAAATCATTGAAGTATAACCTGGGAGTATAATTGCCTATGCTCGAGAAAGTATTGGAGCTGTGAGTGAGGGTTATGTGAAGGAGAAATGTAAAGAATGACGTTCATGTTTCTAACTTGAGGGACTGAGTAGATAGTGGTGTCATTGACTAAGATGGGAAAGCTTGGGGAAGAGGTAAGTAATGTGAGAAGCTCATGAAACCCACTTTTTATATCTCATGTATGAAGTGTTTGTTTCCCTGTGACTTCAACTGGCTATGGAAAAGTAGTGAGTAGAACTACCTTAATAGTTATACCTGTGTCAGTTGAGATAATGCCCAAGACATGGTTCAAAGGATTGTGAGCGGAACATCGTATTTTTCAGGGTGCCTGGAGGCATCCTTTGCTTCTACTTTAATGAAATACATAAACTTTTTCAAACATGTACTGTTTCATGCTTCCTCAAGCTCTGGTCCTCCAAATGCTCTTTTCTCCTGCTGCATCATTTAGCTCTCTCTTTGCATTGGCTGCTCAGGCAGTCATAACAGAACACTGTAGACTAGGTATCTTAAAAAACAGAAATTTGTTCTCACAGTTCTAGAGGCTGGTAAGTCTACGATCAAGATGCCAGCAAAGTAGGTTTCGTTCTGAAGTCTCTTCTTTTAGCTTGGAAGTAGCCACCATCTTGCTGTGTGCTCACATGACCTCTTCTTTGCCTGTACAAAGAGAGAGAGAGATCTTCTCCTTTTCTTAAGGGTACTAATCCCCCATGAGGACCCCACCCTCATGACCAAGGCCCCCTCTCCAAATATCATCACATTGGGGATTAGGGCTTCAACATAGGAATTTTGAGGACACACAATTCAGTCCATTCAGTCCATAGCACTCCTCCTGGTCTTCCCAAACTCCAGGTGTCTCAAGGAGTCTTGCCTGATCACTCAGTCTGTTTCAGAGACCTTCGTTTGTTCCCACAGTACACTGTTCGTGCTTCCATCAAAGAACTGATCATGCTGAACTATAACTGGACACATTATCTTCTGTCTGCCCATTAGCCTCAGTTTCCTGAAGGTGGTGCCTGGCCTTATTTATCTCTAGATTCCAAGGGCTTAGCATAATGCCTGGCATAGAACAGACGTTTGCTAAATACTGGTTAAGTGGATAAATCAGTCTTGAGCAGCTCACTCTCTGATACTAGAAATGCCTCCTTTATTTTTAAGTTGTAACTGCATATTTGGAAAAGAACTAGCTAAAATGTTAAAAATATACATCTGTGGTGCATAAACATACTCAGAGGGAAGAATATATTTTAACTTGATTTAAGCTTCCTGATGACAGAGCTGATTTTGGGAAAATGTGGTTCTACATTGCAGATTTCACCTTACATTAAGGAGCACAGAACTGCTTGTGGCCATGGAGATGCCTTCTGCGTATGCAAATGCTGACGTGTATGACTAATGTAGGTGCCCTCTCTTTTCAGTTAAAAAAAAAAAAGATTCTCACCTGAATTTTTTTCAATGCAAATAGAAGTATAGATAAAGACTTATGCAGAAATTACAGATGGCTGAAACAGAGTGAATGTGTAAAAGAGGTCAGATGAGAACAAAAAAATCCATGCTGAAAGTTTGTCTCCATAAAAATCCTAGTATTTCTGTGGTTGTTGTTTGTTTTGTGTTTTTATGTAGTGTTTATTGCTTACTGTGCTCCAGGCACTTGAGCATCTCACATACTTTATCTCATTTAATCCATATAACAGCCCTGGGAGGTAAACTAGTTGATTTAGTTTATGCTCTGCGTTTGTTACTTGCTTTTATGGACTCTAATCAGGATTTGAGGGGTAGATTCTTAGATATATTTGCTAATATGCGAAGCCATAGTTGGCTTGGCTTCCCAATTATACATACGGCTGTTATCTCACTTTTAAAATTTTCCTACAAACAAATGAACATTTGTGCATTTACTACTTTGTACAGGTAGAATCTTTCGTGAAAGTTAAATGCTGTTCATTGAAAACCTTTCCGTGGACTCTTAATCACTCGAATCTAGTCATTCTCTTTATTTCTTCTTATGTTTGTAGTTAATTGGGGAGTTACGATGAATCCCAACAGTAAGCAAGTATGATTAGCCAAGGCTTAAAGCTCTTTGATTAAATGCCAGGTGCCATGAACCACAACCAAGACAAGTGATTTGAGCCCTTCGAAGACTCATGGAGGGGTTGCTCTGTGTTGTGACTACACCAGGCTCAGGGAACTCTGAACTCCTTGGCCTTAGCTTATGAAGACTCAGAGGAAGCCAACTGTGCCGTTCCTGGAGTAAACAATGCCCCCGGGAGCCCCTTCTTCATTCCCCTAGGCATCTAAATGGTAACAAGAGGCAGCTGAAAGTCTCACTCACCCTTCTCCTGAATTTTTCTTTGGATTTTACAAGAATTGTTATTGTTCCCTTGGTGAAGACCTCTCTCTCATGAGCCTTGCAGAAATACTCTATAAATATTCTTGTATTAAAATATTCTAAAACACAAACTTTTAGCTCCTGGAGTCACTCAACTTTGTAAAAGATCATTAGGTTTAGAAGAATAAAAATAGTCTTGTGTGTTTGCAATATGACTGTACTTAATTATCAGATTACATAGTGTGGGTTATCCAGGTTCAAATTTAGACACATGTGCTTTACACGGTAAAGGATGCATTTACACAGGGGATTTTTTTTTTTACTCAGTGTAACTATGTATGAACCACTTAATTTAAAGATTATATTTGGAGATATTATAATAAATTGGGATACTATATTTTACTCAGTTTACGTTTAGTTCCAGGATGCTTGCATTCTATAAAATCTATTTCAAGACTCCCTAAAAAAGACAAAATAGACACTCTTTAAGCAGTTTACAAGATACAGATCTTTATCTTCTACAAAGGAAAGGAAACAAGAAAGCTGTAAATAATAAGTTCTGAATAGGAATGACATAAACTACCTAATCAATGTCTTCCAGAACTGGCAAGTGACACCTCTTTGTTTTTTGCAAATAAAAACCTTCTTACCATCACAATATAAACCATTATCTCTGCAGGCAAGGTATATTTAGAAATGTACAAAATGTACATTTCCTGCCAGCCTCTAGATCAGTAGGTGGAGATCTAAAGTCATGCAAATATTACAGTAAATGCAGGCAACCAATTTCTAATTATTCCATATCAGCAGATTTGTGAGGAATATAATTTATTAAAAAAGAACAGTTTATGATCAGCAGACCTTGGTTATGACTGTTTAGGAATTCAGTGCATTTTGATCTAATCACAAAATCAAAATATTCATGAAACACAATGATATCTCCCCAAAGCAGCCGGGCAGCCATTAATTTTGAAATTCGGGTAATTTATTAACACTTATCTGAAGCTGTAAAAGCTTACCTCTGTGTTTGTAATACGGGGAAAAGTGAAAGCAGTTTTAAAACTGATTCCTAATGATTTATAATGGTTTGCTGTAATTTGAGCCAGAAATTCAATTAAAATGTATGTCTAGTTTTGTTTCAAGATCTTTAGTTAAAAATTCTATTAAAATTCTATTTCCTTCTTGCATTAAATGTATCTGTTATCTGCATATACAAGAAATATAAGAAAATTCTATCATTTATTCCCCAGTCTCCATAAATGCTTTAAAAAAGCATTCATTTCTATTTCATAATTCTGCTAAAGGAGCATTTGGAATTTATATATAGTAGAGGAAGAATTACTGTCTATGCCGTTTTCTCAGGAAGGAAAGAAATCTAACACTGAATACTTTAGGGATAAGCCAAGTGATATTTGCCACTTTATCAAACTAGAGGAAAACGAATAAAATGAAACAGACGTTTTGGCTCCAAATTATTCACCTAATAGGTTGTCTCTTAGGCATTTAAAAAAATATAACTTTCCAGAGAAAGGAGTGGGAGCTGGAGTGAGGTATGGGGGAGACCGTTCAACTTTCCTGAAACAAATGCAAACAGATAAAATCTTTGAAAGAATTGTCCTAAAATACGAGGTTCTCTAGAACTTTTTTTAGGCACAATGAGCTCGGTGGGTTAGTTGAAACAGAACCCGATTGGCTCCTGCTTTTTGTTTTCTGCTTTTCATTGAACTGCATTATATTTAGCAATAATTACCAAATGCAATCATTAAAAGAACTGGTTTGCATTTTAATTTTTTGGTAGCAAGAGTCTCTGAGCATAATTTATTGAATGTTTGTTACGTATAGATGGGTGGATTGCAAGGACTTAAATAGTCCAATCTCCTCAGTACTATATGTATTGTACAGAAATACTGTTATTTCTATTTTACTACAGTGGTAGCAGAAGCACAAAGTTTCATAGAGCTGATAAGTAGAAAGTCTAGGATTTGAATCTAGAAGAATTGTGACTGATCTCCTTTTCAGTTTGGTTACATGGCAGAGTGGTGAATGGTGCCACCTTCACAGCACAAAGCCCAGAGTTGGGCTGAAGTCAGCTGACTCCAAGTTTGGTGGATTGTTTCTAAGAAAGGAGAAGATTTATTTAACAGCGCTAATAAGCACTGGGAAGAAACAGAGTGGCATTTTCCTTGGTGTATCTCTTGTACCTTGATAATTACAAGGTTGTCTTCCCTCTCGTGGTGAATTGGGGACCCGAGCAGGGTGCAGGGTTTGAGGGATGAAGTGCTGAGAGTCAGAATGCCAGAACACAGACAAGGTAAACAAGAAAACTCGATCACCAAGCCAAATGGGTATAGAGAAAAAAAGAAAGACAGAGAGAACAAAAAGAGAAAGCAAGCTAAGTTATATTGTATGAGGCTGAGACAAACGGAAGCTTAAGAATTAAAGTATAGAAAAGCCAAAAGAAGGGAGACAGGCCTGGAGCAATTCCAAAGTGGAGTCGTCTTTTAATGCTGCTCTGAAGGCTACCCTTGTGGGGATGAACTGAGAGCATATAAAGGGTCAGATACCAGTAAACCATGCACTTTTCTTTGACCACGCTCTTAGAATCACACGAGATTTCCCCATGTTTGCCTGTTGGAAGTTACTAATGGCCAGTGAGTTTCTGTTTTGTACTCTTGGGTGGGCCAGGGTCTGACAGCAGGAGACCAGCTCTCCCCTACACATACTAGGTTTCCTGACATGGGCTCATCAGAGTCAGGGCAGGGTTTTATTGGACTAGACTTGTTGCTAAATGATGGAAGCCGAGGTGGATGCCAGAACTACAATGAAAGGTGTGTGTTGATGGAAGCAGACTCGGGGATGAATGAGGTAGACGGGACATTGTATTGCAGATGGGTAGTACATTAATGGAGGAATTTTTCTAGGCATTGATATGCTCCATGAATCCATCTGAAAGCAATGGCCAGGTGGACATGAATGTGAAAGGCTTTAAACCACATTACCTAAAGCAGGGATGCAAACTAGGGTCTGTGGTCCAAGGGAGGTGTGGATTGGAGGTAAGCAAAATGGGAGTTGAAAGATCAAGAGTCAAAATGTATGACAGCCACCAGGACACTCTCACAGTTGAGGCAAGAGGTAATCAGAGATGCAGCATAATGTGCTAGTATTGGGGGATATTCCGGGAGCAGCATTTCCTTGAGTTGGCTACTCCTGTACTTGTACCTAAACCATTTCCTGTCACGGCTGTGCCCACAGACAGTCTGTATACCTTGTTAAAAGGTTTGCATGAACCAGTTTGGCCAGGCTGAATGGCACCGCGGCATAACCACAGTGTCTAGATTCATGTCTTCCAGGTGTGTTTATATAGTTGACTATTTTTCTAGAATAGGACCTTTGGCATTGTGTACCTCCTACGTGCAGGCTTCGGAAGCCTTGAATTTTTGGGAATGTGAGTCCAAGTGCTAGATTAATTGTCCAGTTATATTCCTGATGAGGGGAAAGTTTGGGATACCTTGTTAGGAAATACCTCCTGTTGGACAACACGCTTGCTCTATGCTGAGCATGAGAACAGTCGATAGGGAGGCTCTACAAGGCGTGGTCATTTCTCATTATAGAATTCTGATGTCAAGTTGGTGGTGTGTGTTTCTTGAGAGGTGGCCAAGTCATGAACCTTTGGCCACGTTCAAAACGGTTACAGTTACCTCTGAGCTGAAGCTCCCTCTACGGGTTCCCTGGTGTGGCCATGCCAAGAATGCATAACAAGTAGGAATGGAGTAGATGGTGAATAGGGAGCAAGACAACAGTTGTGAAGAATTATCAAGAAAAGCACATTTAGGAATGCATTCTGGCAACATAGAGGGCTGTGAGACAACCCTGGTTCCCCATGCCTTTCTCTCCTTCATTGCCTGGGAATTTAATGAAAATCCTGACACAAGTAGCTTAGGGCTTTTCTGAGCACTTAGCCTTTTTGTTTGTAATGAATTGTCTCTGTTAACTAAATTTCTTCCTATAACCTTATAATAAGGGTGCTTTTTTCTGCAAGGCAGATGGCATATGAAAGGAATATTTCTAAAGGCTATTTGTAGAAGAGTGTGGCTGACAAAAGAGTTACATGGCAAGGGTTACATTCCCAAAGGTTACATGGGCAAGACAAAATCAAAAGCCCCGGAAATAAAGTTACTGAAGCTTTGTGAATGTTAAATAATGCTGCATTAAAGATTTGGGATGGGGCATGAGATCATTTGATTCCGTTTACAAAAATGTAATATACATTAGGGTCCTGGGGTTATTAAAAATGACATAAGAACACTAACAAACATATTAGGAAATATTTAGGGTTTTTTGAATCCAAAACATAACATGAAATTTGAACCAACTTGCTAAAAATCAGAGCAATTTATTCAGGATTAATTGTCATAACAAGTAAATGCATACATGTTGTCTTGGCAGACATTAACTTATTTGTTCATTTTTTTAATTCACCAATTTACTTCAGAGCAATCCCATTATTCCGTTACCATCACACTTCTTGAAAAAATGCTTTACATTTGGGGGTTTTACTCCCTTCACGTTGGCTCTTCATCCCACAATAATCTGCTTTATGTTCCTCCTACTCTAAGGCAACAGCTATCATTAAGTTCTCTAATAATCTCTCAATTACCCATCTTTAAGGCTTGTCTTAACTGTAATCTTTCTTGATTTCTGTAAGGCATGTCCTTCTGTCAGTCCGCCTCTGCTTACCGTTCTCCTTTCTTTTCATTTTTACCAAACTCTCCTGCTTCTCTTTAAGCATTTGTCTCTGTTCCTTCCCAGTCCATTTTGGGGTTTCCTAGGATTCTGTCCTTGATTCCCCTCCAGGCCCAGAAACCAGGTCTCCTGGACCTCGAGTTAGGCTTTTTTCTCCAGTGCAGTCCCATCCCAGTACAAATGTAAGAGCAGGTGGCTTCTTTAGCATACCCTTGTTCTGCCTTCTCCTCCCCTCCATAGTAGTCAGATGGTGTTTCTCGAGCTAAATATTCATGTGTATCTTGCAACTATCCTCAAAAAGGACTATATGAACTCTTTGAGCATTTAATAGTAATTCATACTTTCTGTATTATTACAACCTGCTCTTCTATTCACAGAACCACTTGTTTTGCTGAAGCCAAACACTAGACATGGCTTTATTTGTGTCATCTTGACCAAATATATAATTTGGTACCCAACAATACTTTAAAAAAATTTTTTCCTATTGTTGCTTTCTTGTAGTTTGTTGATCTTCTGGTATATTTTGTCTGAATTTTAAAATCATAAATGGTATTAAGGTTTTACTGATTCATCCACCTATCCATCCATGCATCCATCCATCCATCCATCCATCCATCCATCTATCCATCCATTTATTCATTCATTCTTCTTCAACAATCTTTTTTTTTTAGCATTAGATAAATTTGTTTTGAAAAGGCAGCCTAAGAGGTAGATCCCCAAGAGTTTTGTATGTAAGAAAATTGAAGCTTGGCATGAGGGCACCACAAGAAACAAATGAGTATCCCTTGGTTTCTTAATCTGTGAGAAATTTTGCCAGCAATTACTTATTCTTCATTGTGTGACCTGGGACCTGTTCCTGGCTCATGTCTGAATATATATCTTGGTGGCCTTTGACATAAACTATTTTCCTACGTGATTATAAGCAATTTAATTTTATGTTCATCAATTTTCTATTAATGTTTCCTCCCTATAGGAGAAACTCTATATCTATAGATTTGCGATATTTTCTTTATTGACTCAGGTGTTTCTAGTAGAATAAATATATGAAAATTTTGTTATATTTGTTGCAAATATTTTCTTTGTTATTTGCCTTTTAGTTTTGGTAAACTTTTGAAACTTCCAGCTTTAACATTTTATAACCATATCTGTCACTTTCTTTGTGAGTATTCCCATTACTTATAAGCTATAAAAGTCTTCCTACCTCCAAAGAACTAATAAATATTTGCTTCCAATTTCTTTTGGATGTTTTCGGTCATTCTATTATTCTGCATTTAATTCCTTAATTTGTCTGGAATTTTAGTATATAGTGTAAAGGGAGAATCTAATTTTTTCCAGAAATACTTCTCAATTGTTTCAGCACCTTTAAAAAATAATTTTAAATTTCGCTCTGATTGGTGATACCAATTCTATACTACACTAAATTTGATATGTTCTTCGCTGTGTTTCTGGGCTACGTATTTTCCTCCATTAATTTGTCTATGTAGTCTTATCACATCTTCAATCATAGCAGCTCTATAATATATTGAGCTCTGGCAAGATTAGTGTCTCTTTTCCTCCATTAAACTTCTCTTTCAAAGTGTCTTTAGCCACATATTACTATTTATTCTTAGTTTGACAAATATTGGTGTAGATTGTGATATTCTATGTGTTTCTCATGTTTCAAGTGCCCCAAAGAGAAATTTTCACTGAGCTTATAAGAAAGGCTTTCAACAACATATAAGGGTCTTGTGAAAAAAGCCCCGGATGAAACAGAAGATACAGGTCCTAGCTATGACCTTGAACAAGTTATAATTTCTTTTAATACCACTTTCTCATTTATAAAGTGAGAGATTTGTTCTACACAATTTTAAGCTTTCATTCAACTCAGACTTTTTATGTACAGAGTTCTGATGTTAGAATTTTAAACCATTCATTTACAAATTCATTTATTCTCTCATTAAGTTTCTGGGAACAATGGTAGGAATGCTGGTAGAGATAGGATAGAAGGAGGCAAGATAAATATATATATAAAGTATATTATAATCTTCAAGTAATTTACAAGAATATATTTGTTCATCTCTGCCACTAGTCTAAACTCTGGAAGGGTAGAGCTTGACTTTGTTTCTTGTGACTGACAAATAATAAATGCACATAAAGATGATTTGTTGGATGAATAAACACTGACTTCTACAACTTGGAAGATTCTTTTTTGGGGCCCTCCAAAGTGGCTAAGGCAACAACTCCATTGCCCTCTTTCTCTAACTGTCCTTGTCCGTGGAAATCTACCTCTTTCTGTTTTAATCAGCTAACTCAGTTTTGTCTCCCCTCCTGCACTCATGGGCCTACCTCCAGCAACTCAAGATGAGAAGCTGAACACACAGTGGGATAAATACCAGACTCCTACCAGTACCTTAGTAAATGTTAAAATTTGTGCAGAGGAAGCAGGAAGGAGGACTTAACCCAATCTGTACTGGGATTTTCAGCAATTTCCTAAGATCTCTCCCTTTCCTGTTTCCAATCTTCCTTCACTTTAATCCTCTCTCTGATCACTCCCGACCTCATTTCTTCTTTTAGTTCTTTGGAGTTAGTTTTCACACTTGGCTTGTCTTGTTTAAACCACAGCTTTTCCTAACGGCCAATCTAGCTGTGAATACCTCAAGACTGTCTTGCATAGAAAACCCAGTCCAGCGAAATGCCACCCTGAATTTTAATCTTGTCCACTCCACTGGTACTTACCCGGACTACCTCCCTCACCCTATGAGGAACCGTCTATTCAGAATCTCCGGGTAGCCCCAGAAAAACTGCCAAACTGAAGAGAAAGTGCTGCTACCAAGAGAGTGTTAGGAGCCTATGGTTTTTTCTTTTTTTCTAATTTTTAAAATGTAGTTAAGTACACATCATATAAAACTTACCATGTTAACCATTTTTAAGTGTACAGTTCAGTGAAATTAAGTACATTCATATTTATGCCACAATCACCACTATCCATCTCCAGAACTCTTTCCATCTCACAAAACTGGAGATCTCTACCCATTAAATAACTCCCATTCCCCTCTCTTCCCAGCCTCCTGGCAACCATCGTTCTACTTTCTGCCTCCATGAATTTTGCTACTTTAAATACCTCATATAAATGATATTATACAGTATTTGTTTTTTTGTGACTGGCTTATTTCACTTAGCAGGTGTCCTCAAGGTTCATCCATGATGTAGCAGATGTAAAAATTTCCTTACTTTTTAGGGCTGAATAATATCCCATTGTATGCATATACCACAGTTTGTTTATCCATTCATCCACTGATGGACACTTGGGTTACTTCCATGGTTTAGCTATTGTGATTAGTGCTGCTATGAACCTGGGTGTACAAATATCTCTTCAAGACCGTACTTTCAATTTTTTGAGGTATATACCAAATTGCTGGATCGTATGGTAATTCTATTTTTAATTGTTTGAGGAACCACCATATTATTTTTCACAGCAGCTGTACCATTTTACATTCCTACAAAAAGTGCACAAGAGCTCCAATTGCTCTCTATCCTGGTCAACACTTGTTATTTTCGGGGTTTTGTTTTTGTTTTTGTTTTTGTTTAATAGAGGCATTCTAATGGATGTGAAACAGTAGCTCATTGTGGATTTGATTTGCATTTTCCTAATGATTAGTGATCTTGAATCTTCCCCATGTGCTTATTGGCCATTTGTGTATCTTCTTTGTTCACAGCCCATGTTTTGAACACTTGCATCAAATCTTTTTTCAAGTTTTCCAGGACCTAACCTTCCTTCAATGAACAATTAATTTCAAGCTCTTCTTTGAATCTCTCCCTGACTGCCCTAGGTAGAATTAGTTGCTTCCTTTTCTGTTTTGCCTCCGTGTATTACATATTTCAGTACCTCATAATCATCCTATCAACAAATGTGTTTCCTCGCATCTACACAAATGGTCAGCAACTATATCTTATTAATCTTTGTACACATATTATTTATTACTATATCTGGCACATAGTAGGTACTTACTGAATTTTTGTTGAATGAATAAGTCAATATATTCATTATCTACTTTTAAAATAAAATGTTTATTTTTATAAAAACCTGAATATTTTAATCATGGCTTCTTAGGAAATTAATAAATGATGTCTATTAAGGCCACCTGCATTCTTGTTCTTTGCTACCAAAAATGAGTGGTGATTCTCAACTCTGGGTGAACATTAAAACCATCTCAATTCCTGGGTTCAACCTCAGAGATGCCAGGTGAGGCCTAGACATTGTATATTTTCATAGTTCTTCAGGTAATTCTAATGTGTGGCCAGGGCTGAGAACCATGGAGAATCACCGAAAACTGTGACCACAAAGTCTATTGCTCTCTTCCAGCTTTACAGGACTGAGTACACTAGTGTCACATTAGAGGGAACAACTAACACATTCATGAAAATTAGTTTGCAGGTCTACTCACTTCCTAGATGTTCTTGCCTGTATTGAAATAATCCAACACAGCTGTGTATCTACCATCTCTTATAATCAACCATATTACAATCTAGTTAGTAGTCCAACATCACGAGGGTGTTCCTATTTTATTTTAGTTTGAGAGATGTAAGCTCAGGTATTATTAATGCAGTCATTTGAATCCATGGAATCAGGTAAGAAGCATGACGTAGCTCTAAGTTTGAGCTATTTCCATGTGGAATGTTATCAAAGTTGGCGGGGAAATGCTGGTAACCTCTCTACACCGGTAGACGTGGGTTTTATAATTACTTATGACTTTGCTTCTTTTATTGTCTCTGGCTCTAGCCTTGGCATTCTTTTAATGTGCATTTCTGTACAAATTAGAAAAGCAAGAGTTAAGAGGTAGAACTTATGTGTCTGGCCACAGATGTTCAGAGCAATTCAGCGTGTCAAGCTGAGGTCAAACGAATAGGGAATGTCATTACTAAATGGTAACGTTTTCTGAGAGCTTTAGAGAAATTCAAGTCCTTTTTAAATCTACATTTATTTTATCTTTTTTTCAGGGTGATAGGTTGCACTTCTTAGTTCTTGTCAGAGATTTGTACATTAAAATGACTTTAAATTTTAAGAAATTTAAAAATCAACTTTCCAAATAGTATTTCAGGCAGTGCCAGGAGAAGACAAGCAGTTTTATTTGAGATAGAGACTTCTTTTTAAATTCAATGAGAGATACTTGTTTATTTGTAAAGCTGATGTGACATAAACCTATATATCCCTTGATATATTAACAAAGACACTGGGGATTAGGTGATGCTTCCAAATTCCATGACCTGAATTATAAGTATCAATTCCATCTTCTCACAGTTCATTACATTTAAAATGCTATAATGTTCAGAAGTTTAGCACATACTTGTAGCCGTTTGGAAGCTAACAAAATGAACTACATACCTGTGCATCTGTGCTGTGTGTTATGATTATCCACACTAATAAATAGCGAGGTTTTACTATAAAACACATTATGTGTATTTCAAGCCAATGATGTAGCATTAATGGTATAGAGTTTGCAAAAATGGATCAATGGCAAACCTGGGTTATTGAGGCAGCATTTTAGTGCATGCTGTCCCTATAATGCCTTCAAGGAACCAAGTCACATAGTGAACAAGAGAAAAGTGGGTGCCTCCACTTCTTAATTATCTCTGGAATAGAGGTGAGCAGAAATATAGCTAAACATATAGTTGATTGATATAGCAGACACTGTTGGTGCCTCACATGTATCCTTCAAAGCTTTACATTTCTTGTGCTCATGCTGATTTACAGTTGTCAGCTTCTCCAACTTTTTGTCTAAAGGCTTTTTCTGGGGGCTGGCTCCATGGAGTAGTGGTTAAGTTTGGCACACTCTGCTTTGGTGGCCTGAGTTTTCAGGTTCAGATCCCAGGTGTGGAACTACACCACTTGTCAGCCATGCTATGGTGGTGACCTACATACAAAATAGAGGAAGACTGGCATAGATGTTACTTAAGGGACAATCTTCCTCAACCAAAAAAGGAGGAATCAGCCTGTCATGTTGTACACCTCTATTGAATATAGATTGGCAACAGATGTTAGCTCAGGGCAAATCTTCCTCAGCAAAAAAATAATAATAATAAAAGGCTTTTTCAGAAGCAATGAAAGTGAGCTCAGCTCATTTGCAGAGCAGGCTGGGAGGGCCAAGGAATTCTCTCTTTTTAAGCACAGTCCTCAATCAGTGACAGGTGGGAGTTGATGGATAAATACCCCAGCTCTGTCTTCAGAAGTGGGAGAACTTTGAAGTATGCTTTCTGTTCCATCTCCCAGACTTCCCCAGTTGAATTATCTCCAAGTTTCCAGAGTGGCAACTTGATCAATGGCATCCCCTTATAGTCTTATTGCTTTTTGGGACTCTTTCCATCTCTGTGTTACTTCTCCATTTCCTTATCAGTCTTCCTGCACTTCCCAAACTTGCAAACAAGTCCTTGTCTTAGGGTCCACTTCTGGGAGAGCACAAACTATGATAATTGACAATGGTATAGGCTTTTTTACTTTTGTTTTAAAATGGAACCTTAGGGGAATTCACCTGAAACATATTTGCAAAGCAATACCCTGGGAACTCTGTAGCTTAGAGCAACTCACAACATCTTCCTGAGCCTCAGTTTCCTTATTTAGAAACTTAACAGATGGAATTAACGATCTCACTCTAAGATTCTCCTATTCTAAGACCGCAAGCAGGGTTTCTCTCTCCCTCATTCTAGCATTATTTCTGTAATTTACTGCTGAGTGTTACTTCTCTATGCTGGTAAAGACCATTCTCTTTCAGAGTCCCCTTAGCCAATGCTAGCAGAGCTTCCAAAAAGTCTTTCTGCTGGATGCATTCTTTGGGTGCCCCGTTCTCACTCATCATCAGCTCATACTCTAGGTACCATTCCTCCTACTGCTCCCCACTCCTCTGAGGCTGCTGGCCGCAGCCTCAGCTATAGAGCATCAGGATTCCAGGCCCCCTTCTCTGGGAAACCCCTCACCCTTTCCTTCCCTCCCAGGTGTGTTCTGTCTTGATACAATTAGAATTTGCCTCTCTGTGGGGCTCCCACAGTCGCTCCCTACATGAGGTATAAGCACCTGCTCCTTGATTTGATTACATTTGTACAATTTAATAAAAAGGGATTTTATACTATACTCAATAGAGGTGTACAACATGACAGGCTGATTCCACAGATGAAGTTGGTGCCTTTTCAGGTGGCTGAAATAATTTCGAGAACTGCCATCACGGCTTGCTTTCAGGGAAATGGAAGTAAAGACCAAAAAAAATGTGAAGTAAGTGAGGGAAAGCATACACTTTAAATATTTATTTTTTAAAATGGCAAACATGGTTGCTATTTTCCACGCCTCGGCTGGTCTGGACAGGGCTGTCTCGGGTTTCCTGAGCACCTGCGGCTCTGCAGTCTGTCCTCCTGGCAGAGAGAAATGCGCTTAGATTCTGAGTATTTATTTTCTTTTGCTTGCAGCTATTCTTAGATTTGGGATAGCCGTAGGAATAGGTAGAGGACTATGGACAGAGCCTTATGGGGTCAACATGGCATCACTGTTACTCAGAAGGGGCTTCCTGCAAAAGGGCTGTCACTCATCACGGTTTTCAGGTGGTTTATCTCAGTTTATCGGGGCTTTGACACCCAGAGCCTCAGGATCACGGTAATTCCAATGGGCATCTGGCCATCTGAATGAATGGGAACAGATGTACGAATGTATGTGGACTTGATTAGACCCAGGACTACGTTTGAAAGCACTGAAATAGGACCCTGGAACACAGAACCTCATGAAAGAGCCAGATTTCCAGCAGTCAGATAAAGACAGTCTCCCATCCCCTGCCCCAGGAGTGACTGGGGATGACAGAGAGCATCCAGTGCGCGGATGGTGGCCTTACTCATACCTACTAGCATCTGTGATGATTTTGGGGTTTTCTGTGTTGCTTTATTCATGCTGGTTCTGTGTGGGCTAAACTTGGTTGTACTGTTATCTTGAATTGCAGAGGTTGCACAGATTAGCAGGTTATTTTTAAGCTCCCAAGTCTTCCAAGTTCAAATCTGATCAAGGGAACTTGGGGTGAGTAAAGGGGGAGTGGTTCAGAGCACACACAAAAGATGTAGACTCTTCTCTAGATTGGCGCCAAGCCTGGGAGGGGGGTGTGCATCCAGCCTATCTGCTGATAGTTCTCTGGAAATAATTGTGGCTTGGTTTTGAGGCAGCTCCAGACTGAAGTGACTTCAGAAAGGTATATATCACGTGTCCCGGGTTATGATGCTGTTTACCCTTCACCAGATTTGAAGCTCCTTGCTGGCAGTCTCTGCATTTTTCTTATTTTTGATATCTTTACACAACCTTCGTGTGTCAGGGACTATAATACTCATCAGATATGCTTCCCATGTTTCCTGGCTCCATGAAGTGAGCTGGGCCATCTGGATAGTTCTGGCCAATGAAATAATACTTGTCAGTGCTAAGCTGAGGCAGCAAAAAACCCATGAATGATCCTGCAGTGTCTCTCTCCTCTGTTTTGGAGGATAACAATGTCCAGATGGTGGTGCCTCTGTCAGTCTGTGCCCATGAGTAACAATGAAGACCAGCCCTATTTTGATTCACACTGAGCATGTAATGTGTGCGGGTAATCTACTTCTGTTGAAGTAAATCACTGAGACTTTAGGGTTATTTGTTACCACAGTCTCATCAGTCTATCTTGACTAAGGAGAAAATTGGTACCGGAAATAGGGTGACGAAGAATAAAAATACAAAAAATATGTCACTTTGGCTTAGTGATCAGTCACAGGTAGTGAATAAACTGATATTGGAGACTGGAAAGGCGGCAATCGTTGAATGCTGGCTCCCGGAAATAACCTCTTGATGAGACAAAGCTGAGTTTACTGCTTACCACAGTAAGGAAGAGCACCACCTTGATGGGGCGCCTCAAGAAGGGTCTGATATAATGGTTGGGATTGGTGGGCGCAATGAAATGCAGGTGCAAGTGACAGTAGATGGTCCCTTTGTTACAGAAGTGCATGAATGAACAACCTCCACTAATTTGGTTTCTAACTAAATTTTATTTCTGATACAGTAGAATTTGAATCTAAAGGTGTTATCTAAAAGCCCATTTAATAACATTTTGAAAATATAGATTTTAGAATCCAGAGGCTCCAGAACACCTTAACAGCTCTCCCTTCATGAACTACCTACATAAAACATTATCTTTCTTAAGCAGACTTCCAGAGAGATCATTTAGCAGCTAGAAAATGATCTCTTGATTTTATCAGCTGCCAAAACCACAGAGGACTACTGCAGCTCTTATTTATTATTTCAGCCCTGCAACAGAAATGCAGGGTGGGCCTTTATTCTTATTGTTTCCTTTCCCTTGCTTCTTGTCTCCGCCCACTGAAGTTCTTGTAGGCAGGGATTTAATGATTTAATGATATATCCTCCTTGAGTCCTCAGATCCCCCAGTGAGAGCTAATCCAACCTCACAAGAGCCCTTTATTTATCTTTCTATTAGAACACTTAACATGGGCTGGCTTTGCGCTGTGTTATTTTTATCTATGTGTCCCTTGCGTCTCCTTTAGTCCCCATCCATAGACTAAAACTTCCTAAAGTCTTGATGATGTGGGCCATAAGTTGGAAAACTTAATTGTGTTAAATCAATTCTTTCCAACAAATCTGAGTGAATAAATTTCTCTTGTGCACTAGTTCGATGTGTATTAGTCAGGGTGGGGTAGGTTATAGTGCTGTAACAGCAACCTACCCAAATTTCCATGGTTTGACACACACAAGTTTATATCTCACTCCCACTCCATGTGCAAAATGGATTGGTATGGATTTCTGCACTGTGATTGACTCATGGACATAAGATGACAGAAATTTGACACGTGGAATGCTGTTGGTAGCTGTAATTGAGGGAGAAAGAATCTCTAGAATCATTCATGAGCTTTGCACTGCCTCAGCCCAAACAGCTCATGAAGGGACAACTGTTTAGGTGTCGAGGAACCACTGGATTCTAAAAGTTATATTTTAAATTTGTAATTCAATGAGCAGACTTTTTAAATAATACTGGCATATTCAAATTTTACCATACCAGAAACAAAACTAAGTTAGAAACCAAATTAGTGAAGATGGTTTATTTATACACTTGTAAAGGAGTCATCTACCATCAGTTTTGTTCCTGCATGAGGTTCAAAGAAGGTATGAAAGGAGAGTGAACTTTAGGGAGTGAAAAAGTGGCATTCTGTTAGGGTGAGATCCTTGGAAGGGGTGTGGGGAAGTTTTATGATTGGCCTTTACGTATATTGGCCTGTCCTTGTTTGGTTGCAAGTAAACAGAAGAACAATTTGGAGAGATTTCCAGAGAGGAAGCGGCTGTTCAATCTGTGGCTTGCCATTTCCTAGAACCAGTGGGGATTGATAGAATGTTCTTTATGGTTCAACTGATAGAATATTTGAGCCATGGTCCTCAGGTTGGGTGGTGGTGACAGTTTCTCAACTGAATTGTTAATCTTAGTGAGTTTTGGAAGCAGCACTGAATTGTTGCATTCTCATCTGGTGTGGTGAATTTTGAGGGCTTGGACAAGTCAACAAATCTCTCTTGACTGTGTTCTCTTCATACAATGGAGACAGCGAATCAGGTGATGTCTAAGTTCTCTTCAGATGCTTACAAGTCTAGGATTCCACAAACTAATTTAATTACCCCATGTTTATCAATTGCTAATTGAAAGGAATAGCAATTTGTCTCTTAGGGTGGTTACAGGGAGAAATCATGTTACATCAGGAGCCTTACAACGAATACAGCTACTGAGTTGTGGAACTCTCCATAGTAACTAGCCATTCTCTGTTATTCAAAGGTGACAGCTTTTGGGGGTCCTCCTTCCTAGCATATGTGTCTGTGGCTCAAGGGACTGGTGGGAGTGTGCCCTCCTCTTTGCACATCCCTGGAGTAAAGGCTCATCTCAAATTGTGGAAACAGCCATGTCTCCCAGAACCTAAGGCCATTCACGACCCTGCCACTTAGATGTGCAGTCAGCTGGAAACCTTTATTCAAAGAAGCTGCTCCAGGCTTAGTAGCTGCCAGGCTGATGCAACTTGCCCAGCTGCCCACATCCATGCCACAAAGTTGGAATCTATGCCCTGAAACAACCTGGATCCTTCCCTGCATATGGTTTCTCCACTTCAGCTCACCGAAGTCTGTGGCAGAGTTCACCTCGGGGCAGAAAGTACTGTCATGATTTTAGAAGTTGTAGAGTGGTCCTCTTTTCCTGTAAATTATAAATAATGGATACTCAACAGTAATTTGAGGATATATTTGTCAATGGCCAGTCTTTTGCTAATGCCTATCTCTGATTCACAAAGCAAGGATCTCTTTACATGTCCATTGGGAAGGGTAATCATTTGCCAGTTCAAGTAAGACATTTGAACTTGGCACCATATGAGAATTCCTAATATTTACTCAGCTCTTACTATGCATTAGGCACTATGCCAAGATCTTTACATGCATGGTAGCTCATTTATTCAACAAAGTCACTTTGGTTGAGAATTTGATACTCATTTTACAGATGAGAAAAATGAGGAAGATTGAAGTAACTTGTCTGAGGTCATACATAGAATAATGACATACTCTAGTATTAGAGTTTTGCTGAATAGGCAGGCTTTCTATTTTTATTTATTTATTTATTTATTTTGCTAAGGCTGTAAGTTTTTATTTTGGGAAAAATTAATGGATTTTAAGCATCTTAATTTTATTTCACTTTAAAAATATCATCTCAAAGATGCCCCAATGCAATATGACCTTTGTTCTTGAGAAGGGCTTACCCAGAGCTGTTGTTGATTGGTATGGTGGCCCTCGAGTATCTGCCATCAGAAGTTTCAACTTGTGTCACTCCAGAAAGAAGAAAGAAATGTGTTCTTCATTTTCTACATTGTGGAGGTGATAGCAGATACCATGTTTCCTGATAAAAAATATTCACACTCTGAACCCTGCCCCTTTGATCTGGCAAAAGTTGTTGCTTTTTTTTTGTTGTTTTTTAAAATCATTTCAATGAATGAAAGGAGCTTACTTACTTCTGTAGATCCTGAGGGAAGCTGTGGAGAAAGGCATCATATTGCCTCTCTTTCTCATTCCGATTGTCCATCTGTAAAATGGGGATTATGAGTGACCTTAAAGAGAATGCTTGCTGAGCGTTCTGGAATGCACTGTGCAGATGGTAAATATGACTCATTTGCACATATGGCCCTTCTCCAGAGAGTAGGGCTGGACAACGATTTCCCTGACTCTTTGCAAGCATGGGCTTAGATGAACATTTATGAAGTGCTTATAACTGTGCAGTATATCACTTGGTAGACACGTACATTTGGTTTGAATCTTGATGAAGAAGGTTTTTTTTTAATTTCTCCCTGTTTTCCTGGCATAATGTCCTGAACAGCAGCAAAGCAATCTGTTGTTTGTTTAGAAAAGATGGCAGAAGGGTGCATGTTGTGTGTGTGTGTGTGTGTGTGTGTGTGTGTGTGTGTGTGTGTTGTGGAGGGGGCTCCTCGTATAGGATTTCTTCACAGTCCAGAAAAAAGAAATTCTGCAACATAGAGTTACCTGAGTCAGTTATCATCATTTGGGAAAAGGTAAGATTTGGAATGAATTAGTCAGAGCTACACTCCTAGGGTGGGCACATAGCAGAGAAAATCCACTCTCATCTTTCTCTCCCAATGTGAGCACGTGCATGCATGCACATAAGCACAGATACATATGTTCACACACACAGCAGAAGGGGGTTTTCATCTCATGGTCTTCCCACAGTAGAATTCTTCAGTCCTTGGCTTCAGCAGCTCCATCTTTTCCTCCCCACCACTCTCCCTCCTGTCTTGGAGGCTGGGCTCTGCTCTGCTAGAGAGCAGAGGAAGCCTCTGAGCTAGTGGAAGAATCACCATAGCAACATGGCTCTGAGTCCTGCCCCCAAAGGTCTCAGCCAGACTTGCCTTTTGGTCTTAGCCCAAATGAGGCAATGTGAGGGTTTTCCTCACGGCCCAATCGGTCATAAATTTCAGCTCCCTTTCCTCCCTGGGCAGCCCCATCCCACTGGCCTCTATACACTTTGTGAACTGGATTTTCCTTTTTCTCTCCACCAGGCTGGAGAGACTCAATGCCAATTTATTTACATGTTTCAGATAACAAAGGTACAGTTGGCAGCCACCTCCCGTTGTGATGCAGGGCTCCTGGGAAGAGCTCCCTCTGAATAAATATGTCCCTCAGAAGAGAAAGGGATGCTGGAGAGAAAGAGTGGCAGTGCAGCGAGTGGCGGCTTTTCGGTTAGGAGATTGGGGTTCAAATCTGCTTCCTATAAACAGCACAGAGCTGGACTCTGCGGGGTTTTTTTAGCCAGTGATGGAACAATAGGTGTACTCAGCAATATGGACGAATCCTAGTAACGTGACGTTGAGAGTGAAAAAGAAGCTCCCGAAGATTACCTATTGTATGATAAAGTTCAAAAACTACAAAGACTAAACAACATTGTTTAAGCATGCCTATATTGTGATAAATAAAAAGGATGTGTGTGTGAGTGTAAAAAAAATGATAAAAGTTCTGGCTACCTCAAGTCATAAAGAAAAGGCAGGTATAAGTTATTGTCAATGTCAAGTCCTTGGGTTGGATGGTGAGTTTACGGATATTCATTAATTTTTGTTACTTTGTTAATTACAGAAAGGAGAGCCATGCCTGGACCTGTAATGATGGTATGTCCTGAAGCAATGATTATGGTTAGTCCATTCGGTATATTTGAGAACCACAAAACCAAAAACTTCTTAACTGTAGCTGCTGAGGCAAGTTACCTCTGCTCTCTGAACCTTAGCTATGTTATTTGCAAAATGCTGAGTTTGAGCTAAATTGTCTCATAGGTCTGTTTTAGGTAAAATAGCAATGTGGTTGAGAGAGCCGACTCTGGAGCCAGATTCCCCAGGATGTGAATCTCAGCTGTGTCACCTTAATCAAGGCAAGTGACCATTATAGAGTCAGTAGTACCTGTGACTTGGCTACCAATGTCACAGATGTTTTCATCTCACCTGACAGTTTTGTAGGTACCTCAAAATATCATTTCCACTCGTAATTCCTTCAAAATTACACTTCTAGATCTTAGTCCATTCAGGCTGCTATAAAAAAGTACCATAGAATGAGTGGCTTATGAACAACAGAAAGTTATTTCTCACAGCTGTGGAGGCTGGAAGGCCAAGATCAGAGTGCCAGCATGGTTTGGTTCTGGGGTGGGCCCTCTTCTGGATTGCAGATCGCTGTCTTCTCGTGGTATCTCACCTGGCTAAAAGCAGAGGGAGGAAGCAAACTTTCTCATGATTCTTACAAGGGCACGAATCCCATTCAGGAGGGCCCTTCCCTCCTGGCCTCATCTAATCTTAATTACCTCCCACAGACCCCACCTCCAAATATCATCACATTGGGGGATGGGGTTTCAATATATGAATTTGGGGGGGATGCAGACATTCAGTCCATAACAATCTTTTTATTGAAAACATTAATACAAAAAGCACATCTATCACACGTTTGTTACTTTGACAACTGTATTTCAATATACTTGATTTCCTTACTAATCTTATTTTTCTGAGGAGTGTTTCGGAGGTTTCACCAGAGAGACAAAGGAGTCCATAGTTCAAAAAGGTTACACAATCTTTATGGGAAATCTCAAAATTCTCTAAACACACAAACACATATACACTCAGAGAGAGACATATAACTCTGTTAAGTGGATAGCTTGGGTGGCCTGAGGAAGCTTGAAAGTATACCTATACATATGTTTTTCCCCTCAATTCCACATAAGGTGTATTTTGGGTGTCTTTCCTTTTGATAGGTGATCTGCATTTATTCCTTTCAAGATGAATAGCAGGATGGTACTTTTTGACACATTAAACACATGGAATAGAAGTCTGCTCATTACCTCTTCAGTTAAACTCCACAAAGCAAAACAGTTCTTTTGAAAATGATTTAAACGTGTTAAAATATTTCATTCAAGTTCTAAATCTTTTTTGAAAACTCTTGAAAAAACTCCAGGACCTGAAGGTCTTTGGGTTATTTCTTTCAATCTAAAAAACGAGGGTCAGACAAAGTGCAATATGACATTACAGCATTTCCTACATCATACTCTTAAAAATATGGACACACAGGGCCCTGTGTGCTAAAATCCATCCAGGGAGGAATCTATTTATGCTTTCTTACTATTTCTATTTCTATTATGACTTCTATTTACGCTTTATTACTCATTCATTGATTTTTCTCCAGAGACTTTGAATCTCAATTAGTTATTATAAAATTATTTGTTTCCCTATAAGTTTTTAGTGGAAAGGTACAGCAGAGGTGCTTGACACCAATTCATGCCACACACCCAAGTCTGGGAGCAATTAACCAAGGGCCCATTTGTATAAGAGAATAAGGTGTTTTATGAAAAGGATTCATCTCAAGTGAAGAGGAAATGGAAACAGTACTCAAGCTTGGTCCCAGGACAATGAGCTGTTGTCAGAGGAGTGCCAATTTTTAGCAGAGAAAGAAATATACCTTTCAGATTGTTCTTTGGCAATTTGGGGCTTGCACAGATCTCAGAGGTGGTAAATATAACAGAGCTGGGTCACAGAAGAATCTCTGTGAATCTCCTGAAGCTACATTCTGGTCCCTGTGGTGGAATCTAACAAGTGTTAAACTTTTGGTTGCCTCAACATCCCTCACTTCCTCACTGTGTGGGTAGCAGTAACCTTCCCTTCACCCCCTGAGTCAATCAGCATAGTTCCATCTTCCTGCCGTAAGGATTGGTTTGCAGGATGGCACAGAACAAAAGGTGACCCGGTCAAAGTGAAGCTTGGGACTTGTATTTGATGGGTAGGGGAAGAAAAGTCTTGTTCCCTGGAAGAAAGTCATTTGTGGATGCAACACTTGGATTTGGTCAAGTTCTTTTGCCCCATGTGGGAAGCCAGCCTGAGGACAAGGCTGACCAAGAAGGGCAGAGAAACAACGTATTTGTGCAAAAATAGAGCTAAAGCACTGATCAAAACAGTCCTGACGTTCCTCTACTTCTGGGTTTTTCTGGTATGTAAGCAATATGATGCCTTTACCATTCAAACCACTTTGATTTGTTTTATTGTTGTTGTTTTTGGGAGCCAAAAGTACTGCTTATTTTGGCCAAACTCAACTGTGGTGACTATTGGGGCCTGAATTACAGAAAAAAAGAAAAGGACAAGAGGCAAGAGAACCATGGTCGTCTGGACTCCTAGCCTCACAGCCCTCTGTGGAAATTTGTTCATGAGGTGATGATTAATGCCCCTATTTCATGGATTGAAACACATCTGCATCGAGAAGTCTGCTGGCGAGTCTCACTGTCCCATATGAGTTACAATGCAAGTTAAGAATGGAAACCTTATCTTTTTGTTCAACTTGCACAGACAGCACAGATTATTATGGACTTCGAAGTACTTTTTTGAACTTTTAAAACCCAGAGGCATTTTACGAAATTCTTTCAGATTTGGGACATGTGTATGACTTGTGTTCCCCTGAAATTTACCCGCAAAGGATTACTAGCTGATCTGAGGTTGACTCTCTTTTTTTTTTTTTTTTTTAAGATTTTAGTTTTTTCCTTTTTCTCCCCAAAGCCCCCCGGTACATAGTTGCATATTCTTCATTGTGGGTCCTTCTAGTTGTGGCATGTGGGACGCTGCCTCTGCGTGCCGCAGAGTGCATGAACTTAACCACTCGGCCACGGGGCCAGCCCCTGAGGTTGACTCTCTTTTATTGTCATTAGATGAAGATGACACAGTATAAATTATTGAGAGCACCCCACACCCCAATCAAAAAACTGTACTCCTGTTCCAGCTAACGGAATTTCTCTGGCTGGCAGGAAGGTTAAAGTATAATGAAAGCAATTGTTTATTGAGCAGTAACTTGATGTTAGGTATTGTTTAAGTGATTTACATGCATTATCTCATTTAATCTTTATCATTATGCTATTTTTCATACAATACAACATTATAAATGCAGCAGGAATGTGACCTGAGGGTGTTGTTAAGAGGTTGATGAGGGTTAATAACCTCAGATTACCTTGGGGCATTAACACATTACCATTCAACATGATGGAAGCCATCATGATCCCACTCAGGATGCAAGCAGATCTTTCTGAAATGGTCTGTGTCATTCATCAACTTGAAAATTGTTATTTTAGATGCTGCCACTAATCTTGTTCTAAAATCTTCAGTATTGGTCCTTCTGAGTTTGAATAATACATCACAATTTTGAAAATTTGCTTTCAGTACAGGAAGTAAAATTAATTTTTCAAAGTACATTGTTATTTTATATTTGAAAGTACTTTGATTGAATGCTTCATGCTTCATTGGTTGACAACTATATATTAAGGAGCTATAAAGAAGAGAGAGGCATTGCATTTCTGAATAACAGTGATGAAGAATCAATTTTTGTAACTGCATATCATCAGATTTTTATTATAAAATTGAAATCATGGTTTTATAGTTCTTCTGAGATATTTTAGAAAAGGTTGATTATTTAGATCTTTTCATAAGAATAAACATGTATCTCCTATAATGTGCCTATAAGCTGTTTAGAAAACACAGTTGTGTATCTTATAATGAAGTTTTTATAAAACATTATTTCTTGATGGTGAATGCTATTTCTGACTGGAGTTTGTTATAAAATTAAAAATAAATTCCTCCATAGGAAACTTAACCAATGAAGAGATTTGAAGCATTTTGGGGTAAAAGTGGTAAAGATGTTGCCAATTCTGGAGCTACCAAACTTCGTAGTACATCACTGGATTATAAGATATTGGCTGGAGAAAGTTTTAAACCAGAAATTTGCCTTTTTTTTAAAAAGGCATTTTCTGACTTGAGGATATAATTTTTTCTGAGCGTTAGGTGTCACCCTCTCCCTCTTGTTTTCTTCTTGGGTCAGGTGGACCCATCAATATTTTTCTTCTTTCTGGAAGTTTCTTGACTTCACACTCAAACCCACTATAACTTTGTTGCACCCTTTCTTGGGTTACAAGCTAAAACCAAGCCTGGGTCATTATTCTCCATAAGTGGACAAGGCTGCAAAATTGCACTTTGCCAGTAGGTCTTACCATCTCACACGTGATTCATGAACTCTCTAAATTCAGGGTTTCAGGAAGACATTGGATTTCTACTAATTTGATCAACGTTTATAAACTTGAAAGCCTACCTTCAAATTTACTTAGAACAAGGCACACTTGTATCATCAGCGTTTCTCATTTACAATAGCTATAATGCTGAACGGCATTTTTTCTAGCAAGTGGTATCAAATACAAACATGTAATTAACTTATCTTAGCACTTCTCGTGAAGTGAGGCAGCTCCTGCCAATCCATGGAGCTTCCAAGACAGATAAAAGAGATGGCGAGGAGCGTTGCCTTCAATGCCTGCAGTATCTCTTTGTCTATCCACATAGAGATAGGGTTTCTTCTCATCACCTTCAAATCCCCTTAAAGCTCCACTCCTACCCATCTCTAAACTTGATCTTCTGACTACTGATCCAGATACTGATCCAGTTTTGGAACGAGGGAGCTGTCTCACTGAATGCTGGACTTCGCTTGCCCAAGTTCTTGGCTAGTGCCCTGGCTACAACCCGTCTGCGGTAAAAAAAGAAAATGTTTGCACTATACTGCCTGAATCCATGCTGTTACAGGGGTTTTTTTCATGCAAAGACATGAAAATTATGTGGACTGAAAATAATTCTTGAAATAAGCGTGCATGCACCCTTCACCTAATCAACGTGGTATTAAATAAAGACAGTAATCAGTTAGAATTAGGGACGGAGTTAGACGAATTGACCTGAAAGTCCTTGCAATCCTGACTGTCTCCGAATCTAAAGGCAGTGGGAGAATTGCACCAGTGATGAAACCCAGGTGCATTTCTATTGCTTCCTCTCTCATCTTTACCACCTATATCCAATTCATAACAAAGTCCTATTTAATCTTTTTACTTCTCTCCATCTCTAGTCTAGTCCAAATTATCATCTTTTACTTTATAATCGTCTTCTAACCTGTATTTCTTCTTCTTCCTGACTGCCTTCTGATCTGTTCTATGTAGTACCACCAGAGTAAAAAGAAATGAACTCATAGTTATGCCATTCCCTACAATGGCTTCCCATTGATTTTAGGATTAAATCTCAAATTCTAAGCTGGATAATAAGCTCTAAATGGTCTGTGCCTGCTTTGCTGTTCCCATCACCACTCCTCTGCCTAAGACTGGGAGCGACGATTTCTAGAATCCCCTTTGCTTCACAGTCCTGTGTTGGAAATTGCCTTCAGTAGGACCTGATGTGAGATGTGGAAGGCAGAAGTGAAATGGAAGCCGCTATTCTCAAGCAGCAGTGGGATTCACACACAGGGCTTTGTCATATGCTCAGCAGCTTCATAGATCTTTCCGGAAACTCTATGTTGAGGTGGGCTTTACAAGCTTCCCTGAGGGTTTGCTTCCCCATTTGCACTCCAGAACTCCAAGTTGAAGCTGTTGGTGACCTTTTCTCAGATTTTCCAGCTGCATCTTTCTAGACTTTCACTTGTCTGGCTCTTCTCACTTTACTGTAAGCTCTCATTCCTATATTAACCCACACCTGCCTACCTCTCCTGCTAATTCTCTGAATTCACTTTAAAACTTTTAAATAAATTTGCAATTCTCTTGTTCATAGGCTCTTTCTTTGCACCTTTGTTCAAATGCTTCTCCTACTCCCATACAGGCACCCTTCCACTAAGTTAGCTGTAACTTATCCATCTGGGGCTGAACATACATCTCACTTTCTCAGAAAACTCTTCCCTGAACCCTAGCTTAGTTCAGGTCCCCCAATTATGTATCCTTCTACATTTATTTGGGTGATGATTCTCTTAAAGGCTGTCTTCTGTACAGGACTGTAAGCTCCATATGAGCAGGGAATGGATCTGTTTTGGCCAGGAACTAGTTCAGCGCTTGGCACATATTGGCACTCAATAAATAATTGTTGAGTAAATGAATGAATGAACAAATGGAATGGGTTTATGAATCCATTCACTGGGTCCAGCTGACTAGACATAAAGGTGGTCAGATTGAACCAAGGTGGACCTTGTCCTCTCTGATCCGCCTTGTTTATCCAGGTCTTCCTTTCTCAAAGACACATTTTCCCTTTAGCTCATTTCAGTTTGGTAGATTTATGTGGTAACTTCCACACCCCATTTTTAAATATATTTATGGCATTGAACAAATTTTAATGCATGATGATTTAAAGTTTAATTTTTTAAGTTATGTCTTTTACGTGAAAAGCCTGAAGGCACAAGCTTAGTAAAATATTCTAATAATGAAAAGATCTGATGTTCTCAGCACTGGAAATTAATAAAATATCAAGCAGCACCCAGACGGTGGCCCTATCTGGACCTACATGGGACACATGCTTGTCCCCTGCTCAGGGACTCCCTCTCTCTGAGTAACGCTTCCATGTGTGTACTTTCCCCATTCCAATTATGGTGACAGATGACACTTCACACTTGTATATTATACAGCACACGTTACAACAGCCAATCTTTTCATAACAAATATATTTTCTCCACTGTCTCCAAATACAATTTTAGTGGTTAATGTATCCCACAAAATGGTTCTCAGGATAATTTAGGTCAGATATTTTTGCTTAATTACCTGAGCTATTGTTGTCACTTCCCACGTCCCTTTGGCATGAAAGCCAGGCCCTCAGTGAGCACTGAGTTATAGCATGAACATGATGATAGTTCTCAGGGTATGATGCAGATGAATAAAAGAATGAAGCCATTAACAGAGCATGGATTGAAGCCAGAGAATGTCATCTCCTCTTCAAAGTAGGGGGCTCTAAGTAGATGGAACAGATCAAGGTTAATGATGGCCCAGAGCAGCTGTAAAACCTCTTTCTCCTTTTCCTACAGGCTTTCTCTTCTTCTCCTGTTTTCCAGTCTCCTTTAATCTAAGGTGGATAAAACAGAACACTGATTAAGCATAGGTTTTCTCTCTCTCTTTCTCTCTTTCTCTCTTTCTCTGTAAAGTCCTTTGGAACATACAGAAAGTTGCCCCAATCACCATATCTTTCAGATTGATTGCCCCTTCTGCCCATCTTGTGCTATTGTACCTGTCTGAAGGGCAGGAACTTTACAATCAATCGAGTTTGACCAGGAAGTTTTGATATTTTGTTCATCATGAATTTTTTGCACTAATTTTAGTTTTTAAAATATTGCATTAAAATATTTATCTCGACTACTGAGTTTTTGGCACTCCCTTAAATTTTGTGCCCAAGGTGACTACCTCACTCTGGTTCCAGCCGTTCTAGCACAGCAGGCATGAACATCCTTAGATGTGGACAGATATGAAGCTCATAAATGACTGTGTCATCACAATTACATGTAGCGATTTTCTTTCCAGTTTAGAAACCCAGCTATTTTATGATAAACCACATTACTGGAAATTGTGATGCTGTTTGTTTTGTCCAGCTCGACATGATCATTTAAACAGTAATCTTTAGAAATAGAGGACTGTTCATATTTCTCAAGTGGATTTCAATCTTTTGGAAAAAATGGTGTGGCAAAGGGAATTGAGTTCATCTTTATGCTCATTTGTACTCAGCCAATCTATGAATCTCACCACATATGCTTGGCAGTTAGTGCAAAGCAGATACGTATGGGTTTCTTAGATGGCAGTGAAGCCCTTTATTTTCTGGGGGTCATTTCTGTTGTTTTCAGAATGTGGCCTCTTGATGGCCCTGAGACCACTGTGTCCAGCTTGTGGTGCTGCCACACTGAAGTCAATGGCTCTGTGTTTCAAAGAAAATTAGCTGCAAGCATGCACAGACATGAAATGCACCAAAGATTTAAACAGATACCAACTACATTGTGAGTGGGGAAAATGTTAGGGCATATTTAAAGGCCAGAGACTTTCACTGGAGAGATAAAAGACCAGAGAAAATATGTGAAATCGCAGTTAAAATAATTTTGTTCTTCCAGAAAACATTCAAGTCAGTTGATCAAGAAAGGCTGATGCTGAAATGACTTTCTGTCTTAGTGTGGATGGAGAAAATCCTGCTAAATTCCACGCTGAGGTGACATCGAAGCCAAGGCCAGTTTTTGAGACAACTTTTATTGAAATGGAAAACAGTAACTTTAAATAAAGAATAAGGGAAATGCCAACAGAAATAAAAGACCCAGAATTCAGAGGACAACATACAGAACTCTATATACTAAGCCACACAAATGGAAACAACCAAAATAATTGCCAAATACACAAGAAAATAAATGCAGCTTATCAGAGGTTAATGCTTTTTATATTTTCTTCACATGGCAACTTGTTCTGTGGTTAGATATAAAGGATTGGGGACCAGATAGGGCATGAGGCTTTGCTAATCCACATTGAGCCACTGCCTCTGTGTGACCTCAAGCAACTCTCTGGAGTTTGTTGGCCTCACTCAATCACACACACACACACACACACACACAGAGTACTTTTACTTGGCTGATAAAAAGGGGAGGAATTAGGAAACAATCTGTGAAATGTGGCATCATCTTGTGGGATCAATGGTCACCTCTGGTAATTGCAGAAAAAGGGAATTAAGAGAGGTGCTCAGATCTGTAAGGGAGTCAAACCTCTCTTTTTTGGTTTTTGACGGGACAACTCTCATGAGCAGAGTGTTTACTGTGTGCATATCCCTGGCAAGGGTTTGGAGGATTAACTAGCCTGCTGATAGGAGGACAAACAGTTTAATCCCACTGGAGCACCTGCTATGAGGTGGGCTGGGCTCTTCTTTGTTTTTTATGCAACACATTCTGGACTCCATTGGCTTCTTAGATGTGTTGATGGGTTATTTTGGGGAGTAGAGGACCTTTCCCAGTATCCATCAAATCATAACAGAAGAGTCTGGCTACTTTGCTCAAGCATAAACTCTGCCAAACGATGCATTACGGGGCCACAGAGACACTGTGCCTTCAGTCGGGGCCTCCAGCAGTTCCATAGTCTTGGCCTATGCCACTCTCTCTGCCTGGTAGGTCTCCCCAGAAACTCCTTCAAACTGGGCTAGGAGCCCATTTTCCCCTCATCTGCTCCCAGAGCACCCTGTGCTTGTTTGCATTGTCACACCTTGTGCCTTACATGACTTAAAATAAACCCTTCGTGCAGCCCCCACCCACCTTTCTTCATCCCAGTTTCTCACTCTCTTTCCCTCCCTCCATTGTGCTCTAAAGCTGAACTAAACTGATTTCTGGTTTATCATCTCATATACTCTTTGTTTATGCAGGTCCTCTCTGGAGGTTTACGCAGATGCTCCTGTGGTGAATGGAATTATTGAGCTAATTCTCCACTGCCTCCCACCCTGGCCCCAGTATCTATGCTCTTTGCTATATAATGTTTTGCAACACCTCCCACTAAAGGCAAAGTGTAGCTTCCTGTCCCTCGGCCCCTTGACTTTGGCCTTGGTCATATGACTTGCTTTGGCCAATGGCACATGCGCAGAAGCGGTAGTGTGCAGGTTCCAAGCTGATTCCTAGCCTCGCAAGTTTCCATTAGCCCTTTTGTGCTTCTGCCATTGCCACGAGGAGAGGTTCTCCCAGGTAAGAACTGCCCCTTCAGCCCAGGCTCCAGAACAAGCACAAGTGGAAGAGAGTCGCCCCAGTAGAAGGGCAGACCTTCAGCAAGGAGACTGCAGCCACCACAGCATGAAGCAGAGCTACCCCTGCTAACGTGCAGATGCATGAGGAATACGTGCTTCTGCCACTTCATACTGTTTGCCTGGTGAACTTCTCCTTGTCCTTCAGGACTCAGCCAAGGGAACTTCTTTCAGGAACTGTCTACAGACACACTAAGACTTTGGCCTTTCTTCCCATATGCTCCTGTAGCGGGGGGTGAGGTTTACAATCTCATGCTCAGTGCCTCCATCCTTGTCAAATCTGGAATGTCAGTGTTTTCTTAACCCTTTCCTCAGACTATCCTCAGACCCCACACCCAAGCATTGCGCAAGTCCTCCTCTGTCTTTCCAAGGCCATGGAATCCCAGCTACAGCCTTCTATCTGGTTTCTCTGCTCCCACCCCTCTCTGTAGTTCTCTTCACGTAGTAGCCAAAGTTGCCATCATAAAAGTGAACTCCATTATGTCATGCCTCCACCTCCCTCTCACCCTCATCTCCAACCCTTCTTATCTTGCACTTCATGTTCAAATATGCTCTCTTTCATTCATTCAATAAAAATTTAATGACTTTGTGGTAAGGCACAAATTATAATTTCTATCATGAAGACTCTGCAACTTCTTACCTCCCTACCCACCTCACCCTCAAAACAATTCCCACTCTAATTCTTTCCTACTTATCTTTCAAGTCTCAGAGAAGTCGTTGCTTACTCTAGAACCCTTCTCTGAGTTAGATATCCCCATTATGTGCTTCTTGGATATTCTATGCATTCTCTATTTTTGTATGTACGTGTATTGCATATTTACTACTGCTCTTTAAAATGCTGGCTCATTGTAATACTGTTGACTGCATTTTTGTTCTTTTTCTTCTCCTTCCTCCTTCCAGTCCTCCTCCTTCTCTACTCTCTAGTTGTATTGTGTTTTATTTTTTACACAACACTATTCCAAACACCCCTTACATTATGTCATTACGTCTTAACCAAAACCCTGTCAGTGGGCAGGTGGGTTTAATATCTCCATTTAACAGAAGAGAAAACTGGAGTTCATGCTGGTTAATTGACTTTTCTAAAGTTACACTGTTAGGGGCTGGCCCCGTGCCTGAGTGGTTAAGTTCGTGCACTCTGCTGCAGGCCACCCAGTGTTTCATTGGTTTGAATCCTGGGCGCGGACATGGCACTACTCATCAAACCACGCTGAGGCAGCGTCCCACATGCCACAACTAGAAGGGCGGCAACAAAGAACATACAACTATGTACTGGGGGACTTTGTGGGGAAAAAGGAAAAAAATTAAAAAAAAAATCTTTAAAAAAAAAAGTCAGTTAAAGTTACCCTGTTAGTGAATGTCAGAAGTAGATTTCCAACTCCCAACCAAAGCTTATTCTATTTCACCGCATCTCTTGATTTGAAAAAGGTCCTGCTCAGGGGCTGGCTCCGTGACCCAGTGGTTAAGTTCGCACACTCCAGTGCGGCAGCCCAGGGTTCAGATCCTGGGCGCGGACATGGCACCGCTCATCAGGCCATGTTGAGGTGGTGTCCCACATCCCACAACTATAAGGACCTGCAACTAAGATATACAACTGTGTACGGGGCGGGGGGCTTGGGGAAATAAAGCAGAAAAGAAAAGAATGGCAACAGTTGTTAGCCCAGGTGCCAATCTTTTAAAAAAAAAAAGGAAGATTGGCAACAGTTGTTAGCTCAGGTGCCAATCTTGAGGGAAAAATAAAAAAGAAAAGAAAAAGGTCCTGCTCATAAGGGGTCAGGCATAACTGGGAGTGCCCGACATCTAGACAGACACTCACAAAGTTAAGCAAAAGGATGTCCACTATATTCAGTCCTCTCTATTCCTATAGGTGAAGTCTATAGGATGTGGTAGTTAAGAGACAGATTGTGAGTAACAGAAGCTGACACTGCCTTCCAAAGGTTTAACCAAAGGGTTAAAAAAGTGAAAAGACTTTTTGGAGCATAGGGAAGAAACATTTTCTCAGTGAATCTGATGATATGCCTGTAATTAAGTCAAATAGGTTAAAGGCTTGTTATGCTAGCATTAACATGTAATTCATCCATTGAATTACAATGAGATTCATGTAAGGATTACACGTAAAATTCCATGTAATGAGATGTATTCATCATCAAAAGCTTTTTGCCCTTTAAGAAAATGTTATAATAATTATCCCATGAACGTGAAAAGTCAATAGAGGTGAAAACGCATGTCTTTTTATACCATCATTGTGATTGTATTTATATTGGCAAGGCCTAACCCTGCTGACATTTAACTTTCCAGGGAGAGAACCCGGGCCGCTGCCCTCTCCTCCCATCTCACCCTTTCCTCGTGGGCCATCCAAGAGATGCTCTTTGCCCTCCTTCTCATCTTCTCTACCAGAGATACAGAAACAAGAATCTTGTTTCTCAACTTACAAAACAGATAAGTTAGAATGTGATTACTCGCTTTACAAAAGAATTCACAAGAGACTTCCTTCAAAAACTCTCTTCTTTTCATTAATTGTGGTTTTTCTTAAAGTGAAGGCTCAGAAATATTGAGAATAGGGGCTTTAAAGATTATTACACATTTAATGTAAATTAATCCAAAATTTGTGCAAACATGTATTGTAGGTTTATCAGTGAAAAATATTAGAAATCTTGAGGATATTTATATGGACTTCAGTGATTTAAAAGTAGAGGTGAGTTTGGAGAAAACTACAACATAGATAACCATTTAAAGAGCTGGCTAAATGCTTAAAGTATTATAATCCAGCCATGGAAGTAAGTTTTTCCCCAGGTGTCCAGATCTATAAACAAAAGTTTACCTGAATGATACCAGACAATGAGTTCTGAATAAACAGTTTGGCTCACCATAGAATCCATAGCCAATCTAATGCACATAGAGTTGAATTTTTAAAAATTCTACTGTTGTCTTTTATCCAAGGGAAAATGAAAGTGGTAAGAGATGAATATGGAAATGTTAAATGCGACAATTTTAAGGCAAAATTGAATAATATATAGGTAGGTTATTGGTATCTCAACACTGGATTATTCTCTAACTTTAGCCACCCCATGAATAAGGTTAATTTTGTCTAGGTCCGTGATGTGTCCCATGAACAAAGTAGCAGAAGTAAAAGAGGGTACTTTACTTTTCTTGTGTTCATCACTGATTTTAGGAAACATCTGTCCGTGTAAGTGCAAAAATTTTCAAATAATTTTGTGTAAATATGCAAAATATTTCACAGTAGGAAAATAGCATCGAGACAGACTTGGTCTTTTAAAAGAAAATGAAATGCAGGCATGCTTTGTTTAGAATTTTCAATGTGATTTTAAAAGACATTTCAGCCATAAAATATCCTTTACCTATGGCTGCATAGGAAAATACCTGTCACTCATAGGCTTTTACTTTTAGTCATGCTTAATCAAGAAGAGTGTCATTTAGAGTATGAGAATTTAATTTGATGTGTATCTTTAATGTATGTGCCATGTGAAGTCTTAATTTTGTATGGGTCAGCAGGTGCTTTTTACTGAGACTGCTATTATCTGAGGTAAATTCTCTAGTGTTCTTTCTGTACAGTCTAGTTTCTTTTATGCAAAAGAGATAAGGCAAGTGTCTTTATAATTCTTTTTTTTCAGTACATGGAAACTGATGGAAGATCTTATGTTCCTAAGAATCAAGATAGCCATTGCCAGAGCTCACAAAGTCAGCTCTAAGGACTGAAGGAGGCTGGCTGTCTTCTTTTGTTGTCATGGAAGCTCCTTGAAGAAGTCATATAGTCACCAATGTACCTGTGACTAAAATGGTACGTCCAATAGCCAGTGGAATTTGTGAATAACCACTGACGTTCTTCGCTATTAAACTAATTTTCTTCTCCAATAGTCTTCTTCACAGGAGAGAAGGAGCAACTTATTTTCTAACAATGTTAAATTCTAGTCCAAAGTTTACTTCCTCCTCCATCACAATTTAGTCAACTTTCACTTATTCATCCATTGATATTCCATTTATTTGTTTATTCAGTAAATATTTATCGCATTATGGCTGCGTCAGACAGTTTTCATGGCCCAGTAAGGAATATAAAAAATAAAGATGAATCATGGCCACTGTTTTCATTTTACTTATAATATTGAAAGAGACAATAAATAAGATGGTTAAATAATCATAATGCAAGGTAACAATGTGGTGAAACCCCTAAAAGAGGTTCATACCAAATGGTATGAAGCTTTGCATTCACTTTTCAGGCAAATAGGCAAAGTTTTATGAAGAATACGAAATGTGACCGATGATGGTCGGATTTCTGTGAATAGACAGGAAAAGGACTTTCCAGTGGAAGGAAGAGCAATAACAATGGCATGAAAACTGTGAAAATTGATATTGTCCTTGGGAAATAATGAACAGTTCGGCTTGCCTGTGTTGGTAAATACTGCAAGCCACTAAATGCCTTAAAGAGGTTGCAATTTATTTAGTAGGAAATGGTGAATCATTCAAAGTTATGGCACCTTATCACACCATGATCAAAATAAGGAAGGAAGATTGATCTGGCAGCCATTTTACAAAAGGGTGCTATTCGAAATCATATTGTAATCACACTTGTGAGAATTTATGGGATTTTAACTATGATGATAAAGAGTAGCAAATGAAAAGCGGGGATAGAAATGGCATGGCTGGTGACTTACTTGACTTGTGTGGGGTGGGGAGAAGTGTTGAGATGAAAACATAGAGTCAAAAAAGATGCCAAGATTTTGAGCCTGCAGCGCTGAGATGATAAAATCATCATTAACTAAAATTGTGAAATTAAAAAAAGCCACTGGGCTGCGGGGAAGACGATGAGTTGAGTTTGAGTATTTGTTAACTCATTCATTCAGAAAACTTTCCTAAGCACCTCTTAGACAGATACCCTTTAAATGATTATTTAAAATATGTCAGGCGTTATGCTAAGCGAAGTAATTCAGATGGAGAAAGATAAGTACCGTATGATTTCACTCATATGTGGGGGATAAAACCAAAACAACAGCAAACACATAGAGACAGAGAATAGACTGGTGGTTACCAGAGGGGAAGGCAGGGGAGGGCAAAAGGGGTAAAAGGGCACAGGTGTAGGGTGATGGATGGCAATTAGGCTTTGGGTGGTGAACACAATGTAGTCTTCACAGAAACTGAAATATAATGATGTACACCTGAAATTTATATAGTTATAAACCAACGTTACCTCAATAAAAAAATATTAAATAAAATGTGTCAGGAAAGGAAATGGAAAAACAACACTTTTGGGGCTCTCATTGACAGCCAAAAGCTTTTTTGTTTTAAACACTCCCTTTAGTAAGTTTTAGAAACTTTGCTTTGTTGAGAGTTTAGAGACATCACTTTGTCAATATGAGATTATATCTTTCTTTCTCTTTTGGTGTGAAGGTGGTATTATATTAAGTGATAGTGATGCAACCAGGTAGTTGTTTTTTTTTAAACTTTTAAGTTTTATGTAATTTTAAAGTTGCAAGATAGTGCAGAGAGTTCCCAAATAGTCTTTACTCAGCTTCCTCTAATGTTAACATTTTACATAACGTGATTGTCATAGTCTGTGTTCCATCTGGAGGGTCTCCTGACAGGGTGGATAATTTTTGAAAAATTTGCCTATAGTAAAACTCATTCTTTGTGGTATATGTTTCTGTGGGTTTTGACAAATACATAAATTTGTGTATTTACCACTATGGTACCACAGAACGGTTCCATGGCACTGAAAATTCCCTTATGCTGCCCCTTTGTAGTCAAGCCCTCCTTCATTTTCAACTCCTGATCACCACTGATCTGATTTCTATCCCTTTAGGTTGGCTTTTCAAGAATATCATATGAATGGAATCATACAATATGTAGCCTTTTGGTTTTAGTTTCTTTCACCGTGAAAAATGTGTTCAAGATTCATCTCTGTTATTACATGGAGAAATCGTTCATTCCTTTTTATTTCTGAGGAGTATTCTATTGTATGGATATACCACCGTTTGTTTATTCATTCTCCTGTTAAATGGCGTCTGGATTGTTTCCAGTTTTTGGAGATTATGAATAGAGTTGCTATAAATAACCACATATAGGTTTTTGTGTGAATATATGTTTTCAATTCACTTAAGTAAATACCTAGATTGCTGGTTGCATGATGTTATACAGCATCTATATATACTATCTATATTATTATTCTAATAGATGAGTAGTGATAACTCATTGTGTTTTTATTTTGCATTTATCTATTGACTAAGGACATTAAGCATCTTTTCATATGCGTTTTTGCCCTTGGTGTCTCTTTGGTGAAGTGTATGTTGATATCTTTTACACGTTTAAAAAACTTGGGTTGTTTGTTTACTTATTGTTGACTTTTGAGAATTCTTTGTATATTCTAGATACAGTGCTTTATCAGATATGTGTTTTTCAAATGTTTTGTCCCACCTTATAGCTTGTTTACTTGTTTTAATTTCTTAGAGTAGTTTTTGAAGAGAAAAAGTTTTAAAATTTTATAAAGTTCTATTTGTCAGTTTTTTATTTTATGGCTAATGCTTTCGGTGTTGTGTCTCAAAATTCTTTTCCAACCTCATGATTACACAGATATTCTATGTTTTTTCCCCTTAGAAGTTTGCAAAAGGCACCATTCTCTAAGAAGACATAATAATGGTAGACGTGTATTCACAAAACAAAGATCTTCAAAATACATGAAAGCAAAACTGATATATCTGAAAGGTGAAATAAACAAATCTACAATTTTACTTGAAGTTATTAACACCATTCTCAGTAACTGAAAAAAAGAAGTAGGCAGAAAATAAGGAAAGATATAGATGATCTGAACATCTCTATCAACCAGTTTGACCTCATACTCATTTCTAGAACGCTTCCTCCAATGGCAGCAGAATACACATTCGTCTCAAAGGCACATGGAAAATTCAGCATATTCTGGGCTATAAAACAAACCTTACAAAACTTGAAAGAATAGAAGTCATACAAAGTCTGTTCTTGGACCTATTGGAATTAAACTAGAAACCTGTAACATAAAATTATTTGAAAATAACCAAATGCTTGAAAATTAAACCATACACTTATAAATGATCAATGGGTTAAAGAGAAAATCTTTAAAGAAATTAAAAAATATTTTAAGCTGAAACAAAGAACAGATGGAACAAATAGAAACATCTTGCATGTTGTTCACCTTTGCCATTAGATCTTTTAACATATTAATCATAGTTATTTTTAAATTCTCTTTCAGATAGTTCTAACATCTGTGTCGTATCTGAGTCAGGTTCAGAAGATTGCTTTCTCTCTTGAAAACTTGTTTTTTTTTTTTTTACCTTTTGTATACCTTGTCATTTTCTGCTGAAAGCCAGACATCTTACGTAGTAGTAGGGACTGAGGTAGCTTGTTTCTATGCTTTGAGATGAATACTTTTTTACCATCTTCTAGGCCATCAGCAGGGAGACTGGTGTTAGTCTAATCAGGAGTTGGGTTCTTTCCAACTCTCTAGGTCCCTGGGCTGAGACTGGTGCCTCCAAACCTTTTTTTTTCCTTTAATAAGAGAGTTTTCCTTAAAAGTAATTTTATTGGGATTATAATGGTTTACAACATTATGTAATTTCCGGTGTACATTATTTATCAATTCCTGAATACACTTCCTCGTGCTCACCCCCAGTAGTCTAATTTTTATCCATCACTGTACACATGTGCCCCTTTGTCCCTTTCACCCTCTCCCCAACCCCCTTCCCCTCTGGCAACCACTAATCTGTTCTCTTTATCCATGTATTTGTTATCTTCCACATATAAGTGAATTCAAGAAGTAGTTGTCTTTTAAATTGAGGTCCACTGATTTTCAAGAAATCTCTAAACCCTCTAAAATGTGGTGTAAAATTTTGTGTGATTGTGGGTAAATGAGCCTCCATAGCTTTCATAATTCCTCAAAATGGTCCAAGATTTAAAAGATGATAAACAATAACCCCTGTTTTATGACATTTAAAAATATTCATCCTACGCTCTTCTTTGTCACTAACTAATGCTTTCAAAAGCCCCAATCTTAAACTTAAATTGCTACTACAGGTTCTTTGCCAAATTCTATTCAAAGTGAGAAATGAGAATGAATTAGCAAATAATTAGGTCTGTGGAGCCCAATCACAAATTTCAGAAAGGGCTACTGTACTATGTGTTAATTGCAAAACTAAACAAATCTGTAATCCCTGTGCAATGTAGGAGCCACGTGGGTCACTGCTGCTTATCACTTGCTTATGTGAAGGGCTGGTAGATGGAACTGATCCAAAGGCAAGAGATAACTGATGAGTGGTCCTGAGATCCTTCCAGAAGATAAAGGTAATGGAGTCCCAGGTGCCCATGAAACACATTTCTACTTTTATAATAAAAGTCAATAGGAAAAATATGATTTCCTTTACAGAAGCTGATTGCACAATTTGTCAAAATTATTTACTTTAGAGTATGAGATGGATTCTGGAGTACTTTACTGAAATTTAGAGGAAGAAATTTTTGCATTTTATAAATTGATTTTTTTTTTGAGAGGTAGAAATTGTTATTTCTCTGTGATGTTTTTACTTTTTTATTTTCTGAAATTACTATTGACAATTGTGTTTAAGAAATCATGTCAAGAAAAGGGAAGGATTATTTGGCACCAATTCAGTGGAGTATTTTTATTACTTGCTGGGAAAACATCAAGATATGCCTCTGTTACAGGCTGAATTGTGTCCTTCCCAAAATTTATATTTTGAAGTCCTAACTCTCAGTACCTCCGATTGTGACTCTTTTTAGAGATAGGGACTTTAAAGAAGTGATTAAGTTAAAATGAGGTTATAAGGGGGGGGTGTCCTAGTCCAATACAACTGGTGTTGTTAAGAGAAAAGGAGATTAGGACACAGTCACAAACAGAGAGAAGACCATGTGAAGACACAGGGAGAAGAAGGCCGTCTGCAAGCCAGGAAGAGAGACCTCAAAACAAATCAAAGCTGCCAACACTTTGGTCTTGGATTTCTGGCCTCCAGAAGTTTCAGAAAATAAATTTCTGTTGCTTAACCCACCTAGTCTGTGATATTTCATTATAGCAGACCTGGAAAACTAATGTAGCCTCCAATATCATCTTACTACTCTGTTTTATTGACCCATTTAATAAAATTGTAATCTTCAAAAGATGTTAAAGATATTGTTGATATTGTGATAGTCAATATTCATTCTTCAGTTCATATTGCAAAATATGCATCTCTTTGCAGATATTTTATGGGTAACATGCATCCAATTATATCTAGCCACTAAATTTTCTAGGGAGACCACTACAAAATGACCATAGTACATATTAACACCTGTAAAGAAAGCATCATATCAAACAGGAGACGTGCACGTTCTGTTAAGCCATGAGAACAAGATCTTATCTTACATAGGTATTTTAAGCTAAAATTACTTTAATCTGGTATATTGTCAAATATGGTGCCATATCTGTGGCAATTTTATCAAATTTATGGAAAATAGGTATTGTAGTAACCATACACAGAGTGTTAAAATGTTTCCAGCTTACAGATATTGGAGCTTCATATACTTTTCTATGAAAAATGTATTGTTGATCCATAAAACTCAACCACTAAAAAGACATGGTTATGCAATAGGGTGTAGAGGCCAATATACTTTGATGATAGAATGAATGGATCTGAGTCCTGGATCTGCCACCTGTATGACTTTGGGGATGCTATTAACTTCTAAACCTCAGTTTCCTCATCTGTAAAGTGGGGATCATTATAGAATACTGTGAAGCTCAATGAGATAATGCATGTTGAGTACTTAGTTTAAGCGCTTGGCAAATTGTAGGTGCTCAATAAATATTATCTATCATCATCATAATCAAAATCATTTTCAGTAAATTAATAAGTGATGAAAAAGTGTTAACCCAAAGAAAAACAGAGAAAAATGTCAGAGATGGCTTTAGCTATATAATTATCCAGAAATATCAGATTAGGTTTTTATAGACACAGCATTAAACTTGGGGTATTTAATTTTCATGGCCCAGTGGAGGAAAATTAAGCTGTAAGGACATATTATTCAGCTGAGGTCCTTGAACCAAGTTTTCATGGAAACTTTTTATTTCCTTTCAGTAAGAAGCTAATTGTTCATTATCTTTGTAAATCTCTGTTGAAATGAAAATGGTCAGAGGTGAGTATACTTAAAAGATGATAGAGAAATAAAGGTTATAATATTAATTTATTTTATATATTATAGGGCAAAGTATATGGTCTGGATAGTATGTGTGACTTCTAAAATGAATTCTCTCTGTAGCTGGGTAGGAAAAGACATAACTGATAGGTGTTTTCCTTATAGTCCACCTAAGGTATATAATAAGAATACTGTACTTTCTGTTAAACCGGATGCTCTGAACCAGATACTATGAGTACTTTCTAAGGCAAGATATTTAATTACATAGGAAATATTTACAAAAGAGAAACTCATCCCAGTATCATCTCTTCTGGCATCAAACGGCATGATCTAGGGGAATGCACATCAGACATTTAAATCAAACCGTTCATTTACCTCTTTGCCCAAGAATTCATTGAATGGCAGAATTTAAGTATCACCACTGGCAGATACAGTGTTTCAATCTCAGCTACTCTTCAAACTGTGCCAACAGCATATATTGAGCTCTGTTTGAGTCAGTGTGGTGCTTGATGCCACGAAACACAGTCTTCCTAAGGCTTATTTTCCTCTCTGTAGGGAAATGATCCAAGAAGAAGGTGACAGGCTTTATATTTTTGAACTAGTAATTCTGGCTGGGTCAGTATATTAGGAAGTCTAGTATATTTTGCCTGTATTTACTGTCATGGTGCAAAGGGCTTGTTCTGAATTTGGTAGACACCATTACTTAGATGAGGACTTCAGACAACTCCTCAGAAGTGAGCACTCAGAGGTCAAGGAGGCCTAAGAGAAACAATTTAATTAAAAATTGGCAGTAAAAATATTGTCAGCCTAGAGAAGGAATTAGATCAATTAAATATTGGAGGGCATTCATCATTCTGAGCCACAGTAAACCAGATGAATAAATGTTATATATTCCTTTCTATGCAATGCAATAGTTTTACCTTTGAATTCACAGTGTGAACGTTGCTTTGCTTACCTCAGTATCCTTAATTTTCAAAGTATATTCACAGTTTAAAAAAAAATTTTGGCCAAAGGTCCTCTGTGATAGATACACCCTAAGGTGACCCTCCACATGTTATATCCTTGTATAATCCCCTCCCCTTGAGTACAAGTGGAAGGTGTGACTTCTTCTAATCAACAGAATGAAACAAAGGAGATGGGACGTTACTTCCTCGATTGAGTTACATTAATAAAGCTCTGTTTTAATAGGCTGGAGCGAGAGAGATTCCCCAGATGGCATTAAACAAGTAAACAGCCATGTTGTAAGCTACTTATCTAGAGGGCTCCTGGCAGGAAACTGCAGGCAGCCCACAGGACCTGAGAGAAGCCTCAAACAGGCAGCCAGGAAGAAGATGGGGCCCTCAGTCATGCAGCCACTTGAGAATGAATTTTGCCAACAACCTGAATTGAGCTTCTCCAGTCCACTCTTAAGATAAGAACACCTGGCCAACACCTTTATTTCAGCTGTGCGAGATCCTAAGCAGAGAAATCATCTAAGCCCTGCTCAGACTTCTGACCCACGGAAATTGTGAGACAATAAATAATGTATTGTTTTAAGCCACTAAGCTCATGGCAGTTTGTTATGTAGGAATATATGTAACTAAATAGCGGCAAATAGTGAATGAGATACTCACACTAACGTTAATTCGAAGTCATTCTTATGCAAAAATTGCTGTTTAAATAATCAAAAGCTGCAATTTGATCATTCTTTCCTCCCTGTAAATTTCCTGTAAACTGTAAAGTTTTTTTCCGCTCATTCATAAATCAGAAAACTGAGTAGTGTTCCTATTTTAAGGACTTTTATGATATAAAGTGATATACAGAGCAACTATGAAACTAAGTACATAGATGGTCACACATACACAAAAATAAAATTGTCCAAATGTCTATATTGAGAGTTATTTGCTTTTTAAAAAAATGCTCAAAATGATTGTCTTCTGGTTGGAAAGAAAAATAGCATACAATTTCAAATATTCTTAGGAAATCAGGTTTGTGAGCACTCTCAGTGGAAAGGGAACTTAGGACTGAACTGTGGAGGGCCTTGAATGTCCAGTGGAGGAGTCTGAAATTTACCTGAGAGTGAACTGGGAACCTTAGAATTTTATGGGCTCCACTTGCCAGCATCATGTCAGACTGGATGACAGCAATAGCACAAGTAGAGAGGTCCTTGCCATTCTGTTTCATACTCATCGTTTATGCAGTGACCTGGGCCAAACACTGGGACTCAAATGGTATAATATACAGTCCCTGGCTTCAACTAACCTAGACTCTAGGAGAAGGATGGCTCTATATATTAAACAAAAAGTAATAATGTAAGATGTAATCCAAGTACTGAAAGAGTTAGATTCAAGTTCAGTAAAAGGTTAGACAGCAGGAAAAGAATTCAAATAAAGCACTTGAGCAAGGTGTTTATAGAAGAAGGGACTTAACAGGACCAACAAAATAGGGTAAGCCTAGGTAAGAGGGATGGGAGATTATTCCAGGCTGAGCATGATCCCATCCAAATGTGGGGTTTTATATGTTGTATACAGGACAGGAAGGGTAAGTAAGCTTGGCTGAAATTGGGAGCTGATAGAGAGAAGAGTAAGAATCTAATTTCCATGAAGACAGGAATTTGGTCTATTTTGCTAACTCTTCTATTCTCAGTACCAAGAATGGAGGTTATTATACAGTAGGCACTCAATAAATAGTTGGAGAAGGAAGAAAGGAAGGAGGGAAGGAGGGAAGGAAGCTGGAAAATGGGTAGAGTAGATATAGGAGAGCTTTGGGAGTCTTACTTACGCAAACAATTATATCATCAAGGTTCTTCTGTTCCAACAACAGAGGCTGATGCTGGCTGACTATACCCAAAAAGTATTTTTCAGATTGCTTACAGGATTATTGTGAGGGCTAGGAATCAGACTTGAAGCTCAGCTTACAAGAACAGAACAATGCCACAGGGCTGGCTTAATGAAGAAACTCCTGCCCCTTCTGTGGCCCTACTGAACCTAAAAGCCACTGCATTTGCCCACCCCCCATGCCACTTCTGCACCAGGAACTTGACTTTGCAATCACTGGGAAACCAACATCACTACTGTTGCCATCACCAAAAACTGGATGCCTCAATCCTTACAGCAAAAATCGAAAACTTCACACAGAGCTTGTTCACTTCCAATCAAACTGTTATGCAAATATATCAGATTGATGGAACCCGAGTCACATCCTTGCTGGCTAGCTGCAAGGGAGGCTGGAACTTTTAGGTTTGACTCCTATGTCAGAGAAGCAGAACTCATTATGTGAAGTTTCTAATTATAGGAAGTCTACCCAAAATAAGAGCAGCAGATATGAATATGACAGATGTTTGCTGTGCAGTAGATTAAAATCAAAGCGTAAGCTAAATGTCTAGCATGGTAATTTAGGAAGTTAATCTGACAATATCATGGTGGACATCCTTGTGTGATCAAATACAGGATCCCATTTAGATCATTATTTACTTATCTTAAGCATTAAATTAGGCTTGCCCTAGAGTGGTAGCTGTGAGAATTTTAAGGGCATGATGAGATAAGCAGATATTGATGACACTACATTGTAGGGAGGGAAAAGGAGAGGGAGAGTCAGAAATGACAGCATGGTTTTTAGACTCAGAGAATGTTGATGCTATAAAGTGAAATAAGAATGTCAAAGAAAAGAGAGTTTGGGATGAGAAATATCTCATTTGGGGTCTACTGTAAGCATGAGGGCAGGGATTTTTCTTTTCATCTTTGGATGTCAAGAATCTAGTACAGAGGTGGAAGAGGGTAGGTACTCAATAAACACCTAACCACCTAAACAAATACATTGAATGGCCATACAGGAGGAAGCCGGGGACCAGGGGAAGGACCAGAGCCAGAAATAACCATATTCATATGTGTCAATAAAATCCGGAAATTCTGGGGAAGCAGGGAGAAAAGTAAGTGACCAAAGAATGAATCTTAGGAGAGAGAGACAGTTTGACATAGGATCAGGAAAATAAGCCAACAAAGCAGACTCAAAAGGAAGAGATCAAAGAAGCAGAGAGAAAGCTTAGAGGGAGTGACTTTACACAGTCTTTTGTACCTGAGAAAAGAAAAAATTTCAGAGGTAACAGTAGCTCATGTTTATGCAAATCAGAGACTAAGACTTGAGAAATGTGCTTCAATAACTCATTATTTTTAAAAATCTTCTTTAATTAAAACTTCTACTAATATCACTGGAAATACGTAAGATTAGAACAAAAATTCTGATGTTAAAACATACACACCTACATGCACATACTCAAGAGACTGGTAGAACAGGACTTACATTGAACGGGCCTTAAAATTTTGTCCCATCTAATCTCCCCATCCACAGCATCAGAGCTCTTTCCTTCAAGACCCAGATTAAATATCCCATCTGCCCCAGGTGGCTTTCCACAGTCACCTCAACAGGATAATCCTGAACCTGAGACTGTTCTTGATATGTTGAAAGTGCTATTTTTTAACTTCCGTGGAATTCCTGACAAAATATGTGAATTTTTAAAATCTGTTTACTAAGGGAGCAACTCTGGGTCAGGTGGCTGGATTAGAAGACACTCATTGCACTAGAGATTGTCAACAGAAGAACCAGAGAATAAAGAGGCTACATTCTTATTTGATTCAGATTTAGAAAAATTTGAAAACACGCAGTCACATTTAGCTTTCCGTCCCTCACTCCCCTCTCCCAAATACTCCAGATCAGTTAAAGGCTGCACAAGCTAGGGAGCAAAAGGAGAAAGCAAAGGAAGCAAGAATTTGCATTTTTCCTATTTCTGTGATCTCAGAAGGATTTGAAAAAATCAGTGAGGAGAGGGAGGTAGAGTCTCATTGCTCCTATCTGGAGCTCTAGGGCACCGCTCCAAAGGAATGTATTGGGATGTGATGTAGAAACAACAGGGCAGAGATGCCTGTGGAGTAAGTTAGAGAAAAGTGAGCACCACTGACAGCCCCAGTCCTCCTATGGCCTCAAGAAGATGTGGGAGAAGCATTAGCCTTCCCTGTACTCACGAGAGAGGGTTCAGAAATTATCTGAGAGAAATCGGGAAAGCACACTTGGGCAAATGTGAGAGCACCAGTGGATGTGCAGAGGGTCTCAGTGCTGAGCAAGGGCGGCTCAGGGCAGAGGAAGGCAAATTGAGGATTGCTGTAGAACGTGGCTACATGTCAAAAGATTGCTCATGTGGAACAGGACACACCCAAGGATCAGACTGGATAAGGAGGTCCACACACGGCTGAAGTAGATCAAGTTTTGAGAAGCAGAAGAAGTCTCCCACAGTCTGTGTTCACGTAAGTCACCAGAGCATAGCATCAATTCCAGGGGAAAAAAGGGTGAGATTGGGGAAGACTGAATGTGGATGAATTTTAAATGCCAAAATGATGGAAAGACTGAATTTGACGAATCTATTTGGAAGTGACTAGATTAAGATTTCTGTATCAGACAGGAGAGAGGCTCAAGCTTTGGAAAAATAGTTAAGACATTTTTTGGGGATATCTTTTTGTTGATTGCGTGACTAGGAAATTCCTGCCCATCAAACACTGATTAGTCCTATCCATACCAAATTCGCTGTACCCTGTTTTATGCCTGGTATTTGCATGCAATAATGTCACCAGTTCCTGCCTTAATCATTTGTATACTGGCTAGAAGGCATATCACTTATCTGGACAGAATGCAGGTTAATAAGCTTCAGAATAGCCCAGACAAATGAAGATTAGAGCCCATAAAAGGGACAAAACCACTAAGTTAGGTGAGGAACTTGAGAAGATCATCAAGAAACTCAGGGGCTCTTGGCAACCAGTATCAGCTAACATAAGCAGTGCCTAGGTACCTAGCAAAGGAGGGTGACTGAGACAGGTAGACTTCAGCATTGGAGGAGGTTTCTGAGAGGCAATAATTAGAGGTCCATTAGGCAGGTGGCCTTTTCTACATCAGGTATCTCTAACAGAGATCTTGTGTTGAGATCAAATTCCATGGGAAGAACTTAGAACCTTGGGTGAACTTCTAGAGAAAGTCAGTTTTAAGGGTAATGGGAAGTACAACAGACAAAGGTGGCTAGGGAATGTGTCAGGGTGTGTCAGATAACTGTCATACAAGGAGAAATCAGAAAATCTAATTTAATGTTGAGTTGTGGTCCCTGCTCTTTTATTTCCCCTGGATAAGAATAGAGTTGGTCTTAGGGTCTGGGGTATAGGTGAGTCTGTAGCTGGTGAATAAATGACTCCAGTTCTGTGGTGGTTGATGACCAATTCCTAGTGTCAGCCCTCACTATCCAGGCCCAGCCCTTTGAATGCCATGAAACTTTGGCAGTGCTCTTCCAACATCAAGCTACCCTCTGTATTTTCTCTTCACTTCATCTGCCTCAGCCTGTCACAACTCACTTTCTGCCACTTCATCCTCTGGGAGTCCAGTTTTGCTCCCTTTCATGGTAGATTCCCAGACAAATTCAAGGAGCTCTAGAGGTGCTGGTAATGTAGTATTTTATGATCATACTGCCAAAGGAAATTTTTGGACTGATCAAATGCTGAAATATATTTGAGAAAATTATGGAGACTTTAATATTTGACTTAAATTATCTTCAGAAGGAACTCCAAGACAAAATGGACACTCCCAGACATCCATCAAAATTTTCGTCATGCCTTCTGTTCTATCAAGTCTGCACCTACCATCAATGAGCCCCAAAAATGCATGCCTGCTCTTTCTCAACTACCAAAGTCCCCAAAGAAATGTAGAAGAAGGCCCTGAATCTCATTTATGTAATAAGTAAGGAAAAAAGGTCTTCCTGCTCCAGGTTCATTTTGAGTGGCAAGAGCTTAAAAAAGTGTGTCTTGCCTGTCAATTACAAATGAAGCTTAACAAGAGCTTTTGTTTAAAAGTTGTACATTCCAGTGTTAATATGGTTCTTCCTGGAAAAGCAGCTGCCTTTTATGGATTTAAAAGAGCAACTGAGTTTTATCAAAGGTTCCTCTTTCATGTTCTTCGAGTGCTAAGCTATATAAGTTAACCAAAAGATAACTAAGCATTAACCCATGTTGCCTTTTGTTTTTTATCTTCTTTTGAAATCCCATGAGTTTAGCTAAGTACATTAAATGGAGCATAAATCTTTATGTTGTTTTCATTAAGTCACATATTTGGAATATATATCCAAGGCTATTTGATCAATTGTAAAATATTAGCTGCTGCTCTGAAGATTTGTGACATGGATTTTAACAAATGGACAAACATTTCAGGAGCACAGAGAAAATCATTGCCTGCACAGCATGGATAAGTTATGACACACGAGTTTAAGAACATTCACAGAGTTTGTACTGCATAGTATTTTCAGATATACATTGCAATTTACGGTACTAAACATGAGCAAATTTGGAAATAATTAAGAGATTTAGAAATATTTTCCATTTTTCAGTTTTTCCATTTTTGTGTTCTTGTGATTGCCTCTCAAATTAAGTAAAAATTCCTCACATGATTATTAAAAGCCTTCTATTATACTGCCTCAACAAACATCTATTTCTAGATTTTTACATTCTATTCCTTTTACATATCATAAATGTAATCTCACGTATTCCATGTTCCAGTTTTACTTTGTCATTTCTTGCTTCTGAGCTCTTTCTAATACTATTCCTTCTGCCTAGAGGTTTCCGTCCCCATCTCTGCCTATCAGAATCTCATTCATTCATTTATAATTGTTAAGTTCCTATTATTTGCTAGACACTTTGCTTAGTATCTTTCAAGGTATAGCTTAAATGTCATTTAATCTATGAAATTTTCTGTAATTTTATCTCTCCTTTAAAACTCTGCATCTCTTTCGTTATTTTAACAATAGTAACACTTCATTTATGTCTCTATTCAGTACATCAAATATGATCTCATGTTATGATTATTCATATGATTGCTTGTTTTCCTCTTCCCCCAACTCTAGAAAGTCAAATTACAGAGGCTTTGGTTTATTGATCATTATAACTGGAGTAGCATCTAGCTCTAAGCCTGCATATAATAGCTGCTCAATAAACCTTTGTTCAATTAAGATATAAACTACTTTAGCTATCAAATCAGATATTCAGAGCATCAGTCTAATTTGTTTCAAACATTTGGTATTTAAATTGGTTTCAACATTGCAAAGTGAGACTAAAAGTTCTAACAACTCACTTTGTTTTAAGTTTTCATAGTTAATTTTCTTAAAAGTGATCAGGATATTTTATTTATGTAAAGAACTATGGGAAAGTAAAGCATTACTAATGGAGCAATTTACTTTTCGGAAAAAGACGTTAGGGCCTTATGTTAAATTATCTAGTGTATATGAGTTACACAACTACTAAGATTAAAATCCCTTAACACAACTAAGAAAACCTGTTATAACATTTTTAGGTTCAGATTTCAAGGAAGCCTCTTCACAGGAAGCTTACCCTCAGAAGTAAACTATAACATCTTCCATATTTTGAGTTCCAGGCATTTGGTGTTTATCTCTTGCCTCCTTTCTTATACAGATGACAAAAGCACACTGAAAGCAACCCATCTAACAAAGTATTAGTATAATTATTCTACAGAGAGGGTGTCTTTAGCCATAGCTGCTCAGCCTCTGGCTGCTTGGAACTCCAATAATCAGAATAACTCCCTTGATCTTAGAATGATAGAAAGAATAAAAAAAGAAAGAGAGTTGAAATTCCAGTGGAGAACAATCAATGAATGGCAGAAAAGTTTGAAGGACTTTACAGCAATTTAACAAATAATTCCTGAGTACCTTCTGTATATTCAGGGACATAAGTCAAAAATGAGTGTTCAAAATTGTCCTATTTCTAAAAGACACAATCTCTTTGGTAGAAGGTTTGTGTTCAGGGGAATCTTAAGTAAGGAAGCTTTATAGGTCATGAAAGGAAATGTTTGAAAATTGCTATTTTATAACAACCATTAGTACAAGATGTTAGAGTTCGGGACATGAATTTAGTATTGCCAATGAGATATTTTGAGTAATTCTCCTCCAACATTGCCTCGGCATGCCTGTATAGTAGAAAGTGGCCTAAAGCTTTCTTGATGTAAGTAATGGTCAGGTTTCTTTCATTTTCCTCTGAGAACAGTCAAGCATTCTCTATCACCGGTGATAGACATGGGCTCTCCAAGCATTAAACCAGTTCATCCGTTGTCTATGATCCACACATCTGTCTCTGTTATGGCCATTGGATTGTGCTACTTAATCCTGTCTGAGAGGCTTCCTAGAGAGGGAAAACAATCTCTTTGTTCTAACAGCCCTGAAAAGACAATGCCTTCTTATTGATGAGAGAAAGGGCTAGAACCTTTCCAAAGTGAGCCATGTCAGTGAGAGATAGGCAAAATCTGTTGTAGGTGGAGTCTATTTTCTCCAAATAAAGATGCAATTTCAAGAAATTACTTGCAAAGATTGCTTATAAAATTACTTATAAAATACCTCTTCAGATATTTCAGAACAATTTACTATGCAAGCATTTGAGCCTAAGGTCTGGGCATGATGTTTTCTAGGGGGGCAATTACCATGCATTACCAGTGTTCACTACAGCAGAGAGAACGAAGGGCCCAGATTACAATCCAGAATTTACTTTCCTGGGCAAAGTAACTGCAGTTCCACACAGTTTATATTTTTAATTCTATCTTATATTTTAGGGCAGAATTTTGGTTTGTTAATAACATTCTATGGCTGGTGGTCATGTTTTGGAATAAAATTAAGTAGATATGGGCAGTGTAAATGTCTCTCAACATCTAGAACTTGAGTTAATTCATACCATAAATTTATCAAGTGAGATAGAAAACTTTGAATAAAAAAAAATAATAGTAGGGGCCAGCCCCATGGCGTAGGGGTTAAAGTTCTTGATCTCTGCTTCGGTGGCCCAGGGTTCACAGGTTTGGATCCCAGGCATGGACATAGTACTGCTCATCAAGCCCTGCTGTGGTGGCATTCCACGTAAAATAGAGGAAGACTGGCACAGATGTTAGCTCAGCAACAATCTTCCTGAAGCAAAAACAAGAAAATTGGCAACAGTTATTAGCTCAGGGCCAATCTTCTTCACACACACACCCCCCCGTGCACAAACACAAAGAATAATAATAATAATAATACACCTTTGGCATGCTTCCAGATTTGTGATCAATACAATTTAAGAAGAAAAAAATGATTTTATATGTACTCATGTGGAAGAGTAATCCTTTGAAACATAATACCTACAATAGTGCTTGCTGCATGGTAGGTGATCAATAAATAGTTGTTCAATGAATATTAAACAGACTGTTTTTTCTTCTCCTCTTCCTCTCTAATTGTGACCATCATTTCTTTCCTTTCCGAGACTTGTCTATCATTAGCCCCAAGGGATAACTATTAGAATCGAAACTTGAAAACAATAGAAAAACGACAACATTTTTTTGCTTTTAGGTTCAAATGTGTGATGGTCCATTTTATGTGGCAATTTATCTGAGTCACAGTGCCCAGATATTTGGTCAAACATTATTCTGGATTTTTTTAATGAGATTTACACTTAAATCAGTGGACTTTAAGTAAAGCAGATTGTCCTCCATAATGTGGGTGGGCCTTGTCCATCAGTTGAAGGCCTGAACAAAGCAAAAGGTTGATCTCTCCAGCACAAGAGGGAATTCTTCAGCAACCTGCCTTCAGACTTCATCTGCAGCATCAGCTCTACCTGGTTTCAATGCAGGCTGCCTTTGAACTTGAACTGCAATGCTTTCCTGAGTTGCAGCTGGCTGGCCTCCACCATTAGATTTTGAACTTGCCAGGTCTTCATAATCACATGTGCCAGTTCCTTAAAATAAATCTCAGTGTAGATACATGTCTCATTTCTTCTCTTTCTCCGGAGAATCCTGCCTCTACAAAAGGTAACAAATTCAAGGGTGAGATAAAATATTTTAGGAAGCAGTGAGAATGGTCAAAATCAGATGTATTCTGTGTCCACACCCATACCATTCAAACTCATTATGGAGCCTCTGAGTTTGGGAGGAGGTTAGAGAGAAAAGATAGTATGGATGCAATAGAGTTAGTGTGGAGGGCTCTGCATCCTGCTCTTGCCCCTCGATGTGGACTCCAGCAGGGATCATGGAAGACACCCAACTCTCAGTCTGAAAGGACAGAGAACCCACATTTCACATGCTTTGTGAGGCTTAGAGAGAAGGCAACTACAGTATAATTGCAGATGCCGTATAGTAGAACTGGTAGAATGATGAGTCTGGGAAGAAGAGGGCAAGAGACAGCCTTGAATTTCCCAGAGGGGGATGGAAGGCATTCCAAAATTTCTTGGGCATCCAAGCAAGAAAGTTAGATGAAAGAGAAAGCAAATGTCTGCATAATGTTCTAGTGCCAGTTCTGGCCCCCTCAGAAAAGTGCGGTGAGAATAGTCATCAAATGGAGTCAGTTAAAGACTGCTATACCTCTCCCACTGGCAGAGCCTTGGATGTGGGTGTAATCTGAATTGGTCCCAAAAGCTACATGGATCTATGTTAGCAAGACTGTCCATCATCTGGACCAAAGAGCTAAGGAAGTGTCTTTCTCACAGCGGAAGAGCCAAGACAGACCATCAATAGCATCTTGTCCACATCCTTGACAGTCTTTTGGGAATGGTGCTTGCCTGTATCCTGGGATTGTGTTCCGTTCCTTATGTGACCTACTCTAAGTGGACAATGCCTTTCATTGGTCTCAGATCAGTGTTCAAGGTTCTGAAAAATAAGGGAGATGATGCAGATACGAGAGGGATATCCCCCTTCACTTAGGCAAGTTGTGGGGAGAAGCAGCAAGATGAAGCCACTCCAGTAAGCAAAGAAAGTCTGAAAACACACCCCTCACTACAAGGAGGAATTTTCATAAAACTAAAACTTGGTGAGATCAATATTTGGACTCTCTTAGCTGTAAGTGGCTGAAGTGGTTGAAATAAGTTTTCTTTACCTCAGAGAAAATTCCCCTTTTTGCGTAACTTAGATATTGTTCCATAGCACATAACTCAATTTCTAATTTTTGCTTCTTATGATCTGGGAAAATCACTCAACTACTTCAGATTTGAGCGTCCCTCATCTCACAGTCAAACAAGCCCTTCTGGGTGCCTCAAAATTTTAAATGTATCTTTTCTCTCCTACTAATTTTTTTGGGGGAGGGAGGGACTTGAAAGTTTTAAGCTATTTTTCCATTTTGTGATTATTTGCTGATCCAGAATCTTTTTGAAAGCAAATAGGGATATAAAATGCAACACACTATGTTTAAAATGTTTTCCAGAGTATTTTTCACATGTGGAAAGATGGTTCTCATTTCCAAGACATTTAAGAAGTCATATATTTAAATAGATTAAAGTCACAAAAGAAAAATGCTACAAACTCGTGGAGAACTGAAGTTTCCGACATATATTGATGAGCAAACGGTGCAGTAGATGTGTGGGCAGAAATTATTGGGGCTTTCTTTCCTGGTCACATCTTTAGAGGCCCCAGGTAAACTGAGGCATATTTTGACTCTGATATCTTGGGTCAATCAACTGTTTTGTTTGGAGTAGTAGCTTTCAAACTTATTTGACAGAGGAATGATTCTTGGAAAACAGACAAACAAGCTGCAAATATACAAAACTTATAAAAGTGGGGGTTTGTTGTTTGAAGAGCAGGGAGAAGCCTGCTCGGCTTTCTCTGCTCTCGTGGGTGGTCCTCGAGGCATTTCAGGGCACTCAGGGCTCTAACAGTACCAACGACAGAGGAGGTTCCTGGAGATTAGGACTCAATAGGAAACTACATAGGGAAAAAAATGGCTCTGCGGAATTTTCTCTCAGGGCTGAGACTGGGATTCGTAGCCGGATAACTGGTACTCAAGTCTGCAGAAAACAATAGTAAAATTTTGTAGAATCATTTTTCTTTGAAGGTGATTTACCTCTTCCTTGCCTTAAAAGATCTCCCTAATGCTGTATAAACCAGAGGCATTGTGTACTTTCAGAGTAAATAGGATGAGAGAATTTTTCACCAGACACTGTGCCTTACCCTGCCCTCTGATGTATTCTCCAGAAAGCAAACTTGAGTGTTACATTGTGGCACTTAAGTTTTCATTGCACATCAAAGTTCCATATGGAGAATCTTTACCCAGTGTGATATTTGCTTTGTATCAGTCTGGGGAATTTTCAGTGTTTACATTTCTTCTGTCTAACCATACTTGAAAAAAAGAAAGAATTCATCTTCTGTTAATGTGCATTGCTTTAAGCACTGCAACAGAATGATCACAGTCAAATGGTTTTATAATCAGTAACACACCATTTGGGAATCAGCAGCCTACTGTTAATAAATTGTGTACAGCCGTCCCTCTCTGGAGATGCAGTAACCCTTTGGAGTTAAGATACACTACAGTTCTTCTTGTTTTAACTAAGTCGTGCATTAAGAAGATAGGCTAGGTTAGTACTTAGTGATGAATTATGTGTGTTGATTAGTAATCTGAATCTGCATGTCTTCTATATATTTTTTCATTAGTGCTGTGGCTAAAATGTATTCTACAGATAAAAGTCATGAGACTTGAAAGAAAAGTGAAGACTGATAACCTTCTTAGAAAAGAACTAGGCCATTAGTAAGTATGTTGCTGAGCTGCTTAGTGAATGCTTGGTTTGGTTTTGATTACTATTAACTTATAGGGTGATATTTTAAAAAACTGACATATGGGATGGAGTGTATATTGGTAATAATACTATGCAAGTACTGTTTAGTTACATATTCACAGAGTTTCCGAAATGCTATTAGAATCAGGAATCTTCAAGAACTTCTTAAATAAACCTTGACTCACTGGACCTTCAGACTTTTTATTAAGCAATAACAGAAGAGAGTCATAGACCTAGACATAACTTAACTACAAAATACAGACCGTCACCCACCCTAAGTAAAACCTCATGCTTCTTTTCATCAATTTAGTAAGGGAGTAGCATATAAACAGAATGACAGTGCTACAAAATTTACAGAAGAGATGAGCCCAAGTCCCATGTATACTAAAGAAAGATAGTAAAAGGAGAAAAAGTATCAGGGAAATTTTAGTGTGTGAATAGTCAGATTTCTATAGCCGGTAAGGACAATTGTTCTTAGAGAATCTTGTCACTGAGGGCTGGGTGACTTTGGATTTGAAGTAGGGGCAGGACCTGGAAAACAAGAAAGGGATATCTATCTATCTATCTATCTACCTATCTATCTACACATGTATGCGTGTGTGTGTGCATGTGTGTGCGTGTGTGTGCATGCATGTGTGTACATACCACTGAAATATGTAAGTTGAGCTGGAAATAAAAGTGAGTGGAGTGAAGAAGATAATCCAGACATCTCATTGGTCAGCCTTGAAGAAGAGGAAGATAACTGACAGAAATGCGGAGAGCAAAGGAACCTCTAGCATGTTTATCTGAAACTGGGTAAAGCTGGGTTTGGTAACTTTCTTCTGTGCGTCACCTGGATGATCTTCATGTCCCTGATCCCTGAGGCGTTCCTCACATTTACAGTAAAGTAGCTTTATGATCTGGAGTCAAATGACCTGGAAATAAGCTATAACATGCCCCATTAGTAAGAGCAAGTTTTGGAGATAAGAGTCAAATGGGGAATGCTCTCATCCTAGAGATTACAAAAATGATGAAGAAGGTAGAAAGTCAAAATTATATCATAATAACATAAAATAACATTCATTTGGTACTACAGTTTGCAACGTTTTTTCACGTAGATGTTGTCATTTGCACTTTGCCCTAAGTCAGCTATTACCATTGTTGCTATTAGTCTCTGTATTAAACAGAAGAGCAAACAGGCTCAGATTTAGAGATTTGTCTGAGGGTAATGATGAGCTCATCTTTGCATCTGCAGTGCCCACCATAGTGCCTGACACATAGGAGACACTCAAAAAGTGTTTATTAAAGGAGTGAAGGTGGTTGAAGCTTGTGAGTTCTAGAAGTATAACCAATTATTTCTGTATTATTTAGGACTGTTTTGGTTGCAAGTAACAGAAAAAAAAATTTAGAGGTACAATTATAATTATATAAAACCTAAAGTCATGAAAGTTGTACAGGTCTGAAGAAAAAATGAAAATGAAAACTGGAAGGCATCAGTAAATCAAGGCAGTATTTCTGCCTCACTCTCTCTTTTTTTGTTTTCTGCTTGTCTGCCTCATTTTTTTTTATAAACTCTTTCTTCAGAGCAACTTTCTCTGCTCTTCCGGCTCAGGTGAAGAACACAGCTATCCCACAACTCCTAAGTTCAAATGTTACAGGTCAAGTCTCAATTCCAAATTCTTAGGGAGAAGATCTCAATTGGCTCAACTTGGGTAACATTTCCACTTCTGGAGCGGTCAGCTGTGTCCCAGAGAGGAGGTAACACCCTATAAACGTGGCTACTGGAATCCCACCCCTTTAGTCATACAGTTGGGAATAGTTCAGAGAGGAGGGAAGAAGGCGCTGCTTTTTAGGCCATGCAGACATTCCAGAGGTGCACACTACGCTTATGTCTTTTACCAAATCCACGTTCGCTCTACTCTCCTATTTTGCATCAGTGCCACGAGGAAGGATAATTTTTTGAGATACAGTATCTTTATAATTTTCTCTCCTTTATGATTTCAAGTAGGGGAAAAACACCTAATTCCCTGCCTTGCTATTTTTGCAGAACAAAAACAGAAGCTACCAGGAGTAAACAGTCATTTCTGTCTTATATAAAGATCTGACTTCCTTATTGAGGTTATGCTGCCTATCCTGGAGGGGAAGGGGGCTGACAGGTGAAGGAGTCAAAGTAGGAACAGTAATTGGCTTTAATATTGGTCTGTTCACTACCTCTCCTAGTCTTCTTTGCCATTTGGCACTTAAGCTGAGTCAGTCTTAAAAGACAAACCCAAACTATGCAGGTAAAAGAAGAGGGTGAAGTATGTTCTATTCAAAATATTCCAGAAATATTTATAATCTAGAATAGCTGCAGGGTAGATAATAAGGTGGAGGAATAGCAGATATTACTGAGAAGGGGCTAGGATAACTAGGTTTTGGGTGATGTCCTAAGAATGTGAGCTTCATTTCATGGGCAGTGAAAGCCATTGAAGAAGTTGTAGGCTCATATTGGTAGTTTAAAACCTCGTTCTGATGAGAAAATACTGGAGAAGGACCAAAAAGGAGTGAGGAAGAGCAGTCACAAGACTGTTGTAGTCATGGATATAAAATAGATTTGGAAAACAAAGCCTTGAGTCACAGTTGTAGCAATGGGAATAGAGAATAGGACTCAGTGAGAGATAATAAGGATGTCAAATCTATACGTGTTGATGAGAATGTGGGAAAGAGGGAAAAATTTTAGCTGTGATATATAGTGGTACCATTTATAGAAATAGGAAATCCAGGAGGTTAGTCAGATTTGAACGTGAAGACAATGTGATTTTTATTCTTAAATTCAATGAATTCTGGATGTTTATGAAACATCCAAGTGGAAATGTCCAATAGCTAGCTGGATATACAAGGGAAGGAGTTATAACTAGAAATGATTAATTTAGCAGAGGAGGTTGGAAGTCACACAGAACTTTGGAAATTTTACATTAGTTTTTCATATATTCAATCTCAAATTGTAATGTAAATAAGATATAAATTCAGTTAAAGCATGATTTTATAGAGCCGTCATCAGATTCTTTGCCTTCCATAGTCTGTCTTCATCATAACAAATTTATTTCTTATATTAGTGCTGTTGAAACTGAGCTTCATAAAACCTTCATCTCTGAGAACGCATTTTCCAAGGGACAGTTCCAAAGATAGAAAAGTGTATTGGGTGGATACTATTTTGACCTAATATGGCATTTTAAAAATGTATTTGCTTTGCTACATGTAATTTTTTGGTGGTAGTAGTTTTATAAATTCTTTGAATGGGATAAAATTCTAATTACTTAGTGCTCACAAGTCAACTTCCTCTTAATTGGTTTTCTGGCTTTTGTCTTGTGGGAACAATGTCCACTTCCGTAGGTGATACTTTGTGTTTATTTTCTTTTCGTGAAAAGTTTGAAGCTCTATGGAATGAAAGCTTCCTTCTTTTTCTAGTCTATCAGGAGCCCCCTGATACTTTATCTAGCTCCACCTTCCAATACTCAGCCAACTGCTTGATTAATTGGTGGTCTAAAACCTCACTCCAGATCTTGCCTATTATGAAATTATCTGGACACTGCTGTGTCTTCCAGACTAAAATTCCTCCCAAGATTTGCCTATAATGCCTGCTGCCTCTTGGTGGGCAGGTCTCTTTGCTGGGTGGCCTCTTCATACTTGACCTACCACGATACACATTACTGGATATCATCCATTTATGTCTTAACCAACAAGAGAACCAGAAGGGTGACAGGTCTGGATAGCAGTTGATATGAAGAAAGGCAGAAGAAAATGGCCGTGTTTAGCCAGATATGATCTCAGAAAGACTAGAAGGGTAGCTTTAAATAATTGAAATGGAAGGAGGAGGCTTTAAATTCAACAGACCTTCTGAAGATAGACTAAAGACCAGTAGTTTATTTGTTTATTTTGTTTATTTTTTTTTAAAGATTTTTTTATTTTTTTCCTTTTTCTCCCCAAAGACCCCCGGTACATAGTTGTATATTCTTTGTTGTGGGTCCTTCTAGTTGTGGCATGTGGGACGTTGCCTCAGCGTGGTTTGATGAGCAGTGCCATGTCTGCGCCCAGAATTCGAACCAACGAAACACTGGTCCGCCCGCAGCGGAGCGCGCGAACTTAACCACTCGGCCATGGGGCCAGCCCCTATTTGTTTATTTTTTTATTTACACTTTTTTTTTTGAGGAAGATTAGCCCTGAGCTAACTACTGCTAATCTTCCTCTTTTTGCTGAGGAAGACTGGCCCTGAGCTAACATCCATGCCCATCTTCCTCTATTTTATACATGGGATGCCTACCACAGCATGGTTTTTGCCAAGCAGTGCCATGTCTGCACCTGGGATCCAAACTGGTGAACCCCGGGCTGCCGAGAAGCGGAACGTGCAAGCTTAACCACTGTGCCACCGGGCCGGCCCAAAGACCAGTAGTTTAAAGCTAAAGAGACACAGATTCAGGTTTCATGTGAAAAGAACTTTCTAACATTTAGTGAAATTCAACGAAAGGTTACAGAAGGTAAAAATGATCAATCATTGTGTACATTACACAGAGGAGATACATTTGTCTGAGTAGTGATTGAAAACAAGATTTTGGTGTCAGACAGACCTGAACTGAAGCCTTACTCCACACTTCCTTAGTGTGTGGCCTCCTGTTTCATTGTTCACATCTTTTGAAGAGAGATAATGACAGTACCAACCTGATGCTTGGGCCAATCCTGCTGCCGTTTTTCTCTCACAGGTGTTCTTTGTGATCACTTCCCAGTAAACTTCCTACCCACTAATCTATATCCTAGAGATTAGAATCATTTATTTACTGATTTGAGTTATTACTAATTTTCATCTTTATCATCTGCTTCTAGCAGATTGTCAGCACCTTAGGGGCACAGAATCAACCTTATGCATCCTCCTATTTCAAGAGCTATGGTTGTTCAATGAGTGTTTCTGTATCTTACCTGTGTGAGGGTTTTGAAATGGATCCTAGCAAATCACCTGTCTTCTCTCCACCTGGGCAGAGGAAACACATATCCATGAACTTTCTGCCTCTTTCCCCTTATTCTTACAGAAACACCTAGCCTCATGCCCAGGAACACGGATTTCCAAATCCAAAGGTGCCATCTTGAAACAAAATGCCACTCTCTCTTATATTGCATATTTTTCAATTAATTACTAGGTTTTAAGCAAAGTTAAGCAAATTTCTATAGTTCACATTAATCTTGTGTTGGTAGCATAGCTTAGAGATTGAAAGCAAGATTTTGGTGTCAGGTAGACCTGAGTCAAATCCCTACCCCACCATTTCCTTTGTGTGTGGCTTCCTAATTCTCATTGTCCATGTCTTTTGAAGAGAGATAATGGTAGTACATATCTCACTGTGTCACAGGGAGAATTAAAGGATAAAATGTATGCAAAATACTAGACATATAGCAAACACTCAAAACATGTTAGTTATTGTTTGTGATTTTATTTTATTAATATTTAAAGTTCACTTCATTATTCATTCTCTGTAAGTTTGTTTTCACACAGATCTAAATACTTACTAATTTCCCTTGTAATTTCTTCTTTGACCTATGGGTTATTTAAAAATCTGTTGTTTAATTTCCAAATATTTGTGAATTCCCAAATTTCCTTCTGTTGTTGCTTTCTAATTTCACTCCACTGTGGTCAGAGACTATGCTTTGTATGATTTCAGTCCTTTAAAATTTATTAAGCCTTGTTGTATGGCCTACCTCATTCTTCGTAAATTTAATATAAAATACAAGAGATCTAAATATTGCTCTAAATCTCCTTTGCTGCATTATTCTCTTGAAAATGGGTTTGTAGTCTTTCTAATATTATTGTATTTCCTTTAACAGATTTTTGATGCACATGTTAGTAGTTCTAGAGTGTAATCAGTGAGTCTTTCTCTCCCCCCTTCTGACCAGGGCCATCTTGGTCAGCTCAGCCAGCCTGCTGCCAGTCATCCATCCCCATCTTCGGAAGACAGGACATTGAACCCACGGCCAGGAGCTCATTGTTCTCACACTCTAAGTCATGGTCTGAGAACAAATTCTGAACTTCAGCACCATCCACATGTCCAGCTGGTCTTCTCTCTTCCTTCCAAAGCCGTGGCCTTATACAGAGGTTGGAGATGAACACACCGCCTGTGCCCCAAGTCACTCGGTTTTTCTATCTGGGGCTGCAAATGTCCCCAAGAAAGAGAGAGAAAAAGAGGCTTTTCCTGGCAGTGTGTGCACTCCTGCAAGATGGAGCAGAAGCTAGTCATCGTTCTTCGAAAGCTATGTTATGAATTAGGGACTAATTTAAATATATAGTTGTATTTGCCTGATTTGTTTTATTTTATATGATGTAAAATCAAACTTTCTACATGTATTCAATAAGACATAATGTGACCATCATCAATAAATTTAAATAGGTGAAAAAAAGTGTTGAGTCCATAGTTGTTTAATATTAGTAAATACCTGTTTCCAGAAATTTATAAGGAAAGATGATCTGTTACATATATATTTTTATAAATGTAGCTTTTTGTATTGATGTCTTGCTTTTCAGTATGGAGCCAATAAAAATAAGTCTAGTGGCAATAACTGAGTAAATAAAGGAGGCATCATAGAATATTAATTGAGACCACCGGTTTTGAATCTGGACAGATCTGCGTGTCACTCTACTTCTCTGAGCTTTAATTTTCCTCATCTGTAAAATACGGGTAATAATTGTACCCAATCACTAGTCAGCGTTTTTATTGCAAAGGCAAAAAAGGAATATATGGGAAGGAGAGTTCATAGAATTCATGAGAAGTCTGGAGAATTGAGCTCAGAAATTAGGCTGGAACCATGTTATGCTGGAGAGGGAAACAAAATTAAGTCTTACCTACAAATAATCTGGCTAGGGTTCCCCTTCTAAACTTTGAGTGTGCTCCAAGGTGTAGTGGCCTCTTTGATCACGTGCTCCAAACCCAGAGTTCAGGCAGGAGCATCCAGTTGGCAGAGCCTTGGTTACATGGCCATGCCTAGATGTTCCAGGGAGAGCAAGTGTCTGGTCTTATCAATTCATACACTACCCTCATGCATAGATAATGGGCAGCCAAATAAGCAAATAATGGACAAATGTCCTCCACAGACCACATAGAATGTTTGTGGGTGTTAAGTTATATAATATATGCAAAGTGCTTAACACAGCACCTGATTCATATTAGGCATTAGGTGTGATTGTTCTCTCTCTTCCTTTTTTTCCTCTGAGAAGCAGAACCACTAGGAGTGACAGATAATAAGGTTCTGTACACTCAATAAATGGAGAGGAAAGAAACTATAACAAACACATCCAAAGCCCCACAACAATTGTATTTGTATTTTGTTTTTAAAAAACCCATCCAAGCACAAGTATCCTGGGTGCGGCTTCTGCGCTGAGAATATATTTCCTTAAATAAGCCTTTAGTATATAAAAGTTAAATCCTTCAAGGGAAATAAAGGTGTTTGATTTTCTTAAGGTGGCAAAGAAAACATTTTTGTTCCTTTATTGATTTGTTTGGTGGATTTAAACTAGAACGTGAATGTTCAAAAACAGGAATAATAGAAGTATCTGAGAGATCTCTGTTAAGATAATGGTTTCCCCCATGTTTTTGTTATAAGGTGGCTGGTTTAGAACTACTGTGATGCTTGGGACAAGAGAAGTTCTTCAAGATTTGACATGTTATCCTAATAAAAAATCTGCACAAGGATGTGCATCACTACGTGGTTTACAACAATAAAAATTAAAAGAACTTAAATAACCATCAATTGGACACTATATTCAATTGCTATCAGGGAATGCATTGCAACCATAACATAATTTTTGCTCTATTTCCAAAAATATTGTTCTTCAAAGATTCCCAATGACTTCCATGTTGATAAGTCCAATGGACAGGTCTTTTCAGTACTTATCCTACTGTGGAAGGTCAATGCCCTGGGAAACAGACTCTAAAGTAAAGGTTTGAACCTTGTTGCCCAGTGCTCAGATGCTGGCCACGCTGGGAGGAGGGCATGACCTTAGGCAAAGTGGTTCTCTTTAGCTGAGGACAAGTCTCAGAGAGGGATCGGCTGAGAACTGTTTGCTGCCAACACTCCCAGAAGCTAGAGGAATGAGGGATTCAGTCCTGGAAGGGGATCTGGTGACACACCATGTCATCTACTACCACTACTGTGCTTCTTAAAATCATTTGATATGAGGGCCACTCCTCCTTTTGAAAGACTCTTCTCTTGGCTTCTGGGTTGCCACACTCTCTTTCTTTTTCTTTTTTCCATCCCTGCTGAGGGTCTTCCTTCTTGGCCTGAATTTCACAGAGATTTCCCTCAACCTTTATTTCTCCTCTCTCTACTCAACATGAGCTAATTCCTTCTCACGTCTTCAAATATTATCTGATAACTTCTAAATTTATAATCATAACTCATATGTCTCAACTACCTCCAGAACTGTGTACCTAACCAATTATTCCTAATTTCCTCTTGGCTGTCTCACAGGCATCTCAAACAGAACGTTTTTTTAAACTGAACTCATTGTCTTTAGCAGAGACCCTCATCCCGTGTTCTCTATCTTAGTTGCTCGTGCTCCAATCCAGACAGTCACCCTCAGTACCTTTCTCGGCCTTATATCCTCATTCAAAAATGACCCAGTCCTAGCAAATTTGACCAACAAAATACACCTCACATCTATTCTGTTATTTTTTTCCATTTCTATTGCCACCATCATCTTTCATCTGAACTGCTGCAATAGCATCCTCACTGGCCTCCCAGGATCCATTTTTGCTCCCCTCAAAGTCATTCTTCATACAGCAGCTGGCGTGGTTCTTTAAAAATGCAGATATTACCATGTTACTCACCTGTTGAAAACCCTGCAACAACTACTCTGTACACTTAGGATCAAATCTGAAATTATCACCATGACCTAAAATATCCTTTGACGATACACTAGATTTCTGTGTATTTTTCAAATATGTTTTTCGTATGCTGTTGCTGCTTCCTGGAATATACCACCCCCAGATTTCCTTATCACCTGACGATTATTCTTTAAATTTCAAGACAGAATCAGTATGTCACCTTTTCAGGGAAGCTTGTTCTAACTCCCCTGGCTAAATTAGCTTACCCTGCTAAATGCTTTTTTTTCGCATTTATTCCTTCTCTCTGAGATGCCTTATTGGAATTTTAAATACAATATAAATTTTACTTTCTCTCTCCTACATTAGACTGTTAATTTCATGAGAACAAAGACTATGATCTTTGTCTAGCACCAGGCTGTCAATGTCTGGAAAGTATCTCAAACATAGCTATTCTTCAATAAATTTTAGTTGAACATTTTAATAAATACGCACACATACATATATATTACCCATATATACACACACTGTCTTAGTCTGTTTGGGCTGCAATAAAAAAAATACCATAGATTGGGTGGCTTAAATAACAAGCATTTACAGTTCTGGAGCCTTGGAAGTCCAAGTTAAGATGCCTGCAGATTCGTGTTTGGTGACGACCCGCAGCCTGGTTTAGACAACTGTCTTCTTACTGTGTCCTCACATGGCAGAAGGAGTGGGAGAGCTCTCTGGGGACTCTTTTATGAGGGCACTATTCCCATCCATGAGGGCTCCACCCTCAAGAACTAATCCCCAAGACCCCACCTCCAAAGACCATGACATTGGGGGTTAAGATTTCAACATATGAATTTGGAGGGTGGGGGGGACACACAAACATTCAGTCCATAACATATAAAGACATAGGAAATAGAAAACAATTCTGGAAGATATGACAGGAAATCCCTGACTACTATATATCAATCCTGAAACTGTGTTAGAAAAATCAAATGAATAAAAGTTGAACAGCATATTACGAGGAGCAGGGATCCCTCCTAGAAAGCTAAGACACCTAATTATGTCTGCTCCAGCAGCTCCGGCCTCCTTTCAGGGTCCTCATGCCCCATGGCAGTTGAGGGTACTGTGCAGCAGTATGTAAAATGGTGAAGGTTGTAAGTACTAAGGCCTAGAGCTACTCTTTCTGGGGTTTTAATGTAATCCTATGGGAACTGATGATGTTGTTTTAATACATATTAAGATTAGAATGATCTGAATGTGCAAGTTTTTGTTTGTTTGTTTTTTTGGTGAGGAGATCAGCCCTGAGATAACATCTGTGCCAATCTTCCTCTATTATACATGTGGGACACCACCACAGCATGGCTTGATGAGTGGTATGTGGGTCTGCACCTGGGATCCTGACCTGTGAACCCCAGGCTGCCAAAGTGGAGCACGCCAACTTAACCACTATGCCACTGCGCAGCCCCAAGTTTTTTTTAATGAAAAGAAATCACAATTTTTCAAGCAACTTGAGATTTCTTTAGTGAATAAGAAACATTCTGTGCTGAACGGCAGGCTATCTGAATTGTTTCCATTTTTCTAAGGGGTTTGTCCCTGAAAGCCTGATATCTTCATGGCCTAGGCAGTTGCTTTATATGAGAGGCCATGTCGGTCTGTGAATTCACAAAATACCAGAAGCAGCTTCTAAAGCAACATTTCACACCTAATTGATATATGGACTTGCATTTGGCCTTGAAAGGGAAAGTCAAATGAGCTTTCACTGAATCAGATGCTAGCTGCTTGATTTCTTCTTTTTCATGAATGTCAAGATGAGCACATTGGGATAAGTTTCCCTTCCCTCTGTACCACTTAGTCTGAGATTCTCAGACTCAGTGTGGTACATGGAGAGGCTAAAGTTATGAGGCAGGAGACTGATTGCCTCATAATTTGGTTTAGAAGGGTGAATGATGACTTAGTTTAAGCAGCTTTAAAAAAATGTGTCATCCAAGAAGCATTTCCACCAACCCACCAAACTGCTGGTTTGTATTTCACTAGTTAATTAAATTTCTCCTGCTTCTAGCCTAGTGAATATGATGTTATATATCCTGCAAAATGGGTACATCCTGTTTGGATAAGCCTTGGTAAGTTTCTTTTAGCATGCTTGACTAATTTTTTGCATATTTGTGTCAATTTCTTTCGGGTTTCAGCAGAGACTCAATTCACGTATGATTCCAAGCCTATTTGTTTCCTGACTTTTCTGAGAACCAATACATTTGAGCAATAATTCAGAATCATTAATTCTGTGACCGTCTCAGGAATCCTGGGGACTGATAGGTATGTAGTAGGTGTTCAGGACATGCTTATTTATCAAGTAAGTGTTAGAACAAAGAGAATTGTAAGCCATGTGTGAAGGTTAATTTTATGTGTCAGCTCGGCTAGGCCATGATACCCAGCTAGTTGATCAAAAACAGTCTAGATGTAACTTTGAAGAGGTTCTCCAAGAGATTAACATTTAAATCAGTAGACTAAGTAAAGCAGATCACTCTCCATAATGTAGGCAGGCCTCATCCTTAGAAAAAAGACTGAGGTCCCCTGAGTAAGGGGGACATCTGCCTCTAGACTACCTTCAGATTTGAGCTGCAATGTCAGCTCTTCCCTGTGTCTCCAGCTTGCGGGTCTGCCCTGCAGATTTCAGGCTTGCCAGCCCTCCCAATTGCATGAGCCAATTCCTTAAAATAAAACACTATCTCTCTATATAGTTACACATCCTATTCATTCTGTTTCTCTTGAGAATCCTGACTAATATACCGTTTTGTGCTCTGGAAGTTGAATATGTGAATTACTGATATACTCAGAGTTTTGGGTACCCTTTCCTTTCTTTTCCTCTCAACATAGATTTTACTAAATTATGTTCCAAAGAGTGATTTTTCCTATACATCGATATTAACACATCACCTCTCTCTATTTCAGTGGAATTTGGTTAAGCAGATGAGTTTAAGTGAAGAAAGTGTGAATAAATCTTACTTTCTAGAATACAAAAGAAATAATCCTCCTAATTTTAAAACTTAAAGGAAAATTTTTTAAGTTCCAGGTTCTAGGGTAGGTGTTTACAGTCTCTGTGTGACAGAGTGCAGCTAGAAAGCTTCTAGTGATCTATTTTAAATTCACTGAGACTGAATCTGCCATGGAAAGCACTAGGCAGCTGACAGGAGACCTTCCTTGTAAACTGGGCAGGAATTCTGAAGTAATGAACTGTGCTCCCAGTGTGGGTACCATAAACTTAGCAATGAATAACACTCTTTGAACGTCTGGACAAGAAAGATGTCTCACTCCAGGAGGGATGTTTTCCTTTCTGTAACCAAACTGTGCTTAGCTGATATTTGAAGCCTGACTTCACACTCCTCAGAGCTCTTCTTTGATCCAATACAGTTTAGTCAAATTGACTCTGATATGTTTGCAGATTGGAGTGGGGGTTAGGAAAATGTGGGAGTAGGGGTGTGGACCCATATGTTTCCATTCAGCTGGGAATTCGCCAACATTTTCCCTCTAAGGAAATAAGATTCCCTTTCCAGTTTTGATTGATGCATGGTAAGAAGAGATTTCAATATAGCTTTTGGCTCTAAATGGGTTGCGGAGAGTTACAAAGAAGAACCACAAAGGTGGGATATGGTTTAACAGTGAAACGAGGAGGGGAGATGAGAGAAATGTTAGCCTGGAGGAGAGAACATAAAAACAACTGACTAATGGTCTTCAAGTATGGAAGAAGGGGGTTGATCACTTCTCCAGCCATACAAGGGATAAAATGAGAAAAGTCCCAAGCTGTAGTTTATTGTGTTAATGCTGAACCTGCAAAGAAAATTCATGTCAGTTTATTGAACTAAAAAAAAATTATCAGTGGAAAGCATGAAATGTTTTCTAGGTCTTGATAATGAGGTAATCACCCATCTTTCTTATCTCTTTTAGATGTTAAATGCTTTACATTAAAGAAAGGGTAATCTGCTGTATTTTTTACTATATGAGCATGTGTTGTTTGTGGTAGATTATATTCAGCAAACATTTACTCCTCTTCCACTATCTACCCTCCACACCTCCGTGGGAAGAATGTATTTCACCCCCACATTGATGTTGGACTTGGCTCTTGACTTGCTTTGGACAATCAAATATGGGTAAAAGTGAAAGGTGCCAGTTCTGAGTCTTAAAAGACATCACGTGTTTCCACTTCCCCATCTGGCAGCTTCTGACCCCGATTCTGTGAAAAACATTCCCTAGATAGCTGTGCCCTTCTAGCCTGGACCCAAAGTGAGACAAGTGCTACAGACCCAATTGTCCCTAGCCTGAAGCAGAGGTGCCCTGTAGATCCGTGTGGTGAGAAATAAAAGCTTAATGTGTGTACACTGAGATTCTGTAGTTCTTTGAGGGAGTTCGGTGATTATTCACTTAATAAGCGTTTATCGAGTATTTACTATGTAACAAGCTCTGTGCTAGATCTAGCAGATACAAAAGACCCAGACTTCAAAGAGCTTCTAGTCTACTAGAGGAGACAGATATGTACATAATCAGCTGGGTTCGTATAAGGCACCATGAGTCTTGTGATCAATGCTATAAGGGGTAAAAGTACAGTGTTATGTGGGTTGGGAAATTGAAGAAATAATGTCCAGCTTGGAGGGAGTGATAGTATATCAAGAATGACTTCATAAAGAGGGATTGTTAAATACATTAATTGGAGACATGACTTGTGCCAATTGCATTGATCTGTGCTTTCGTGTGTGTGTACACATGTGACGTCCTTGCCTCCCACAGTGGGGACGTGTACTTGGGGTTATGCATGAAGTAGCTGTATAGAACGAGGGGTGCAAAGAAGTATGCACAGTGTGAGATAATTTTCAAACAATTTCAAAACGCCGTAAAATATCCATTTACCAATTTCATCTGTATTTATAAAAATATAAGAACCATATTACATAAACCAGGATTTGTAGTTCTCTAATGATGATAAATATACAAACTAAATTTGTTGAGTCTTTTGGAGCAAAAGCAGTTAATTCCTAGGAAGTGATTCTTTTTGTAAAAAGTCAAATTTCTCATCAAGTACTAGTACTGTTGGAGTCATCATCAAGGAAATTATATTTATATCTATAGCGAGTAAATTGAATAAAATGTCAGGAGAAAAAGCTTTGAAGTGAAAATCCTATTTTTGACATCTTCTTGACTATGTGGTTTAGCTTTCAATCCAGGAGGGAGTCAGGCTTTTAAAATGTTATTTATTTATTTACATTCAAATACAAAGTCACATCCTCTCACGTTAAGAGAGCAGGCTATGGACGCAGGCTGCATGGGGTTCGAATTTCATGTTAAATTTTTATCAGAAGTATGACTTTGGCGAGTTCTAACATCTCTAAGGCTCAGTATCTCTTTCTGTAAAGTGGAGTTGATAATTATAATGCCCCATGAGTCATTGAGAGAACGCATGTAAGGTGCTTGGCACATTGCCTGGAATGTGGAAAGATCTCAAGAAATGCTACTGCTATTATTATTATTGTTATGAGAGTAGCTAACTTTCCTCCAGCAGAGAAAGGCCAAGATTTAAAATAGAGTAGTATTTATTATTTATGAAGCATTTGTGAGTGTGACTGTATGAGTATATAACCCTGCAACCTTCAAGTATGCATTCAGATTTTGGATGATTTTGACTTTAAGTGTCTGGGACAAACTCTGAGCTCACCTGAATTTTCTAGACTTTAGAAAGCAACATTAGAAGAGATTCTCGGGACAACAGACAGTGCTGAGAACCACATTCTCTGCCTTTAACCTTTGAGTCACATTTGATATAAAACATAAATCACATGAACCATCTTGGACACGTGCTATAGCTCGTCTCTCCTCCTCAATTATTTTCTTTTAAACTAAATCTGTAAGAAATATTTGGGTAAATAATCTTTCTCTTTTTCTTTGTTACTTTCCACATGTCAAAAATAGAATATGGCCAAATTATTCCTTTCCACATTACCCATTTTTAACCAGGAACACTCAGAAAAGTTTGAGAATGACTTTCAGAGAAACATTTTTAATTGTTTTAATTTATCTAAAAACAAGGTAAAAAGTTTAATTAACAGGCTCTAAGTAATACTTATACCATTTTTCCTCTGCTATCAGCTTTCACTTTTATTTACGATGGGTGTCCCCTGTGTCTCCTTTCGGCCAAGGTCCACTATCACTAATATTTCTGTGATATGTGAATAAACTTAAATGTAAAGTTAGCACTTGCAATCAATGCAAATTAATGACTTTTTAAAAAAATTTCAATCAGGAAAAGCAGCTTTGTAGTTGAAAATCCCATGCTGGCCCTAGAGTGGGAGTTTTTCCAGCCTCTGCTTAAATCCAAAAAAATACTGCAATCTTCTGGCACAGACCCACTGTAATGCTTTAAAAACAATTTAGCAACTGTCATTGCTGTAATTACAGTAACTAATTACCATCCTTAGCAAACAAATAGCTTAACATAATACGCAAGCCGAATCAATTTTGAAGAAATGCAAATTCCAAAAGCGAAAAAGGGCATTTTGGCAAACCTGAAAGAGAAGCAGGAAAATAATACACTTTGTTTTATCTGCACATAATTCCCAGGGAATATCATATCATAAATATTTGCATTCAGTTCTTATCAGGACATTTGCATTTGCTTCTTATCAGTGTGCAGACCGGACTCTGCCAGATAGAGAGAGGAGCGCCCCACCATGCACATATTTCTAATGAATCACGTCTCGGGCCCAGAGAATATTTTGGCTGGAACTTTATCACCCAGATGAAGAGGTCATTTAACTCTCCGAGTTGGTTCATCTTGGAATTGTCTTGAGATTTTGATGTGATTCACCCGACGCGGCATTTATTTATTTCTTTATTTTAGACAAACACTGGAGGCAGTTTATTACCAGAACATCTCTTCCAAAGGCAGCTGTTCAAAGGACACTTCTCCCCTTGCCTGCCACCCTCTCCCCACCCACTCCTCAACTTCTGCAAAAATGAAATCATATGTAAATAACATCGGTTTCAATTATTTCAAATTCTGTAACAGGCACGGCCGTCTTTATTTTGTGGGAATCAATAAAGAGAATAAAAGCAAGGCAAAGAATAAATCAAGCCCTACTCGACCATCATTATCTTGAAATTTAGTGCCAAATCCTGTTGTAGTTCTCCAGGAGCACGTTTGATTAGCAGCGGCTTCCTGAGTAAGGGGAGGCAGTGTTGATGGCCAGGAAGCCACCCTACTAATGAGACCATCAGATTCCTCTAACGGGTTATCCAGATAAATCCATTTCTCATCTTATTACAAGTAACAGTGCATCTTACCCATGAGCACACATAAGGTCAATAAGCGAGCTGATAGCAGCTTCTCTCATACATGAATGATAATTTTGTCCTTTTTAACCCTTGAATTATCATCTGACACAGCACCCGGCACTCACTGGTTTGCTGCGCCAGAACATAAAGCACTCGAGCAGTCCATTTTGTTTTGGAGAGAGAAGCAGGAATATTATTCATATTGATTGGATCCTTTCTGTTGGTCTTGGCTGTTTAATTAAACCAGATTTGTATTTTAGTGCTTTGGTAACACGAGGCTCAAATAGATAGGGGTATTATATCCTTATGTAAAGCAAAGCCTGGTTGGTATACAAGAATCATGGCTTTGCAAGTAAAGGGTTCTACAGGAGAGCCATTATTACACCATTTCCCCTGAAACTTTATCATCTACTTGATATTATTGCACAAATTCTGAGGTCAAACTTCAAAGCACAACTCTGGATGGGATCAATTTGAGTGCTAGGATTTCAATTTCCAATTATAAATTAAAATATAGGCATAATGGGAAAATTTGTCACTTATAATAGTAGCAAAGATGCATTTAATTGTACTTCATAGTGATTTTATTCATGAATATGGTCACTTAAACCTAATTTCACCTTTGGCCCAAATAGAATTTCACTTTAGTTTATTTGTTTAATGCAAAAGAGAACTTCTGGTTTGTTATGATTCAAATGATTGACACGTCTCTATTTGGATCCAGAAAATGTTGTTTAAAATCTCATAAGAAGGTAAACATCTCATGAAACTTTATTCCCAGAACGGTAAAAGAAATTTCTGCCAAATTATTTGTTTTAATTATAATTTTTAAAAATTCATAGTTAAAAGATTTATTGCTAAATAGGTCTGTTAACATAGGTTTTCAGAAATATTAGGATTTCAACATAAATTATTTTGTTAAAAAACGTCTAGGCACAAGTACTCATATTGATATTAAGAATTTTAAATATTATTTAAGCCAAATAAACATTTTATAACATTAGCTTATTGAATTATTTCTTTAAGAATTGTTCAAATATTAAATATGAGATGAAAATTTATGTACAAATGAAAGGTTACAATTATGTGGCGTCTTAGAAGAAATTCACATGAAATTGTTCAAAAAACTTCTTTGTTTTACCTAAGTTCGGCTCCTGTGTACATGTTTACGTTGTGTGTTATACTCTAAATCCATGATGCATAGTATATTATATGTAAACATCATATAAAAAAAAGCCAGAGCCAGAGAAGGAATAACACTAAAAACTATTTGTGGGATTCAATAATTCATCTGGAAAAGACATCATATCTATCCTTCATGTTTTATCATTGTTTTTTGCTTTTTCTTTGAGGTGGGAAGAGCTTACAGTTAAGAGCCCATTATCAGGGTGAAGGATGCAGGAAATCCAAAATATTTATGTTTGTCCATGGCACACGGACAAAAGACAGTTCTCAGGAAAAGGGCTTTCTGATTAAGTGATTGAAAACACTCTGGTGTATTTTAATAGCTTCTTCTATCCAAGAGATAACATCATCTTCATCCTTATCACTATTCTGAAACTTATTTTAAACATTCTCTTGTGCTCTTCCAATTAGATACTCTGCTCTTTTGGCTTCCTGTGTCCTCACTGCAACTCATCTCATTTGTTTGCTTTCTCATTTTTGTCAGCAGGTTGGGTGTAAAAAGAGGCATTTAACAGATAATTGAAGGGACATACTTTCCAGAGTCAAATTCAGCTATGTGGCATTCAGCCAGTCTATCAGTGATAAAACATGGATGTGTAAGACATCAACTCGCACTTTTCAAAAGCTTAAAATATTGATGATTGGTTGAATGGCATTACAGAGGATGGTCAAGGGCAATCTGTTCATTTTCACATGAAAATTGATAATGTCCAAACAGATAACATAAAATCAGTTCAAACACTTGGCCAAAATCTATTTAAGGGAAGCATATGTATTGAGTAGAAGTTTATTAATATCTACTCTTGCTCATCTCTTTCTTTAGAACACTTTTTCCCCAGATTTTTGTAATCGCTAGTGCTTTCTCACCATCCTGGCTGGATTGAAATTCCACCTCTTTAGAGAAGCCTTGCCTGACCATTCTAAAGTAGCTGCCCCCCACATACACAGGCCACTTCTGGTTCCTGTTTTATGCATTTTTATTTACTTCGTGGTATTTACTGCTCTCAATAATTTATATATGTTTTATGTATGGATGACTTTATAGTTTGTACCTGATTCCCTGCAGATGAGGCCAGGAATTTGGTTATACTTGTTCATTGTTTTTTTTGTTTTGTTTTTTTGGTGAGGAAGATTGACCCTGAGCTAATATCTATTGCCAATCTTACTCTTTTTGCTCGAGGAAGATCGTCTCTGAGCTAACATCTGGCCAATCTTCCTCTATTTTGTATGTGGGATGCTTTCCCAGCATGGCTTGATGAGCAAAGTGTAGGTCCACACCCAGGATCCAAACCTGCAAACCCTGGGCTGCCAAAGTGGAGCGCATGAAGTTAACCACTGTGCCACCAGGCCAGCCCCTTGTTCATTGTTTTAATAACAATGTCTAGAACGTTTTTTGGTATGCACTGAACAAGTGTTAATTGTTTTTTATGAAACAAATGAATTTGTGGAAATCCAGGTCCTGTGTTTAGCCTTTTAAAAGCAATTGTCACAGCAACTCTATGAGATAGGTACTAGTAATAAACCCATTTTGCGGATGTGAACATCTGAGACTTAGGTTATTAATGGCACTCAACTAATACACACTGGAACTGAGACTCAACATCAAGTCAGCTCAGGGCTTCAAAGTTTCTGTCCTGAATAGCACTCTGTTTTCCTATACATAACACTTCAGGTAATTCTACTTTTATTAGATTAAATGTATGTTTAGTACAGCCTAGGACAGAGGACAAGTCACTGAGATGGGAAACTTTCGAAACACAATGACAAGTGATCTTTTTGCTGCTTTGTCAGAGATATGTTTTTATTGGCCTTTGAGTTCCCTCTCTTTTGAGCATTCAAATTTTCAGTAGCACATGGAAACCCCAGGTGACAGCTGTGACTTAGAAAGTTCTTTTCCCTTCTGCACAAAGAATGGACATTGCAAATTTTCCTCTTGGGGAGGATAAGATAAAAGAGAATTAGAAGTGATATTATTCTTGAAGTATTCTGCAGACCAACAGACCAGACAGAGGATATGGATAAAGGTTTCCGAATGCAGATTACAAAACTGGCCTTGAAGAGAAGGGAAAATACACCCGTCGGAATGTCTGCTGAAGGCTTATTCCACAAAAGGCAGGGCATCTGATAAATTCTAGACTTGCTGACAACTCAGAAAGATGAAGAAGCAAGGAAAGAAAACAATATTCTAGACCAAATTATGAAAGGCCTGTATTGTGATAGAGACGTGCAGGAACCTTTGTAGGAAGTAGTCCAATCATTTGAGATATTAGGTAAAAAAAATCGTAGGAGACACTCAATACTATATCTTAGACTTTAGGAAATACATTGCTTAGAGTTTATAATAAGGGCAAGCCTCATTCCATGGTCAGTGAAGTCAAAAGTTCATGTGGCTCAAGAGGGAATCTTTGAAAAGTAGAATTTCTAACAGCTTAATAAAAAATAAGCATAATTAAGAAGCAGAAATGTCGTACCTAAAGCTAGCAATGCAGCCAAAAGGAAGCCCTCTGATAAAATCATCTAATAGAAGGGCATCTACAGAAATGAATGGAGGGAGACATTAGCCCAGATGCATACAGCAGAGGGAAGTGGATCTGTAGAAAAATATCAGGAAGGCCAAAGTCTAGGGTGAAATATAAGTTCCAATAACAACTGAATACAACCCAAATGGTGTATGCTCTCCGGAGAGCAAGGAGAATAAGAAACAGATAAGTGGATTTGTAAGTGCTACAATAGATATATGCCCAAGGTAAAAGAAAAATTATTTAGGCCCTGCTTTGATTATATGTTTACCAGCAAGCCAGATCATCTTCAAGCTGGATAAGTTAGAACAAGGATCATTAAGGGGATATAGAGACCCAGGTTAGATAAGCAAATAAATTGTAAAGAAACATCTATTTTCTTTATATGAGTAAAGGCTCGGATGAATTAAGTTGTAAGGTTCTGGAAGATCTTACAGAGAAGACCACAGTGTTCTTCTAGGGGCTCTTTTAGAAATCATGGCGATTGAGGGACATACCAAAGCTCTGCAGGTGGGGCTATGACCTGCTTTTAAAAAAGGGCCAAATGGTGGAATTTCTGAAACTTTATTGTTCAATATAATACTATCAAACCCTGGCAATGTTTTTGGAATAAATGATTACACCTATGATTTATCAACACTTTAAAAAAAAGTATTGATGCTACGAGGAAATATTGACTCACTGATACTATCCAATTAATTTCCTTCTAAAACCAGGCCATTGGAGTGATAGAGAGAAATGGCATAGTAATGGCATAACTTTGGTTTCAGAAGGCCTTTATTTGACAAAATCAGTTGTGGAATTTTGGATAAGATGGAAAATGTGACTCGGTTAGATTTATCCCAGTGCTGCTTTATCCTACACAAAGAGTTTTGAAATTTTGATTAAATTAGTGGTCTCAATTGATGTATTGCATTTAGTTTGACCACAGTGAAAATTTGTGTTCACTAGATTTACAGATGGCCCAAAGTTGAGTGTGATGGCCCATGTGCTGGGGAGGGATAGGTAGACTGCTCAGTTGTTCAACTCTAAGATTCTATGATTTGGTATGGCTCTTATCTCCCCCACACCTTTGTCAACACCAGTGTCAAATCTGCAGGTGCTCAAGAATGCAGAAACCTGTGAACACTGAGGAGAATTTGCCACAGGATGTAGCTTGCTGGCTTTTTAGTGCCACTCAAGTTGTTGACTGGAACAGTAGAACTCTTGTTTGGATCATCCTTAGCTGAGAAGTGTGTATCTGGCATTCTTTTTCTCTTTCCCCCACTTCCATTCCTCCCTGTAGCTGCAGCTATTGGTGCTCCACCAAAATGTCCTTTATTTGGCTGATGCAACCTTCCTTCACCTGCTGGGAGTGTTGGCTGGGTAAGCTCACAGCTGCTTCTTCCTCCAGAGTATTGTTCTCTGTTGGAAGAAGCCACCTCAAATAGAGATGCCTGGGAGCTCAAGCCCCACTCCAAGGGTGGCCCACAGCCAAGGACTGACTGATACGGGGGCACAAAACGTTGACCCCTGGCCTTAAGGTGGGACCAATCTTGTGGCGTGATTCATGCTCTAGAGCTCCCTGCAGGATCAGGATGAAACTAGACTCCAGCCAGAGCCCCTCTCTCATTAGCTCCTTCCCCTCTCCAGCCTGCTTTCCTCACCCCTTTCTCCTGAGAGCACTCCATCAAAAATCACCTGCACGAGAATTCCTGTCTCAGTCTCTGCCTCTGGGGAGCCCAACATAAGACATCTCCTCTTCCTCTCTTTGTCATTTTTCCTTCTTTATTTCTCTTTCCCACTTTCATCATGTCAAGTAAGATTAACCCATGAAGACAATACCGTGTAGTCCTATCTATAACCTGAAAGGAGAGATCAAACTTTTTAATTGAAATTTGGCTCAGTTAGAACTATTTTTGGGTTTGATTTCAAGACTATTGCATCTGTTTAGCCTAGGAGGCCTATTAAGATCCAGATTCTTGGCCCCACTTTGGCCGTGCTGAGTCAGAGTCTCTGGGGTGAGACCTTGGAACCTGAACTTTATCAAGTTCTCCAGGTGCTTCTATGTACATAAGAATTTGCAAACACTTGAGGTAGAAGATAGCTATACTGTTGCCAAAGTTGTGGATTTGATCCACTTGGAGGCCACTCAGCTGAGCATTAAAATAATCTAATAGAAACAAAACTTTTCCAGTCCATGAATTGTGCTTTAACCTTGCCAGGGTTCCTGAAAACATACATCACTAAAATATACTCACATATACAGTTCATTGTTCAAGCTCAATGTCATCTCAACTTTGGGGATAAAAGCACATCAAAGGGCGTGTTATGGAGCTTCTTCAAATACCAAGGTTCTTAAATTCAACACAGGTGCTCTCAACCTTGACACAAATTGCCACTTGTTACCCTGGGTGGAGGTGGGGGGGCTTTAGTTACATACTTGTTTTTCTTCTGGTGTTACTTTTATGACAAAGAGACAGGGTACAACCACTGAATACAGCAAAACTATGGTAGTCAGCATCCCACTAACAAGAAAGCAGGAGATAAACAGAATTCCTGCTTCCTGGAGGTAAACATCTTCAATCTAGCAAACTGCGTGGATGCTAACATTAACCTAATTAACCCTATGGAGATAAGGGGGTTGGCATTTGCTACTATTTCTGTTACTTGAAGGTAAAGTTTAGACCCAGAGCTTCAGCTTCTGCCTTGTAAGACTTTCCCATCTAGGGATGGTATCTAAGAGTAAAGCTGTCTGCCTAGCATTCTCTTGCGGTGCGGCTCTTGGGAGGAAGGAAGAACCACAAATGATGCATCCTACAGGGGAAATGTTTATTATCTCTAACTAAACTACAATTTCTGATCACTACACACTTGCAGCTCCCCCATCAGGCCAGTTGCAAAACCTCAGCAGACTGTAACTTCAGGCCACACGTCGGATATGTTGTTCCCTGTGCCCTCTTGGCTTTGGCTGCACCATGGTTGTTGAAGAGCCCCTTTGCAAACTGGCTAGAGCTTACTCTGGGGTTACTATTGTAAGTCAGCATCAGACCTAGGTAAGAAAATTATACTGAATTGGGCATCAGCAAATGCTAGCAAATAGTGTACAATGCAAGAAAGATAATAACCCTAATGAGATGGTGGCTCTGGAGAACTCACACAAATTTGCTCTTTCAGGGGGAAAAAAAAAAAGCATGCATCTGGGCCCTTCAACCTCCAAAATTCACAGATTAGAAGGGTGTGGAATTGTCAATATGATGAGCTGAAGCAGGCCAGGAATAATTTCCAGTGCTCTGCTTCCAGCTCCCTGATGCCTCTCCACCTGGGTGAGCCATCCGAGCTCGGCACTGTGATCCTGCCATCTGTCACATCCCTCTGGGTAGCAGCCGGCCTTTTGCATAAGTTTCTTACTGGAGGAGAAGCGCTGGCAGCTCTCGGGACCTTCTGAACCCACCTGAGGAGAGCTTGTGGTGACCCATAGAAGAAAGCGTTTTTTAAGAATAGGAAGAAAAGGAAAGATGGAGACATAAAAAAGATGTACTTCCTGTCCTCCCTTGAGTTGTACCCCTTCCATTCCTGACTGACTTCCAGGAGGCAAGGAAGGGGAAGTGGAGAGCACAAAGGCAATAAGAATACAAGTATTAGGCCAGGCACTATACTTTTACAAACTGCCATTTTTCTTCCTTACCAAAATATTTAAACTAGGCATCTAAACAGATGCAATTCTAAAAATGAATAGACAGCTACATAAACGTACAGTTATGAGATTATACAGACAATATCTAATACTGCTTGGGTAGAAAAATTGTGTGTGTGCCCACATGTGTGAATATGTGTGTGCGTGCATGTCAGTGCTTTGCAGGTGTGCACGTGGGTGTGCATGCACACATGTATGTGTGTGCATGTGTGCATTTGTGTGTATGTGTGAGTGTGGGTGTGTATATATTCCAACTAAAACCAAACATAGCCTTATTTATTTAATAAGAGAGAGCAATTAGCCATCCATGATCCAGAACTCTTTCTGCTCCTATTTCTAGTGGGAAGTACAACCATTTCGTTAGCTTTTAATGAGGTATGTTTCACTTATGACCTGCCTTGTCTCGGGATCTCCATTACTGAGAGTTCAAACTTTGTGCCTGGTGTTCATGGTCCCAAATTACCTCTCCAATCATTCTCCTTCCCTCTGACATCTATATTCCAAACTATTCAATCATTCTCACTCTCTCTGCACATGCCATGCCTCTATGATATTGCTTACATTCTACTCCTTGCTTAGAATACTTTTTATATTAGTTAGTGTAATGCTAGTGGCTTTAACAAATAAATCTTAAATGTTAGTGGCTTAACATAATACAAGTTTATGTTTTGCTTATGCAGCATTCACATAGGTATCCTGGTTAGCAGGAAGAAAGTCACTTCCACTCCGAGTCCATCAATGAGAACCAGTCATGGCACAGGGCTGGAGAAATGTCATCCTTGGTTAGGCAGCTCGTCCCATGTGACAGCCTTACTATGGAAGTGGGGACACACATACTACTGGACAGTTAGCTGTCTTTCTAAAGTGACATTCTGTCAAATACTTCCAAGCATTTCCCATTGAAATTAATTTCTCCATCCTCTCTAATCCCAAAACACTTTGTTTATACCTCTTTTATAATAAGCATTGTGTTGTTATTGTTACTATCAATGTTGCTTTCATTTGTTATTACTATCATTTTTACTATCATGTTATTATTGTCATTTTTACATCAGTTATTACCATCATTTGTTACTACCATCATTGCTCCTATCATTGTTACTTTCACTTCTTACTGCTATCGTTATCACCATCATTTGGTTTGGAGTACAGCACAAGGTGGGGAGTCGTGGTCAGCACACAGGCATTGGATCATGAACTGCCAAAAATACATAAAGTTTGAATGCTGGCTCCACGATTTGCCTATGGACCCTTGGTGATTTAGTCAACCTCTCAAATGTCCTGGGTTGTGTCTGTATAATGGAGATGATAGTATAGCCTCCTACTACTGTCATAAAAATTAAATAAAATCAGGCATTTAAAATACTTAACAAAATGCCCAGTACATAGTAAGAGGTTATTAAACAGTGACTAGCCATGAGCTCTGTCTCCCCAGTAAATTATAAATTTACTGAAAGTAGAAAAAATTTTGTAGATTTTCATCACCCACTACAGTGCCTGATACATAAAAAGGGTCTAATAATGTCGAAGTGATTTATTGGAGCTGCTCTGGTCTTTGCAATAGAAGTGTAAATAGGACCAAAACAAATTCATTTTCTCTATTTTTTCTCTACATGGAATTAATAGCTATCTATTTTAATTGGCCTCTCAGTTATCTATAAAGCTAAAAAACATAGGGAGAGATATTTCAATTTATGCTTCTGTCATGAAGTAACTTCATGTGTAACCCATGGATCTCCCAGAAATGAGATTCTCTAAGATTCCTTGGTTGCACATTCCAACCTTTTGTCATTCAATGTGGAGACATTTTCCCTTAGGTAAGAACCACATTTCTCTTACTTTACTTAAGGTCATTTCCTACATGAAAACTTTTTATTTTTACTTATTTATTTTTGGTGAGGAAGATTGGCCCTGAGCTAACATCAGTTGCCAATCTTCCTCTCTTTTTGCTTGGGGAAGATTGTCCCTGACCTAACATCTGTGCCATCTTCTTCTATTTTGTATGTGGGATGCTGCCACAGCATGGCTTGATGAGAGATGTGTAGGTCTGTGCCCAGGTTCCAAACCTGCAAACCCTGGGCTGCCGAAGTGGAGCATATGAACTTAACCACTACGCTACTGGCCCCATGAAAACTTTTCAAATCAGGCTCTGGTTTCTGCTGTTTAGATAAAAAAATATTTTATTTTTTCTTTATATGATATACATGTATTTAATTTAAATATTTTTATCCTTGTCTCTAGAGCTCACTTTCCTTTTCAGAAATAATTACCCCAAACTAGATATATACTCTAATAAATATCTGTCTAACATTTTCTTTTTTTTTTTTTTTTTTAATTTTTTTTTTTTTAAAGATTTTATTTTTATCCTTTTTCTCCCCAAAGCCCCCCGGTACATAGTTGTATATTCTTTGTTGTGGGTCCTTCTAGTTGTGGCATGTGGGACGCCGCCTCAGCGTGGCCTGATGAGCAGTGCCATGTCCGCGCCCAGGACTCGAACCAACGAAACACTGGGCCGCCTGCAGCGGAGCTCGCGAACTTAACCACTCGGCCACGGGGCCAGCCCCATCTGTCTAACATTTTCTATAGAAAGGACACTATCTCTCATTGACCATCATGGTTTCTTCAATGAAGAAAGACTCACTCCAGTTGGGATATTAGGGTTGTTCCACCCCAGAAACAGTGGCATGAGATAGCTAACTATACATCTCCTGGGCTATAAACTATGAGAGGAGACAATGCGCTCCTTTTTGCTTGCCAGTGTAGCCTTAAGGCCTGGCACATAGAAGATGATGTATATCGACATTAGTTGAACAAATAAATGAATTATTTAATTAATAATCAAGCAACCAAATTGATCGGTGGGGGAATGTGGTGATTGGTCTTTACATAAGACAAAACTCATTGTATTTCTTTTTTTCCCTATCTTATTAAGCAATTTGAGATTTTTTCCCCCCAGCATTATTGCTGAAACAGAATCATTACTTATGTTTTACAGGTTCTGTAAAGCTTTATGCACTTTTGGCAGTTCTAAAACTTTTCTGAGCATTCCAATTCTCTTTATCCTCTAGGAACTTGAGGGCAAAGTGAAGCATGAGTAGTCTGTGTTTCATGCCCCTCCCCCAGTCACTTTCCCCACTCACACAATCTACATATATTCATCATCAATGAGGAATCTAGCAGGCACTTAGGATGGTGGGGATCACAACAGTTCACGAAACACCCTGGAGAATGACAGGTTTATTAAATTAATATCTCAACTGTACTTCCAGATTGATATGGTCTGGGGAGAAATCTTTCATAGTAGCCCTTTACAGGGATATCTAGATTACGGAATATGCATGTACATTATCCCATTTGATTTTCACACCAACCTATGTGGGGATTGAAGCTCAGAGGCATTAATCTGCTTGCCCAGGATCACATGGTCGGGCACACTGCCTTACAGCCTGTGCCTCTGATTCGAAATTAGAGCTGTTACAGGATCTGCCTTCGCTGCTGCTTGTAACGACCATGTTTCTGCTGGCAGCTAATTGAGTATTCTACCCTCACCTATTTTCTGCACATGTAAAACTCACCCAAAGGAGTTGAATTCCTACAAGCATTCATTCATTGATTTTCACTTTCAACAACTATTTATTAAGCACTTTTTATATTCTAGGCACTGTACTAAGTGGTAGGATACGATGCTAAATAGCATAGACGTGGTCTTTGCTCTCTTGGGGCTCATAATCCTATGGGAGATGAGGAGTGGGATACAGGAAATTGAAAACTCAGATTCTACCCAAGCCCTGCAGAAGCAGCAGCAGCAGTTCCAATGTAAACCCATCATGGGGAGAAAGGGATCTGCAGGCTGTTACCTAAATGAGTTTTGGCTGCCATGTTGGGCCTAGGACCTTGAAACTGTGGCACTGTCATTTCAATTGCTAAATAATTTGCTTCTAAGTTGTTTGTGTCATGGGAAAAGTGTGTGTGTGTTTACCATATTAAACTGATGTATTTAAAAAACAACTCAGATTTTCACATAGTTTACTAAGTGTTAAGACAGGAAATGTACTAGGTCTCTAAAAGCATGTAGGGAGGGCTAGCATGTATTCACTGCTTTACTTCATGCAAGCTTCTTCAGGGTCCTTCTCATGTATTAACTTATTTAACCTTCAGAACAACCAGGTAAGATGAAAACTATTATTATCCACATTTTTCTGAAAGGGATTCCAAAGAACCGAAAGGTTAAGCAATTTTCCCAAGGAACTCTGGCTCACTACATTAAAGGAGAGACAACCACACTGAACCTGAGAGGTTGGGGAATTCTCTGAGAAAGTGCTCAAAGTGCTTATAATTTATAGTACAAATTATGCCTCAGTTTTCTTATCTATAAAATGGGACAAAGGGAATTTCTACTGCATAGGGTTTCTCCAAACAGTAAATAAGATAATATACATAAAGTCATAATATAATACATCTAGTTATTGTAGGCACTCAATAAATTTAGCTTTTATTAGTATTCTTATCATAATTGTTATTAACAAGGTTAGATAGGAAATTGATAATGAGTTAAGTCAAGCAAAGTGAAGTGAGATGGCAAAGAGTATTCTGAAACAGGGGATGGTGTATGTGAATGCGCAAAGGTGAAGGAAAGCATGATAAGATCGAATTCAATATCTGGACCGTATATTGTGACCTATTTTGTGGTCTGACCATTTCTTTTTCTTGGCCATATAAATGCCATTGTCTTTGCCACTGGATCGTGTGCTGCCTGATGACAAACCCAGAAAAAGTTTTTAGTTTAGAATTGCCAGTGGGTTGATATAAGTTTAGTTTCTACCTATGGGGGCGATGATGATGACGAAGTCTGTGTAACATCTCTGCAAACATTTCCTCATCCACATCTTCATCAGCACCTCTAAAGGTCATTGTTACTAATATCATTATCAATTAGAGCAGCGTAAGATAACTTGACTACACCTGAACTCTCACACACAATGCTACTTCACTCTTGACTCCGAACTCTCGTGTCTCTTGTAGATATTACATTGTTAGAGGGCAGACTTGTGTAGAAGCTACCAGAGATTTCCAGTTTGACATGGCAGATTGGCCACATGTGTTTATTTGCACTTTCTCTACAAACTTCATTAAATGGCAGGAAAGGCACAAACACACAAGAGAAAGAGATTGTGAGAGGAGATGAGAGCAGACGCGCCATGTCAAAAAAGTTGGAAGTGGGCAAACAGCTAAGCAAATGGTAGGAGACTGTGTTGAACAGAAAAAGTTGGCAGCTAGGTGTTTGGAAGGGTAGAGTGGAAAGCCAAAAAGGAACAATACACTACTCATTTAATATACCTCTGGGAGCCAGGAATTGAAGGTAATATGTACCTCTGAAAGGAAGAGTGAGGTCTGAGTCTGGGATTGGCTTGGTTGCCTGCCTTTAAAATGAGAGGATGGGACCCTTTATGTTCCCTCTTCCCCCCAAGCTGAAGGCTGAAGATTTAGTTTCTGGAGAGGATGCACAACAGAGGACCTGGTGTCTGTATCAGCAGGCAAAGCAGAGGGAGGTGTTGGTGCTACATGCAAACATGGGGAATAAGTGAAAGTTTCATATGAAAACAGAAACTCCCATGTCTCTTTTCCATTTTCACCTCCCAGAGCACCAGACATCTCTCTTTTCCCACTCAGGCAAGAGAGGGAAGGCGTTCTCTCTGAGGAAACGACCCACTCAAGAGAAAAGGTTTACAAGAATGGACATTTAAGATTTCCCCATAACACTAGCAGCCTGGAGAATAGCACACACCCTGTTTCCCTTACGGAAGCCTACTATTTGACAAACCCCACTCATGTACACAGATATGTTCAAACCAGCATTTTACTACTTTGCTAAAGTTGGAATGGAACCAAAGATTACTTGATTTTTTAGATAAGACTAACATAAAAGGCAGCCACCAAAACAAACAGGAAAAAGGAAGCCAGAGGATAAAAAGACCATACGGAGAGCTAGAGAAATTTCAAAGAAACTATATTTGTTATCCCAAGAGAGGTAAGAGAAGATTCTGCATTTATGATATGAAACCAGGATGCTATAAATAAGAACGATTCAGAGTATTACAAAAGAGCTTTGGGAAATAAAAAAAATATGGAACAAATATTAAAAATTCAATAAAGGTTGAATAATATACTTGAGCAAATCTTGTAGAGGAAAGGACGAAAAGTCAAAAATATACAAACATAAGCAAAAAAGGCAAGAAAATTAGAAGATCATTCTAAGAGCTCCAATATCCAAAAAGCTAGAAGTTACTGCAGAAGATAACAAAGGAAATGGTAAGGAATTTATCAAAGAAATAATAGAAGGAAATTTTCCAGAACCAAAGAATGGTAATTTCTAGATCTAAAAGTCTTACCAAGTAAAAATGCTCATCATGGCAGGGACCCATAAAAATACAAATCGCCCAGCACCATTCTACAAAATTCAGGACGGCAGGGATAAAAGCAAATCCTAATGCATTCCAGAGAAATGTACAACTGAATAGGTCATGTAAAAAGAAAGGATCAGGGATAGAAATGACTTCAGGCTTTTCAACAGCAACCTTGGAAGCTAGATGACAAAATTCTGAGGGAAAACAATTCTTAATCTACAAAGGTATACTCATCAAAACTGTCAATCAGTTGTCAAGGCAGAATGAAAATATACCTAGTCAAGCAAAGTCTCAAAAACTTAGCCCCTTAGTACCATTTCTTTTTTCTTTCTTTTAAAATTTTTTTACCGTCTTTATTGAAGCATAATTGACAAATAAAAGCTGTATATATTTAAGGCATACAACGTGATGTTTTGATATATGTATACACTGTGAAATGATTACCTCAATCAAATTAATTAACATATCTATAATCTCGTGTAATTACTCCGTGTGTGTGTGTGCATTTGTGTGGGTGTGGTGAGAGCATTTCACATTTAAGATCTACTCTCTTAGCAAATTTCAAGTATACAATACAGTGCTATCAACTATAGTCACCATTCTATACATTAGATCTCCAGAACTTATTCGTATTGCATGACTGCACAGCTTTGTCTGCTTTGACCAACATCTTCCCATTTCCCCTTTCCATTTCCCACTTCCCCGGGCAGCTGACATTCTACTCTCTGCTTTTATGAATTCGACATTTTTTTTTTTACATTTTTTACCAAGAATGAACCTACATTAACACCCCATAATCACTCAAAGTCCATAGTTTACTCTTGATATTGTACATTCTATGGATTTGAGCAAATGTTTCCTGACATGTATCCATCATTATAATATCATACAGAGTATTTTCACCATCCTAAAAATCCCCTGTGCTGTAGCTCCTCATCTCTTCCTCCCACCTCCCACCACTGGCAACAACTGATGTTTTTATTGTCTCCATAATTTTGTTTTTTCTGGAATGTCATATAGTTGGAATCATACAGTATGTAGCCATTTCAGATCGGTTTCTTTCACTTAGTAATATGCATTCAAGGTTCCTCTATGTCTTTTCATGGTTTGATAGTCATTTCTTTTTAGCCCTGAATAATATTTCATTGTCTGGATGTACCACAGGTTATTTATCCATTTACCTACTAAAGGGCATCTTGGTTGTTCCTAATTGTTGTCTATTATGAATAAAGCTGCTATAAACATCCATGTGCGGGTTTTTGTGTGAACATACATTTTCAACTCTTTTGGGTAAATACCAAGGTGTGTGGAATTCTACTTTTTTATGGAATGTTATTCAGCCTCAAAACAAAAAAAGAAATCCTGACATTTCCAACAACATGAATGAAGCTGGACGACATTATGCTAAGTGGAATAAGCCAGACACAGAAAGACAAATACTGTATGGTCTCCCTTACATGTGGAACCTTAGTACCATTTCTTAGGGAGCTATTTGAGAGTATGTTTCACCAAGGTAATAAACCAAGAAAGAGGATGAGCTTGGTCCAGGTAAAGGTGATGCAAACCAAGAGACGTAAAGGGACTTCTCAGAAAGAGCAAAGGAAGCCTCAGGATAGCCCCTGCGCAGCCGGACTGGCGAATCATCATCCAGGATGGAGTAGGTAAAAGGGGGCTCCAGGTCAACAGACAGAAATTGATCATGTGGATGCAAATCTGCCGTCAGCGTTGCTGAAGAGCAAAGGAAGCTACACCCTGGAGCAAGCAGCAACTTGCTGAGATTGTGAATAGGCCAAATTGTGCTAATGGCTAATTTGTATTTCCTTTAAAGGAAAAAGCATGATACCCATGCCCAGCAGCTTTTTCTCTCAGACATTTGTTTTTGTTTTTGTCTTTTAACAAGAGAACATATGGAGTGCTAACCAGATGATTTAGAAAAGCTCTGTTTTATCCCTATTATTGAATGATGTTTTAAGTGAATGCTACAGTATTTACAAAATGCCGCCACCATTATAATCTTCGAGAAAGACTAAAAAGACTGGCAACCAAGCTCAGTCAAAACTCATGTCAAATGATGTGTTCCAATAGTGAACTGAAATGCAACACCAGGAATTATAACTTGGTTGCCACTGAAGGAGAAGATCTATACCTCATTCTGGGGACAACTTCTTGAGGTTCCAGAACTATGACTCTCTATATGGACATGTGTGAGTTAGTTTGTAGTGTGGATGTAACCTGGATAAAACCCAGAGCATTGTGCTGCGCAGACTCTTCATGTGGTGGCACTCAAAGAAGCAGACACAGCCAACAAAAGATTGATTTTTTCCTCGCATCTTTCACAAATGGAAGGGACTCAATTCACAGCGCACCCCACACATCTTAATTGTCTCCTCTTTTTCCCCTAACTCTATTAGCTCTAGAGCTTTTCAAACACCAAACCTTTAAAACTCTTTCCAAACTCAGCCCAGGAGGCTTTTCTATGTTACCCTCCTGGTTACTCTTCCTCCTTAACTCTTTCTACTGTAGATCGATGTAATGCTCTTTCCTTGATTCCTTGTCTAGGTTTTCTGTAACAAAGGAGAGCCCAATAACTGACTCCGTAAGAAAGAATTTGTCTTCCATTTTTCTCTTCTTTAGAATTCCATATCTTTTCATCCATTTTCTTGGTATAGCCTCATAACGAAGTGGGAAAGACAGACCACATCTTAGAAAACAAGGGAAAATTTAGCTGATCCTCAAAAGACAAAATTGTTTTTGGTAAAGAGGGAAGTATACACGTAAGCTGAGAACATCCACACATTAACAAATTCTCTCGTTGATAGGCAGGGAAAAGTTTTCATTTGAGGTTCTAGAAGTGCCATAATTTTTACATCACCTCAGGCATTTACGCACACAGGAAACCCCCACTCTACTGTCAGCAACACTACCCGTTGTCCTATTTCTGCAGTCTGAAACAATGGAAGAAAGCTCTTTACATCCAGAAAATAAACTGATTGAAATATCATCTTGAGGAAGTCTGTTCTAAAGACACTAATTGATATTGTTTGAGGAAGTGTAAGTGTCTGTCATGAAAGCCATTTTAACAGCCGATTTGTTTTCTTCTTTAGTTCGCTTAACTTGGCAGAGTGTTAACTTCCCCCTTAGAAAACCTCCTATGTTGATTTATGAATGTTTTCAAATTTTTAAGATTCTCCAAACCGTTGTTTCACCTGTAAGTAGAGAGATAGCTTGTTTGGCTAACTGCCTTGCATGACTCTGTGCCAGGCAATGAATAATGCCATGTTCAATATTCTAAATTTGTGTTCCAAATTCTGAATTTCCAATGAGCTGCATGGAACTCTGCTGATAAGTGACTGATTTTCCCTGCAAGGATTGTCTTATTTTAAACTTCAAATTTAGTTGCCTTACTTTATGCAAGGCAATTTTGAATGGATTTTAAAGTGAGGATGAAGACTATTTACACTTTTCTAAACCTAGAAGGCAGAAGAAGTGAGCCAATGAAGAAGGGCATCTTATCTAAGAGGACTACAGGTCTTAACAGAAGCACTCAGGGAGGGCTCTTTCTTTCGAAATGGTGTTAGCCAACCTTTTATAGGAAGCTCAGATACAAAGTATTACCCAAGTTGCTAGTATTCGCCCCAAAGGATTTCTACGTATTTAAAAATATAAACATACTTACGTGCATGGAACTGGAGCTCAGGAAACAATAATGAATCCTATGAGTGACTAGATATTTCTTCTGCACTGAAGTAGGCTGATTTGGAATTCTAGAATTTGGATGAACTTAAAAATATTATTTACCCATTTTTGTCTTCCTCTGCACATTTTTCTAGGCCATATTATAAGTACTAGAATAATGTGAGAAAGCCTTTCTTAGAGCCTTTCCAGCAGAAGAGGAAGGAAGGATTGCCAACAGTCACCGCTCAGAGAATGTCTGTGAGTGTTCCAAACTAATTTTGTGAACTTGAGCATCATTATTTTTGTTTTGTTTTGTTTCTAGGATGTGTGTCAGCCAAGACTGTACCTACGTGGACCTCAGCTTACATAGATTATCCAGCTCATTTAGATAATGTAGGTAGTTTGAGTACAAGTACTTAGATAATTCTCACAGCTTCTAGACTGACCTGGGTTGACCAGAGGACTGCATACTCCCTCATGTCTTTTCAGCTTAGTAAACCCATCAAGACATTAAAAACCAACAACCAAGACTCTGTTTTTTTCCCCCCAATTCATGTTTAAAATATATTTAATATGATTAACCAGTTGTTTCATATAGCACGTGTTTTGATTTAAAGCGATAAGAGATGGTTTCATATTGGATTTAGGGACCACTGCTGTGGGAGAAATGACCATGTTAACTTCTTTCCTGAAAAAGAAAGTTTCACTCTGCTTGTGGCTAGAACTGTGGTTGAGCACACAGGATTCCTTTGTTGTCTGTGGTCATATCGTACTGGTAGTTGATATCGGTATGTTGTTGGAGGGATAAAACAAAGCTGGTGATAAAATTTCCAATAGCTACTGAACTAGGAGAAAAATGCAACATGGGGCAGTCAAGATACCAGTCAAATTATGGCCGACTAGAGTTAGAATGCGGAAATGTGTTAGTGCTGGCTTACATTTTGGATGAAGTGTCCACTTGATACATCTTTCCTCCGTCTAATTAGGTGGATGTGCTTAGTACTGCTTCCTTTAGTGAGGGCAGGAAAAAGGTATAAAGACCCACAAAAGGGTCCAGGAGACCATTTCAGATTTTTTTTTGACCTAGAATGTGGAGAACGTATTAGAGACTGATAGATACATATACAGAACCTGCTGTGAACTAGCTGAATGTGGTCCAGAGTGACCAACTTTCCAGTTTGTTAACCCTCATTTTGAGGACCATCTTAAATAAAACACAGACCCATGAAATATGGGAAAGAGTTATTAACTTAAAAAGTAAAAGAGTAACTTGTATTAACATTGCCTTTGACTACTTCCATCCTAGGAATGGCTCATTGAGAGGAATTATTTGATTTGTCACAGAGATGTAGGCAAATACTTTGAGTGGTGGAGGTAGAAGTGGTGGCACCTGAGGTGAGTCTGTTTCCCCAACCTGGGATGGTGTGACAAAAGCCAGTGGCACAAAGAGCCTCGGATAGAAAATGAGTGTGAGATGTGGAGTCAGGGGTCAGGCAGGAAGATCTCTGAGAGTCCACCTAGGATGGTGGCCTTTGGGGCAGACAGCGTTGGCAAATGTTCACCCATGTGCAGTGGACCAAGAAATACGATGACTGCAGCAACTATGGGTGAAAGAAACTGCTTTTCACCCAGTTTTTTGGCATTGAATAAGTTCAGTATTTTTACATAGTATAAAATAGAGTGGTGAGGAGTACCCCAATGGCTAAGATTGAAATTCTCATCAACCCAGAGGTTGGGGGTTTGGAGCAAATACAATTTGATTTAGAGAAATAAAAAAGAAAAAAGTGACATTCCTTAGACTGTGACCTTCCAGTCTTAAATTCATACACGTTTTGGAAATGAGATCTACAAAACACCTAGCTCAGTGACTGGCTTATGACAAGCAATCATTATTCCTTCAAGAAATGTTTATTGAGTAGCTACCTTGTGCCAGACACCATGCTAGATGTTGGGTATAATGAGGTATAAAAAAACAAGATGCAGCCCCTGCGCTTGTGGAGGTTCCCCGATGGAAAAAGACATATTAAATGACTAAACACTCAACTTATTTTTTAGTTTCATGAGAGGAGCCAGCCTTGGCACAAACCTGACTCCCAGATGAGGTCAAAGCCAAGGCAACCTCAGGGAAGTGGAGCCCGAGGCCTGAGGACACTGAAGGTTTGGATTAAATCCCGGCCAGGAGACCTACCTCTAGACTTTCAGCCACAGAAGGAAAGAAGTTCTCCTACACACACACACACACACACACACACACACACACACACGCAACCGCACACACACACACACACACACACACGCAACCGCACACACACACGCAACCGCACACACACACGCAACCGCACACACACACGCAACCGCACACACACACGCAACCGCACACACACTCTCACACACTCATCTTCTCTTTAAGTCAGAGAGTTCTGACACCAGAAACCAAAAGAATTCTTTACTAAAACACCAAGAAAAAAGAAAATAAGAGAATACCAGATGTATATCATATTTAAGGATGGTAAATTAGAAAAATAGATAAATCAATAACAGGAAATGGAAGCATGTTCCCATAGCCTAAAGATCAGAAAGGGAAGCTGCTCGAGGAAAAGAAGCCCAGTGCCTTGCAGATAGTAGGCATGCAATAAATTGTGGTTTCTTTGAATAGGGTTAAATCAAATTTACCAATATTGGAAATCTACTGATGCAATAAAGAGGACACTTTTAAAGAAGATGAGGTGATCGCTACAGGGAGCTCTCAGTCTTTAAGGATTCATAGCAAAGAGTGAAGGCAGAAGACATAGCCCAGAAGGAAAATGACAAAGAAGAATAGCCTGTAAGAATTCCATTATATTATAGAACAAAGCTCTAAGACGCTGAGGTTTGTGAAAACTGCTGAGAATCATAAAAAGGAGTTTTGAAAAGTTACAAATAGGGGCTGGCCCAGTGGCATAGCAAGTTAAGTTTGAGTGCTCCACTTCGGCTGCCCAGGGTTCACCGGTTCAGATCCTGGGTGCAGACCTACGCACTGCTTGTCAAGCCATCCTGTGGTAGGCGTCCTACATATAAAGTAGAAGAAGATGGGCACAGATGTTAGCTCAAGGCCAATCTTTCTCAGCAAAAAGAGGAGGATTGGCAGCGGATGTTAGCTCAGTGCTAATCTTCCTCAAAAAAAAAAGTTATGAATAAATTCTCCTAACTGACTTCTGCATAATGGGATGCCAGATTAATTGACACTCTTTCTCCTGTTTTCAAAACATCCACGCTAAAGACTACAGCCCACCGAAGGCTCATGGTTCCTAGGCTCTTTCTATAACACCTATGAGTACCAGACAAACCTACCCTTGGTGCTGTGTGCAACCCAACGTTCAATTGTGTTTCTTCTCAGTTTATGCCAGTTTTATATTGTGGTAGTTAAATATTATGCAAAGTCATGAAAAGACTGGGAAAGGAATTTTTAAGAAAGTAATACTAAATTAAACATAGAAAGACTGTAAAAATGAGTGGCTAAAAATATTAATAAAAGAAACCATTTCACATTATAACCAAAAGACTTTGGGAAAAATTGTAAAAATCTGGAAGATTACTGCACTCAGATTATTTTGCTAGAGTTTTAAATTTTTATTTCACTTTAAGGAACCCAAGGTGGAAGAGTGTAGCCTATGTTATAGAAGTATGGTATAAGCAAGAAAGTAGTGCAGAACTCCAAACAGGGGATTCACACTCAAAGAATAGTCCTTCACTTTGCAACAAAGGAGCGGTCAAACAATGTACCCTTAGATAGTTTAAGTGTAAAGCACACACACACACACACACACACGCACACAGTTAATCTATCAACTACTCTAGCTGGGTCACATTAATTAATGAATTTCTACCATGTGTTCAGAGGGAAAACAATGAGAAAGAGCAAGTCTTCTCTGTTGGATAGTTTGTGTTAAGATACTGATGAAGTGGACAGAGAAATACTACTCAACTTTATTTCTGTTCCATCTTCCTGTCAAGAGTGCTCTTTACACCAGAAATAACAGAGCAATCCTAGTTAAGAGGTGATTAAAGAAACAATGCAGGTGAAAAGAGCACCAAAATGTTTTAAATGTTCAATTTTCCCGGTTTTAATAAATTCATCCTAAGGGTTTCAAGAGGAGCCATAGCTGAACTCTAAAGAATGATCAAAAATGGAAAAATGGAAGAAACTTGTTCTAAGTTTCCAAAAGGGAAAAATTTGGAAAGTATGTTTGATTCAATGCCTAGGGAAACATTGGAATGGATTATTAAATGTATTATTTATGATCATTTAAAAACAAAATCAATGATCTCTTAGAAATCACACCAAAACAACCTCATAACCTTTCTTTTATTGTTGTTATTTTCTAATATGATTATGAAAATGTAGGAAATGATCAGGGAAATGCTAGCATATCTCTTATGATATTCTGGCAGACAAGACGAGGAAATATGATAATATGTCTAGAAAGAGCTGACATTGATGGAAGGGTCATATTCAGAGCAGAGGAACCAGAAGATGAATGCCAGCCTGAAGAGAGGCTGACAAAAGTGCCACTGTGTTATCCTCTTGTCTTGTCCCAGCTGACTTCTGTATCAAATAGTGCTGATCAAATTTTCAGGTGACAAGATTAGAAGAAAGGTTTAATACAAAGGGTAATAGAATCAGGGTCAAAGAGAACATGACCAAATAAAATAATAGGCTGAAGTCTATTAGACTGAAATCCTACAAGATTGGATTTAATTGGATATAATTCATATATTTATGGGTTGAATTTGAGCCTAATTTATTCAGGTTGGTTCACCAGGAAATCTTGTAGCAGGCACGGAAACACCATTAACGGACCTTATAGTTGATGCTATACAATTGGCAATGTCTACCTTCTAAGATTTTGGGGTTAAAAATCATTAGCCATTAGACACCAACTCTGGGGGAGGTGGAGGTGTCTGTGAAATATTTCAATCCTCATTCCAGTCAGTTCCAGGGCATCCTGTGCAGAGTGGAGAATAGCTATTGGGGAAATTTGGGCATTGTATGGATATTCAGAATACCAGAGAGAACTTCAAGTGACAGTTCTGAGAAATCTGTCCATACGGAAATTATCATTTTGGGAAGAAAAAGTGAAAACTAGCCAGCATACAGGCCCCCATGGATGAGACTAGAATAGTAGAAAAGTCATGGCCAAAATGACAAACCTAGACACCTCCTCCATCAAGTGACTCAGTAGAGGCAGAAGGAAGGAGTCGGGGGTTGAGCAGAGAGACCATGTAAAGAGAGTAGGTCTATAGAAGCACTATGTTTGGATCTTCTCTTCTAGAACAGTAGTTCTTTTATTTGGCTGGGCCTAAGCTTGGCCTTTCCAGTGGTGAACTGCTTCATTCACATGTCTTTCTTTTGGCAGCACTAATCTGGTTTCCACTTGGGACTTTCCTCTCACCCACTGTGTGGTCTTGGTGAGACTACAAACCAGGCCACCTGCCCTTCTCTAACCAGTGTGGGAACATGACCCAAGACAAGCCACTGGACTCTGTCTAGACTTTAAGCTTTAAGCAAGGTGAGAATCAACAATAAATAAAAGTACAGTTAAAACACTTTCCTTTCATTTTTGGTCTTTCAAGAGGTCTGTTGAGGACCTTACTTTTCTGAGCCTAGTTCTGCTTTCCTGTTGATTGTATAGCTTCCCAAGGCAGTTCTTTTCTGCTAGAAGAAAAGAAGTTTGGTGCAAAACTGTGGCATAACATTGTCAGTGATGTACCTGAATAGTTGTTTGTATCCTAAAACAGATTTCAAGGTGCTTTCTGAAGGAAGTGTTGGCTTTTCTATGGGTACCCTAAGGGCTCACCTCAGGGCTGCCATTCTCCACTAAATCGTTTTGACACATTTGTCCATCCCACCAACTGTGTTGTGTGACATGAATGATTTGTTTCTGTAAAGTGGTGATGTTTGTGAATGGTTCATGTTTTCTTATAAATTAAATCAAATCCAAGGCTCTTTCTTACAATAAGTCACTCACACTCAGTTACAAATAGGCTTCCTTAAGTGGGAGAGAAAAGTCTGGAGTGAATGGTAATTAATGGAATTATTCACCCTCTGGTGTAGGCCGGTGGGAATGTGTCATGCATATGAATCTCTCACGTGGATCACTCTGGACTGAAGGCCTTTGAGAGCATAGTGAAGTCATCAGTTCTTATTAAAAGGCCAGCTGAGAGATGAGCAGTATTCCCTTTAGGAATCTAAATTTCACGCTGGGATAAGGCTTCCCAGCCTAAGCTTCGGGTTGTATAACTGGACCATCATCCTTCGGCTTGTTGTAGAATCATTTCTGCTGACACGCACTTTAACATTTTGCCCCCATCTTTTTTTTTTTAAGGACACCTGAGAAAAAGCCCACTAAATTCTTATGGCATGTGCTGTACAAATATTGCAGAGGACATTGCCCACCATGTTTTCAACAAACATTTTTTGAGTATCTTCCATGTTTCAGATCTCATGATAATCTTTGGGTATATGAGGAGAATGAAGATGGACTCAGTTGTTGAACTCATGCAATTCACATTCAAGAAGGATGTCTTTCAAGAGGGAAAGATGACAATTAATCAAACAACTACAACAAATAGAGGCATGATTACAAGTTAATAACTGGTACAAAGAAAAGACACACAGAGTGCTGTGAGTTCTTTCACCACTGGCTCTCCCCTAGACCTAGGGAGAGGTAGATGTCAGGGAGGGCTTTTCTGGAATCTGTAGGATGATTCAAGAGCTGAAGGAGGAGCTGGAATTAAGTGGGCATAGGGGCAGAGCAGGGACCTACATCTACCGATTTGCTAGATGCTTGGGTATCGTTATTGTTTCTACTTTTCCTCCATTCTTGTATGCAATTTGGACTCTGGATAGGTTGTATCCTTTACCTTGGAAAATCTGTCAGAGGCAGAAAGACTTATGCTTGTTACTTTTTGAAAAATGGAGTAGTTTATCCCATTTTTCTAGGAACATTCACTTTCTAGTTTGAATTTAAATCTTTTTTTAATTGATCTGTTTTGTAAAATTTGGTTGCTATGACAATAAATTGACTCACTTCAAAAGCTATTAACAGCAGCTTGGCTATTCCGTTTTCTTTGTTGAGAATATTACAATAGGTAAAGTGTCACAATAACCAAGAAAATTCCAAGGATGGGGAAAATGGTACAGGAGTTTGGCAAGATGTGATATGCCTTCTGGTTCATTAAACATTATAGAATTTAATTTCTGGTGAATAATTGAGAGATATTAATTCATTTCATAAGAAAAACCTGAAGAGTAGGTTTAAGAATGATAACGTTTCCTTGGTTTTCAGTTAATAGCATTCATTATTTCAAATCAATATTTATTGAGCTTCTACTATGAGCCAAGAACTGTGCTAGGTACCATAAATAAAAGATGAATTAGACAAACTCCCCACCCAATGATGAAGCTGTAAACCTGAATTTTTACGGACACATTAAGGTCAGAACAAAATTAAGTTCCGAAAAAAATGTAGTAAAGCTGATGCTGGGCATGCTTCCCTTCTCTTAGGCATCATATCATGAAACTGCCAATAGCACTCCTGAGCAAATGGCATTGTCTTTAGTATATTTTTCACTTTCTAAAAACAGTGGATATGAGGTAAACGCATCACTCAAGCATATCACCTGATGGTAAAAATACCATCACCATGGACCCTCAGTACAAAGCCCAGACGGTCCACGAATTACTTCCCCTGAGAAGAGGATATGTCAATGAATTACCAACTGACAGTTTTCTGGCTGAGTTGAGAGCTAGTCTAACTCTGGAGCCATTTGAATTCCAGCACTGCCAGTTATGAGTGTGTTTTAGTTTCCTCATCTGTAAGATGAGGATAATAATAGTATCTACTGTATGGGGTTCTTGAGGATTCAATAAGTTATCTCTTTATTTTATCTATTTATTTATAAATAAATAAACAATAACAATATGTCACGTGCTAGATATTCTAAGAGCTTTACAAATAGTAAATGCGGGGAGAGGGTCTGAGCACACCTGCGGGTGTGTGGTTGGGCTAAAGAAACCGAACAACTACATATAGCAGTAGTAAGCCCTTCTTTTCAAGGGGAGGAGCCGAGGGCAGAAATCCAGGTTAACTCTGAGGTCACTTCAGACCTTAGCCTCAGCCTTCTTTAACGTTACAATTGCTTTAGAATTTTGAATAAGAATATTCACAAATTTCAAACTTCAGTCCTTCCACGTTTCATGGCCCAGGAAGCTTACTAATAAGAAGCAAATGGTGTGAAAGGGAAAGATCAATAGGGGCATAGATAATTCAGAAATTGGAATATAGGTCCTGGATAATCACAAGATGATGGAGGGCAGTGAGCTATGAAGTCAGCCCATTTTCTCCCCTTTAGGAAGAACAGCGGAAGTGATTGGAAGACTGCGAAGGGATTTTGTCACAATGCAAGAACACGGACTCTGGAGTGTTGCAGAGCTGAGCTTTAATATTGAAGTTGCCAATTACTAGTTATTGGAACATGAATAATATTTGAAGTTCTCTGAGCTTTAGCATCCTCATCTATGAAACGGGAGTAAAATGAGATTAATTTATATCAAGTTCTTATAATGATGTTGGCATAATGTAGGTGTTTAAAAAATTGTGGCTGTTACTCTTGTTACTATGAGTCTAACCCAGCTAGATTTATAGATCGAATGAGATTTTTAAGTTTTTTAATCTTCAAGCTTAGAGGACTAAATAATGCAATTGCATAAATAGTACCTAAGGAAAAATACCAAAAAATCATTGAAAGGAAGTGTGTGATCACAGTAATGTTTTCATCTGTTAAACTGGGCGATCTAAGACATTAGACATAAAAATTAAACGGAACCTGGTATTTGACACTGTAAAAATAAGCAAGTGGTTTCTTTTCTTAGTAAAACACACCTGTTTTCAAATTTAGGTTTAAAAATTTACCAACAATCTGGGAGAGATTGGAAGGAATCTATGAACCTTCATTATCACATCAAGTACGGCATGCCACTCATTTGTCAATATAGAAGTTTAGACTAATTCAGTGTCCAGGCAGACATTTTTATAAAGTGAATTATTTGGAAATCTGCCTTTGTTTTTTGTTCTTACTGGACTGAAAGCTGGCCAAAGGCAGCATCTCCTGAAAGCTATAGCGGTCTATTTTTACATAGAGAGAAGTCAGAGCTGCAGGAAAGCACCTAATAATTTCTATAGCTATTAGAAAGCTTTGAGGACATTCATTTTGTGTGTGTGTGTGTGTGTGTGTGCGTGTACACTCTATGTGATGTCATATATTGTATGTATTTAAATCCAATATTATTATTTCTTATTCAATACTCTAAATTCTATTGTAGCTACGTGTTTTTTTTTGGTGAGGCCAATTGGCCCTCAGCTAACATCTGTTGCCAATCTTCCTCTTTTTGCTTGAAGAAGATTGTCACTGAGCTAACATCTGTGCCAATCTTCCTCTATTTTGTATGTGGGACACCACCACAGTATGGCTTGATGAGTGGTGTGTAGGTCGAAGCCTGGGATCTGAACCTACGAACCCTGGGCCACCAAAGTGGCGTGCATGAACTTAACCACTATGTCACCGGCCCAGTCCCCAATTGTAGCTACTTTTAAACCAAGAGCTCAGGTTGTGTTTGCCTGTATCTGAACCTCAGAATCCGTTTGTGTCCATGGTACACTGCAGTCGAATCCATAGTGCACTGGATTCCAACTCCTTGAAGGTAGCGCCCTGCCTTGTTTCAACAGATTGCAAAGTATGTGCCAGCATGCTGAGCCTGCCACAAGTTTTCCCGAGCAAGCTGCTTTTAGAGGCTTTCTGTCTTCATCAGTTCATAAGAAGGTTTGAGATGGCTCCCCACTCCACTAGCCCCTCACCCCGGCTTGGTCTTGTTTTCTTACATAGCAAGTCTTTTCTTAATCACTAGTGAGCAGTAGCATTTGGTCTAACCCAGGACATAACATCACAAATTATGCATTAGTGGAAGCCCAATTAATAAAGTTTTACTAGACCAAATCTCTGTCTTAGTTTTTCTACTGTTCTCAGGTTTATTAATTTTATTCTTGGTAAGGATTAACTCCATTACAAAGGAAATTATCTGACAAATGACCTCCCCAAATGACGGAAATACCAGTATATGTAAAGACTATGCCAGTAAATAGTAATGGTTCATATTGTTCTTAACTTTATTGAAAGCATTATTGTGTTTCTTGGCATGAGGAAAAGTAATACTTTAAATCTTTCAAATGCAATAATAAGAGGCTGTAGTGCTTTAGGAAACTGGAATCTGGAAGTCATAGGATGGGTCAAGAGACCAGTTCCTCCTCTAAGGAGTCTTGGTAGAAACTAAAATAGCTGCATTGTGCTAGAGGTCTAATAAGACGCCACCAACAGGGGCATTCCTGCTGAACTTCCACGTCACTCACCGAATGCTTTGAAAAAACTTGCACGTTAGGTAATTCCACAGCTGTAAATTGGCAAATTGGCAAGAGTCCTGAATAGCCTTGAATTTAAGACTGAAAAGGGAGGTAAAAAAGGATATTTTATCAGATCTTGTAAACTTATTTGGATTTTCCTCAGAGACCAGACCATCACAAAACACCCACGGGACTTCGAATGTGTGTCTTAAACAACTTCCATGAGGCCATTGAATTCTTATCCATTTATATGCAGACAGACACATGTGTGTGTGGGGGGTGTGTTTGTGTGTGTGTGTGTGTGTGCTGTCTTTTGCAGGTGCAAAACTTGAATGTTTTAGCTTATTTGGGGTCCTTGCAAAATGACTTAAAAGTGGTTTTACACGAGTGACATAAATTTGTTGGCTTGCATTCCCAAAATGATTTTTTTTTTCTGAATAAAAAAGCTTTAAAAAATTAGCTTTGGGTTGGTACACTCCCCTCCCCCAACTTTGGTGTTGCATTTTTTGTTTGTGTTTTTGAGGTTTAGGGTTATCTATGACTCATTGGAAAGCTCCAGTTCAATCAATTTAGAAGGAACTTTTAGGGCTGAGTTATTTTTAAATGCCTGAAAATGAGAGAGCTGTAAATGGAAATCTAATCACAGCTTAACCTGTAGTCATGCAAACAGTCAACTATGAAATCAAATGAGTTTCCAGCCCTCTTAACCCATTAATGGTTACTGACTAGCTGTGTTGCTCAAACATCAGTTTTCAAAGAGCAGGAAAAGGAAAAGACACATATCTGGATGGGGGTGCAGTGGATAGGAAGGGAGGGGTGCTGCGGATGCAAGGAAGGAAATCTCTAGGATACAACAATTTCCTCATAGACACAAGCATGCAAGCTTACATAAGCATATATCTTCCTCTGTTACATAGTGTTCACGGTTTTTCATGAAGCCTTTCCCTAGTAAATATCAAGCAAAGGACTGTATTGTCATTGTTAAATTGCATCTGATTTTGAATACTTGACATTACAAAGGTTCAGCCTTTGTAGGCAGACCATCCTCATGACTGGACTTGCTGAAAAACACAGTCCCAGGATTTCTCTGGAGTTTTGCGTCCATTTGAAAACTATGAAACCTTGGCCAACTCTCTCCGCAGCCACCGCCCATCACCTTTCCTTCCTTTGAGGGTTTCTATCTACTCTCCATCTCCCATCTTATTTTTCTTGTCTTTTGACTGTACCTCCTTTTTCCTGCCACTTTTAAGGACTCCCTGCTCTTTTTCATGTGCTCAGCTCAGCTTTGATTCTGTTACTGTCTATCCTAAAAGCTACACCCGACAGCAACAAAGGAAGGCTAAGAAAGGCTACTTTGGTGAAAAAAAAATTGTCTACGCACCAAAGGATTCAAATTAGTGAACAGTGTGCACGTGAGAAAGATGTATGCAAGTGTATATGTGTGTGTGTCTCTCTCGCATATATAAATGCCAATACATGTGGTTAACTGATATGTTTAAATTCTCACTTTCAGTTTTGCTTTTAGAGCTCTTCAGAGAAGGTCGGCAAATTGCCATATAGTGGAAAACACACCAACTATTGCAAAATAATAGTTGATGATTGTTGAATTAATAATCTCTACTCTGTTAAATGACTAAGTCTCTTTTCTTACCACCTGAATTGCCACCTCAACTAATCTAAATATAGATGAATGCAAAAACCTGCATGAATAAGGAAAGTCCAGTTTGGCATTCCATGAAAGCCATGCTCGGCTGTTTCATCTCACAGAAAAGGCAAGCTTGTTAAATGTCGCTTTAGTGCCAAGAGGTAATTACCCCCCAAGGATTTCCTGGGGTTAGACCAAGCCTCTTTTATGAACATTTACCTCCAATGTCAGAGGATGACTGAGAGGAAAAACAGTCTCTCTTTTTCTTACACATGTACTCATAGAGATGAAAAATAAAAAGAAAAGCCAAAGTAAACATTTTTTTTCTTTTCTTTGTTAGATGTGGAACCTTGAGTAATGTATCTTTCCCCATGTGTCTGAAAAAGGTGAACTGGTAACATGACCCCTTCGTGGAACTTACACAATTTGTACATAGCACACGAAGTAGCCTGTTTTTAAGCCATTAACTTTGTTTCCAAAGGCTCACCCAAAACGGCAGGAAGGAAAGAATAGTGTCTTGGTTTTGAAAAGGTTGAAATTGGATGGAAAAAATAAAACCCCTCTTTCTCTATTTTTCACTGTAGTCATTGTTTCTTTACCTAAGACCCTATTTGCCCTTGTATACTTATCCATTATGAATACTCTGCCACATCCACACTACCAAAGGAGTACACAGTGGAGTAAAATGAAAATTGCATGCCGTAGGATGTGCAGCTCTCATTTCATAAGTCGATATGAGTAATACTTAAGGTCTTATGTGGCCCTCCTATGAGATATTTTATCACAACATTTAATAAGTTGGCAGTTGATTCATACTCCAAACCGTATTCCAAAGGATCTCAACGTCCTTTCAAAATATTGTGAACATGCAGCAAAGTATTTTGTCCTAAGTCTTTAGCATTTCTGATAGTTATAAGCTGCTTTGTCATTAATATCCATCAAACGGAGGACATTTTGGCTGAAAATGAAGAAAAGATTTATTAAATTTAGTTTCAGTTCCGTTCATGGGACTGAAATATATGTAGAAATATGAAAAAGACTAATGTCTCTATGTTAAAGAAATCGATTTCCAGGGTGCCAAGTGGAAAAGTGTAATTGAAATTGACCCATTAAATGACTACATTATTTGTGTACCAAATCTAATATATTTCACAAAACTATAGAGCTGTTTCAGTAACTACCTGCCAAACTGTATATATTGTTCCTAATTAAGTTTTATAAATGTACTTATAGAAATGTGAGGTTGCAGAATTATCCAAGTAATATGTCTGTACATTTATGAAACCCGTTCCAGAGAATTAAGACAAGGTAGTGCATTTCTAATCTCATGATTATTTCATGACTAGTGAAAGCGGTAATAAACAAGATGACAAAATGAATATTCAAGGAAAGGTTTCCAGTTAAATTCCTGAAACATACTGGAAATATACCTGGTATTCCTTTCTTAACTTCTAGCATTGCCCTGGTAAATCACATTGTAGCAAACACTTGGCCTTTACAAACATATTTAAACCAACTTTTTGAGTACCTACTGTGTACCAGGCACACAAATTTTCAAACATGTAATTTTCTTTAATCCTGGCAACCACTCAGTAAAACAGTTCCCATTATTCCTATTTGGCTGAGAGATGATGGGCAACTAGATTACAATACAAAACATTTAATTTTATGGCTGCTTTTAATTTTTTCCACCTTCATTATTAGATTGTGTGTTTCTGAAGGGCAGGAAAAATTCCCTGTTCCTCTTTGTACTGAAAGAATGAAAGAAAAATTTGTTCTTTTCTAACTGATTTAAAAGACCCTTTCCCCTTTGGTATGGTTTTGTTTACAGTTCATTTTCACCGAAAAGAAATAATCAAAAGACTCTAAGATATTGTGGATTTTTCCAATTACCAAATAGAAGTGTATTTCCCCCCAGTTTTATTGAAAAATAATTGCTATGCATCCCTGTATAAGTTTAAGGTGTACAGGATGATGGTTTGGTTTACATATAGTGTGAAATGATTACCACAATAGGTTCAGCTAACATTCATCATCACGTATAGATACAATAAAAAGCAAAGAAAAAAGGGAAAAAAATTTTCTCCTTGTGATGATAACCCTTAGGATTTACTCTCGTGGCAACTTTCCTGTACATTGTACAGCAGGGTTAGCCACAGTCATCATGGTAAACGTTACATCCCTAGCACTTATTTATCTCATAACCGGAAGTTTGTCTCTTCTGACCACCTTCCTCCAATTCCCCCTCCCTGCACCTTCTGCCTCTGGTAATCACAAGCCTGATTTCTTTTTCTGAGTTTGTTTTTGTTTTTGTTTTAAAGAGGGCAAATATTACAGAATTCTCTTGGGAAGAAAATATGTTCTCCTTCATATAAGGAGATGATGCGACTAGCCAATTTTATTTTAAAATATTGAGTCTAAAACATGCATGAGGCATTATTTTAAGTACATATGGAGATGAATAAGGCAAGGTTCTCAAAGAATTCCGGAAAATTGTGAACTAGGCTGTTTGTCACCCTTTTCTTTGTGCTTCTTCTCTCTCTGGTCTCAAAGGCTCGTTCCTTACCCAGGACTATCTTTCCTGGGGAGAATTAAATACTTCTTGTTAATCATTTGGGACAGGACTGAGATGATGATCCTTTAATTTGATAAAGTGACATAGGTAGGGACCAGCTCCAGGAATTGGTCTCTCCTGCTGCAGTATTATAGACATTGGAAGACCCATCTGGCTTTAGAGCTGAGTGTCTACAGAACAAAGATAAAGGCAACGAACAAGTGAGAAAAGCAGTTGGCTTCCACCAGGTCAAATGGCTAAGTGAAATCTGGGGAAATTTACAGCAGGGAATTCAGGGGCAGGAGATACAGTGAAATCCAAGAGGGCAGATGGTGCATTGCGATTAACTTGGCTCTAGTTTATAACTCCATGGCTCCAGTAACTAGGTCAGGGTCTAGTCCTGAGCTGTGGAAAATGGCAAGTTTAGTTTCCAAACCTAGAGTAACTGGTCTGCTAAGAAGTTTACCAAGAGAGGAACTCACACACAGGGAGAAGCCCACGTATAACTGAGACTATGGTTAGTGCTAAGCTAGTTAAAAGGTGATTGATTAGATGACAGTCCTTCCAAAACTACAGTTAGTTGGCAGCTCCTCATATCCTTCTAGTCAAGATAAGGATTGATTCTGAAACAGCAAGGCAGTGGAACCTGTAGTTTAGTTTCTCAGCTTGCTATTGTTATACTAATGCTGCGTATCAAATCACTCCAAAACTAAGAGGCTTATAAGAATAAGCCCTTATTATTGCTCACTGGGCCAATCTGGGCCAGGTTTGGCTGATTTCAGCTCAGCTTACTCCTGAGTCTGCAGTCAACTTCTGAGGTCTGTTTGGGGATGGCTAGTCTAAGATGGTCACATGGATAAGGGGTTACTGGGACACATATCTCTCTGTCCAGCAGGTTTAGCTCAGCCTTATTTTCATGACACTGGACTGGGTTCTGAGAGAACAAGCAGAAGCATGCAAGGTCTTTGAGGTCTAGGCTCAGAGCCGGCAACCTGTTACTTCTCCCTCAATCTACTAGCCAAAGTCACAAGGACAGCTCAGATTCAGGGGAGTGGGAAAATGGATTCCAGTTTTTGGTAGGAGGAGTCCCAAAGTTGTGTTGCGAAGGGCATGCATATAGGGGAAGAGTGAAGAATTGCGACCACTTTGCAACCCACAACATTTGAGGCCTTAAACTTCAACTGTCAGAAAGCAGGAATGTGGAGGCTAGGAGCCTGCGGAGCCAGGCTCTTCTCCCTTTGCCAGCCCTAAGGATTTCTTTTCTTTTAAAATGTTGATCTCAGCCTGTTGATAAGAGGTGAGCATCTGGCTATGGTAACTCTCCTTTGGGTGTGAATAACCAGCAGCCTGCTCAACAGGCTAGTATTCATAAGGCAGTTTTCATTGTGGTACCTTCTGTGCAGTTTATTCATCTGTAAAATGTGGATAATTTTAGAACCTACCTCATGTGAGTTTCATGAGGATTAAATGAGTTAAGAAAAACACTTAGAACAGAATCTTGCAAATAATAAGTGATTGGCAGGTGTTAGTTATTGTTGTTTTACTATCATTGGTTTCATTATTATTGTTACCTGCCCTTGTTAACCTAAACAGAATAGGATTATTGCAGGCAATGCAGAATATTGAGGCATATAGAGCTTTTAAAACTGAAACAACTTTCTTTCTCTTCACATAAGACAACTTTGAGCCATTCAATCATTTTGAGTCCTTTTTTTTTTTAATTTCCTAGTAAAGGCAATAAATTTGTGACAATTGGCTGTACTGTCTGAGGAGCGCAGCTTGAAAATCATTGCTCTAAGAGACCAAGGACCACAAACTCAAAGGCCCATGAGGCCTGGTTGGTAACACAAATGAGCAAAGCCAGTGGCGTGTAAATCAGTAGGCAGCCAGGTGCTGTCGAACTGGGGCACCATCCATGTATAAGAGGGCCACTCTCGGTTAGAAGTGGTTTTGCTTGGTGGTGGAGGGAGAAAAGAGGCCATTTCTTGTGATCACAGCTTTTACAGAAGCTAATGAGATCGGTGAGAGGAATAGAAAATAAACGTGATTCAAGTAGTGACACAAGATAAGATTATAGATACTCTTGAATTTGGGACTGAAGGCTTGGTAGGAAAATTTGGACTAAACATGGTGATACTGATTCAGTGGTAAAGGTGACTTTTTCCATATAACTCCATTTAATAAAACATAATAAAAAAGAATATAAACCAGCAAATAGCCCATAAAAGTATAAAGACTACCAGGAAAACTGGTGCTTGCCACTGAGAAGCTGAAACCAGAGTAAAAAGCTGTGGATTTGGGGAATGAGTATTTTCTGAAGGCAGAAGAGAATGGCCTGAGGTGCGGAGGGCCCATAGTGCTGGAAATGCCACATTCCTCACTCCAGAGCTCTTTAGAACTGTGCCCCAACAAAGTATCTGTGTAACGGAATGCATCATTCTTTGTAACAATGAATGCCAGTAGTTTTCTCTCATCAGCATCTATCCAACGGAGAGTGAATCTGGGATACATGCGTTTCAGTGTATGTGTGCAAACAGACCTGAAAGGTTAACATCACCTACAGATATTCCTGGGAGTCCTATGTACAGATTGTTGTACTTTTTGGTGTATCTATAGTATATTTCTAGATGTTCCTCTGGCTTGAAAACTTCGTTTTATTAGCGTGTCATCTTCCCATTGTGAACCCATGAATACCAATGCACTATGGCTCTTTTATATGATACTCTTTCCAGGACCAATCTACTAATTTGGTTCAAAAGCCTCAGCCACATCTTCCTCCCCTGATTGGTGAATTTCTTCCCACCCTTCTGATGCATCTCCTTGGGGTCCTTCATTTTCTCCTGTAGGTGACAGTCTTGAGTTCATCTTATTCATTCTCCATTTAGTGGCACTGGGCAGTGGTTCCAGGTAGCATGTTTGTGAATGTCTACTTTTAGCTAAAGAAGATTATTTTTTCCTCCAAATGCTGATTCTGACCATAAAGGTGCAGAACTTGCCTCCATCCATGCCTCCAGCAGTCCCTGTCTCTACAACGCACTGGTCACTTTCAGATGTCAGGCTTAGCCCAGCCTGGTTCATAGCAGGGACTCCACAGTCAAGTTCCAACTCAATCTCTGGGGTTCACTGATTCAAGAATGAAGATTGTAGAGAGAGGTTAACTTCGGAGGGGCATCTTCTTTGAACTGGACATATTCCCAGAGAGAGACATCTTTGGCCTGCTGAAGAGAAGGTCAAAGCTTTCTTCTGACCTGGAAGCCAGGGTTGAAGTGAACCTCTATAACCTCGCACAAAGAACCCTCTCTGGGACCCTCTCATCTGTCACAACTTCACCTCAGTTCCTTCTGCAGAAAATAGGCTCTGAAGGCAGCAGTAGCAGATGCTGACAGAACACTGATCTGTATTTCTAGACTGAGCAAACTTCTGTTATGGGCAAAGATTTCACTTCTCTGTGCCTCAATTTCTTGCTTCATAGAATGGTGGGTTCCCACTAGATAATTATAAGTGTCTTTCAGCACTAAGCTTCTGATCTTTAGGTGATAGAGAGCCATGGTAGATTAGTGAACAATATAAATTATTGTGAAGATGTATGGGCAAGCTCGGGCTACTCCACAGAATACAATTCTTAGCAGATCTTAAACCATCATTTTTCTTCCACATCTTCCCATTATAGGGCCTTGCTTTTCCACGATTTCTACCCTCATAGAGAAAGTAGATCAGTAAGACCAAAGAGAGAATGGAAGAAATATAATGGTCACACAAATGGGAAAACTTGATTTGGTATATCTGTATATTCTCTCCCTCCAGACAGATCTAATTATGTATCAGAAGTTTACTTAGTGAGGATAGAAAAACAAGATGAAGAAAATGTAGTGTTAGATAAACTAAATTTTTAAGAAATCAAGATAAGAAACTATGATGTATCCATTTCAGGATAAGCACTGTACTACTAATGGGACCAGAAATCTGTTGAATCCTTTGATTTTTAACTTCATGCATTCATCCTTGTGCTCAAGATGGCCTTTCCATTCCATCTGGAGAGGACATCCTGACATCCAAAAGCTCCCTTTCTTTTGGACAGTGCTTAAGTAGGCTCTGCCAGTGTTTGCTCTGTGACTCTCCTTTTGTATGTTTTTTGCTGAATGAATCTTTATTACTTGGTATTTTCTTTTGCAGATATATTTGTTTATTCAAACAAGACACAGTCCAGTCTTGCTGACTTGTAAGTCACTTTCTCTCCCTGGAGTGACCTTATATACCTCTGCTTTGTTCCTTTCTTGATATTACTCTTGATTTCTCAATGGGAAATCTTATTTCTCTCTTTTCCTAGGACATGGGAGGTGAAAACCTCACTGAGTTTCCAACCACTAAGAACGAACTTACAGAGACTTTCATTTTTATTCTTGGCATGACTTGTACACAATCTCACATGAAGAAATTAAGATGTATTTCAACATTACGTTCTAGTTCCATAAAGTTTTGTGGTATTTTATTAGAATCATATTCTATGAGGCTCTCCTTTTTCAGTTATGGCAGCAATTTTTTAAATTAATAATTAGCCCTCCTCCCCCCAGCATTATTTATTCAACTTGCTGCCTGACTATTTGCTCCATGAGGGCATGTATCGTGTTTATTTTATCCCCAACCTAAAGGGCATCAAAGTACTATACTGTACTGTCAAAAGCAATATTTATACATGATTGAGCCCCAATTCCACTCCTCTCCATTACCCTTCCTCCAACTTTCCATCCTGCCTCTTGGTAAATGGCATGTAACTTTGCCCAGAAGTATGCGTATTGCTACGTGGCTTTATTTGAAAATATTATACTTTAAAAGATATCACTCTACAGTTGCGTACTTAATAAGACTTATTTGAATGTTTGATGAAAGAAATCCCATAGCTTACCTAAGGAAATTTTTCAAATTTTTAGCACCCAACACTCTCCATATCTTCCTTAAATCTAAATTGACCTTTTCTAGATCTCTATCCTAATACTGTGTTGACTTGCCATCAGTACTGCACAGTTTCATTTTGGCAGAAGTCATGAGCTTTCCTGAATTTTCCCAGATGATGGTTTGCTATTTTTGTAAGAGAACACTGCCATTTTGCCAAAAGTCTTCTGTTTTGCAGAAACTGGCTGCCTCTGCTATTTTTTTGGGCTGCAAATGGGGCAACAGCTGTCCCTTCTATACCAGGCTGTGGATATGAGGTTGCCAGAGAGACACTGTTCTGGAAACTGAGACACTATGATAATTGGCTCCACCATCCAGGTGAACTTGAGACTATCTCTTGGAATAGCAGAAAAATTAGGACTAAAAATATGTATTGTTTAATTTTGTATAATTTTTTGTTAAGCCTCTGAAGTTCACTAATTCGAATTCTAGTTAGTGCGTTGCACAATGGCAATGTTGTGTAGGGAAAAACCTCTGATTGAAAACGAGGATTTAGCCCTTTGAATTTGGTACTTGCTCTGTTTTGCTGGGATATATTCTAATTTCCTTTTGAGATTTGGGTTTACCATATACAAAATGAGGCTATTGTACAAGATGATACTTAAGGTCTTTTGGTTCTTACATTATCTGTGAATATTTACCTCTAATTTTAGAAAAGAGCAGTCCTTTGATGGTGTGGTCTGTTTGTTTTCTGTGTGCTATGAAATTTTCAAAGTAAGTTTCTGCTAAGGCAGTAAATCTACCTCATAAATTTCCATGTCTAATTTGCGAGATGAAAAGATCAAATATTATTAGAGGAGTTTTCAATTATATTTTACCTTGCCATTCATTCAGAATTTTTCATTTTATTTGAAGAGCAATTGTAAGCTCAGTGGGAGGAGTCTTCTTCCAACTTAGGCATCTGTCTCCTTGCACTGGTGCCCCCATTTTCTCTCTCCGTCTCCCCTCTCTCACCTCACTTCACTACCTGCTCTGTGGTTTAGCAATTTGGAAAGACGAATCTTCAGAGTCCTAATCAGCACTCCTTATTATACAATTTAACTATTTAGAAGGTCATTTGAGGTTATTTAGTAGTTCACAATTTGTGAATTCCATATGGTAACTCAAATTAGGTGTATAACTTTCACAAAGGAGTGGATCCCTCATATTCCTTTGAGTCAGTGAAGGTATAAACTAGGCTTCCTTGCCTTGTGCAGTGCGTTTCTGCCTAAAAACAGTGCCTTTCCTAAGCCACTCTCATATCTCCCACATTCAAGAGTCAAGGTCACAGTCTTTCTCCAGCACTAATGATTGCTCTTTCTAGTTGTATGAATTTTGTTCTAGCACCAAAAAGCATAAACCATTTATTTGTTCTGCATGAGAGAGGAAAGAAGAAAATATAGAGTTAAAAAAATTCTTTTCAAAAACCCATGAGATATAGTTTCTCCTTAGATTATACAAGATTTTTGCTTACTCAAGCCAAAGGAATATGGAAAATAATAATTAGCTCACAGTAAAGCTCCTTGAGGGCTTTTTGAAGAGTTAAATTGTGGTATTATTTATAACAAAAAGGTAATATTTTCTGTGTTTTCTCGCCTCAATTTGTCTTGTTGCTTTAACACATTACATGTTATAATGTAATCTATGAGATAGAAACAATACCAGGAGTCCTAATTAAATTAAAAGTAATTACCAGTTGTACAGATAGGGCTTTCAATTGAGCAGCAGGAAGTTGATATTTTGTCATCCCCAGTTTATCTCCATGCACCGAGCACGATTCTTTGTACCAGTTATTAATGGCATTTTCTCAACCGTCATGAAGAGTGTGGGAAATAGGGAACAAGGAAGAGAACAAAAGGAAGAGAGGAATTAGAGGAGGCTCAGAGGAAGACAGAGACAGAGAGGCAGCTTTCTGTCGCTGTTCTTCAACTAGGATTCAGAGAAATTTTTCACATATGGAGGGACCTATTGCCGTCCTTCACTCACCTATGAAAGAAAGATTTGCCCAACCCATCTTCGTAGCATATCCTAATTTTTCTTGAGTACAAACAGAATTTTAAAAAGAGAACCTCACACATTCTGTGCTCAAAGTTTGGTTTATGATGTGACAGATTTTCCATTTTCAGAAAGAAAAAAATAGTTCCAGCTTCCAACAGGAATTTAATTGGAGAGAGGGAGCGAAATGGCAATATATAAAGGTTTCCTACTGTCCAATTTCTTATTCTGCTTTTCAACTGGGCATCTTTTAACAATTGGAAGCAATGCCATTCTCCCATCAGGAAACACAGTGCAGGCTTTAAAGAGCATTTACAGGGTGATGTCCGTTTGATTGACCGTTATCTTGCTGGCATGCTGCTGCTACAAATATGAGCAATTATTGGGAAAGCAGTCAAATTAAATTTTCATAACTATAAAACTGCATTTTACCTTAGGGGCACAGCTTCCTTCCTATTTCTACAATCTATTTTCTATGCTTTATATTAAATCTAAACAAATGAATATTTACCAACATTAATATTTTAACGTAGTATACGCCAGTCTGTGCCCTCTCTCCCAACAAATTTTTCATCCTTCTAGGAATGTTCTACAAGACAGTTTAACTTTTCTAGTATGATAAGCGTCATTTTGGATATGCTATTCTTAATGGGTTCTTTCCTATCCACCAAAAGTATACCTTTGGCTAATTCTTGCCTTTAATAATCACATAATGTCAACAAATGTCTCACATGAAATCAAGTTTAATTTTTTTTAGATCATCCTTACCAAGATATTAAAGCCTGGTTACTTCAACAAGTCCATCCAACATAAGGATGACAAATGTTTAAGTGACAGGTGGGATGCTGTGTTCCCTTCCCATACCTGTGGCTGGCATTGCTAAATGATTATAGCACAGTTCATCATAGAGACGAGATATTGGCTCTTGGCTGTTATTTGAACCAATTTGAGTTGACACAAAGGGTGAAATCTATTTTGCCACCCTTGTTGTAAGTGGTTTTATCTTTGTGCATTGTTGTCCTGCTTGGAATCTTCCCATATCTCTCCATCTTAAGCCACATTGGGAAGCCCACCTAACCATGTCTTACTCTTACCTGAATCACCTGATCCTGCTACTCCCAATTTTACCCTTCAAGTATGGCTCAAATCTTCTCTCTTTCATGAAGCGTGAAGTTTCCCCAAATTTCTCTGGGTCACATTGGTCTTTCTTCTCCGATGATTATGCCCTTGTTGCTAAAGTAGCCACATGCCTTGGTAATATTAGAGAAGAAAAAAAAATCCCTGGAGATGTAATTTAGGCTAGCATCTCACTTACAGATGTAAAGAGCCTCAGAATTCTGTATTTGAGTATATGTCATCTGGATATGAAATTGGGCAGAACAAAATTTAAGTATTTTCTCATTCTTCTGTTGCTTGGTTTCTGGAAGATATAATTTTGATTTGAGAAAAGGAGAAAATCTGCCCAGGAAATGGCCATGAAAAAGGATAAATGTAGAAGGAAACATCCTAGGAAGAAGCGATAGGTTCTTAGGAGTCCCTCTATAGAGCTATGGGATGTCATGGGGTATTTATAGCCCAGCTCATTGACTTTGTTCATCATCAATAAATATTAATAGCGACTATGTTAAGTTAAGGATTTACCCGTGACTGTGACCTTGATCTTGTTGCAATATTACACTGTTTGGTAGGACTATTATCATCCTCTTACTTCAGCTTCAGCTCTGTTTTCAAAAGGCAAGAAAAAAGAGGGAAGAGGAGGAAACACTTAAACTCTTCATTGTCAGGAGGAAATTAAGTGAAATGTTTCTTAGAATATAGAATGGCAAGGGATTAGAGAAGGATCATTCAATGCTCCCTGTCAGGCATACGGCCCCAACCCGTGCATCTACTACTTGAAAATAGTTGAAAAATGAGAGAGGATGAAATATTAATTTTTGGAGCTAAGTGGTTTAATTTATTAAAGATCACCTGTGCAAAAGAATGGAGTAAAACATATTTGTTTTCCTAATAATTGTTCACTATTTTTTCATTCGTTCCATCCCACCATGTCTTTGTGACAATTCTCTTAATTTATTTCTATCAAAACTTTCTTGTCAAAGCTGCCTCCCAAGTGTCACCCTGTTCACCAAAGGAAGGACTTTTTGGAATATCTGCTAATCTTCCAAATCTTAAACATTTATGCAGACTGAAATGGTTTCATTAAGTGCTAAGAAACAAAAGAAAGAAATGTAAGAAGTGATTCGTACCTTCTCTATGGTAAAATTTGGGCAGTTGTAGACTGAACATCTGTGTTTCTCAAGGGAATCCATCTTAATGGTTTCAGGCAGTGAATGACATTTTTGAATCCTTTCCAATGGCTGCCCACCTTTCTTGGCCACATAGAACTGGGCTAGGCAAATAATCAACAGCATTTTTTATCTCTCTCTGTGCTGAGCATTACACTAGGTGCTTTGGGGAAGGATGCCAGAAGGTGTATATATGGTGCATTGATACGGCTGCGTACTCTATTCTTGCTCTCGACTTATTCTCAAAGGTCTTCTTTCTCAGGAGAACGGCTGGATGAGCTTCCTTTTCCTTCAGCAAAGTGATGCCAAATGTTGGTTTCTGAAACTGGCCCCCAGATACATGCCTTTGTTTCCGGAGAGACCCAGGCTTCAACCACCTAGGAAAGACCACAATACACTTCGTTGCTTCATTTGTTGAGTTGTCAATTGACGTTCAGGATTTTTCAGTGTGATTACCAGTAAAAGTAATCACTCTGAGTAGTCCTTTTAGCATTATTTTCTTAATTAGACTTTTTGGGAAAACTATTGAGTCCTGATTCTGGTGGTACATTAAACTGTACAATTGTGACGATTCATGTTTGCTTAAAATAATTCAATGACTAACCTTTAGTTTCTCACTTTAGTTATTCATTGGTTTATTCATTCAATCAATCATTTATTCAGCAAATATTTGAATGTGTATTAATTGGCAAGTTTTGTGCTAATTGCTAAGGATGCAAGCGTTGAAGACAATAAACAGTTTACCTGATGCAAAGAAATTTAAATACGGTATTGGAGATCTACATTACCCAGCAATTTTTGACTTTTAATTACAATAGTATAAGGTTAGCTATTTTAATTCATTAAGCATTTATGAGGTATCTACTCTGTGAAATCATAGACAGTGCCAGATACAACATCTAGTGCTGTGAAAGGAATGCACTATGGTTCTTGCCTTCCAGGAGATCAAAACGTGGTCTCAGATTCAAACATATTTAAAATTACTCTGAAAGTGAGGTAGACATTGTAGTCATAAATGAAGTGCTACTAAGGGAGTTAGGAGAGAGAGAGCAAGAGCAAGAGAATGAGGGTGAAAGAGAGAGAGAGAATTTGGGAAAACTTCTTGAAAGATTGGAATTGAAACTAAACTAAAACACATTGAGAAAAAGATTGGAGGGGAACTGGGGAGAGATGGCGAATCCTTCCTGACAGATTAAAACAAACAGTCAAATCACCTAGACGTTAAGGTAAGCTAGTAAGTTCATTTTCTAAGAACAGTAAGGAAAATGGCTGTAGATAGACAGTTCAATCTAGAAATGTAAGCTAAGTCTGTGTTATTAATGAATTTAAATAGCAGGTTGAACAAGTGGGACATTATGAGCACGTGAAAGAGACCCACTGAAAGCTTTCCAGCAGGGGAGTGACACTGGTTTGATCTGTTTCAGAAAATAATGTTGGTCACAACACACTCAAGATGTACTGAAAGGGAAAGAGCCTGGATATCAGTTAGACAACAAACGTCATTGTTTGGATGAGAGACAATAAGGATTCCAACTAAGGCAGAGGAAGTGAAAACTGAAAGGAGGCAGACTGGAGACAGTAAACTGAGGCAAAACCAATAGAGCTTTCTGACCAATTAGATGGCGACCGTAGTGGTGGATCTTTGTTATTTGTGAGTGAAATGAGAGGGGAACTCAAAGGGGCATTTTCTAATACCTATATTCCATGACAGAGTCACAGATTGGATTTCATACGTAGTTAAGTTTTTGATGCCTTTTAAGAGAGCAGTTTTAGTGTTGGAGACAACACCACAATTGTAATGAATTGATGACAAAGTAGAAAAGAGGAGTTTGAATCAGCGTGTAAAGTCAACTCAATTTGTCAATTATAGAACTGAAAAATTGGCCCCCCAAATTAGATTTCTTCAAAAACAGATTTCGCCTTCATTGCTTACTCAGAGCCAACTGGATTTTTCCTTGATGCAAGGAGAGATTACAAAAGTATTTTCTTATTTTAATCATAAAAATAACAACTAACATTTATTGAGCTTATGGTATGTGCTGGGGACTGCTCTAGATGAGCTTCTGTGCACAATGAGAATGCATATCATATAAATCATATAGGAATTAATAATTAGCAGCTTCATTTAATAATAATAATAATTATTTAATAATCATTTAATTATCATTTAATAATAAGCAGCAGCTTCATTTTCCGTTGAAAATTATAAATATGAAAAAAGTTACCTCCTGATATCTAATTTGTATAATGTTTTTTGTCCTATTTTTGTTTGGATCCTCATCATGCAGAAATCTTGATGCTAAAACAGAAAATGAAATGAAATATTCTGCGATTTCTAGCTGGCTACTTGGCTCTTCTGAGCCCTTAGCTTCCAGGATTTTTCAAAATATGTTTTTCTGCACCACAGCTCAGAGTTGCTAAATCCAGAAATTGAAACATTCCGAGAACCAAATCATTTCGGGGTGAATCAAAGCTCTTGGAACATTGCCCTAGGATTTTGAAGATAGTGTTTAATAGTGAAAAATGTTCAATATTTTTAAGGAAATTCCAATTATGGAAGGCTGCCCCATGCATATCCCTGATGATGCAGGGCATCCAACACAGTAGGTATCTTGGCTTTACCCTCACTCCCATGAAGAACCAGGACCCCGGGGGTGAAGGTGAGGGTCCTCTGGCCCCTGACAGCTCTGCCAGCATTTCCACTCTTGCAGTTACACTTCATGAGGAACTCTGAAGCTGATGTCTGTTTCTAACTCCACCTTAAAATGTGCAAATAAGTACCCTCCCTTATTCCATTCTAACCAGCTTGTCTTCCGACTGCCATTTTAGTGCCAGCAAGTGTGATGGTTTTGAGCAAGAGTTTCTCTCCCTGCTCAAACCCTCTTTACTACCTTGTCTGTGTTTTTGCTTGTTTGTGCTTGGCAGGCCTGGTGATGCAACCAGAAGATGGGACGAGAGAGAGAGTGAATATGGTTAAACAAGTCTTAAGACTGGGAGTCATTTTGTTTTAGTGGAGAAGGCATGATTTATGGAGTCAGATAGTAATGTGAAGTTACTGATTGTGTAACTAGGGGCAAGTTAATGCTTTTGTATCAGTTTTCTCATCTGTGTAATGAGGATAAAACTTGCGTCATAGGATATTTTTGGGAATTCAATAAAACAAACACATAGAGCACATTGTAGGTGATTAATACATGGGAATGATGCTATTAGTGGTAGTAGGAATATTAATAGCAATAAAAGAATGGAATAGAGATAAAGATGAAGCAAGAATGATGGGGAGCTAAAGGGTAAAGGGCCATCAACCGCAATGATTGACAATTTCAGAAAATGTTCTCACACTTCTCTATAAAGTGAGGGAGGAACTTGACCATCTTGTGTCCACAGAGACTTTGTCTCTCATAAGCAGGAATGCAAGGTAGAGTGAAGCTGTGTTAACATGAAATATCCTTCCTCTCTCCTCTTCTCCTCCAAGTTCAACTCATTTTTCAGAGGCTGCCTGAGTTATCCTTTTCTAGGATGCTATCACCACTGATCTAACAATGACCTCCTTTTCTATTGAATTAAGGCAATAAATTACATGATCTGGTATGTTCTCTAATTGTTTCCTGGAGGTGTGGCTTTCAAATGAAATCAAGATTTCTTTAGTAAAAGAAACTTCCCTCATACTTCTTATATATCCACCAGAGGACCTTGCATAGCTGAGCACAGAGAGAAACCCTAAACCAAATGCTGTAAGGAGGAGATTAAAAGAATAGTAGCCTTAAGCTCCTTGTACCACAGAAAACCCATTAAAGGGGGGGCATTTCTGTCCTCAATGGCTCGTTAATTTTCTCTCAGAGATAGAAGGGATATCTACTTTTTCCTTGTTAATTTTCCACTTTGTAGCCTAACTTTCCTCTCCATTCATAAAAATTCATAAACCTTTGATTTAGATGGACTCTTTAAGATTATTTTATTTAACTTTCAAATTTGAATCGTGAGGACACTACTAGCCCAAAGAACGCAGTGATAATAATCAAGTGAGGTTTGGTGCCCAAGACTCAGGACTTCCAGTGCAGGGTTCTATGGCTCTTCATCCTTAATAAAGATGACCTTCTAGCTGACCATTTACATATAGATGTTATCTTGTTATCTTCTCTTACTCTCCTCCCTGCCTTCAAATCATACAAGAAATTTACATTTCACAGAGATGAAATGTATGTTTTTTTTTTTTTTTAAAGATTTTATTTTTTCCTTTTTCTCCCCAAAGTCCCCCGGTACATAGTTGTGTATTCTTCGTTGTGGGTTCTTCTAGTTGTGGCATGTGAGACGCTGCCTCAGCGTGGTCTGATGAGCAGTGCCATGTCCGCGCCCAGGATTCGAACCAACGAAACACTGGGCCGCCTGCTGCGGAGTGCGCGAACTTAACCACTCGGCCACGGGGCCAGCCCCGAAATGTATGTTTAAGCAGGGATTTCTAATTGTGCTCGATTAAAGTTTGCTAAGGTTCTACGGAGGAATTTCTAGTAAGGTTTTGTGTTTGTGAAACTGATTTTATTTTACATTTCTAAACTTGAGAAGGACATGAACACACATGTGTCTGCGTATACATATATGTATGAGTAAAAATGTGTATATATACACATATACTCAAACACACACACACACCTCTCAAATCTCTTCTTCTCTTTGATAAATAACGCTCTCATCATTAATGTTTACAGTTGTTTGTCCCAGTGTAATGAAAGGCCATGTCAGAAAGCAATTGCTGAAAACGTTGTCATTGAGATCAGAATATATAATGTACAGGGGGAGGTTATTGGCAAAACCCAGAGAAGAAAAACATAAAAGTGAAAGAGGAAATAAATAATTCTTCCAATCTCCAGTCTTACCTTGATTATCCTAATATCACCTCCTCATCATCTTGTTTGTCCACATTTCCTCTCTTGTATTAGCTATCTATTGTTGTGTAACAAATTAGCCCTAAACTTAACAGCTTAAAAATGACAAACATTCATTCTCTCACATAGTTTCTGAGGGTCAGCAATCTGAGAATCTTAGCCTCATGCTTCTGGCTCAGGGGGTCTCATGAGGTTGCAGTTCAGTGGTCAGTGGGGCCTGCAGCTATCTGAAGGCTTGACTGGGGTTGGAGGATCTCCTTCCAAGCTCGCTCCTGTGGCTCTTGGCACGAGGCTTCAGCTCTTCACCAAGTGGGCCCCTCCACAGGACTGCTCACAACATGACTTACCTCAGATCAAGTGATCTGAAGGAGAGAGAGAAAGAGAATGAGCAAGAGAGCTCACAAAGAAGATGGAAGCCATACTGTCATTTATAATCCAATATTGGAAATGACAAACCATCACTTCTGCTATTCTGTTGATCACACAGATCAACCCTGGTACAATGTGGGAGGAGACTACACAAGGAGGTGAAAACCAGGAGGCAGGGATCATTGGGGGTCATCTTGGAGGTTGGCTACCACATCTACCCTCCACCTTAACTTTCTTCCTTATTTTGAAACCTCTCTCTTTGGAATGGGTTGTTATTTGTCAACTGGCAGCAATTTTGCTTCATTGATATTTTTCATTATGTATACATATATATGAGTGTATGTGTATAATCAAATTTCATTGTTTGACAAAATGTTTTCATTTGAAAAATGTAAATGGTTTGTGGCTTCAGAAAATGTGACCAATGTTATTTTCACAGTGTTGTTACTAGACAGTAGAGGGTGCTGTTGGTGTGTGTGGACCTAAGGTGAACTCTGAAGGTAGAGCAATATGACGGGGCTGGTTGAGTTCTCATTTTGAAAAATAGCCAGATGATTTTTCATCTGATTGGTTTCTCAATGTTGTATTTCATTTCTAAAAAATAAATTTTCTTTTTCTCTAGACAATAGATGGGCAAAATCAGGCTTTCCATAAATGCTTCTGATTCCAAATGGTCTATTTGCAGTTTTCCTCAGTGCATGCTTTTTGGCCCTAATAATAGCTGGTAGAATAGAAGGAGGAGACACCTGAAGTTACTTTGACATGAATTGTATGCAGATCATGAGGGACAATGCTGTCTTTTACTTGATTTGGCCTCTTCATTAAGACTTACATTTTTAAGTTCCTCTTTTGCATGTTGCGGGAGTGGCGACTACTACCAGCTATTTCCATGACTGATGCTCAGTTGGAAAAGGATGAGATATTTTCTCCTCCTTTAGAATGAAATGAATATTATGTGCGGGCACTTGGGGGGACTGTTATTTGGGTCTTTGACTCTTCCCTTTCTTTCAGAGAGTATTCTTATCAGTGGTACAGGTCTTTTTTTAGGTACTCAAGTGTTTTTAGAGACATGACTATTTGAATCAATTTCTGGTATTTGTACCAACATCCCAATGAGACTATTGTGCACTTGGAATGGTAATATCTAGGATAAAGACAAAGTTTCTTCTCTCTACTCTTAAAAATACTGTTCTCCATTGTATTTCACAAAATCTCATTCAATCGCCACTTACCTTATTGCAATATAGTGCAAAAAGCCTTAGTTTTTGGAGTGAAAAAGATCCTGTTTCTTATAACACTCTCCTACTCACTGGCTGGGTGGACTCTTATGCCTCAGTTTGTCCCTCCGAGAAATGAAAAGTAATAATAGTAAGGATATTAGGGACTGTGTTAAGAGCTCGGCCTACATTCTTTCATTTAATTTTCACAGTAAGCTTTTACCACGTACGCTAGTATTTTTCTCTATTTGTAAAAATATGGAAGTGAAATTGAGACACAAAGAGTTTAAGCAACCTGTTCAAGGTTATGCAGCCGATAAATGGCAGGGTTTAGATGCAATCCCAGATGTAGGCAACATTAAAGTCACCCCTTTAACCACTCTGCTGTGCAGCAACCCTCAATAGTACCAACATTACTAGCTTAAGAATTACACATGAAAATGAGCATCTATTAACCAGCAGAGAGCCTTGTACTGTTAACACTTTAAATAACTGTTAGTTCCCTTTGCTTCTCTTATTTGCTGCAATTTAACTAACAGATGAAAGGAAGAACATCTGTTTAGAATGATGACCTCTGTTAAAAGAAGCTGTGTGTTAGTTTTGCATAATGATACCATGATTGTTTTTCTTGGAAAACAAATTATAAATGTCCATAAAATTGACAAAGGAACAAATTGGGCGCCCCTGGATTCTTTCTGAAGCTTGAAAATCTGTATGGATAAAAAAGCACATTAAAAAGAGTTTTTCCTCTCTTAAGTAGTGCCTATTTTAATCATAACCTTTGGAAGAAAATTTAAATGTAAAAAGGTGAAAATTAAAAGAACTATAAATAACAACAAATGACTACCTTGTAAATACAAAGCCACATTCACTTCCTGGGCTGTTATGTCTGCAAACTATTTGAACAACAGTTAATAAGCACATTCCCAATGAAAGCAAAAGCTAACTGATGTTTCATCCCAGTGCACCCTTTGTTGAGCGTGTTCGGAAATGTAGAGCTGGGAGATAGGGATTTCTGTGCTTTTTGCATTAAGATGTGCACATGTGCCCACCAAAGAAAACGAAGGGTTTTTCAAGTTCCCCAAATATTCCTTTGCTAATATTCATCTCTGTTAAAAAATAATAATGTGCTCTGTTTGGATGAGCTGAAAAGTCATCTACCTTTCTTGTTGCTTTTCCTTTTCTCTGTGTTCTCATGCTGAGATAACCCACTTATGGTTCCCAGGCTTGTGTTACCTTGACTCATATGTTGTTTACGAGGCTTGTCTTCTGGGGATCAATGCGCTGGACTATGGACAGCACAGTCTAACTCTTGCAAAGGCAGACCAGTGAGTTGCAGGCCCACCTGAATTACGTCCCATCTCTACCTTCCTAACTATGAAACTGGGACACTTTAGGGCTACTACTTAGGTTTGTTTTTTAAAAATTGTTCTCCATATTCTTTGGGCCACAGAGAAGGCAACCCCAAATACTAAGTTCTACTTTTTTTTTTTCATCTTCAGATTTGCGCTATTCTCTTGAATCTCTCTCTTTTTCTTTTCCTTTATTATTTTTTTAGGGCAATTATCATTACTCCAGTTCATCTTCTTTTACATGACAATACACCTATGTTTTTGAATAGTCTGACACATAAACAAGTTACTGAAGTGATTAAAGTTAGCATAAAAAGGAGAGCATCAATTTTTATAAATGTTTGATTTTTGGCTTACCTGGTTTCAAGTTCCAGCTCCATTAGTTGCTATGTTTGAATGTGAGTAAGGTATCTAGCTTTTCTGAGTCTTATTTTCTTCATCTATAGAATAGGGGAAGATAATGGTTATTTGATGGAGTCGTTTTGAAAATTCAATGAGATGGTCTGTAAGATGCTTAGCGTGGAGCCTAGTAGAGTTAAATTTTACAGCATATGCCCCTTGACTATTTGAATCACAAGTACAACGAAAATCATCTGGATTCAGTACATGAGTGTATTGCAATTATATATTAGTTATGCAGAAACAATCTATTTCCTCTAGCCTACAAATACAGGTATCCAGAAGAAACATCTGCCTCCCACAATAACTGCTATTTGTTCAGTACTTAATATATTTGTGGGAAGCAATGTAACAGATTTTTAAAGATATACATTATGAGAATGAATCTTTCTAGTCACCTATCTTTATTGATAAGAAAACCAAGGCTCATAGACAGTGAGAGCTTTGATCAAATAATTCATGACAGAGCAAGAATTTGAACTAGTCTGGCTTTGCCACCATGTTGCATTGCCAATCCATCACAGAAGCTAAAAAATAGTCTAGAATTGCACTATAGTACTGTTCAACATATAGAATCATAGCCTTTATTTCTAAAATAAATATTGCATGAATATTTCAAAGCATACCTACTATTTTTAAGAACTTTTAATCAGTTCATATGTCCCAAGCAAGAGGTTTTGAAAACTTTTGGGTCCATGGAGACTTGCATGTCTTTATTTTGACCATTGCTTTAGTAAGAATTTCCTTAAGCTTTTCTCATATTTTTATGTTTATGTTAATTACACCATGTACAAAGGAGTTTCCCATATGTTTACAAAACAAACCCTTACTATACTTTTGTAATTACAAAGTCTGCCACTAAATTACTGTTTCATGTGTTTGTGTTTCAATTATTAACTGTGGCGGCGTATAACTAAAGCTGAAAACATGTCATTTCTATGATAATAAGTGAACGCAATTAGCAGCATATCTATTCCACACACAAAATATATTCATTTGCATTCTGTCTCCTTGTATTATTTAACTGAAGTTAGGCCAAGTCATGTCATTTCTCTGTTACCTTTTTTTCAACCTAGAAAGACTCTGTTTTATTTTATAAGTACTTTTATGATGTCTAAATAAACAGAATTGGATGAGGTGGCGATCTACAGACATACCTACTCACCGAGTTGGTTATTTTCTGAATCTTCTAAAGCTCCAATTCATCAGATTTATGGTGATTATTTTTAAACCGATGAGATGTGTGCATAATATAGCTTTGCAAATAAGTTCTACAGTTTTATAAATCTCTTTTCCTGAGTGATGAGTCAAATCTCTTTATTACTTGCCAGCCATGGGCAAGTGGAAAAGTGGCTATATTTGTCTGTGTTGCCTTCACATTATATTAACCAGAACTTTTTGGGTGATAAGTAACAGAAACTCAACTCAAGTAGCATAAGCAAAATTATGAATTAATATAGAGAATTTGGGGGTCCACATAGAACTCAAACATAAGGATGCAATTGAACTTAAGGAATGAATTGAGGTCAGAAACTCAAAACTCATCTAATTTGGGTTCTCTGTTCTCTGATTGTCTACTCCATTCTTCTCTTCTCTCCACACTCCACCTTATTCTGTTTTGATCAGCCGGTCAGCTGTGGCCACGGGGTGGAGTCACCTTGTTCCAACATGGCAGCTCCTTCTGTAATCTTATGGATTGATTGCTCATATGTGATTATGAGGAGATTTTCCTAGAAATAGGAATTCTCGGCAGACATTCCAAGCCACCATTCACACACATGGGCAAACGAGCAGACACAAATTAATGGTATATTTAAATGACCAAGAAGTATTTCCAACAACACTGCCTGCTTAACGTTGGTCATGTTCTCAGATTATGTGAAAATCAACCATGTTACAATGAAAGAAGAAAGGACAATGGTTTCACTAAATGCAGTGAAATAATAACAATAGCTGCTATTATTGAGCTATTACTTTTGAACAAGGCACTGTGCTAGAAGCTTTAAAAGCAGAATCAAATTTAATTTCCACAACAATACTAGAAAGTGGAAAATATTATTATCCCTATATAATAATATTATGATGATGAGCTCCAATACTAACATTATTATTACATGATGAAATGGAGGTTTAGAGAGGGCAAAGCCATCTCAAAATCGCTCAGCCGTGAAGTGGCGGAGCTTGGATTCATTCTGCAGCCTCTGCGGCTGTAACACTCAAGCTTTTAACCATGAAACCATTTGTAACTGCATTTGATTTTCAGAGTTCACCATGACTTCAGGATCTCAAGGTCAATTCCTAAAAACTAAGGGTCCAGAACATTCCATTCTGCCATGTTTTGATGGATTGAGATAAAGCGGAAGGTGATAAGATTCCTCTAATTACAAGGGAGTTGCAATTGTGGCAGAACTTGTCTCAAAACTGTTCTTGAACATTTATATCTTAGTCCAGGACTCTGCTGGTTTTGATCTGCCAAACCAGTTCTCCTTTCTAATGTCCACCTCTTCGCCTTGTGTACATTTTTCCCACTTCATGTTCTGAGGATAGGATTCTGCCCTTGTTATGCTCTTTCCTTTAATTTTGAAGGCAAATCAATAAAAACAAAAAAACAAATGAAAAGCCTCTAAACCAAACCAAATCAAGCCAAACAAACAGGTATAAAGGATACTATATGACACCCGTGTACATGCCACTCAGAATGAATAAACATTGGCATTTAGTCCTATTTGATTCAGAACATTTTTAAGAACTAAAACCTTAGAGATAATGTCGAAGGCCTTTACACTGCCCTCTTCAGGCCCCTCCCCTTCTTTTCACTGGAGGACAGTGTGTATTCAGTCCCTGATGTTACCCTTTACCACAAATACAGTCGTCAACAACGTATTGAGCTGTCTGTGTATATATTTTTAAATTTATATAATTGGTATCATACCATACGTAATACTGGACTACTTGCTTTTTCCCGCTCAATGTTATGGATTTGAGATCTCTATTGATTAATGTCAGTTATTTGATCATTGAATAACATTCTAACACATGAGTATTACAGAATTTAATTGTTAGTTAACCCATGAATGAACAACTAAGCTGTTTCCAAGCTTTTACTATTTAAAACAGTGCCACAATAAGATCCTTATACCTTTTATACAAATATTTGAGAGTTTCTCATAAATATGAGCTTACAGTCCAGTGAGGGAAAATGTCTCGAATTAGCGCGTATTCATAAATGCTATGAATAAAAATAATGGGACAAGGGCAAAGAACATGAATATGGTGAAGAAGAAATTTGTTCAAATATCTTGGAGGCATAGCCTCCAAATATCCTTCCTGGCAGAGAGAACAGCAAAAATGAAGGCCCTGAGACAGAAAAATCCTGAGTGTCCTGATATTTTATCCAGAAATCTTGATGAACTCTTATTTATTTCAATTATTTAACTAGAGTTTCTCTTGCATTTCTACACACATAATTATGCCATTTATAAATGATGAAAGATTTTCCCCTCTTTATCAATCTCTGTGTCATTTATTTCTTTTTCTTTTCTTGTGGATTGAATAAAAATTCCAATACAATGTTAAGGAAAGAGAAAGAGACAGTGAACATCGTTTCTTTATCTTTAATGTGAATATAGCTAAATATTTAAATATTTTAAGTAAAAAGCCTTCATGAGGTTAGAGGGTTTTTTTCTATTCTTTCACTGTTAATTTTTTTAAAAATTTGTAACAAGTAGTAAATTTTTCTGAAGAACTTTTAATGAAAAACAGTCGTCACTTGCACTGCTCATCCCATCTCTTATTCCTATTCCAACATGTCACCAATTTTGACTTTCTTCACTCCTTCTTTTAGGATTTTCTCAATATTTCTGAATAATATGCTAACATGACTGTTTCTTGATTTTTTTTAGTTTTAGACCTTATTTTAGACTTCTTGCTAGGGGAGTTTAGGACTTAACTCTTTTGTCATTACTCCAGTCACACTTTCTCTACCCCTTTCTTCTTATGATATGTATATCAAATTTTAGTTAACACAATATTCAGTGTTATTTTATATAAATACATATATGTAATCTCACAACCAAGTCATGTAGTACACTATGTGTGCATTCCTTTTCTTTTTCCTTCTTGTTTTTGTGGAGCACATCCTTCAATAATTTCCCAGAAAAGGGTGCCTGTGGCAGGTAGTACATATATTAAATCTTTACCATCTGTAAAAATTTTTATTTGTACTCTCATATTTGATTGGGAATCTGGATGGGAAGAGAATTCTAGAATAGAAATACTTTCGCTCGGAATTGTGAAGGTATTTTTGCATCATCTTCTAGTTGCCAGTGCCACTATTAAAATGTCTGATGCCATTTTAATCAATAATTTTTGTATGATTTGTTTCTCATGAGAAATTATTTTAAAGTTTTTTCTTACTAGAAGTTTATACATTGTCCTTATCCTTAGTGTCCTGAAATTTCGTAATAATGAAATAGCTCTCATTGTTCAGATACTCTTTAAAACATCTTTCTTTCTTATTTTCTTATCTCTTTGGGTTTTTGTTTTACTTTTTAGGAGAGTTCTCCAACTTTATCTTCCAACTCTTCTATGAACCTTGTTGTTTCTCATATAACTTTTTTTTAAATTTCAATCTCGTTCAGCTTTTCTGAATGTTTCTTTTTTAAAACTTCTTATTCTTGTTTCAGGAATGCAATATCTTCCCTTTTCTTTGAGACAGTTCAATTATTTCTTTTGAAGTTATCTTCTGTTTATTTTGATCTCTATTTCCTCTACTTTTCTTTCTTTGCTTGATTTGTTTGTTTTTGTCCCTTTCTCAAATGTCTGGTGATTCATCAATATCAGGTCATGTTAAAGTGTGAAACACAGTGGAGCCAACCAGATATAAGGATGTCAGGCAGTGTGTTCGTTATAAACTTATGGGACTGTTACTATAGATCTTTCCTCTTAGGTAGATTGATTTCCTCAGAGAGGAATCCCCTAATGCTCTGCCTGAGGATTATGAGCATGGCTGCTGGGCTACAGCAAAGAGAGAAGAAGCTAGTGTTCTCACATATCAGTATGTAAACATTCACCTTGCCCTTTGTTTTCATGACCTTTCCCTCAGCTCTAGTTTTTGGGTCATGCTCCCTCTTGTTAATAGAGTAAATCTTCAGCCATCTGCCTTGGACTGGGTGGATAGTGACGCTGCTCTGTGAGGTGATGAGGGTAGCTAGGACTCTAATTAGTTCAAATGCAAAATTTCAACCAATCTGCCTATTAGTCCCACCTATGACTTTTTGAAACAGAGTGTGCCTTTAAGTCCTGTGGTTTCAGGGCTCTGTGGCATGAATTGGCTTACTTCTTGGCTCCCCACCGCTCCACCCCTCCACAAATGCGAACTTAGTTTCTAAAAGAAATTGAATCTATCCACTTCTCAGCTTCAAACTTTTTGTCAACACCTCTCGTCACTTCTCCCTTTTCTTTCTCTTGTGGACTTTGCCCTTCTGATATCTTTATCATCATTTAAGTGGGGTTTCATAAAGGAGCTAAGTGCATAAAAGCAAGGGTAGTTTTTAAGTGTCAGGGCGATACTGAAAGGACAAAGTTGCTAACTTAAATGGATTTCTATGAGTCAAATTGTGAACAATTTGAATGTAAAATAATACTGTGTAATTATCAATATTATTATTATGGTTAACTGGAGCAAATTGAATCTGTGAAAGGTCATGTGTCCTTAATGGTTCTCATACAAGAGAGAATATACAGTATAAAAAAATCAGATAATTGTAATTCAAATAGGGATAAATATAACAGGATATGTTTTATTTTTATGGATTTTAATAATAGAATAGGGTTTATATACGGATATGTTGTTTCTAAAGTATGAATATATAATTGTTCATGTTTAAATGAGAAAAAAATATATAGGACTTTGAATAAGCTCAGCAATTATAAAACAAGTGGGAGAGAAGATGAATAAAAATGATAGACTATAAATGTGTAGTTAAAAAAGTCTTCTACAAAAATGTAGAATTCATATTACAAATCAGAGTGAAAACTGTAGCCAGAGGTCGACACTGTGATTTGGAATGGAGGGTGGAGGCATCTAGATAGGTATCTCTCCTATATGATCCTCTAGAATTAGTCCAGATTAGAAGCTCATTGATTCAAGATACTCACTTTGCTAAAATGATGTAAACCTTATTATGCTGAGTAATTAGGCTTATACTAAATCAAGTATGTATATTTTTAAAATAATTATAAGCTTGCAAATGATAAGAGAAGGTAGGCATTTCACTAAGTAGCATAACAAAAGAGAAAGTAAAGACTTTCCCCATGTGTACCGTGTGTATTACATAAACTTGAAAAAAAGGTCTAAATTTATATAATGTGAACTTTAAGTAATCTGGTAGAAAATTAAAAGAGTCAGATAGGAGGAACTTAGTATGCAATTATATCTTTCTTTTCCTTTTTGTTTTTGTGCTTTATTTTTATTTTGATGTAAGCTGGTCTTAATTGAGGAATTCTCAATTTTTCTGCTGCTAGTATTTCTGTTCTCTTGATTAAGGAAATGGATGATAAGGGGACCAGGGAAGTCATGTCCCTGAGGGTACAATTTATGTGTTCTTTTTTAGCATGATAATTTGAGAAATCTGCAAGTTTAGTTTACTATGTTACATTCTGAGTCTAAGGGTCATGAAATTGGGTCTTCCTTTAAATTTGGGATTTTGCATATTCCTTTGTGTGGCATCCAAAAATAAATACTGGGTTTGCAAATATCATGAAATATTTTGTCCAAGTACACATCTAATGTTTGAGTTTTCCCTGCAACACTCCTGCCAAGTGGAGAACCATCAATGCCTGTCTGGAATGCTAGTGATAGTGTTGCCAATACTTTGTGACTTCCTATTCTATAGCATCTACCCATTGTTTCTAATTTTACCCCTTGTGTCATCAAAACAAACCTAACGTGTTCTAATCTCTGCCTAGAATGTATTTTCCCCCACCTTCACTAGACACAATCATACCAATATTTTAAAAATAAAATCAAATTTTATTTCTTCTGTGAGTGTTCTACAAGTGTTCCTCTCTTATTAGAAATAATTTTAAGCATTCCTTCTCTGGGAAAAAATAATTGTTCTCTTCTTGGTAAAATAGGAAATTGTCTTGAGCATCAGCATAAAAGTCATGGCATTAGGCATGGTTAGTTGTATAAACATTTATTTCTCTGCTGTTAAACAAAATTTTAAGCTACTTAAGATGCCATATTATAATCACCTCGTACTTCCCAGCACGTATCTTGAATAAACAGTAAGTGTAAACAAAACATTTTGAAATTAATTTATTTGAAAAACTTCCCAGTTCTACGGCCATTTTTATGGGGATGGGCTTCTCAGAGAAAAATCGTATAAAACACGAGACAAAATAAGCAAGATTCCATATTCTTGCTATAAACAGGTCTGCAGAACTTTAAAATTTTACATATAATTACTCATTGGCTCTTAAGGGACTAAACCAGGCTGCCACCAGCTGCAATGTACTCCCGCTCTTGAGCAGCTCCAAACCAACATCTCTATCCGATGTAAGAATACACCCAAAGGAGTAATGGCAACTGCCTTTTTCCTGAACAGACTATGTGATGAGCTGTTGGAGGGCTTTTGGGATTCTTCCAACATAAGAGCCATAGTTATGCTAGTTACTATCCCCAACCACGCTAGTGGACAGATCTATGTTGGGTCATCACTTGTTAAGGAAGAGATTTATTCATGTTGACTAGGAGCTGCTTATTCCCAGACCAGTTTTGCTGTTAAGGAGATAATGAAACCATTATTGGTAGAAGTGACAGATTTTTGTTGTAGTTAAAAGTTTGGGCCTTGGGGCTAACGAGACATTACATCAGATCTTTGATTTGCAGGGATAACAGAAGAACCTTAGACAAGTTAAATAGCTTATCTTTGTTTTTCTTTTCTCATCTGAAAAATGGAAATAATAATATTCATCTCTGATGTTCTGTAGATTATACAGCATATTTAAAGCATTTGCTAAATGCCTAGCACCTAGCAAATGTTCAAAACTTTCAGCTATCATCATCATCATCATTATTAATAAGAAACTCAGTGACTTATTTGGTGCATACAAAACAATAGCCATAATTACAAATTAGTGTTAATAAGTGTCAGATGAAAACTAAATAAATATCTGGGATGCATAGGGACCAGGAGCAAATTTCCTTTTGTCATATTTTTCTCATTCCATCTATCAGTCAAGAATACCGGATAGAGTGAGAAAATAACAAAGCTTTAAGAAATAACTTTATAAATTCCTCCTTGTGCATGTGTCCATCTTTGTAGGCTGTTTCCTTTCGATTGCAAGGACCTTTAGGCCAGGCACTGAATTTAACCTACTGTTTAATATGGGCATTTATTTATTCACTTCTTAAAACTTCACTCTTCAATAAGCTGCCTTGGAGCTAAGGAGATCAGGCATCCCATTTTTTGAGGGATTATTTTATTTTTTAGTATATTTGATGGGTGGGCTGTGAAATCCTAAGAGTATGGCAATTTCTCCCCCTACTTTTATTGCAAATATGCTTACTCTGGGATTGTCATCCCTGGGTTCAGGCAGCGGCTTCTCAGTCAATACTTCTTTAGCATTATTTAAGCACAACTCTGCCAAGACACTCTGAATTTACAAGTCCTGGAATTAGTGAGTGAATGAGTATTAAGCATTTACTTTGGACCAGGCCCAGAGCTAGACATTTTCAAATATATTATTCCAGTTAATCTTCAAACAGCCCCAAGGATGCATGTTAAAATCCCCATTTTACAGATGAGGAAACAGGCTCAGAGAGGTTGTGATTTACCCAAGGACATTCTAGGTGGAGGGGGCAACAAGTTAAGAGATAAATTTGGAATTGTTGGAGCATGAGGTGTCGGGAGGAGGGCAAAGTGGAAGAGGTTCAACAAAATAGGATCTGGAAGCTGGGCAAGGCCTGTAATACGGAGCACCTTTTTGCCATGCTAAGGGACTTGACCTTTGTTCTGGAGATGAGTGGTTCTCAAATTTAAGATGCATGACCATCACCTGGTATGACTATCAAAAAGACAAATTACTGCTCTCATCCCTGACTCTGAAGCGGAGGCTGGAATCTGTATTTTAAGAAGCAGTTGAAGTTATTTGGTTGGTCTGCAGCCCACACTTTTGAGAGCACTGCTGTGGTCAATGAGGAGCTTTTGAAAGGAGATTTTGCAGGTGCTCTATTATTCTTGGATGATGAAGAGGATGGGCCACGAGGATACTAAATTAGAGGCAAGGAAGTATTTAGAACACTGGTTCTCAAACTTCTCTGCATGTAAGAATCACCTGGAAAGGCTTAAAAACTACTCATGCCTGGATCCCACCCCTGGAGATTCAGAGTTAATCAGTCTAGGTTGTAACCTGGGCGTTGGAATTTTCTAAACTTTCCAAGATCATTTTTATGTGCAGCAACTTTTGAAAACCACTCATTTAGGAGACTGCTGCAATAGTCCATTTGGAAAACATTGCCACGCTGAATTAATGCAGGGTTGGCAGCGCCGCCAATAGTCCATTAGCATTTCTGGGTAAATTTGAAAGAGGGAGTTCTTTTACCACATGACTCATGGCTGCCTTATGCCACGATGCTAGGCCTGATTTTAGGGCCTACTTTCACCTTCTGCTGAGCACCCACGTAGTGCATTCCCTAACCTAGCAACTCTGGAGATGTTAGGGAGGACACAGGGATGTGGATAAAGCTAGAGAGGAGGAGAGAAGGACAGTTTCAAGCGATGTGGTTTCAGTCATACCCTCACTGTCTACTTTGAGTCTCCACTTTGGTCTCCTCTGGTCTGGCCATGCCCTGGTAGGGGATTTGACTAGCTTGCCAGTATTGCGTAGTGGCTATCTGGGGTGTTATCTTGGGAGTTATTTTGCGCTAAGGCGTCAGTAGGAAAAAGGACCTCCATTAAGTAAACTTTTCTGCCAGGGGATCTGAAGAGGGTTTTGGAGCCCCCAGGTGAGGCATATGCTATCCCACTGTTAATTACAAAATGTTCTCAGCCTAGGTTTTATTTATATGCAACTGTACAAAGTCCAATTCTAAAGGCGAAGAAGACACTCCCTCCCCTGACCCACTACACACTGTTCAGAAGCAGATTTCTGGTACACAAGTTGGGGGTTTTGTTGTTGTTGTTGTTGTTGTTTAAAGATTTTATTTTTTCTTTTTCTCCCAAGAGTTCCCCGGTACGTAGTTGTGTATTTTTTTTAGTTGTGGGTCCTTCCAGTTGTGGCATGTGGGACGCCGCCCCAGCAAGGCCTGATGAGCGGGACCATGTCCGCGCCCAGGATCCCAACCAGGGAAGCCCCGGGCCACCGCAGCGGAGCGCGCGAATTTAACCACTCGGCCACGGGGCCGGCCCATGTTGTTGCTGTTTTTAGTTGTTCTTTTCACAAATCTCTCACTTTGCAGGAATTTAGCTGGGAATATTCTGAATGGCTTCGTTTGCACGTTCTTCCTGGGGAACATAACCTGTTGTAGTAGGAGCGGCTATACAGGCTTTCATTTTTAAGGCTATATCCTTTTCATTCTTAACAAGAAAATTATTGTCTCCTGATCTGAGTGAAGCCTAAAAGACTCTTCCTTCCCATTTTCCTTTATGGTTGCTACTGTTTTTTTCTCATAAGTGGCTTTCTGGAATTTTCTACCCCTTAGGTCATCCTACCAGGAAGGCTTGTGCTATACCAACATATTTGTGGGTTAGATGTCACTCCCTGAGGGGCCGACCTGGTGGCTGAGTGCCTAATTTCGCACCCTCTGCTTCCACGGCCCAGGGTTTTGCTGGTTTGGATCCTGGTCAGGGACCTAGCCCTGCTCATCAAGCCATGCTGAGGCGGTGTCCTACACAGCAGAACTAGAAGAACCTACAACTTGAATATACAATTACGTACTGGGGGGCTTTGGGGAGAAGAAGAAAAAAATTTAAAAAAATGATTGGCAAACAGGTTAGCTCAGGGCCAATCCTTAGAAAGAAAAAAAGTCACTCCCTGGAAAAGCTATAGGACAAAGAAACAGCAGTAATGAAAAAAAAAAATTTTGTGTAGCAATAAATGTCTTGAAATACAGTTAAGAAATTTAAAAAATCACCAGTGCCAATATTATCTTACATGGGATATTAACATTTCCAACTTACAGATGATAAAATGATGACTCATTGGGGCCAGCCCAGTGGTGCAGTGGTTAAGTTCACACGTTCCACTTTGGCAGCCCGGGGTTCACCGGTTCAGATCCGTCGTGCAGACCTACACACAGCTTGTCAAGCCGTGCTGTGACAGGAGTCCCACATATAAAATAGAGGAAGACGGCCATGGCTGTTAGCTCAGGGCTGGTCTTCCTCAGCAAAAAGAGGAGGATTGGCAGCAGATGTTAGCTCAGGTCTAATCTTCCTCAAAAAAATAAAATAAAAAATTGAGACTCCAAAGAGAAAAAAAGAATAGAATTAACATGTCATAATTGGTAGGTCTGGCATTCTGCTAAGTATGTAATATATTTATTTCATTTATTTGCAAAAGCTATATGAATTAGGTATCATCATCCCTGTTTTATGGATGAGGAAATTGAATATCAGAAAAGTGAAGTACCTTGTCCAAGGTCAAAAAACCAGAAGTGATGACAATGGCATTCAAACTGCTTTGACTTCAAAGCTCTTGTTTTCTTGGTTATCTCTTAAAGCTTACAATAATACGAAGTGGGAGATCTGTGGCCTTGTAACTTCCACTTCAGGGTTTTTGTTTTGTTACCATAATCAGTTGCTTCTATTATCTTTTGGATATCAGACTAGACTTAGCCTGAATCTAGACAGATCACATTTGACCTTAAGGTTAAGAAAGTGTTGTTGTCTCTATAGTTTTAGAGCATTTTCTTACTACAGGTTTCAAGCAGAGAGCCCCAGAGGTTCTTGGGCTGTACTAAATGGATTAACCTAAGACATATGCTAACAGTAAACATGTATAAAGCACTTCTTATGTGCCTGGCATTGTTCTAAAGTACTTTACATATATTAATTCATTTAATCCCCCAACAACCACCTGAGTAGGTGCCATCATCATTCACATCTTACAGAGCAGGAAGCTAGGACACAAAGAGGTTGAATAAGCTGCCAAATGTCCCCTAGCCAGAGCCCAAGTCCATGTTCCTAACTACTTTGCCGTGCTATCTCTGTGTAAGGCTTTCTTCATCTCTCCTCCTTCCAGCCTATGCCACATCCTAACAAATGCAAATTGACCTTCAATTATAGCTACTCACTGCTCACTCTGTTTTTTGACTATGTTTATCTTACATAAAATCCCTCCCAAGGATTTCTAAAATAATTCTTTCCTTTCCCTTTAAAAAAAAAGCCCTGTAATATAGATCTTGGGGTCACGCTGGCTAGAGTTTTCTACTTTCTGTCATTGCTTGAATTGCGTGTTACCCTGTATCTGCTCTAAATTTCTCTACTTACTTTCAGTGCTTTGGCTTTTGTTTTTCTATGACCATAGAATCTATGGTCTCTGAAGAACAATTTTCTTCCCTTATTTTACATTACTGATAATGCTTTTAATGGTAGATTTTTAAAACTTTAAAAAATTTTTTTGCTGAGGAAGATTTGCCCTGAGCTAACAACTGTGCCAATCTTCCTCTCTTTCGTATGCGGGTCACCACCACAGCATGGCCACTGACAAGTGGTGTAGGTCTGCATCCGGGAATCAAACTCAGGCCACTGAAGTGGAGTGCCTTGACCTTAACCATTAGGCCACAGGACTGACATTTTAATGTTTTGTTTTAAAGAAATGACAAACCCTTTAGTGAATCTGCTTGCAGTTAGACTTACTTGTTATCTGAGGCTCAAAAGATTAAGTCTTTTTTGTATACAGCCAATGGAAAGGATATTAATGTTTCTGGCAGTATAGGTACTATAGGAACTCAAGAGGTAAAGATTATTTTCTGAAATTTAAATCGATTATTCCCTATGAAGGTTGATTATAGCTATCGAGACCATGAAAATAAAATGTCAACTCTTTTATTATTTTAGTGAATAGAATTGCTTTCCTTTTCATGGGCAAAATAGCATTCCATGTTATAACTTTGCAAATATAGTTGAGGGTTTTTTTTACCTAAATAGTCATTTTCAGAAAGATGATCTATGGCTTGTCAACTTACAGTATAGCTGATGTAAAAAGTTTGTGATGGCAACCCTAAATGTTTTATCACCTGTCAGAAATTTCAGTGATAATAAAAAGTAACATCCTTTAAATTAATTAGACGTGATTAGGACTTCAAGCCCAGAGGCCACTTCATTATGCAAAAATTATAACAGTTAGCTGTTTAAATTACCATTAAACTGCTTCTTATGTTAATTGATATCTCCCTTATAACCCAAGATTTTAATTTATATAAGATCTTTGGAAATAATAACAAGGTGTAATGAAATACTATTTTGGAGAAATTCTTTTATGAAAAAATGCACTGAAAAATTCATCATTCTGCTTGACCCTCGGTAGAATTTCTGTATTAGAATAAAGTTAATTTCTCATGCAATGGCATGGCGTAGATTCATCTCTTGTGTTTGTGCAGCTCCACAAACACCAATAGAAGTTGTACATGTGGTTCAGGAGGGTAATTTTTTCCCCAGTGAGCTCTGGCTTACCTTCTCCTGTCTCACACAGGAAACAGAGTTTAATTTAACCATTTGAGATGCAGCACGTGCTGTGATACTTTTTGGAAAAGAAGGGTAATGTGACTGTGCACATAGTCAGCTTTTGTAGATCAGAAGATATATATATTTCAGAGAAGACTGACCGCGTGGAGTAGAATAAACTTGAGTGTCGTCTCACAGGGTTTTAATAAGCAGGTTCTGTTGAAGTGCATTTTGGAAGTTAAAATACCAGTTTCAGGAAACTTGAAATTAATTGTTCTTCAGGGAAAAATTGAGATGAACTGAGGCACATCCTCAGGTCAGATACATAACCTCCTCCTGCTTTTTTTTTTGTTTCAAGTGACTAGCTTTGAATCTATTAGGTGGTAGACAAATTAAAATATTGTTCTAGTCTCTTTAGAGTGTCAAGTCCCTACTAATTAAAATCTCTTTATATTTTTATTTCTAAATTTCTTACTAGATCACAAGTTCCATGAGTGTAGGAAATCGAGTTTATCAATACCATATGGGCCTAATTCCTGGGACTGGGTTTTCAATTACTTAAGAATTTTCCAAGGAACTTTTAGTTTGCTTTGTGGGTTTTACCAATGACCATATTCAAGTCTGTAATTGCATATTGTAAACTGCAATTACAATATTACAAGACTGTATTTGTAGGTATGGAATCAGGATTGGATTATTAAGGAAAAAAGTGTTAGAGATGGAAAAGTAAACTTACAGAGTGCAGGCTAAACTCCTTCATACTAATTGCATTTCCTCTTTCACATCTAAGATCTTCATTCATGCTTTAGTCGGTTTTGCTTTGTTCTGTTTTCTTTATTTGTCACACCTTGTCACATCCTGGGGACTAAGCAGAGATACATCTAAGAGGTTAGCAAAGTCAGTGCCTGGTAATGCACAAGTGGCAGCAAATGCAGTCTGAGAGGAGTCTCAGAGTTGAGGATGAGGCTGTACAGGATTTCATGAAGAAATCCTGCTTTGTGATGCTTATTCACACTTCATTTCTACAAAATTCAATTCTGCTTTCCCAGTGACTGCCTTCTCAGACACTCCCAATAGGGGGCGCTAAAGGGAGACTAGAAAACTCCAGGAGGAAGAGACTTGTTCATTTCTGTTAGTCTCTGTTCTTGCCAGCATTACCACAGCAATGCTGCTTCTCCCCAGCAACTGCAGTTCACTCCAGCAGCAGTTGTTGGTTCACTATTTAGCTTTCTCAACACTCACAAAATCATCTTCATTAAGCTCCCTAGAGCCACTAGTACCAGTTGGCCAGTGCATCTTCCTCTGAAGTCTGCATCCCAGAGTCATAGGATTCCTCCTCTGAACTGTCTCTAGCACTGTGTTAACCAATATGGTAGCCACTAGCTGCATGTGGAAATTAAAAGTAAATTAAAATTAAATAAAATTTAAAAATTCAGGGGGCCAGCTCTGTGGCCTAGTGGTTAAGTTTGACACCCTCTGCTTTGGCAACACAGGTTCAGTTCCTGGGCGCGGAGCTACAACCACTCGCCATCAGCCATGCTGTGGCGGTGATCCGCAAACAAAAAAATAGAGAAAGATTGGCACACATGTTAGCTCAGGGCGAATCTTCCTCAGCAACAACAGCAAAAAAATTCACTTTCTCAGGCACATTTCAAGAGCTCAGTAGTCTCAGGTGGAAAGAAAAACCCATTTCCATCACTGAAGAAAGTTGTACTGAACAGTAGTGATGTCTAGTGCCCGTTGAGCAGTACTGACTTACCAGAGATCTGAGTTTTTGTTCAGTGGGGGCTTCCCCTCCAAGCTTCTAAATTTTGATAACCTCAACCTCTCCCCCATGTTCCTCCCTCTGTAATGATGGTAGCTGTTTTCTGCAGTTGTTCCCTTCATGATACCTTATTTCTTTTTTTTTGCCTTTTCAATTCTTTAATATCTACGTGACAATTCTCTATATTACATTCTCTCTCTTAAAATCAGGACCAGCTACCTAATTTTGGGGACTAGTGCAAAAAGAAAATGCAGGTCCTGTTGTTCAAAAAGTAGGGTAGAAAGTGCCATTGAAGGTACATAGTAAGAGTTTTTTTCTTTCCTCTTTGGTCTCTCTCTCAACTTGTCATGGTGTTTTTTTATTATCTATGCAATGTCATTCTAAGTAAAAATGAAATTAAAATTTTAAAACAGTATAAATTTTACCATTCATCTTTATATTGAACAATGCCAATTTTAACTATAAATAGACCATTTATTCCAATATGGAATCTCCAATATGGTGCAATTTGTATTTTGTGGCTCATTTCTGGAGAATGCCTTGAGCTGGCCAGAAGGAACGAATGTGAGACTCAGGAAGCCTGGACGGTTGAAGAGAGGACATCTTCAGCCAGAGAGTTGGTGAAGGGAGGGCTTTCAGGCCTGGGAATACTCATAAGGTAAGTGCAGACTCTCACAGGAGCCCAGGACCTGCCCTGCTATATGAGGGCTGATGGCTATTTCCTATCCCCTCTCACTGGCTGCTGAACTGATGTGGCACACCCTGGCCACATGTGTAGTCTGGAGAAATAAAGCCAGGTGACACTCTTTCTCCTAGGCTTGCCACCATACCCACAGCAGATGGGTAGCCTTCAAGAATCTTTAAACCTCAGCACTGAGGTTTAAAACACATACACTCAGTATGTAGATAGGAGCGGGTCAGAGGCTCTCTCCACCTCGACAGGGTTAGCCAGCCGAGGGAGGAGGTGGCTGCTACCATACCTGCTCCATGAGTCTGTGGGATGCATGCACCCAACCTTGACCTTCCTACTCTTGTGCCCAGGCTCACACCAGGGGTAAAGATTAAAAACAATCTTTGGGCAGGGATGAGGAGAGGGAAGCCAGTCAGGGTCTGGGGCACCAGAGTGAGGAGGAGAGTGTGGCTGAGAACCCAGTCTGGGGAGGTAGCAAGAGGAAGGACCATGTGTGAGCAGAGGCTCTAAACTCTTGGAACATACTCCATTGTCCTAGTGGACTTTATTTGCAAAACATGAATTCAAAGGTAAAATTATTAAGAATTTCAATGCAGCAACCACAGAGTATTAAATTCCAAATGTGAGACCCTTTTGAGCATGGGACCCTGCGCTAGCACATTGGTCACTTGTCTGTGTAGCTGGCCCTGATTAAAGTAACTTTTGTGTTTCTGTCTCCTGGTTGAACCCTGACTGATGCAAAGCGAAAGCCAGACATTAGGTTAACTCTCGGGGAGAAGAGAACAGGGCATGGATTCTACATAATGTTTTTCATCCCCTGACACTCCCAACTGAACCCCAACAGTTGGCTTTAACCACACACTATTGTTTGGAGCTTCCTTTTGCTGCTGACGTTTCTCAGTTGACTCCAATGTTCATTGACGTGACTTCCTTATCTTTTATCTTTCTTTTTCTGAGGAAGATTAGTCCTGAGCTAACATCTGCTGCCAATCCTCCTCTGTTTTGCTGAGGAGGACTGGCCCTGAGTGAACATCCTTGCCAATCTTCTCCTACTTTATATGTGGGATGTCTGCCACAGCGTGGCTTAACAATCTATGCGTAGGTCTGCACCCGGGATCTGAACTGGCAAACCCTGGGCCACTGAAGCAGAACGTGTGAACTTAATCACTCCACCATTGGGCTGGCCCCTCATCTTTCTTTTTAAAATACTAAGTGTTAGTAAGTTGATTTTCTCTATTACTGTTGTTTTGTATCTACCCCGTCCCCACAACTTCTACCTTCTTCACATGATTCTAATTTGAAAAATTATGTCAAAAGTAGATATTACTTCAAACTGTCCATACTTTCTCTATCTTTGACCTACCACAGTCTTTTATTTATAAAGTAGTATTTTCATAGAGAGGGACCATTTTTAACACTACTCTTTTCTGTATGAGGAATATTTATGTTTTGAACTGTTTACATACAAATTCCCGAGAGTCTCATTCTCCATGAAACTTTCATAATGGTTTCCAAATTGCTTGGGTGGCAGATATGCATCCCTGTGCTCTTGTTCCTCTGTTATATTAACTTTGGTGTCATCCAGGAGCAATTTTTAACTTAATGCTCCTGTCTAGCCTGGGTGCTTTATGTACTCACAATCCTTCAGAGGTTAAGAAGAGAAGTGACTGCCTAATCTGGAAATGGCCTGAAGTTCTTTCTACTCTCTGCACCTACTACAGGTCTCTGCAGGTCTGCTGGGTAGCTCCTACCAGTGCTTCCTAGTCCTTTTCAGTCCTTTGATATTGGGAACCTTGGGAACAGAATTATAGGCTCAGTAAAAGTTTGTTAGATTGGATTTAATCTATTGAACTTGTTGGGATACAAGAGAAAACACAGAGGATGGAAGATTGGCTTTCTGTTCATTCAAACCCTGGACCACATCTTTGTTCTCAGACATCATATATCCACATTCAGAGTCAACCATATACAAATAGATTTTTACATTTGAGGGATGAAATACCCTAGTGAAAATATCTCCTCACAACTCTTGCTTCTGTTAACAAAATTCCTAAACAAATAAATACAAAAGACTATCTGAAGTTTGTAGTTCTGCCACCCCAAGAAGTCCATCTCAGATACAGGGACTATGTGATAAGACCCAATAGCCAAGGAGAATGGGGGCTCCAGTGCCCACAAAATGCCAGAAAAGGGTAAGAAATTTCAGGACAGCAAAATTTCAGCATTCATAATTTTGTGCTGAGTCATTTTTATGTCCCCCACCATGCACATATGTGTATGTGCGTATACACACCGGCCATTTTTCCTCCTCTTTCATCCATAGATATCATCTTCTATGTCCATAGTAAAACATCAGCTAAGGAAAATGAGAAAATCCATGTCATTCGATCAAATAGAGGAAAACTTTGAGATCTTCCAAGAAGCCCCAACTCATGAGTTGGAAAGCTGTGATTAATAGGTGTAGGTGGCTGGGAAAAGGACAGGAGAGTTTTGCATTTGAACAGCTGAATAACTGTGAGGAGACTAAGAGAAGCTAAGCAATTGTCCTTTTCACCTGAACATATGCCTGGACTGAGAAGGAAATATAGGAGAAGGCAGAAGAAGCTCCTACCTGAGGAATGTTTCTTCCCAGAGCCGAGCCGAGAAGAACCAACCATATTGGAAAGGGCATTTCTGATTAAGATAAGTCATGTAAATATTGTACAGGTGTCTGTAGAAAACGTTTCCTCTCAGTAGGGAAGCAATCTGCTTGACCAAGACAAAATTGATCAAATGCTTGTTTCCAGGACAGACGGCAGGCTCTCAAACTTCGCTGCAGGTGGTCAAGGTGTAAACAGAGAGAAGGCGATGCATCTATTCTCTTGCCCCATGATGATCATGAGTAAATGCCAAGTAGTATTCAGCAGTTATTTCATGCCTGAATCTTTCTCCTTAAATTCACTGAAAATGAATGCTAATGAGTGACTTCTCAATAATAAAATTGGAGGTTCAATTCCATGTAGTTTTATTATTTATTTATTTATAATAATAAATAAGGTATAGTTGTGTTGTGCCAAATCTGTGTAACTCAAAGCTTTAATTCAGGAGCATTTGGTTTTTATAACTAATCCTCTATATCACTTTGTTTCTTATTTGAATTAGGCACATTTTCTAATTATATTATTTCAAAGATTATTCAACGTAAAGTTTGGACAGATGGACTTAATAGTCTCTTGATATGTTTTTCATCCTCATAAATGTGACTACTTCATATTACGGTTTAATTGGTTTTGGTGGAACATGCATTTTGTGAATATAATACACATACATAATATGCATATAAAATTCATGCATAAACTGTTTATTATTCTAAAGGTAAAATATTTCAACACTCTTACATCTTCCAGTCAGTAGATACAATAAATGAGCCATAGCATAAGAAGCATCTATTAGAACTGGAGTATCTTTTAAAATGTATATTTCTTCATTGTGCTTAAATATCATCCACATTTGTACCTACCTTTCCGTTCTGTGTGGCTCTAGGTTAAACATTGGAGTGGATGGATTGGGACTCTGGTTAGATGCCATTTGAAATCAGTTACAGTATCTATGATGTGACTCTTGCAAGATGTTTTTGAAAGAGTTGATTTTTCAGTTATACCATTAGAGAGAAAGGCGAAAAATACTTCCGTTTGCTTTTCTTGCTTGTATTTTTTCAGCTTGTTAAACTGGGGTCTGTTTTGTCTAGGTTATTTGCAATCTCATCATCATCCAGAGAAATGTGGTTTGCAAATTAAAATAGTCCCGGCAGCAATTTCCCCTGAGAGAGCCTTGCTTCTACCCTGCCAGAGGCAGTATCACTAAGTAACAAATAGTTAGAAGGTTTCCCCCAGCTGCTGCTGTGCTTATGAGCGTCTGAGCGCTGGCAGGCAGAGACCTGTCGTGTGTGGATGCTAATACAAACTAATGTGAGCCATAATCATGACTTTCTTTTGGAGACATGGCATTGCTATTATTACTACTAGAATGTTTGCCAAAGGCAAGAAAACAAATACCAATAACAAAATCTTTCTGATTCCTTCACTGTCTGCTTCGTTAAGTGATTCTCCAAACCTCAGCTAAATTCACTCCCTCTCTGGACTTCCATCTTGCAATCTTCGTTCTTATTGAAGTAGAAACATTGGCCAAGTAATGACCTCAAAGCCACAGCCTAAGAATACAGGCCAATTGTGTTTGTGTTGGTTTATACTTTTTATTGTGTGCTTCAGCTTAAGTGAACCTGAAGCCTTGAAAGCTAATGTGTCCTTCACAGCCACTCTGATAGCTTTGTGAGAACTCCTAACTAGCACAGAGGGAAGAGAACTAACAAAAAACTTGTATGTATCTGGGCATGAAATGACATAAACCATCAATATCCTTCTGAAATCACTCCTTATTGGGTATGCACATTATTGCTTGTATTTATAGAATTATCTTTGCTGCTGTCTTCCATTATTTATAAAATAAACATTGGTGGAGCTATCTGTCAGGCTGTGTGATGATGCTAGTATGAAAATATGAAGTAGCCTCTAGTATAAAGTATGAACAGAAAACTATAGGAACATGGAGTAAGAAGTGATGTGTTTGGAGAGTTGGGTTCACAAAGGAGGTTAGATTTAAGCCAGATGCTCCTGCTAATGATAGGATGGAAAAGTATTCCTGGGAGAGTGAGCAACATGAAAATATTTTGGCCACATGAGCCTAGCTCCAGAATTTAATCACAAATTAGAATGCATGCTATTTGGGGTGTGTGGGAAAGACAGAAATTTGATTTTTCAAATGACTTCAGTGATATAGCAGAAGGAAAGAGCAAGCAGTTGGTTCTGTGGCTTTTTCTCCAGCTTCAGGGACATGGGAGTGTGTGAATCCCCCTTGCAACGTCAACTCCAGTAGTTGTTAGGTGTGTACCTCTACTCCATCCAAGATGAATGAGAATCTATCTGTGAGTTACATATCAGAAGAAACATCTGTCCATCATTGTCCAGGTGTTTATTTAGTAACGAGTGGCGGGTATTGATAAGATGGAGCTACACCAGAGAATGAGTGCTGGTTAAGCATCTTTGAGGGAGCTACCGGGCTAACTGTGTATAAAATCTGAAGAGGCCCAGGGCCCGTGTGTTCTCTGATCTCTAATTATCCACACACAATGAACCTCGTCTATTGTGAACACAAACAACTCAAGTGTTGAATGAGCAAGACATTGAAAGCTCTCTGGAAGTTACCAGACCTCACTTTTTGCTTTTGCTTTGCGTGTTGCACATTTTCCTCTTCTCTCTTCTTTCTTAGGGCTTCCTAAACAGTGCTGGGGAAACCAGTTGTGCCGTGTGCGTTGGCTGTCAATCTGAACTCAAGACCACTGCTGTTAATAGAACAGAGTTGGCATTGTAGATGACAAGATCGTTACATGTAATTATTATTGTTTATCATAAGTATTTCATTTTCACAGTATGAACGTAAAAATTAAAATGAAAACCATCAGCGTTCACAACCTAGAGATAATTATTGTTAACACATCCTTGATGTATGTTTAATGATAATTAGATTACATAAATTTACTCTTTTATATACAACTTTTCTCACATGTGCTGTGAATATTCTACTATGTTGCTGAGGATAAATATACGTCATTATTTCTAATGGCTGCATAGAATTCCATTGTGTGGCGGTTAAATTAGTTATCCTCTATCAATACAACTGCTAATTTTTCACTATTAAATTCAATACTGTTTTTGAAACATGTGAAAAATTCTTTTCTGAAAATTCTTACCAATTCATGATTCCACAAGTAGTTTATGAGATGGCATACCTACCCATTCTCCTACCAACACTGAATTTACATTTTAAAAAACTCTTGCCAGCTTACTAGATGGAAAATATCTCTTTGTTGTCATTCGTATTTTCTAAATATTTTTTATATTAAGTGGAAAATTATAAAGAAGAAGGTGTCATTCAAAATCCTGCCATATAGAGATAACTCTATGAAAATCTTGGTGCTTAGCCTTCTGAACATTTTTCAATGCATATATGCATATGCTTTTTTAAAATAAACAGGACTACGCAGAACATACTGTTTTCACCAACAACATATTTTATAAAAAATTTTTAATGACAAAATGATATTCTATTGTATGCATTTCACAATTTCACTATTGTTGAATATTTGTGTTCTTTCTTATCTTTTTGCTATTGTGTAATAATGCTGTGATGAACATCCTCATATAGAGTGTTGCTCACTTGTGCAGTTATTTCCTTAATATGCTTCTCTAAAAATGGAATTTTGAGGTAAAAGCATATACATATAGTCAAATTGTCTCTTATAAATACCAATTCCTGCATTTATCAGTAGTACATATAAATATCCATTTTCCCACACTCTAGCCAACACTGCATATAATAATATTTTAAATCTCTATCAATAAGATAGATAAAAGATATTTTAAATTATATATCTTAGATTCAGTGAGATTGAGTATTCTTTAATATTTATTGACTGGTATTATTTCTTCACTTGTAAGTTACCCTCTGATGTTCTTTGCCCGTTTTTCTGGTAGACTGTTTATCCTTCCTTTATTGAAAAATGTTTTACCTATTAAAGAATATTAACACTTTGTCTGCTACGTGATTGTTACTTGGCTTGTAATTTTGATTATGGTGATTTTACTGAGCTAAAGTTTTAAATACATACATAGAAAAATCTACAAATCTTTTCTGCTATAGGATTTCCCTCACCCAAAAATTATTTAAAAACTTTCTTATAGTGTTTTCTTTTAAACAAGAAATCTATCATTAATTCATTTAGAGTTTTTTCTGAATTTTTCCAATACCATTATAACCCCTTCTGCCTCCATCCATTCAAAATATTATTTTTGTACATTAATTATCATATTTATATATCTAGTCTCTCAATAGTGTTTAAAAATAGAGATAGGAGATAAGCATGTCCCTACAATACTTAGTCTTCCATATATATTTTGGAAAACTTTTGCCCCATTCCAATTTTAAATCCATTAAGATTTTCAAAGACAGTACACGAAATTATAGATTTGATGAGAATCTTCAACTCCATAATATTGAGCATCTTCATCTAAAAAACATAATTCTCCATTTATTCAAGCATTCTTTTATGATTCTCATGAAAAGTTTATATCTTCTATGAATATATTTTTTCACATTTATTGTTGTCATTTTTTATGTATGGGGTTATTATGAATGAAGTTTATGTGTATATATATATATACATACACACACATACACATATCCATATATATGTATGTTTAATTTTGCATTGAAAAATAAAACATGTTTTTAAAAGTGCAAGAAACATATTTATAAAGTGTCCACTCATTTGACCACCACTAAGGTCAAGATATAACATTCTCAGTGCTCCAGAAACCCATTTATGCACCCTCCGCTATCATGACTCTCCTCCTCCACTCAGAGGTGATCAGTAACTTGACTGATAATCATTGTCTTGTCCTTATTTATAGTTTTATGATTTATGTGTACATCTCTAAATAATATGGTTAATTTTGCTTGTTGAAGTGAAATAAATAGCCATTATATTTTCTAATCAAACTTGTGTAATTAATTTGTTACCTTCATACTTTAGTGGATATTCTTTTCAATATTTTAGTTGATTTTCCTTTTTTTAAAAAGAAATAATTTGTCTTATATCATCAGTAAATTATGTTACTTATCTGCTACTTTCCAATGTTTATAACTCTCATTTAAAACTATAGAATCCTTCTCAACTCTTGGACTAACGACATTGGTTAGAGCAAAGAGAACAATGGTAAACAGTGGTAATAGTGAGGATTCCAGTGTCGTTCCTGATACTGATGGCTGACCTTGTAGTTTTCATTATTATTACAATACTAGTGGTTGTCTTGAGAATATGTTGATCAGGTAAAGGAATATTCTCTTATTCCTATTTTCAAAGAGATGTTTTTAAAACAAATATAAAATTTTATCACATGACATTTTAGTGTCACTCAAGGCAATCATTTAGTTTTGTTATTTTGAGTGTTGAATAAAATGCATAGATGTATTTGAAGAGGAAATTTGTTTTATACTATTGATATTGCCATCTGGAAATGCAATATTCCCTTACTATTCTTCAGGAAAATTGAATAGTTTTCTTCATAATACTTCCTCCATATTTCTTAAATTTACATGTAGTGATTCTGTATTTTTAGAGGTATTGTGAATGGATCTTTTAAAATTATAATTTATAACTGAGCTTTATAAACTCATTTATAAATAATAATGGGCGATAATGTCCTCTCCTATGATCTAATAGCTTTTTCTATTTATTTTCTTAAATTTTTCCAGTACATAATCATAGCATCTGTAAATAATAATTATTTTTACTTTTTCCTTTAAAATACTTATAATTTTGGGACTTCTACTTCCGGTCAAGTTGAGTAACAGGGACCAGATCTACTCTCCTACCATAAAAAATTATAGAACTAGGCAAAATATATGAAATGATGTTTTACTTTATTTTTTACTTGTTCCAGCTTTGTTCAGGTGTGATTGACAAATTATCAAAAGTGATAAATATCTGGGTAAATACAAAATAAACTGTTTCCACATTTTAATAACTTTAAAAGAGAATTGATTGTATGAGGTGGATCATCTGGTAGTTCTATTATTTATTTTTTTATTTTTTTGAGGAAGATCCACCCTGAGCTAAGATTTGTTGACCATCCTTCTCTTTTCGCTGAGGAAGACTGGCCCTGAGCTAACATCCGTGCCCATCTTGCTCTACATGTCGGACTCCTACCACAGCATGGCTTGCCAAGCAGTGCCATGTCTGTACCTGGGATCCGAACCAGCGAACCCTGGGCCGCCAAAACAGAACATGAGAACTTAACTGCTGCGCCACCTGGCGGCCCCCTATTTTTGATTTTTTGAGAAACTTCCATACTGTTTTCCACAGTGGTTGTACTAATCTATACTCTGACCAACAGTGCACAAAGGTTTCCTTTTCTCCACATCCTCGCCAACACTTGTCATCTTTGAAAACAGTGACTTTTAGGCATTGGGAGAAAGACGACACAGAACTGTGATACCTAAAAGAAGAAAAACAAAGTGAGCCCTATGATGGTACCAGCCAGCTGCCTGAAGGCAGTTTCCAGGCTGCAGTGCAGAGAGGAAGTATCCAAACAGAGCCTGTCAATTCAGGAGAAATATGTTAGAGGTCAGGGAGGTCAGGAGCTACAGTTTGCAGAATGCTGGAGAGGAAGAATCTGCATAGAGAGAGTGAGCGAGCTATGGAGGTCTGTACAGAGGTTCTCTTAAGTCTTTGGCTTAAGTACTGATTTGAATGTGTAAGAGAGGAAATTGCCCAAGTTAGGAAAGAACCACTGACCAGCAGTAAGCAAGAGAATTTTCTGGAACTCATAAGGCCTGGTGGTAGTTTGTGTTCCCAACAGCCAGCGTGGAAAGATGTCAAAATATATGGGGTGTTGTGTAGAATCTCGGAAAGGTATTGCCGCAGTGATGGGAGTACGTTAGGGTTAGAGGAAAGCTCCTCTGGACCCACTCTAAAATGTCTTCAGAGCAATCTTTGAAAATATTCAACTAATTCCAAGAAATTTTGCTGCATGCTAAAATAGAACACAGCACTCCTTAAAGGAGCACCTCAAAATCCAACAATTCTATACCAAGAACGCAAAGAAGTAGAAAAATTTGACTCACAACTGGGAGAAAAATCAATCAATAAAAATAGAACCAGAAATAACAGAGATGGTGAACACAACAGAACAGGTCATTAAGACAATTATTGCAAGTATGTCTATGTGATCAAGTAGGTTGAGACAAAAACTACTAAAGAAGAAAAATGGACCATATACAAAAACACAAGCGGACTAGAGATGAAAAATACATCATCTGAAGTAAAAATTCCAGTGGTTGGTATTAGCATATTAGACACTCTAGAACAATACTATCAGTACATAAAAAAATATAGTAATAGAACTTTCCAAAATAAAGCACAGAGGGAAAAAAAGACTGGAATAGTGAATAGAGTATAAATACAGTACCAAACAGCCTAACAGAATGTGTAACTGGAGTCCCAAAAGGAGAGGAGAAAGATGGGAAAACAATAATGAGAAAAAAATTTCCAAGTTGAGTAAAAACCATAGCTGTATAGATCTGGGAAGCTCAAACATTCCAAACAAAATAAACATTAAAAAAACATGTCAAGGGGCTGGCCCCGTGGCTGAGTGGTTAAGTTCGCGCTCTCCACTGCAGGCAACGCAGTGTTTCGTTGGTTCGAATCCTGGGTGTGGACATGCCACTGCTCATCAAACCACGCTGAGGCAGCGTCCCACATGCCACAACTAGAAGGACCCACAATGCAGAATATACAACTATGTACCAGGGGGCTTTGGGGAGAAAAAGGAAAAAAAATAAAATCTTAAAAAACAAAAAACAGAAGTCAAGACACTTCATAAAAACTTTTCGGTGAAAAATTGTGATAAAAACAATCTTAAGACAGAGAAAAAAGACATATGTGCAGAACCACAAAAATAAAATGACAGTAGATAACTCATCAGAAACTATGCAAGCCACAAAATAATAGGAAGACATCTCTGATTTGCTAAACAACAATGACAACAATACCTGTTTATCTAGGTTTCTTAACTCAGTAAAATTTTCTTTCAAAAATTAAGACATTTTAGACAAACAAAAGCTGTGAGTATTCATTGTCAGCAGACTTCTACCTGAAGAAATGTTAAAAGAAGTATTAAAGTAAAGAAAGATGGGCACAGATGTTAGCTCAAGGCCAGTCTTCCTCAAAAAAGAGAAAAGAAAAGAAAATTATAAATATCTGGGTAAATATGAAATAAACTGTTCCCACATTTCAATCTTTAAAAGAGAATTGACTGTATGAAGCAAAAATAATAACAATGTATTGTGGCATTTATAGCATATGTAGAAGTAAAACATACAACAACAATAGCACAAATGATAAGAAGAAATGCAAATATTATTTGAAAGCAGACTGTGATAGGTTTAAGGCGCATGTTTTAATCTCTATAGCTACAACTAAAAAAGAAGGAAGCAAACGAAAAGGGTTATAACTAATAATCCAATAGTAGAGCTAAAATGGAATCATGAAAAATCTCAACAAATTTGGAACAAGACAGGAAAAGGGAGGGGGACAAAAGGAACAAAGAACAAATAGAAGACAATAGTCAGAGTATAGACTTAAACCAAATCATATCCAAAATTACATTAACTTTAAGTGATCCAAATGCTCCAACCAAAAGAAAGAGGTTGTCGGATTAGATTTTTAAAAAGGAAGAACCAAATATATGCTGTCTACAAGAAATTCATTTTAAATAAAAGGACACAAATAGGTTAACAGTAAAAAAATGGAGAAAGATATGCAGAAACTAATCAAAAAAAACATGAAGAGGCTACACTTATACCAGATGAAGTGGATTTTAGAACAAGAAATACTACTTGGAATGAACGGGGACTTTTAATAATGATAAAGGACTCAAATCATCAAGAGGACAAAACAGTCTTAAATGAGTACACATCTAACAAGAGCTTCAAAATACATGGAATAAAACCAATAGAACTGAAAAGAGGCATAGACAAATCCAGATGTGGTTGGAGATTTCAACAGTCTTCTGTCAATAATCGATGGAGCAAGAATTTGGAACTTCAGTAAGAACATAGAAGACATGAAGAACACTCTCAACTTATTTGACCTAATTGATATTCATAGAACATGCCACCCAATAACAACAGGTTATACATTCTTTTAAAGTTCACAGAACATTCTTTAAGATGGACCATATTCTGGGCCATAAAATGAATCTCAATTAACTCAAAAGGATTGAAACCATACAAAGTATGTTCTTTGACCACAACAGAATTAAGAAATTTATAAAAGAAAGATATCTGAATCATCCTCATATATTTGGAAGTTGAAACCTCACTTCTAAATAAACTGTAAGTCACAGAAGTAATCCAAAGCTTCATCAGAAAATATTTTCAACTGAATTAAAATAACACTATATATCAAAGTTTGTGGTATGGAGCTAAGACAGTGTTTGGAGGGAAATTTATAGCATTAGCTGTTATATTAAAAAGGAAGAAAGGTCTCATGTTAATGATCTAAGTGTCTAATAAACTAGGAAAAGAAGAGCTAATTCAACTCAAAGTAGAAGAAAATAATATAGATAAAAGCTGAAATCAATAAAATTGAAAACAGAAAAGCAATAAAGAAAAATCAATGAAACCAAAAACTAGTTCTTTGAGAAGATCAGTAAAAATGATAAATTCTACAGACAGTAAAAGAATAATAATGAATTACTATGAGCAACTTAATGTCAATAAATTTGACAACGCAGATGAAATGGACACATACCTTGAAATACACAAACTACCACACCTCACTAAAGAAGAAATAGATAACCTGAATAGTTCAGTATCTTTTAAAGAAATTGAATTTATTCTTAAGAACCTTTCCAAAAACAAAACTCCAGGCCCAGATGGATTCACTGGTAAATTCTAGCGAACATGTAAGGAAGAAATAATAGCAATTCCACACAAACTCTTCCAGTAATAGAAGAGGAGGGAACACTTACCAACTCATTTCATGAAGCCAGTATTACCCTCGAACCAAAACAGGACAGACACATTACAAGAAAGAAAACTTCAGACCAACATCTCTCGTGTACAACTGAATTTAACAATATATAAAAAAGATTATGCACAACATGTAATAAGGATAATGTATCATGACCAAGTAGGATTTATCCTAGAAATGCAAGGCTGTTTCTACATTATAAAATCAATGTAATTCCCCATATCAAAAGATTAAAGAAGAAAAATCATATAGATCATCTCAATAGGTACAGGAAAAGCATTTAACAAAATTTAATACCCATTAGTGATAAAATTTTCAGCAAATTATTCTCAGGAAAAGAAGGGCACTTCCTCAAAATTACGAGATACATCTATGGAAAAATCGACCTTTAAGCTTATATGTATGGTGAACAAATGAGCAATTCTGAATAAATTCGTAAACAAGGCCAGGACATCTACTGTCACCAATCTGTTCAACATTGCACTGCAGGTCCTAACCAGAGCAATAAGGAAGAAAAAACTGCACACAGATAGGCAAGGAAGAACTAAAAATATCTTTATTTATGGTTATGTCTGTAAAGAAAAATCCTAAGAGTTTTAAAACTAATCTGCTAGAACTAATACATGAGTTTGTCATGATTTCAAGATATATGGTTAATATGAAAATATCAATTATATATCTCTAACTTAGCAATGAATAATTAGTAGCAATGAATAATTAGAAATACCTAGAAATAAATTTAACAAAATATGTATAAGACCTGTACGTTGAAAACTACAAACCATTGCTGAGAGAAATTTAAAGAGACTTACATGAAAGGAGAACCATGTCATTTTTTCATGGTTCAAATCTGTAGATTTCAGTTCTGCCTCAGTTGATCTATAGGTTTAATGCAATCACCTTAAAAAACCTCAATAGTTTTTTTTATTTTAGAAATTGTAAAACTGATTTTAAAATTTTTATTGAAACCTAAAGCACCTGGAATAGCCAAAACAAATTTGAAAAATATGAACCAAGATAGACTCACACTACCTGGTTTCAAATCTTGATGTGAGGCTATAGTAATTAAAACAGGGCAGTATTGGCATGAGGATGGACATGCAGATAAGTAGAACAGAATAATGAGTCTAGAGAAAGATCAACAAATATACGGCTAACTGATTTTTGACAAAGGTGCCTAGGTATTTCAATGGAGAAAGGATAGTCTTTTCAATAAATCATGCTGGAGCGATTGGATACCTGCATGTAGAACAATGAAACTCAACTCTTATCCCACACTACACACAAAAATTAATTTAGAATGGACAACAAATCTGAATGTAACATGTAGAATTTTAACATTTCTAGATGAAAACAGGAAAAAAAATCCTTTTGATTTGGGTTAGGCAAACTTTTCTTACATGCAACTCACGTAAGTACAAACCAAAAAAAAGAAGATTAATTAAATTTCAAAATTAAATCTTTTGTCTTTCAGAAACTACTGTTAAGAAAATGAAAGGTAAATCACAGACTGAAAGAAACTCTTTGCAAAATATATAGTTGATAAAGGGCTTGTATCCAGAACATATAAATAATGATTTCAACTTAAGAAGACAAATCAATAAAAAATGGGCAAAAGATTTGAAACAGAAACTTTAACATAGAATGTATATGAATGCCAAAAATACTCATGAAAAGTTGCTCAACATCATTATTCACTAGGGAAAAGCAAATTAGAACTACAATGAGATGCCTGTACACAACCTCTTAAATTGCTGAAACTAAAAAAGAGACATTATTGAATGTTGCTAAGGATGAGGAGCAACAGGGAAAACAATAATTTTATAGCCATTGTGGGAAATAGTTAGGCAGTTAGTTATTAAATTAAACATGCAATTACACAATGGTTCATCAATCTTATGCTTAGGTATTTACTTAAGTGAAGTGAAAACATATGTTTATACTAATGACTTTGAATAAAATATTCATAGCAGCTTTATCACAGCAGTCTCAAACTGGAAACAATACAAATGTCCATCAATAAGTTAATAGATAAACAAATTGTGGTATATTCATATCATGAGTTACTATACAGCCATAAAAGCCAGCCCTGGTGGTCTAATCATTAAGATTTGGGGTTCTCATCTCTACAGCTGGGGTAGGTTTCCCAGTCAGGGAACCACACCACTTGTCTGTTGGTTGTCATGTTGCGGTGTCTGCATTTGCTGTGATGCTGAAAGCTATGCCACTGGTATTGCAAAGACCTTCAGGATCACCCAAGGTGGACAAGTTTCAGTGGAGCTTGCAGACAAGACAGGCTCGGGAAGAAGGACTTGGTCACCAACTTCCAAAAAAATTGGCTGTGAAGACCCTGTGAACAGCAGCAGAGCATTGTCTGATACAGCATCAGGATGGTGCAAAAAGACCACACAGGGTTCTGCTCTACTACACACAGGGTCTCTAGGAGTTGGAATCAATTTGAGGGCACTAACAACAGCAAATACAGCAATAAAAAGAAACTAACTGCTAATAAATTCAACAACATGGGTAAGTCTCCAGGGCATTATGTTAAATGAAGGAAGCCAAATACAAAATATTATATCCTTTATGATTCTATTTATATGAATTTATGCAAAAAGCAAAAATACACTGGGGTCAGCCCTACGGCATAGTGGTTAAGTTTGGATTGCTCTGCTTCAGTGGCCCCAGTTCATGGGTTCGGATCCCGGGTATGGACCTACACCACTCATCAGCCGTGCTGTGGCAGTGACCCATATATAAAGTGGTGGAAGATTGGCACAGATGTTAGCTCATGGCTAATATTCCTTGGTAAACAAACAAACAAACAAACAAACAAACAAAATATTATATATATATAGTGACAGACTGTGGATCAGTAGTTGCCAGGGACAGGGTGTAGGATGTAGTGATTGCTTTCAAAAGGGCAGAAAGGAACATTTTGTGGTGTTGTCCTATATCATAATTGCATAAATTTCTCAAACCTCATTTAATTATATGCTTAAAATCGGAGAATTTTATTTTATGTAAATAATGTCATTATAGCTGGTAAGTATAAATTTATGCTTTTTTGGTACTTTTTATTTGTTTTCTGGATTGATAACATTGCCTAGCACTTCCAGAGTTATATTACATAATAGTGGGAAGAGAATGACCTTAGGCTTTTTCCGAATTTCATGACTTGTGCGTCCATCTTTTCACTATTAGGTATGATGATAGAATATTGGTCTGGAATAAAATATCCTTACTATGTTTAATAAGCATTATGCATTCATGTTTTGCTAAGTGTTTTTGCAAGGAATAGCTGCTGGAACCCATCTACATGAGCAAATGGATTTTTAAATTTTGCTCTTTGGATAGGATGAATTATATTAATCGATTTTCTAATATTGAGTCATCTATGCCATACTAGTATAAAATATGCTTGTATTTTATGTTTTATTTATTAAATGTGGGAATTTTACCTTATTTTCACAGGTGAGATTAATCACTTGTTTTCCTCTTTGCTCTATCTTTGTTAGATTTTGTTGTTAGAATTATAGTCTATAAAATGAATTAGGAAGCTTTCAGTGTTACTATTTGCTTTGAAAAATTTTAGTAAAATTGCATAAATTCCTTGGGTATTTTAACATAACTGGCTTTTGAAACTACTTGGGTCATGCAACTTCTTGTAGGTATTTGACAAATTTCCCTCATTCTCGTAGGATTATTGAGTTAGCTTTGTTAACTTCTATTTTTTAAGGAAATTGTTTACTAGGAATAGTTTGTTTTTTACAAAGATTTCCTGCTTTATGAGAGTCAAATAGATTTAAGCCTGTTATTCTGTTATAATTTTAGATATGCTCTACATGGTTTGTTATATTGTTTTCTTTTTTATATTAAATTAAGCTTACTAGAGTGCATCTATTTCACTGTAAAATTACGACATTATTAAAACAGTTTTTTATATGTTTAATATATAATACTTTTCTGTAAAATTATCTGTCAAACAATATAATTATTAACAGTTTTGCTTCCTTAAGAATTGTTTGTACATTATTCTTTAGACAGTGGGGAGCTAGCAAAGATTTTGGCCAAGGAAATGATATGATCAGATCTATAAAGAAATACCTGACAGCATTGTGGAGAATGTATTGCAATAAAGTGACACTTAAGATGAGGTTTAAGAGGCTATTGCAAGAGTTTACATAAGAGGTGATGACTGTGATATGAGCAAAAGTCACACTGCAGAGGGTTGATGAGTTAAAGGAAGGAAAGTGAGGATGCAGCGAGAGTCTGATCATAGCCTTAACCAGATAAGCAGAGTCAGCTATATCTGAGAGTGCAGCATTGGATAAAATAATAATCAGATAAACAAGAGCTGAGTGGAGGTTTTGAAACTGAGATTGAGAAATAGAGCCTTGAAAATTTCCTGTCCCTGTGATACTGTTGCCACATTTGTTATTTAGAAGACACTTTTGAGACATCAGGAATGGCTGGAAGGTAGTTTGTAAGGGTATCAGCCCAGCCAAGAAGGTGATTCTAGGTTACACATAAAGAAGATAGGCTCCCTAGAGACAGAGAGAAGTTGTACTTAGGTGGAATGGTTCTATGAATGATCTGATATGAGCATTTTGTACTCGGAAAGGAAAGATTCAGAGAAGTTCCATTTGGAATCAAATAATGACATCATGTCTTAAATCCCTGAACTCCTGGTAGGTCATTAAAGGCAAGCCTCTTCTTCATCTGGAATTTTCTATATTCTCATCCATAAACTGCATTTTCTTCATTAAGCCACCATTCCATCATTCTCTTCCTTTATAGCAACTTTCAACTGTCCTCTCTGCAACCTTTACCTATGGTTAACTAATTCTAATATATTTTGCACCCTCGATCTCCTGTAAAACACTCCTCCTGAAGTTTTTTCAATTAAAGTCTGCTTATTTTTCAAGCCCCAGGTTATGAGAGATTAGTTAATCCTCTCACATAGACCAATAAGGAAATTTAGGTAAAGTAATAAAAAATATGTTTGGAACATTGGAGTTGTATGAAGGCAGCCAATACTTCAGGGTCCTGAATCCCAAAGAGAAGGGAAGTTCACTGAGGAGAGCCTGATATTCTGTGGTACCGTTCCACTCAAGGTATTTGCTGACCTAGCTGTGTGAAGCCTAGAGACTGAGAAGCCAAAGAAATAGTAGCACCTGAGAGATAAGGAAACCAAGCAGAGTTTTCAGCAGTCTCACAGGGCTGAGAAGACAAACTGTAGGCTACCAACACAATTAGGACTTGAGGCACCAAGATTTCAAAGAAAAGAGCATTGAGGTGCTTTTCCCTTCAAGGCACTGGTCAGTCTGTAAGTGGTGTGGGCCCAAGTGTTGAAGAAGCTGAGCAGAAAGTGATAGGTAAAAGGCTGAGAAGCCATTCAAGGCTTTCAGAAATCTCTTGATGTTTGGGAGTAAAAGATTAGAGTTCAGAATCTGAAAAAGAGGAGACACTTCAGAGTTCTGACTGGGGCCCACGAAGAGTATAACCTAGGAATAAAGATGAATTTAAAATAGATTAGTCTTCATAAATTCTGAAACATAGTTCATAATCAGATCAATCCCAGATTAAATTAAGATTTTTCCTTAGTTTAACTGATACCTGAAATAAAAATGAATCATTTCTGGAAAAGAATAACATTACCCAGAGCTTTAAATAATTTCAATAGTTTTCATACACATTTCCCAACATTGAATTAAAAAATTACTGGGCATGCCTGGAAACAAATGATCAAAAACCAAAAGAAAAAACAAGCAAGTATCAGAACTAAAACCACTTGTGATCTAGCTGTTAGAGTTATCAGGTGAGGATCTAAAAATAATTGTGACTAATACACTCAAGAATTTATGTGACAACACGGAAAATTTCACCAGAGAAACAGTACTGTAAAACAAGAATCAAATGTAAATTCTAAAACTGAAAAATGAACAATTGCCATTAAGAAATCAAAAGATGTTTTTAACAGCTGATTTGGCACAGCAGAATACAGTATTAGTGAATTAGAAGATCAGTCTATTGGAAGATAGAAAGTATCCAGCAGAAGCATAAATGGAAAAAGTGATAGGAAATACAGAAAACAGAATAAAAATATTTTGAACATGGTAAAATGTTCTAACAGACATGTAATTGGAATCCAGAGAAAAGTTAAGAGAAAATGGGACATATATAACGTTTAAAGAAATATTGCCGAAAATTTTCCAAAATTGATGGAAAATATCAAACCAAAGATTACAGAATGTAATGATAGGTTTTAGAGAAAAAAATAACTTTCAGAGTATAGATGCCTCCTTTTTTTGATGAAAGCCAATGAATAAATAAGATATGAAACACTAAAATTTTCTTTGCAGAGAGGCTACTGGCATCAGTGTTAAAAGAGTTTTGGGTTGGAGAGAGAAGAATTAGAGAACTATTTCTGCTTTCTTTCTGGATGACTTTAGGAAACTTATTTAACCTCTCCAAGCCTCAATTTATGCATCTGTGTAATAGAGACATTAATGTACTGACCTCATATTGCTATTAGGAAGATTAAACAACGTGTCCTATGTGAAGTGATTAAGCAAAGTGCCTGACACGAGGATGGCGTGCAAGAACGTTGCTGCCAGTATTGTTGTAATTATTGTTGTTGAGGCTGCTGACATTATAGGTAATTTTCAGAAGTGAATAAATAGGTATTCCCCAAAATATTGGTTATCTTTCATGTTTACAGAAACCACCATTTATATATCCATTAAGTTATTTTTCATTCCATTAGAATGTATATAATTTGTTATAATCACAATATGTTAAAGCTTAAAGGGACCTCAAAGATGATTTAGTTATACAGATAAAGATGTGTAAGATGATATCTGTTACGAAATTTTCCAGAGTCACACAGATTCTTGGTGCCAAAATAAGAATTTGATTCTTGGTCTCTGTTCTTTCCCCTTAGGGTTAATTAATTTATTTTAAAAATTATTGTGTATATTTGGAATATTTTAAAGAAATTTTATTTAAATTATTAATGTGACGTTTACTTTAAATAAGTAAATTTACTTTAAATAAATTATATATTTAAATTTATTTAAAGTAATTAAAAATTGTAAGCCAAATATTGAAGAATTTCCTTGGCATCACTGGTGATTGAATACATAGTCTCCTTATTTCATTGAAATGAATCTCTGCCAGTTCAGAAATGGGTGAACTTTTGCCCTTTGTTACGCATGTTCAGCTATTTTTAAGGAAAGATGCCCAGACTGCAACTCTGGCAATTGTTTGGGCCAACGTCTTCCGTAAGGGAAAATTTAATTTACTTTGCACTCATCATATATCTTGTCTCTGTGATGTTGGAGACACCTAAAGCCTCCTCCAGTAACTAGTTCAAATTAAAAACATTTCTGTGGCTGCATGTAAATCGTGTTGCAATTTTGTAATTGATTAAAATTATTATCTAACTATCATAATAGTAACTCAAGAAACTTAGGCAATAAAATAGAGAAATGAATTGTTTATAGAGGTTAGTAAAATTATATAACTATTCCACCTTCCTGCTTTAAAGCATTGGTTCTCTGCCAGTACACAGTCACGTGTCCCTTGACGCTGGGGATACTTCTGAGAAATGTGTCCTTAGGCGATTTCATTGTTGTGCGACCATCATCGAGTGCACTTACACAAACCTAGACGGTATAACGTACTACACACCTAGGCTTTATGGTACTAATCTTATGGTACTGTCCCATATGCGGTTCGTCATTGACCGAAATGTCTTTCTGCAGCGCATGACTTTATAAAGTCACACAGACAAAAAAGTAGTCTTTGATTTGTATGGTGGCTGCCTTATAAACAAGCTGGCTTCCAACTTTAATTCAACACAGACAATTTTAAGCTCAAGCTGGTTAGACAGCTTCCCAAGGGGAATTAGGGAAAACTAATTTTGAAATTTTATTTTCAAGTAGGCTATTTGTAACTTAGGTTATTTACCCATAGAAATAATGAGGGTAATCCTTGGTATGATAAACTTCAGGAAAAAGCCTGGTACTCCACAGATACCTCCAATATTGTCCCTATGTCAGTATTCCATTGTGCATAACATTGTTCCTATGGAAAATGCATTTACTCTTGCGGAGTTACATGTTCAATGAAGGATGGAAGAGGTGGAATTCAGAATTTCCAACTGTTTATTTGTTTGTTTCAGCCCGCTACTCACCTCCTATTGGTCAGTTGAGACCATTAGTAGTTAAGATATTGCCTGTTAAATTTAAATAGTTGGCATTTTGGCCTATATATTTCAGTTATAAGAATGAGATTCAAAGGATTATATTTTCTGAGTATATTATCACTCTAAATTTTTTCCCTTATATATGAAAGAATCATAATTACATACATCTATTACATATATCTATTACTCAGAAATAATAGAGTGGATTATAATGGAAGCAATGAAAGACATATAATGTGAAAATTATTTCTTAAATGTTTGTAAAAGATAAACAAAGGAATAAAGACTACGTAGATGAAAGGAGAGACAGGAATGGAAGGATTATCATGAATTTCTTTCACACCACGGTGTAATGGCATTGGGACCTTCTCTGAGACACACCTTGAAGGTGAAGTAGAAGCAAGAGGTTACTGGATGAAGTTTACACAGAAAAAAGTTATTGACCCTGGAGAGCAGTGGTGCCTGGAGCCACTTAATCACTCATTAATATGTGTCAGACAACAGCTCCTACCTCTGCTCTCCTTTCTGCTACTGATAATACTCTTGCAATTACTTCTGTCTCTCCTTTATGCCTATGTCTGGACTCAGCTGAGATGGGCACAAGTGGGGAGAAAGACCTTTCCTTACTAAGGTAAGTTAGGTCGACATTAGAGAAGGGCTCTTAAAAAAATGCTTTTGGATTATAATGATGGAAAGACAATATGCCTGGTTTATTCTATCATGCTTTTCCATTGGATAGTCATAAACAATAAGATGCAAAATCTTAAGAACAATGGAAAACAGGATCATGATCAAGTGTTTATTGGACCTGGAAAGAATTTCTACTTGCCAAAGAACATGGCCCATGAGGTAAGAAGATGGTAAGAGAGCCCCATTTCCCTCCCTTCTCCTACCTTTCCACACAAAATGCAGATTCATGGGCTTTTGACAGTGGGGAAAGGAGAATGGCTCTGCTCTTGGAGCTGCTTTATAAGGAAAGAAGAGCCATTTTCATTCCTTTCATTCTCCTCTCTCACCTAAAAAAATTTCTTTCTATCTCATCTCTTCACGAAAAGACACGAGTGGGCATCTTGGCTGGGGACAGAAACAAAAATGGATACTTGGGTAAGTAATGTTTATAACAACTAATTCTCTTGGTTAAGATCTTAGAAGAATTCTAGTATTTACCAGAGCATCTAGAAAGGCAAGTGATGTTGGTAGTCCTGGATAGATCAGAATGTTTTCGACAATGAACAACAGGGAAGAAAAGTAACCTATAAACATATTCTGAAACACATAATTATTCATAGCACTCTAAGCGCAGAGGAAAAATAATTTGGGGAAACAACTTTCCCCAGGAGTCTGAAGAAAAATTCAGAAATCGTCTGCTCTGGGTCATTAACAAATTTACAAAGATAGTTTATAGAACAATACATAAAAGTGATATGGTAGAGAAAAGAGAAAGAGCTGGCTTAGAGGAAATAAAAAAGGCAAGGAGGGGTGTTTATAAACTAAGAAAAGTCCTCAAGGAAACTAAAGATGCAGTAGCATTACTAAAGATAGCATTAGAAAAGGTAAGGAGGATAATTGGTACCACAGAAAATTAGGCCCATCATCATATTGAAAAAACAAAAAGTTGAGAATGCATCCATAATGTAGTAGAAAATGATGTAAAGATAAAAATGAGGGGAGAGAATCTATTATCATACACAGAACAAATTAAATTTATACATATATTTAATAACATTTATATGTCTATCAATACATGCATATACCTATATTTTACATCTATACATATGTATTCATATATAGATAAAGTAGCTAAATATAGTAGGACAAAATTTTGATATAAATAAATATTATGTCTTTTTAAACTTAGTTTATTGAGATATACAAATAAGCAGCAGGTCACAATCGTGCAGCTCAATGGAGCACAAAGTGAAAAAGCCTGTGTAACCACTATTCAGGCTAAGAAATTCAAATAAATCACCAGAATCCTGAAGCTGCCTCGAGACCGTCCCATTCCCCATCCCTTCCATCTGTCTGAAGCTATCCACTCTTCTTACTATAGAGTAATTTTGCCTATTTTTGAACCTTATATAAAACTGATAATATGGTACACATTCTTCTGTATCTAGCTCCTTTCACTCAATATGATGTTTGTGAAATTCGTCCACTTGTTGAGTGTAGCTTTAGTTGATTCACTATCATTTCTGTAAGGTATTCCATTGTATGGATATATCACAAAATAATTATCCGTTCTTCTGTTTAGGAACATTTGGGCTGTGGCAGTTTGTGGCTATTACAGATAATGCTATGAGCATTCTCATAAACGTCTTATGATGTACCTGTGGACTTCTGTTAGAATGAAATCAGGTATTTGCGATACATTCAAATTTAGTAAAAATGCTAAGAGCTAGTATCTACATTGATGGCACCAATTTGCACTCCCATCGCCAGTGTATCAATTCCTGTTGCTCCTTACCTTTGCCAATTTAGCATTTCCAATTTTTAAAATGTTAGCCATCCTATTATGAGGTACAGTGGTATCCTGGTGTGGTTTGAAATTGCATTTCCATGATGTCTAGTGAGGTGGAGAACCTTTAAATATATTTCTTTGTCTTTTGCCCAGTGTCTTTTGTGAAGGGACTGTTTAAGTCTTTTACTCATTTTTCTCTGAATTATTATCTTTTTCTTATTTATTTGTAAGAGTTCTTTATATACTCTGCATATGATCCCTTTATTGGTTATATGTGTTGCAAAAATCTTTGCCCTAATGTAGTCCAATTTGTTAATATTTCTCTTTATGGCTAATGCTTCTTTAGTGACCTATTGTAAAAGCCTTTCTTTTTCATGAATGTTTTCTCTTGTGTTATTTATAAACCTTTTTTTATCTCTTGCATTTAGATCTACTAAAATTGAATTTTGTGTGCTTTAATTCTTTTTTGCTATGGATATCCAATAGACTTAGACTATTTATTGAAAAGACCACCCCTTCCCCAGTGATCTTTAGACTACCTTTTAATTAATCAAGTGTCCATAAATATTCAAGAGTCTGCTGCTAGACCCTCTGTTTCATGGTTATAAGTATCCATCCTTTGCCAATGCCATATGATCTTAAACACTTACTCTATGAGGTCTTGATACCTGGTAGAGCAAGTCCTCACACATGACCTTCTTAAAAGGCATGTCAGTTAAACTTAGCCCTCTGGGTTTCCAGATCAATTTTATAATCAGCTGGTCAATTTCTACCAAATATCTGGTGGAATTTTAGTGGGCATAGCATTTACTCTGTAGTTCAATTTGAGGAATAATTGATGTCATTACACTAGTGGATCTTAATAATGCTTTATATTTCTGCTAATTCCTATTATTTGATGATCCTTCTCTCTCCTCCCACTACAGTCTAGGAAGAAGCGAAATATCCATGCTCATTATTTCAGCTAGTTAATACCAAAAGAGAACATAAGTCAAAGTTGTCCATTTTTCCTTTTGGAACTCATGACAGAGCTAATAGTCTTGAAAGAAAAGACTTTACGTCACAGAGACTAGGTTTTTCAATTTCAAACTTGAACACCGAAAGACTCAAAGCATAAAGTTTATGCAAAAAACAGTCTCTTGAGTAAATAGATGAAGGGCCAGATTGCCTCACATCCAGTCCAGATGAAGATCCCATAGGTGGTGGGTGAGGAAGTCAGAGAAGACCGAAAGGGCTCTGATGAGGTGAACCCTTGAGAAGGGGTTATCCGTTCCACTACTCCCGGGTCAGATTCCTGGAGTGGAAGGGAAACAATAGAACCATAGGGAGATTTAGCAATAAAAAGACAATATGATTTGCACATATCTTCCTGGGTGGAACTCAGAGAAGTAGCAAGCCTGATGGAGTTCCCAGTGCTCAGCCTGTCACAGGAGCAGAAAGAACCGGATGTCTAGGTAGATGGGCCTGAGACAGTGCAGAATTCTTGAGCCCGTCCTGGTCAGAGTGAGTTTGAATGACCCTCTCACTGCTCATCCTCTTTCCTGATGTAAATACATTTGGAGAGCTGGCAGCTCCCTAGAATACCTACACTTTTGTTCCACCTGTTTATTTATACATAGACTTAGAGTCAGACATTTGTTTTTATGTCTATTAATATCGTTTTACTTGGTATTATGCTTATAAAGTCCAATTACAGACTAAAATGTCTAGTAAACTATAAGTGCTAAAAGAAAGCATTGTTCATAAACTAAATAGAATTCTTTGGAAAATGTCAATAAATTTGAGCAGGTAAGAGAATTTGCTCAAATTATGTGTGGACAAGACAACTGTGAAACACTGGGGAAAATGATTAAAATCTAGAATTCTACACTGAGTTTTTTTATTTGTCTTTATATTTTTGTTCTCATTTCAGGAAAACCAATCTAGAAATCATTTATGGTTCATTAGGAATGTAATTTATGTTGTAAAGATGACATGGAGCTCCCATCAGCAGACCTGTATTTGGAAAAAAGACATCTTATTGTGTATCTTATAAACCTTTTCTGATTAACCAAGGACTGCTGGTCACAGATAGGAGGGTTTCTACTGCACATCCTTGTATAGAAAAAATATTGGGAGTATTAACACCAAAATGTTTTAGTGATTGTCTCTTGATAGTCATCATGATTTCTTTTTTAGTTCAAATATTTATTTTCCAATTTCTCTATAGTGAATATGAATTACTTTGATCACAATTTATCTGAAACAAAGAAAGACTCCTCTAGCCACCCCCCCCCAAAAGAATATTGGTCTTTTTGCCCAAATATGGGATCACTGCTCTTGTTACCCAAATGCAGGGTGAGCTTGCAGTGTTTGCTTCCACAGCTTTGGCCCACCATTGGAATCTGTGAAGGCTGAACGGACCTGAGGCAAGGCCATCTATTCTGTGTTCTGATGGGCATAGCTGAAGATGGGGCAATCCATCCTAAGTGTTTTCAAATCTAGTAACTACACAAAGCTCTGATAAAAACAAGCATACACTACTGTAGGAAAATGTACTCAGTGCCCCAACCAGTGTTCAGAACCAGAGTGTGAGTGATCATTCTTGTGCAGGACTGACACCTTGCATGATGGGTGCTGCCAGATCCTGCCCCTGCACTCCAGGTATGCACTGTTGGCAGCTTATTACAAGCAGATCATTCACTACCTTTCTCATATATACCAGGTGTTTGTCACTTGGCATGTGACCGCCAATCCTTTGCCTGGCACATAGTAACTCAGTAAACAATATGTTTTCCTTTAGAAGATTGAGGGAGGGGGTGCATGTGAAAACAATAAGTTTGACTTAGATGATAAGCTACATGACAGTGGGTTCTATGTCTGTTTTCTGTATAACTTCTCAGAGCTAAATACACCTTGAATCATTTTGAAACTAAATGCTAGTTAAGGTGCTAGTGGAGAGTCCTCCATTTTGCGTGAGTGCTGAATGTCCATAGCATAACATTAAGTGATGGCGTATTCTTTCAAATTATATTTACATTCCTAAACCCAATTCCCTATTTTGCTTTTTTCTAATGTCTTTTTTCCCCCCTGAAGTCCATAGTATTAAAAAAAATACTTATTCCTTGAGAAGGTATTGAGCTTTTGCTTAGGGTCATACATAAAGGAGTTTGATTTAAATAGTCACAGAAGTTAAACTGCATCTGTCAGGGAGTTCTACACTTTTGGCAGTTATAGGCTGCCTTTATTCAGTTTAATGATGAAGATTTGACTTTGTTGGATTTTTTCTTCTTAGTAAAATGAATGGTGCATCTTTCTTTAATTGTGATCCTCGTCAACCATTTGGCCCAGTAATGGTATGCAAATTAAACTCTTTAAAAATTAATGCTAACATTTATTAAATAATGCATCATACAAAAAGTTAATTTGAAATTCCTAGTTGGGCTCCCTGTCTGCTCATGAGAAAGTATTTTTTGTGCCATCTTCATAAAACATCTTTATAGTCTTTCTAAATACCTTGAATGTTTTTCCAGTATTTGCAAAATTATCACTATGGAGACTGTTCATGAAGACAGACTCTTTGTGCTTTTTAATTTTGATTTGTATAAACTCTCAGATTCTGAATTTATGTCACTGCTCTGACATTCTAAACTTAAAACTGTTTAGAGATGTTTCTTTATCAAAATGTAAAAACAAGTCTGATTAAGGGGTGTGTATACTTAAATCGTCTAAGCTTACATTCACTTTTGATTCTCAAATCAGGACGTAGATCACAGGCTAGTTTGGCAGTTGTAAACCTTATGTAATGTCCCCACCCAGACAGCAGCGAGCACCGGTCTGCAGCTTTGTACGTTAGCGATTTTGGAAATTTGATATGCAAATTTTAACTGAGACTGTGACTATCCTCAGCATAACCTGAGAAGAATGAGCCTTTTTAGAGGCAGTTTGGTACAGTGTTAAGAAGCCGAGCGCTGGAGCATGACTGCTGGGGTTTGAATGCCAGCCCCACCAGGTACTAGCTGTGTGGTCTCAGAAAGATTCCTTAACCTCCCTGGGTCTCCATTTCTTCATTTGTGAAAAGAACAACAATGATAGTACTTATCTCATAGAATTATTATGAAGTTTAAAATAAATAATAAATATAAAGTACTGATCTATAGTAAGCATACAATAACTATTAATGCATTATGATTATCTTGAAAATTTTTCTTCTGCTGAGAAAACTTTAGCTATACTACTTGAGTGAACCTTCAAAGGATTTGACAATAACTTAGATTTGACTTGCTAACATAAGGTCAAGAGTCAAATATCTCTTTACTTTGCGTTGTGTATAGAAATTGAATTTGAGAAAGAATGTAAAATTCTTCATTACAGTTCTTTCTTCCATGTAAACTGCTAAAAAAGAGAGCTTTCCTACACGTCTTCATTTCAACAAACATACGTTTAAGACCTACTATATGCAAGGATTTGAGCTGCCGTTAGGCAGGAAAACACATTAAGGGGAGATATGTCCTTATCCTCAAAAAGTTATCCCTATTGTTAGCAAGAGAGACCCCAAAATATCAAAAGTTAATCATAACATAAAACATAAGAAAAGATATTTGAAGAATTTATAACAACAAAAATTCATCGTAAGAGCACATAATTAAACATCTAAAGGGTGATAAAAAGAATAAATTTAAGTTTGCTTATTTTATATTTGTTTAACTAAGACCTTCTTGTTTCATAAAATATGCAAAGCTTCTATGCCAAGCATTTAGAGAAGAGTAAAATCTCTGTGGTTGGGTTGGTCTACGAGGCCTTCATGAAAGAGGTGGGCCTCGGAAGATCTTGAAGATTGAGTTCCAGACAGGCTTCATCTCTTAGACTGTCACCCCGTATTAATAAGCTATCTACCTAGTTAAATTGGAGATGGGTAGAACTTAAGGTCTCAACAGTTGACGTCATGCTTAATTCTGTCCAGATCCACCCTGAAGTAAGCTTATTGAGCTTTCGTCAAGAAACAGGTGCAATTAGCAGTAGAGGCTGTTAGAGATCTCAACCTTGATCATTTCAATAGTTCTGGTTATTGAGAACCCAGTCGATATCTCCACCCCCCGCAAAACTATGTCCTATGTGCCAGGGAGAAAGAAGTAGATTTGTTGTTGGTTCCTGGCCTCCAGTTGCTCACAGACCATGTAACAAATATTTCTTATGCTTTATGATACATGCAGTGATAAGAGTGAGCCAGAGGTGTGATGAATGTGGGGAGTGGGGGGTGTATGTGTCAGGGAAGGCTTCAGAGAGGAGCCAGCGTTTTTCATTCTCTTCATTCCTGAACGGAAGCCAAATAAAAGTTTTAATTTGAGGTCAATTCAGAGTGCTTCACAACTTTTTCCTTTCCACTGAATCTAAAGCTACGATCAGTAGGTAAAAATTGCTAAGATAAGGATCAATCAGCCAAGAGTCTGTGGGACAGTCACTCTTGACTGACACTTTGGTGTCATTAGACTTTGTTTCAAAATGGCTTTGGAGTTTAGCTGAGTTAGTTGGAAGATACTCTAAATCTCAGATAAAGAGTATTCCCAATTAATAACGGGTCTAATCCAGAGCTGTTTTCCACCGCACTTGAGAGTTTTTTCACTTGTTCATTTATTCATTCAATCATTTATCTTTGTGCCAGGCTCTGTAGAAAATTTTTTGGCTGATTTGGGAACGGACAAGCACAATTTATTTCTTCAGGGATTCTTAAGGTCTAGCATTTTGTATCTAATTGCTTTGCAGAATTGCCAAGGTCTATTAGTTGGTAAGAATAATTGTCTCACAGGCAGGGATGTAGTCCATCGCAGTACCGTCTTACGTGCAGACAGCCTAAAATAAGGAGAATTTCAAGTACTACCCAGTTCAGTACATATGGAATCAATTCAATGGAAAATCCATATCTAAACAAACAAGATACAAATCCTTAAACTTAGGGACAAGCAGTCTAACTTCAAATGATGAACAGGACATTTATTGGAATATTACATTGAGAGGATACTAATTTTATAATCAAATTTTATATAATTTACATGATAATTTTAAGTGATGGTTAAGAAAATGGAACGATTTCTGAGAATGCTGCTATTACCATTAACACCACTGATAATGGCTGTCAAGTGCGTTGCATTCAAGACATGTTTCTTCCTCACAACAGGTGCGTAAGTATCTGCAATCATCTCCATTTGCAAGGGAGGAAACTGAGGCTGAGAATTGCTGCGTGATTTACCTTTTGTCAGGAAGGAGTCTAGAGGTGGTAGAACCCATATCTATTTGATTTCTACTTTGTCAGGAGCCTGTCTGATAGAAAAGAGACAGTTTTAAATGGTCAACAGTGAAAGATTATTTATTGTAATAAAAGCTTAGCTTTTATGCACTGAATTGTAATCACAATATCTGAAGAGATTTATGAGAAAGCTGCTTTTCCCCTGTATTATCATGGTCTGGGTAGCTCAGGTGCTGATGATGACGGAAGGTAAGTATATAAGTATATGTGACTCTTATAGAAATTACAAAAAATAGTTCTGTATTTTACTGGAATCAAGACATAAAACACTGGGGCAGGGACATATGCAATATGTATATTATATAAAGGAAAAGTATAAATTAGTGCTAGGGGCAGCCTGGCTAGTAATTATATAATCCCTATCATTCTTTCTACTAGGCAGGGGAGGCCTTCTGGAAGAGGTCCTATCTATCTTAGAGCCCCATTGAGTGATGGGAGAGAGATAGCTGGCAGAGATGGGCGGGGGTGTTATTTCTGGCAGAAACCAGGGCTTGCAGGTGGGAGTTAGTAAAAGGCTTTGAAAAACATGTCGAAAAGAGCAGAAGGGATTAGTGGGGGCAGTTGAAGACAGAAAAGTGAGCTTTGTGCGTCTTTAATGGAACATTTTGAAGCAGAAGGAAGTTTTGTTTTTGTTCTTGATTTTAACACATGGGTACGATTCAACTACGATGCCCCAAGAGGCACTAGCTTCACGCCATGGCAGGGATTTTATGGGACTTCAATGGATTGGTTGGTTACAGTTAAAAATGAGGGTAGTCTGCTGATCAGTTGCTGAGAGCTGGGCATGGGAATGCAAATTAGTAGAACTATCTTGTTAATGAAAATAGTCCTGCCCATGAGTCCCCAAAAAACAGAGCCTGAGTCAAGAATTAAGAGCTGATGCTTCATTGAGAGGGTCCAATCCCAGGGCAGTGAAAGTGAGAAAGGGGAAGTGAAGTTGTTAAGGATGGGAAGCAATGCAAAGCAGCATATTACCCCATTGGCCACTGCTTTATAATAAACCTAAAAGAGACAAATACGTGGCTTGTGATGTGCGCCTCCTTGGCCACACAGCATATTTCTCATCAGACTGCATGGCAAAACTGCCTCAGAATGTCAGTGGGAGGGAAGAGAAGGGACTTTGGATGTCTGCATATCCCGTTCTTTTTTCTTATTGGTCAAATTTCACCCATTGGAACACCCACTTTCAACACACACACCTTAGACTAAGCTGCTCAGAACCCAGATCCTATGCTCCTCAATGTGGTGTTACATTCAAGTCTGGAAGTGGTGAGAGAAATCAGGAACTGGTTGGTTGGATTAGTTGGCTGTAGACATTAGACCACCAGGGGGTAAGCAGAGTTGGATGGTTGTGACTGTGTCAGAGCAAGTGGCTGAGGGTCAGAAGAATCTGAGGAGGTATAAAGAGTTAACACATTTATGTCCTGTTTATTAGATGTCGAGCAGTATGCTAGCACTTTGCGTGCCTCCTCTCTTTTGATCTGTCATTATTCCCATTGTACAATGAGGTCTTTGAAACTTAGAGAAGCAAAGTTACTTGTCCTCAGATTTGAACCCAAGCAGTCATTATTAGTCTTATTGGAGGGCAATTCTTTTAAATTCTTCCCCCCTTCTCTCACCCTTCTCCCGCCGTCCCTTCCTCCCTTCCTTGTTTTCATCCTCCCTCCATCCCTTCCTCGCTCCTCTCTTTTCCTTCATTTCTTCTCTCTTTGTGCTCCCTCCATTTCTCTCTCCCTCCTGGTTCCCTTTCCCTTCTCTCTCTCTTCCTTCTCTTCTTCCTCTTGTCTTTCACTCCTTCCTCCCTCCCTTCCTTTCTTCGATAAATACTTTTAACTATCTACTATATTCTAGAAACTGGTCTAGTTGATGAAAATACACAGCCAACATGGTCCTTGCTCTCTTGCCTCTTAAAATCAAGTTGGGGAGTAGGAAGAAGAAGCACGCAATAAATAAAATAGGAAACAAACAGCCAAAATATTTTCACATGATGATTTGTGTTATAAAGACAGTGAGACAGGATATGTGAGGGTGATCACAAGGGTATCAAAGGGGTGGGGCAAGGGAAGATGATTCTCTAAATAGTGTGTTCAGTAAAGTCCTCTCTCCAAGGAGGTGACATTTGGTGTGATGTCTGACTGATGGTAAACCACAGACAGGTCAATCTGACTGCTAAGCGGAGAATGGGCTGTAGAAAAGGCTACTTTGGAGCCTATGAGGGTGGTCCAGGGTCAAGATAAGGATGGGTTGGACTAGAATAGTACCATGGAGATGAGATAAGTGGGTAGATGCAGTATGGAGTTGTGAAATAGAACCAAATAGAGGTCTCAATTTGACAATTAGGCTTTTTTTTTTTTTTTGGTGAGGAAGACTGGCCCTGAGCTAACATCTGTTGCCAATCTTCTTCTCTAGGCTTTTGATATAAGCGATCAGATAAATGGTGATTTCATTTACTGAGATGAGAAAGATGAAGGGAGGAACAAGTTTAGTGTAGGGGTAAAAAGTTCTATACTGAATGTGTTAACTTTGAGATGTCTATTAGCCATTGTACAGGGAAGCATACAGAAACTGTTGAATGTAAAAGTCTGGAGTTAGGAGAGAGACATGGCCTAAAACAAAAATTTGGATGTCATTGGCGTAGAGATGGTACTAAAAGCCATAGTTTATTTAAGCATGATGATTTTAACAAGCAGTTGATACAACAAATGCTGTTCCTGGGATTTTTCTGTTTTCTTTTCTTTTTTATTTACTCTGACTGTATTTTTACTCTTAAGTGTAATGAACAATATTTGCACATCCTAGCAGAATTAAGACAACTATATAACACTTTGTTATGATTTATAGTCCTAAAGTACGACTGATCTTCTCTTTTGGTTTTAGTATTCAATTTATAAATTCACATACTTTATTATTCTTTAAATTTTTACACCAGAGCTTTTTTTTTCTTTTTTTAAAAACAGTTGTCTCTAGTGAATTAGAGAAGGCAGGCATCAACAGGAGCTAATAGCATACCCATGTGTAGTCTCACAGAAAGTTTCCTTATTTTTTTACCTATAAAATGTGCAAATATAATTGCCAAGCAGTAGAATGCTAACAGAAACACTTGAAAAATGGTCAACTCATGTTTGCGTTTTAAATCATAGAAGGTGCAGATAATCCAGAAGAATGAATGACCTAGCACATTCCTGGAAGGGCTTTGTTCAGTGAAAGCCACCGGCGCAGAGTACTTTTGGAAAGAATGTGAAAGCTACAAAGGCATCATGAAATCCATCCTTGGTGCCTGGTTTACAACAAGGCCAAAGAAATGCTACAGAAAACAATATTGCCTTTTTGCCGCTAAATATTCCCCCATTCTCGGAGCTAAGAAAAGAGCTGGTTTCCAACAATTATTCACGGAAGCATCACTACCTAGTTTCCCAGAGGCTCACGTGGGTTTGAAAGCACTGACTCTTGAAGGAAGCATCGGCTATGTTGTGTATCTGCACAGCGCTGGGCTCTACGTGAACAGAACCCCTTGGTTTCCAAAACACACTCAAAGCAAGGAGTTTAATACCCAAATGTTAACTCCCAATTTGTATCCCGCCATGTCAACTGCATTGAAGCCCGGAGTCAGTGAAGAAGGAGGGGTACTTCCCTCTGTTATGTGAGAAGATGAGTTTAGAATTTCTGATAGAGATAGACATTTTGAACATTTTCAGTCCAGGGGGGAAGGAAGTTGATCGGCTGTGAGCTCACACATATTCCCAGCATTCGGTCAGGAGGCCCCGGAGGGCCGGGGTGTGAACTCACACATCGCTCTACCTCACCTCAAGCCTTCACTCTGCTCCTCTGTATGGCAAGCAGCTAAATATTTTGACCATTAAGGTGGAAAATCTGGGAGATGGTGGCTTCAGGAAAGTTAGGAGATTGTAAGAATAGATTGTTACAAAGCTTTAAAAGCAGTTTTTAGTGATGAGAAAACCAGAAAAAGGTGTAATTGAATACTCTACAATTAATTGAAGATGTGGACAAATAATCACACTGTCCAGTGATAACTTTCTGAACTCCAATTTATTAGAAATATGAGATATAGTGTTATTCTCATCCACAACGAAAAACTATCAGCTAAGGGGAAAAAGCAGGTCTAATGATTTCTGTAATTTTAAGTTTATGCTGAATACATGTCAACTACACCCATCAAAATTCTTTCTGATTATAGGGATCAATATAGGATCTCTAACTATCCCAGTTCTTGATTTCTTTTTTTTTAACAATCTCTCAGGCTGGGTCTTAATGTTTAATTTTTTCCACAGTAGGAAGATTTATCAAGATCTCTCAGTTGTTCAAAGCAAATTAAAATAGATATGATTCAAGTTATTCTTCTGCATCTCCTCATGATTCTGTCTCTTAATTTTATTCTTTGATTTATAATTTTTCTGATGCATCCTGCTTACCACTATCAGATTAATGTTTCTCAGTGTTTATATTAAATTTCTGCTTAACTCCCATTAACGTAGTGTTTCCCGTGTCCCATGGATGCTATTCCCATGTAATGCAAACACGGCTTCAGTGCTCAAAGGCTTTTGGGAATTGCTCTATAAAGTCTTTCTTTCTCAGGGATTCCCAGTGTTCATTAGCATATTAAAGGCCAAGAGAATTCCTGGAGCAAAAAAAGCTATTTAACTTTGTTTAACCCAAATGGTTCCAAAATGATTTAAACTTGAACCCTTCTTACTCCTTTGGGAATATACTTTGAAAAATGCAAATCTAAAGGTGTTCGATTACATTAAAAAAATCTTCAAAGATCTGTTAGAACTGTAAGGAAGGTATGAGATCAAAAAGTGCAATCATTTCATTTTACAAATAGTATAACTGGACTCAGCGCAAGAGACTTATCAAAGTTCGCTCTAGCAAGAACTTTTTCAAGTTAGCAAAGAGACAGAATTTTAATCTCCATCTCAAAACCTATAGTTCTTTTCATGATATTTTGCTTTCTTTCGAAGTAAGCTCTAGAAGCTAACGATTCCCTTTTCTATATCTTATCTATTACTTATGGCTTCTCACTGATAATGGCATAGTGTATGGAAGACCGTGGTTTAGAAGAATTTGTTCAGAGTTCAGTATTAACAATAAATAAAGACTGCGTGGACAGTGGGAAGCAGCGCAGCCATAGTTCTCATGGAGCTCATTGCCTAGTGAGGGTGCTCAGACATAAAATAGGCAAATCAATAAGTAGGCAATTACAAATCTGGACAGCTAATAGGAAAGCTGCATACTGGGTTCTCTGATTGGGAATGAAGGGGGAAAACTACTTACATAGGGCTCTTAGGAAGGTTCACTGGGGAGAGAAAACATTTAAACTCAGAGAGAAGCCAGCTGTGCCAAGAGCCAAGGACAGAACTTTCTAGATAGGATACTCACACAGTGTGAGGACTCTAAAGGAAGGAAACAGATTTTCAGGAGTGAAACAATGGCCCAGGTGTCTTGAGCATGGTGAGTCAGGCAACTGTGGTTGGGTATGAGTTTGGAGAGGCCAACTGAGGGTACGTGAGGCTGCTCATTGTGGACTAGAGTAAACTGTTGGATTTTAAGGAGGATGGGAGGCCACAGCCTCAAGCAGTGAACTAGTGGTCATTTACTTCACAGGTGGTATAGGAGATTCTGGCAATTGCTTCAGTGGGATCCTGAGATGGCAGTTCCCACCAGCTCAGGATGTCAAGACGCTACTGGCCTTGTTGAAGAACATGGAAATATTTGTTGCAGGAGCTTGTATGTAGCTGATAGTAGGAAGCCTGATGGGTGAAGCACCAGGTTAGAGACGGTGCTGTCAGCATGGTGCTGTGGGAGGGCAGGAGGCCGGGCTAGTGATGGAGATGAGATGGCAGAGAGATCCTCCTGTTCTTGATGTTGACCTTGGAGATGTGCCTTGAGCCTTCAGCCCAGAGTGAAATGGTCAGTGGGCAGAGCAGCAGAGGGATAGGCCACAGGCCAGCAGTTGTTAGGGCAGAACTAAGAAGCTTCGGGCCCTCAACAGGGACTGCATATGAGTTGGTTCTGGAGGACACTTGATGAGAAGGGTCTTTGTGTTGTGCCTGGTAGTGAGGTAAACGTGATATGGCTGTGTTTAGCGTCACGGAGCAGGCTGGATCAAAAAGGCTCACTATGAAACTAACCTTTTGGTACACACTTTCATCCTTCAAATAAGGATTTCCCTGAGACATTCTGGGTATGCCCTTTTCCAACAGAAGAGTTGTATTTTCTTTTCATCACACCAACTGAATAAACTTCCTCTGCAATGTAAGCTCTATTTTCTGAGTCATTATTTCGAATTATTTTCCCATACAGATTTCCTTCCTTCCTTCCCTCCCTCAGTGTTTATTAATTGTTAACTCTGTGCACACATGATCCTAGACAATGGAGACTCATAATGAACAAGATAGAGAAGATTCCTGCTCTCGTGGAGCTGACGTTCTCTGGGCATATCTCATAATACTCTGAGTTAGAGTTTTCACTGCGGCAAAAGGTTAGTAATGGTTGAAACCTGGAGTAGAACCAAAATTTTACTGTAAATTTGCAAATGATTTTTACTTACCAAAATATTATTTCTATTGCTATAACTAGATATTAGGAAGAGTAATCAATCGTATAATAAGTTACTTTGTGATTAAGCAAGAGAACGTAAGAATTAATTTCCAAGTCAGAGATGCAAACAAAGATTCACGTATAAAGACGTTTATCTTAAAATTTTAGAATAACAGAATGTGAAAAAATAGGGCAAAAGTTAAATAGTGATATAGAAATATGATGCAACATTATGTATCCGGTTAAAAATCATGCTTTTAAAGAAGCAATGCTATGTAATGATTAAGACTATGGACACTGGAGGTAGACATTTTGTGATCTTGAGAAGATTTTTAACACATCTTTTCACATAGCACGTTATGACTTTCTCTCCAGGCCTGTGCATTTTAATCAACTCCATTCATCTTCACAATTCCATGGCATGAATTGAATTGATATGCTATAATTCATTTAACCATTCCTCTATTCGTGGATATTTGAGATGTTTCTCATAACTTGCTTACAAACAGTGCTTAAGTAGACATCATTGCACACATACTTTGGTGTACGTGGGCTAATTTTTTTTTTTTTTTTTTTTTTTGGTGAAGAAGATTGACCCTGAGCTAACATCTGTGCCAATCTCCCTCTATTTTGTACGTCGGACACAGTCACAGTGTGACTTGATGAGTGGTGTGTAGGTCCACACCCAGGATCCGAACCTGTGAACCCCAGGCTGCCGAAGTGGAGTGCACAAACCTAACTGCTATGCCACTGGGCTGAGTAAGCTGACATGTTAATAGGATTGAATGTGAAAATTGGAATTGCCGACTAATAATTCTGTGCACTCATAATTTTGAAAGTGTCAGACTCCAAAAAGTGTGAACCACTTTTACTCCCCACAGTGACAGAGTTAATTTCCCCAAACCCTACACTTTAGCATTGTACTTGCCAAATTCTCCTGTTATAACATCGCCATTTTTATGTGCATTAAATCTCCTTTGAAACTCTCTGTCATTTTTGAATTTTATAATCCTTGCTGAATTACTGACTCTCTTTACTTTGGCTTTCTGATACTCATTATGGCCATATCAACAGAATTTTTTTTGCTTTGTATTAAATAATACAATGTAAAATGTTAGCATTGCATCTGGCATATTAAAAGACTAGCAAATGCTGTTACAGTGCCCCAGTGAAAAGTGCCAATTGTGGAGTCAGACTGCTGATGGTCTTATTCACACTCAGCAATTTACCAGCTGTCTTGACCTCTCTGTGTCTCAGTTTTCTCATTTGGAAAGAAGAAGTGATAGTTGTACCACCTCCAGAGATTGTTATGAGAGTAAATCAGAATACATAGCAAGAGTTTCTGGCACTTAGTACACTCTTAAATGTTAGCTATCAATTGTACTGTTACTATGAAGCATAACTATTCAGCATTTTCTCTCAATTTTTCACTGCTACAGAAGATGATGCAGAAACATTTTTCTATGTAAATCTTGGCAGATATTTCTGATTATTTCACCACCATAGAATCCTAGAAGTGACACTTCTGGATCAGAGAATGCAAGAATATTCACTGTTTTAAGGCTCTTGGTAGATTATATCAAATTTCTTTTAGAAAATTTATTTATTGTTTCATTTTTACCAGTTTATTCTCCCACCAGCAGTGGACAAGCCAGGACCTAGCTCGGCACAACTCTATCAGTGTTCAAAAGTACGATATTGATGTTTGTCTTTTCCAACCTGATAGTAAATTCAGTAACCCATTGTTTTTATCTGCATTTCCATGACGTGCTGCTGTTTAGCCATTTTTTTCCAGATGACTGTCATTTGTATTTCTTCTATGAAATATCTGTAATATTTTTTTCTGGTGTTAATAGAGTTTTAGCTTTTATTTATTAATTCATAAGAGATTTTTAGACATTACCCCGGCCCTGACACCATTGCATGACATAAATATTTAATCACACCTTTCTAGGAATCCTTTATGTCCCTTTGGTAACTGCCAAAATTCTTCAATTTCTCAGTTTTGTATTCCTGAGAGGGCGGTCTGACGGTCAAGCTCATATTTTTGAACCTAATGATCCAGTCCAGACTATAGGAGAATATGTATCTTATAAATCATACATCCTGATTCGAAAACTACATCCTGGGGGAAAGTGATCACGTGGTACAGAGGATGCCTGCAGCGATTCCGTTGTTCCTACAAAAGGTAGCTTCCTCCAACTGGGGAGTGTGCAGACACCGTAAACGTGTCCAGTTTTAAATCAAACAAGATTTATTTTTCTAAATAGTCAATTTCCTCAACACCTTTATTGAGTAATTTCTTTCCTTCACTGTTTATGCATCTTTATCAAATATTAAATTCTTCAACACCCAGCTTCAACAATTACCAGCTCACAGCTGATATTGTTTCCTCCTTACCCTTAATGCTCCCATCCTTGAGTTATTTTTAAGTAAATCCTAGACATCATGTAATGTTATTTATAATTATTTCAATATATAGAATATTAGTATGGCACCTCAATAAAAAACTAACAATAATTACTCAATATCAAAGATCCCTCAATCAGTGTTCAAGTTTCCAACTGTCTCACAACTTTTTCTTTTTCTTTTTTGAACACTTTTTTGGATCCCAACATTGAGACTAGATTTTATGCCTCCCACATTTCTTTTAAATTACAGATTCCTCTTTCATCTCTTGGTGTTTTTTTCCTTTCAATTTGTTTGTAGAAGAAATCAGGTTGTTTGTTTTATAGTTTCCCACAGTCTATATTTTGCTGATTGCATCACTGTGGTTCGATTTAAAATGTTCCTCTGTCCTCTGTTTTTTGTAATTTGGTAATTACATAGAAATGCTTAATCGCATTCAGGTTCAATTTCTTTTTTAAGCAAAACTACTCACTGTTGGTGGTAAGTTCTTCCATCAGGAAACACGTAATGCCTGGTTTGCTGCTTTTTGGTAATATTAGCAGTCTTTCATTATTGCCTGGCTTCATTATTTCATTAGGAGTTGCAAAATGGCAGTATTTTTACTTTATTTTACTTATTTATCTAATTTATTTTTTACAATTTTTATTTATTATATTTTTATTTTATCATTTTTACCTATTAATTTACTTTTCATGAAGACAAAATTCCCCTCATCATCATTTTGGTTACCTTGAGGTGAAATTCAGATGGGAAAAACATGATAAATAATTGAGTCTTTTCCTTTCTTTGCTGTGTCACTATTTTCGGTCTATTTGAAATGTGAAAGGTTGAGTGAGACTTTAAAGTCTCCAAAGATGGTATTTCTTTCCACTTTTTCTTAAATGTCTAACAGCTTTTGCTCTAAATAGTGCTAATAAAGGACTACGCCTCCATCCTCTGTATTTCCTGTAATTTGGTAATTAGATCTAAATTAGTAATAGTACTCTCCAAACTACTAAAATAGTCGGAATAGTATTAATATAGTATTGTTTGGCACACAAGCATCTGTTGTACCTTTAATGTGCATTTTATTCATCAGGATTTGTATCCTTTGTCAGACAGGGCTTGTGGGGGTAAGGTGCGCGCATTTCATTTTGTCTGAAATTTACAATGCCATCTTACTTTAGTTTTATTTAAATATTTCTGACAAATTTTGACCTATCTTTCCCTTCCATTTTTATTATAAAATAGTAAATTTGCATTTAAAAGTTCAAATAATACAGAAATTTATGCAGTAAGAGCTAAAACATTTCCCTCCCCCTCAATGTTCACTCCTCAGGATAAACAGTGCTTAATAGTTTCGTGTCTACGCTTATGTATATTTGAGTATACTTATGGATATACACACATATTATATATGTACATGCACATATGTTTCTACAAAGTGGGATCATATTATGTATACTATTCTACAGTTTACATTTTACCTTGTTAATGTATCATGGATCTTGTCTCAGTAAATGTCTATTGAACTTATTTTTTCAGGGTGATCATATTCCATAGTTTGGATCTACTGTAATGTGTTTACAAGTTGCTATTCTTATAAATTATATGACAATAAATATGCTTGTACAGATGGACCTGTGTGAGTGCTTCCAAAAAATGGAAATGCTTTCTAACAGTATACCCTAAATGTTTTTAAGCACGGACACGTCGTTTTCCAAAGAGGTGATATTGCTTTACTCCAAACATGAGTGGGCTCTGCCTCACGTTCCTGTCAACACTATATATCCATTCATTTAAACTCCTGTCAATTTGATACGGAAAAATGGTGAATTGCTATTGTTTAATTTGAATTTTCCTATTATGAGTGTGGTTGAAGATTTTTATTTGCTCCTTTGTGTTTATATTTTTTCTTTGAATTGTCAGTTCATAGGTATTTTATTATCAAGTTGGTCAAAATTTAGTGTGTGGCTGCCCACCAGATGTAAAGTTAACCTGAAAGTGTGATCGAGGATTTGGTTGTTATAAGAACAACAGAGAGTTTGAAATTGCTATAATATGGTAAAACAGTAAAGGGCAAATATTTTCTGTTGATGAGTAAGGGCATAGCCTTATGTTTGGATAAACAGCCAAAGGAAAGAAAAGGTTAATCTTTTATGAAAACATAAGAGCCTGCTTTGGGACACATAGAAATGTAAGTAGGAGATTCTTTTCTCTTATATCACCTCAAAAAAAATGGCATAAAATTAGGTCAAGGTGGTATATGTGGTTAGCACCAATATTTTTCAGAGGAAATATTTCTAAATTTGATGCTTGTAGCCCTACGGTAATTTCCTAGAAAGCAAGAGCATCAAAAGTTGGCATGTATGCCAATACTTTTCTCTCCTGCTCCTGTGACAGACATCACTAGTCAATCCTTGCAGTCTTTCCTCTTGAACTTACGTATAACTGTCATAGTTCTTTTTAACATAGTTCTTTAGGCTCATCTCTAATGAGCATGCATACACAACAAAGTGAAATTGATTACAGTCCCTGTGTATACCCAGGCTCATTAGAATTTAACCTCCAGTAGAGCATATATTTGTTTGTTTCACTTCCTGGTGTTTACAGCAACACCTGGAACATACTAGACACTCAATAAACACTTGCTGAATGAATGGACACATAATAAATTTAGACAGGAATTTCTCAAAGCAGATTCAAATGTCCTTCACATTCACAATAGAATTTCAATAAAGCACTCATGGATTCTCTCTTTCTGAGCATTTTAACTTCCTTGTTGCTAGTTCTGAGGTAGTGGAGGGAAATCTTTGCTTTTGATGTTATTTGGATATTGAGAGTTTGTTGTAACAGATTTTTTTCCTCAAAAATAGAATTCTGTTGAATTGCTGTAAACAAAAGCAATTACAACAGAAGCATTAATGAAAAATGGCTGTATTTTCAAATACCCCCAGCATCATGGGTATGATTAGCGTCCTTTAGTTCCATTCCTTCTGAACTTACAATTTGACTTTAGATCAAACTTGACAGTAGGTATGACTGTGACTAAATTGGACTGGATGGTAAAACTTACACCCTATTTTTCTAAGGTCAACATCTTTTCTGATCCGTATGTGCATGTGACACTGGGAACCGTGCTTTCAAGCTGCCTTGAGCAAGGGGCAAACATGATTTCTTTCTTTTTTTCCCCCCCCTGTCACGGAAGCTTTGGTGCTGACATAGATCAGGATAAATCAGGAATTACGGCAACTTGTTTCGAATTGCTTGAAAATTGTAGCTCACTTCAAAATTCAGTAAGGTGGGAATAGGAATGGGGAAGAAAAGAAAATCATTTCTTCCAGAGATCAGAAAGCAGTTCAGGTATGTGACGGAGTGTCAGATTTTCCTCACGAGAAGCCCCATTGCGCATGGCCACTTTAGTCTATATCCTCAGCTTGATTAATTTTCCGGACTTCTTGGTTACCTTCCTCATCAATCTTATTTGAAAGCTAACGATGTCTCAAACATTCATTTTCAAATCATCTCTCACAATTGTCTAAAAGTTTCTAGTTTACAAAGTGGGAAGTGCACTCATTTAATTCTATAGCTAGGTGTTTCTATCATTATTTGCGTGCCAAAAAAGAAAAAATCATACTCAGGCAGGCAGTGCCCTTTGCCATGTGATCACATGGCTATTAAATGGCAAAGCTGTGTTCTTCCAACACCAAATCGAACGCACTTTCCAATAAACCACTTCTGCCTGAAATCACATAACTGTGACTATTTCCAAAACGAAAAAACTTGGGGGTGCACCATGAATATAGGAAGGAGAGATTTTTATGGCCATTTGAAAATGAATGCAAAAACCACTGCCGTTGGTATTTCCCATGTGAGGGTTTCATTTTTAAATATCTCATGAACAAGTGAATGCTTCTTGTGTTCTTTTGTTACTAACTTGGCCGCAGCCCTCTTTGTTGAAGATTTGGGGGCTAAGATCGAAGCATCTCTCCCTTACAGCTGAGCTCAGTTTGCAGTTCAGATCATTTCCTTGCTGGAAGTGAAAACGGCACTCTAATAACTTGGTGATGGTAAGTCTTTGACCAGGCATGCATAGTAATCATTAGATTATTTGTGCTTCTATACTGGAATTTAATCCAAAGATTTTTACAATCCTCTGTCTTCCTAGTAATTAATCTATAAAAGCATGCAAGTGTAAGGGTTTGGAATCTCTAAGAATGTCTGATTATTTTGCATTCCATCCATACTAAAGTAATCAGCAGTGGCATGATTGTTTTAGTGTGGATGAGCTCCAGTTGCACAGAGACCGAGTCTGTCGAATATCCAGAAATTTGGATTTCTAAATGATGATCATTTCATTTTTCAGGAACCTCTTCTAGCTATGAAGTGCCTGAAAGTCTTAAAGACTGGTTTTCATTACAAGCTGGGAAACACGTTTATAAATGTATTTAAGAACTGTTACACCTTCAGTTTGAAACTAGTCCTCAAGAGGCAAAGCCTGGGGACTGGGAAAACACTTCCTTTAGCATGAATAACTGGCCTGTCTATGGCAAGGTGCAGCATCTGTGGTTTTCAAAAATCCACCTGATTCACATCCTTTCTGAAAATGGGGTAAAGACTCCTGGGACCCAGCAGTCTGGCCTGGAGAGTTTTCAAACCTATGCAGGAAGACTCAGGCATCACCTCATTCTAGGAAGTTCAGATGATTTAAAACGGATAGCAGCACTGATTATAGTATATGCTGGTGACAGTATTGAAACTAAGACTAGCTAATCCTAACAGAAACTAAAAGGGTCTGGGTACTTTTATTAACTGAAAATCAATCCTTTTGTGTGATTCAATTAAAACATCAATACAAATCTTATTTCAAGAGTCACAAGTAAAGTATCTACCAATATAGCACATCCCGTAGATAGGAAACTACTCAGCCCCCTCTGAATCATTGCCTGTTTTAATAAGTATTCAGAAATTATACTCAGACTTCAAAAGAAATTGTAAGGAATTGTTAGCAGGTTTATTAATGTTTTATGTTTTATTAAAAGTTTGGGTGTACATTTCACAATGAGCAACATCAAAAATCAGACTTTCTGCCTGTAATTTTGCTTCCTCCTGTCTTTCTGCCTTTGGGATTCACTCTTTTCCTTTCATCAGCTGCCATTTTCAGCAGCATGCAGTAATTTCATGGCTCATTGCAAGCGCTGAAAACCTTTGAAACCACAAATGCTAACCTACCTGGCCTGCAGCCATTTAGGAAGAGATTAATTTAGCAAACAGAAGCAAAACACTTTCTACTTCTAGCCTGTGCATAATTTCACTTCTATCTATATTTATTTTACAGTGAGTAGCGTAATGACAATTTCAGTAATTGCAACTCTATAAAAATTTGCCTACCTAGCTTATCTCACTATCACAAGACTGTGAGTCAGTCAGATTAGAAAAAGTACAGCATGTGAAACAGCACTGGTTGCCTTCCAAAAATCTGGGCCTTCTATAAAAACTCAAGTGATGCTTTGCACTTGTTTGTGTTCTTATCTATTGGGCAACGGTTTCTTCCTGATGTTTTGATTGGGACGCGTGCATTCCTCTTTAATTCGTGGTGATTTATGGGGGCACTCTCCTTACAAACAGACTAATGTATTTGGAAGACTGGAAGCGCCAGGCCATTTCTGCAGACTTTGTTATAAATGGCTGTTATGTTGCTGTCGAGCAATTGGAACAGAAGAGAAAGTCCATCTGGGGCAAATTTAAGCTATCATGCTTGGAAGGATTTCAAGGACTAAATTAGCCCACAAACTGTTGGCTAAAAATAAAAGTTTTATTGTTTCTTGTCTAACTTAAAAATCCCACCATTGAAATTAACATCAATTATACCTACTGTATGTGCATATGTATAGTTTCTCTTAAGGGATCATTTGTTGCTTCCTTTTATTCATTTGTGTAGTTCTTACACACACACACACAATTGTTTAGTGGATAATGAACCCATGGAGAAATAATGACTCAAGCAAAATAATATCTAAGAATTAAGAGAAAACATAAAGAAGGTCGAAGTCAGCCGATATACCAAACAAAATCATTTACACTGTTCAGCCAGTAAGAGGCATCACAAAGGAATGAAATGCAAGGGGGGAGAAGAGAATTCAGTGTGAAGCTGTTGACATCAAGCCCTGTGGCTGGGGCTTATCATTGAGGGATTTTTCTATGTATGTAAAGGATAGGACAAGAATGTCACATTGCTAAGTGATTCTTTTCTTAGATCAGCTACCAGGGGGGCCTCTCTTGATAAGTGACTACAATGTTTGTTGTATAAAGAGTAATTCAGAGACGAGAATCTAAGGTTGAGGGTTGCATATTATGGCTTGGGTTTTCCTCAAGAAGAAAGGGATTTGGTAGTCATTGAATGACCTTGAGGGGTGGGATGGTTTCTCCAGTCCTCTGGTAAAAGATTATTTCTCACTATCCTAGGTTGCAAAAACATTGCTGCCAGTAAAACAGGACAATCTAATAAAAGGGAGAAAAAGGAGAACAGCCAAGCAGTATACGTAAGGCATTTCTGTTTGGGTGCTACAGTCTTTCCATCTTATATATTCCTTATTCCAAAGTAATAGCAATTGAACATAATTCTCTACTTCTTTGCTCAGATTTGAATATTCTGTACCCTATAAAGGAAATTCTATGACATTAAACTTGTTTATGCACTGCTTTTATATTAGCTAATTCATTTAAGCACACAGATACACAGACGGCAGGGGGATGACTGGCCAACCCCCACAGATGCACACCTCCAATCTGCTATCCCATAACATTCATAAAATATGTCAACACAGCCTGGAATGTTTCCATGGTTTATGTTATACTATTGGTGTTCATAGCATACTAGCAAAATATTTCATATTGAAATTTGTGGTAGTAACAAAGAAAAAGGGAATTTTCTCTACGTTTTGAGGCTGTTTGCAAAAGTACTTGATCAATATACTTCACCTATCATAAGCACTTAAATCTAAATAGATTATTTTACATGTGTATTTTTTATTACTGAATACTAGTCCTAAATTATCCTTATATTTTAATACCCTGTCGTTTTACATAAAAGGCTCTCACAATATGAGACTTTTTAAGTTATGATTTTATATATTTGCCTTACTTGGTTCCAGTTGAACAGTTGAACAAGAAAATACATTCATGTGCCTGGGTGTTGTATAATAAATAGCTGTTCATTTCTTTAAACAACTGATGGTAATTATGCTGTCTTAACGATCATTTTTAAAATGCAATGCATTTTTCCACTATGGCACAAAGAATCATAATGCTGTTAGGTGTTATAGAAACAAAGTAATAACAGACACATATTCATAACCAATGTTGGTTATTCTATAGAAATACATTTCTGAAGCAAATAATAACTATTGGTAAAGAGAGTTACTGGTATCACGTGACTACTAATGGTGAAGCTTTCATAGCCGGAAGTTGAGAATCATAGCTTCTTATTTGGGGAGATTGATTGGTGGGTTAACATTTACACTTCAAAGGGCGATTTTTACTTCCTTATTGTTGGAAGGTGTGTCCTCTGAGCCCCAAATCCAGTGTCCAGAGGCCATTCTCGGCCAGTCCTTCAGGATGGGCTGTAGGAGGAGCCTCAGATCTTGGGAAACTCCACTTTAAGTCATTTTTCTTTTATCCACAAACTTTTGAAGATGACAAAGTTTCAAGGGTCTTTTTTGTTAATTCTCAAGTGTCTGATGACAGAAAGATAAAAGAGGTGGTGTGGAGCAGTAGAAAGGCTCAGAAGGCAGCCTGGCTGCAGAGCTTGTACTGCTAATCACTATATCGTCCTGCGTCTCACATGTGATCTTTCTCTTTATGATGGTTGTAAAGATTAACCACATCTTTCTAGCCATTCTCTGCTGTGGCTCTTTGGCACTTTAATTGTTTGTTTTAGTCTCATTTTTACTCCCAAACTTAAAACCGCATTTTGGACACATCTGAGCCTCTTCCTCATACCTGTTAAGTTATTTACGAGATTTTGGCTGTGCTTTTGGGTGTCCTGGTGGTGGTATCATGAAGGCAGGCAAAGCACTCCTGACAGTTTTCCACTGTTGGTGATCATGAAGGATTTGGAGAGTTGCAAGGGACAAGGTTAACTAAATTAGACTTTGTGATGTAAAAAAGATAGATTATTTTATATGTGTACTTTTTATTACTGAATACTAGTCCTAAATTATCCTTATATTGTAATACCCTATAGTTTTCTATAAAAGGCTCTTATAATATGAGACTTTTTAAGTTATGATTTTATATATTTGCTTTACTTGGTTCCAATCCAGCTATTGCAGACACTGCCTATTTTCTCTCCAGTGTCTTCTCCATTTTTCTGGATCACTTTCTGAATAGAACTCTCTAGTAGGTGATGGTTTCCTCTATTTACATATTCTGGTAAAGTTCTGTACAAATTACAAGTATTATCCATGTGTATAGCTCATATAATCCCAGGTCTGATGTGGTAAATTTATATTTTAAACAATAGCTAAAAGAATGCTGCCATTATAATGGATTTTTTTTCACACCTTCCAAGCTAATTATTTCTATTCAATTTTTAGGGACCTATCGAGTTTGGAATTGAAATATAAAATTAACCAATTTCTTTCAACTTAAAATATTTCAAAGAATTGCTCAAAATTCAGAAAGTTTCCCTTTGTTTTCCTTGTTTGACTTAGAAAAATAGAGTTATTAATATTTGCAAATTAAATCTTGGGCAATGTGCTATATAAGTCAAGGTTCCATCTTCCATTTATCCATAAGTCAAAATTGTGTTTCCTAGGCACTGGGGAGAAAGACTGAATAAGACAGAATCCTTGAGGTAGTTCTTAATCTAAAGCAAAGAGAACCTTTCTTGTCATTAGGGAACCATGCGGAATTAGGCCTTTGCTTTCTTATGTCCAAACAAGAGCTATGGAGTCAGAATTTTTCCTCCTAATTCTTCTTTCACAAAACGTTTTTTCTTTCACCAAAAGACTCTTTTTATCTGGTGAGGTCAGCAGAGTTAACATCAGTGCCAAATTATTATAGGCTTCAGGCTTTGTGGGACAAAGGTTGCACACTGTTTATAATTTTCTATATAGTTCCTAATCCTCCTTCTGTTACTGAACAGTTAAGATGTATTTTTTTACTAAAAAAAATTATCTCCCATTGAATAAATTATTTGGACAGTAAAAATTAATACAGACTATACTTAGAGTCTAAATCTCATCTCTCTCCTCACATTAGAGGTACAAAATGGATCCAATGAAAAAATTGCCCATTTTCACTAGCTTACCAAGATATTAGATTTCCTCTTTATTAATGTCTTTTCTTGAATTGGATTGCTCAGCCTTTAGTAGAATTGTGTTTCTATCTTCACATAAGACTATGTACCTCAATCAAACAAACATTCTACTATTTCCAGAATTAGCAAATGTATATAATAACATTTAATATATGCCCTTTTAGGCATTTCGTATTAAGTTATTACAGTGGTCATCCCAATTAGTGAACATTGAATGCTCTCTATTTTTCTAGCTACAACGGTTGAACGTGGCCAAACCAGTGGAGCGTGTGTGTGTGTGTGTGTGCACATGGGTGCGGGTGAGTGTGACAGAAGAGGTTTTCAATATAGCTATGCAAAATAGAACCCCAAAAAAATAACAAACATACTACATAATTTCCAATTTGATTATTCAATAATGGCATGACAATCAAGAAAAAACAGCCTTTGACTAAAAAAGAAAAAGGCTAGTTTCAGGCTTGAGTATATTGTCAAGACCAAGTTATAAACTTCTGGAAAACAGGAATTATAATGGAATCGCTGCTACAACCTTAAGTGTAACGGTGTGAGCAGTACTGCTATTATTTACTATGGTAACATAATAAAAGACAGCACTGTTTGGACCATTATCCTCACTGCTCTCCTTTCAGTATAAATCATTATATTTATTATCTGTCTTCTTGTATAGGGGGTCATGAGAAAGGCCAATCGAAAGCTGAAGAAACCTACTTTTCTAAAAGAAATTGGGCCTATTTCTAATTCTTTTTCTTTATCAAATACAAGGGAACAGAGACTTTTTTTGTGAAAAATTGTTTCATGTAAGATTAAAGTGCAGATTATTGGTGAGAAAATGACATTCACTTCTAGGCATCTTGTAGATTTCTGGGAGACAGTGCCAGCTTCCCTCTGATATTTTTTACCTTTCTTCCTTGGGGGATGTGTTTCCCGGCAGGTTTTAAGCAGTGGGTGCTGGAGCTTTTATTCTATACTGGGGACCTGTGTTATTATTTGTTTATTGATGACTAAAGTTATGATGTTAGCGAAATAACTCTTTTTGAGTGAATTTTATTTAAACATCAGAAATAACTGTCTTATATAGCTTTTCTTCCTTTGAAGAAACCCTGCAAATTATACTTGTTTTCTTTTGCTTGAATAATTACCTAGGCATATTATCTGAAATATTTAGTCGTACTTTATAAAAATTTAAGAAAAAAGTGACCCAACTTCATTAGTAATCTGATTGCCTATTGCTTTTGAATTTGTCCTCACTCACTTGAAGCTCCAGGTCCCCACTGAACAAATATGACTTTATACAGAATGACGGGGTCTCTATTTTCAAGTCTCTGAAGGGCAGTCATGAGCGGCAGCATCTGGATATAAGGTTTGGAGCACCGAGCTGTGCGAGGGAATGAAGCTGAGAATGAATGGCAGGAACATAACAGAAGACAGCTCAAGGGCCCCCTTCTTCCTTCCAGGAAAAAGAAAATTGAATATAAAATATAGCTGAAATAATTTTGTCTGGATGGAAGCTGAATCTCACACCAAACTGCTTCTAACTCAAACAAGGCATATAGGTGGGAGGACGGTGATAACTTATATAAGAAAGGGATGTTACTACTTAAGCGCTTTTTTTGTCCCAGAGAAGTCCAGTGTAGTGAGTGCCTCGGAGAAACACGTTTGGAGGTACTTTCCCCACCTAACCAAAAGCGAAATGTAGGCTCCTTTCACATAAATGCAACATGTTACTATCTATGGCCAATTCATGAGTGCTGGCCAGGAATAAACTATGCCTTTAACTTAGCTCATGTCCGTGGATCCTGGAGCAGGAAAAAACAAACAAAGAGTAAACAGGCCACCTGAAAAATAATAATAGAGCAAATCTGAAGCTCTGCATCTTTTCTGCTAGTTTTTCTTGAATTTTTTCCAGTTATTTTCAAATGTTTCTATTTTATTTCCGGAAGATGCACCTTGGGATATAAATGAAAATGAGTAGCTGGGACACAATCATGGCTGGTTTTGAAAGCAAGGATGTACTCTAGATCTGCTGTGTGGCCCTGAGGATTCATCACTGGCTCCCTTCCTAGGTGGGTCAGAAAGTGCCTGCGCACAGTCGTCAGCGTTCTAACTGCAATGTCATGAAAGAGCTACGCACATCGCAACCCCATTTTCCTTGATTCAGAATGAAAGTCCATTACCAGATGCCCCTGTTCCCTTTTGATAGGTTAACCTGGATTTAATTTAAATCTAAATACAGGTTGCCTAGAATGCCCTTAAACAATATCAGCACTTAGACCCTGTCCAAAACTGATTGACTAAGAGTCTCTGAGGCTGGAATCCAAGCACTGACCCTTCACTCCCCAAACCCACACAAGCAGTGTGACTCCAGAGCCTGTGCTAGACACAGTGCCATTTAGTCGGCCACCAACAAAGGCGAGTTCCTAACTCTGCTACTGTGCTTACAACCCCACCCCCCACACCGCCACACCCACTCTCAGCTGTCTCCTCTCCAGGCCTTTGCATGTGTTATTCTTGTTGTCTGTAACGGTGGCTCCTGCCATATACACCTTCTCTCATCACCTTTATCCTTCATCCACTGCCTTTCCTCCCAACACTGTGTATTTATCTGACTCCTACTCATTTTCAGGTCTCAGTCATCTTCATGTCACTTCCTCAGCAAGCCTTCCAGAACACTCCACACACTGACCCCCAAGCCTAGGTTATATGTGTCCACAGTGCACAGTGCTTATCATCATCACATTGTGTTCAAATTGGCTTTTACTTCTGTTCCTCCCACCGAGACTGGAAGCTCTGGATGGGTTTGAATGTCTTGCTCACCACTGTAATTGCAACCTCTGCCCTGTTTTCTTGATATTTTCCTGTTCTGTGACTTTCAGTGTTCTTTCCTGAGACTTATGACACAGTGAGATCCAAGTAAACATATTATGAACTTTCACCACAAATGCTTTTGTGAATTATATGGCATTTTAACTTGGGGTATAATAACAATAATAGTTAACTTTGAGTATTTTCTAGGTTCTAACAAGAGTCATTTGCATGTAGTATCTCATTTAGTCTCATAGTGATCTTATGAAGTAGGTGCTTTACAAATGTGGAAACAAATCTCAGAGATCAGGTAAATTGCTCAAGGTCACCCAGCTAGTATGCGGCAGAGTTAGTACTTACACCCAGATGTGTCTAATACCCAATTGCCTCCTCTTAACCACCACCAGGGTGTCACTACTTTGAGAAGCAGTTAAAACTAGACTGTCTCTGCTTTTGATATGCCAGAAGGTGTGCAGAGAGAGAACCCTGGGCTGTGGTGGCACCGTGCCTGACCAAACAAGGTAAAGGCTTCCAGCAATTGCACAGGGAAATGAAGTGGATGTAGGCCCTGCCTAGAGGGAGCTTGGCTTCTCTGCTATGACTTTAGTTTTCATTCTCCTGGGCCAATTTTCTATAGTCCTATGTAGCTGTGCATGGGATTTCTCTCTCAGAACTTTAGTTTGCATCCACGTGTACATGTGTGAATACTGTCCAAGTGCACAGCACATGATGGCAGCCTGCCTAAGAGTTAGGTGTCCCTTTTAGCCATTCAGTGATGGACAGTAAACTTCTGGCCCAGCTGACAGTAGCCCTCTGTAGAAGGGCATAAAGTATGCGTGCCCTCCTCCCTTTTTCCTAGAGAACAGCTCCACGGATGCTTTCCCATAATAAACATACCAGAATTTTCTTGTTTTTCTGTTAAATTAAATCTATAGTCAGTTCTGTTTTCCTCAAGGAAAAGGTAATTTATTAAAATATGTTTCGGAGGAATGATGAGTCAATATTAATACTGATGACACAAGGTTATTATCACTTTGACAACTTTGCTTAATTCAGTAAATATTCCTCGGTATAGTAAACATTGGCCACAAAGCCTGTGGTTAATACAAAACAGGTACATTGATTGACACATGGAGTCTGGAGATCCAGGGCCCTGTGAGTGTATAGATCAGTAGCTTGCTGATAACTAGCGGTGAGGTGGGGGTGGGAACACTGATGTGGATCTTTAACAGCTAAGTTGTTTTTTTAAAATGTTACTTGATAAAATAGCATTGTTTCTTGCTTCTGAACAGGCTTTCAGACAGACTTGCTAATTTGTTCAGTGGCTTTTGGTTGCAGAAGAAAAAGTGTGGTGGTTGGTATGAAAACATTTGAAAAGACTGAATTTGCTTGACACACAGCTTTACCTGTTAGAAGCTCGTGGCTAAAATAAAATTCCCAATGACATGATTCTACATGAATTTTAAAAGTATATTTTATCGTGAAGGAAGACCTTGAAAAAGAGGGTTAAGAAACTGTTATTTTAGGCTATCTCTTATCTGGAAGTATGTCAATAGTATGTACATCAAAAGAATCGATGAAAAATGTTTATCAGCAGACAATGAAGCCAAGTAGATTGTTTATGACAATATGGGGAATACATTTCTTGCCAAGGTTTTGAAGTATAGACATAGGGTCATTCCCATGGCTGCCTTTGATGACATTCGTCATTGTGGATATCTAGATTTTAAAATACATGTTTTTGTATGGAGAGAATAGCCAGGTAGAGTGTATCATGGTTATGTTAGCCTTGATGGCACATTCATGCACAAATGTAGAAGCTATGTTATTACTTTAACACATAGTCATTTTCCTGCAATTTACTCTTGTTTGTGCTGTATTTTCCTTGTTTATGAGGATTTTTTTCCATGCCACAAGCAGCTAGGTTTATTTGGATGTTTTAATTCCATTTATTTATTTACTAATCTATGATTTAAAAGATCAGCTTTCATTGACTGGTGCTTTTCAAACATCAAAACTGCTGTTAATTAGTCAAGTTAAATCACATGCAAGTATTAAAAAATTATATATTTAAAATATAGTTTATTTGAATATTTTAAGTCCATCACTAAGTTTTTGTGGTAATTTAATTTCAAAAAAAGCATAAACCAGATTTCAAAGAAGACAAACAAGATAAAAAATCTGATCAAGAATTACTACTTTGGAAGAATAATCATCATATATATATGTATACATATATAACAGTAATATTGTCTTTTATATCTGTTTTCTATGATATTATCTAATGTATAAAGCAGTTATTTGTACAGTCTGTGAAAGACCTAGAAAGGTCAATGAAAAGTGGGTCAGCTGTGGAAAGCAGCCTTGAATTTATTCATTTCTGGATCAAAGCCTCTTACAGAAGTGCTTTTTAAAAACATGGATAGTGATTATTAATGATAAGTTGTAAATCATTCAAGGTAGGTAGCCAAGGTACTTTTTAAAAAAGTACACAACTATATAGACGGTAGGTGATTTATTGAATGTCATAGTCCAAGATTGGCAACAGGGCTGCGGAAGGAGTCCACTTTATGTCTGTGAGACCTGGAGTCATCCAACTTCCTGTGCTCTATTCCTTACAATGAGACTCTTTAAGAAATCTCAGCACCTGCCCGATGGAGCGGAAATTTATGGATTTTGGAGTCCTAGTTTTGCATATGTCTAAGAAACCTTTAGAAGCACTGAGCTTCATGCTCTTTTGTTCACTCTAAACAGTAAAAATGGTCAAGAATCTTCTGTGCATAAACACTCCACGAGATGGAATGAAGGATCCAAAGATAAAAACGGAGGCCCTGGGCTCATTGCCCCTATAACAGGGCAATCAGGCGGGAACAACATAGGGCAGAGCGCGGAGTGTGCCACATCCTAGACGGACAAAAAAGGGCTGTAGGGACACATTTCACCAGGGAGATTAGGAAAGTTTTCCTAGCCAAAGTGTGAATAAGCTGAGGATTAAAGGACAAGGGTGAGCAGTGGGGAAGGTGGTTCCGGACAGAAGAAGATTCTAAATAGAAATGTGGAGAGCACAGAACCTGCTCAGAAGAAGCAGGGAGGTGGTTGAGCTAAAAGCATCAAATGTGGAAGGAAGATGAATTGGACAGGATGGAGGCATCTCCACCCCCCTGCCAAGGCTTTGACATGCAGGTGCCATTTATAGATCTGTACCTGTCTCTAAGGCTTAGACTGAGTGGGTCATTGTCTGTGAAACCGTCTCCTCAGAAGACACCTAGAAAATGTAAAAACCATGGAGTCTGTCCTGAAAATGGGCAGAATTCAGGAGATCTACCTAGCGCTTATGTTCATGAAGCAGAATAATAATTATCGGCCCTGATAATTCCTTTACAAAATGTTCTCTCATTCTTAGGTATTGCCCAAATGATTTCATGCAAAAACAGTGATTGCTCCTTAGAAAGCCTTTCTTCCTTCATGAGGTTTTAAAGTCCTTTTTTACCAAAGTAGTTTAGTTAACTTTAGCACAAGTTATACTCTTTCCCTTAGCCTGATTTAAAAACATCAGTTTTCTGTTGCTTATTTGCCTGTGGTAGTTCTTTACTCTTGCACCATTTGTCAGTTGCTCTCCCTCTGCTCCCAACTTAAGGTATTAGGGACTTTCACCTTTTGGGGATTCATTTTGGCCGAGTGTTAATTAGAATTTTTTGCTTCTTTCTCCTGGGTCTTAGCAAACACATAAATTTGGCTGCATGATAATAGTGGCACTTGAAGCCAGACAACTTTCAGCCATTTCGGCTACGACTCACCCAGCATTATGGATGGTTTTCTGGCTGAGTACTTTTAGCTAGAGCCCACACTATAAAAATAAAGGATGTTGGTATCATTGGTGCATTATCATTCTTTTTCTCTTTATGTACAACCCATTTTCAATAGGATGTTTGTGTGTCATTCTGTATATATATACTGTGTACTATTTCATTTGTGCATTATCTACAGCAATATTTTCAAACCTGACTGTATCCCTATTCTCACCTAGAATACCCAGACTGGCTTCTCTCAGCTGTAATTAGTGAGTGTGTAATAAATTTATTATTTTTTATTCAATCCAAAGTTATTGAGTATTACTATGTGCCAAGCACTGTGCTAAGCACTGAAGAGAGACACAAAGCTGATTTTCAGCCACTATGGGAATTATGTCCGTGCTAGTTGTTAAAACATTGGCCATGGGTACCCCACTCACCCCAGTCATTGTTTCAACCATCTTGTACACTCTTCTGGAATTCAGACTTCCCCACCGTCCAGCAAGCAGAGGATTAATACTGGGCACACAACACGAGTACCCCAGGCCCCAGCTCCTGCACCTAGGCCAGCCCTCAGCTCTGATGGTTCAGTGCTCAGGCCATCTTGTTGGTTAACTATTTTGAATATCTCCCTGGACACACAAATAGAACATGGTCTCCTACCTTAAATTGCTCAAATTCTTGGAGAGTAAGCAGATATACAATTACCAAACAATGTGCTTCAAATATTTGTATTTGTTCAAATCTATCTATCTATCCATCTACCTATTTATCTGTCTACTTCTCATCTATCATCTATCAAGAAAATTTAAAAAAAGAAAAACTCTATTTAAAATGAACATCTCAGAAAATTCCTGATAAAAGACACCATCTTTGTTCCTATCTATAGGCATAATTAAAAACAGAGGCTCTTGTCAACATAGTGTGGATGTTTCAAAAATAAAAATAAAATATCACTTAGCTCCTTTTAAGAAGAGTGGAACACAATTTTAACATATCTACTTACATTCGGGTAACACACATCCAACACTTAAATTATGTCACCCCAAATGGACAAACCGCCTCTGGTAAAAGCTGGACGTGACAAACACTGTGCGCTCCTTGAGCTCGGACACCAGTCCATTCATTTGAGTCTTCTTAGTGGAGCCCATTCTCCATCTTTGCAAAATGCTACTCGAATTACTGAATCCAATTAGCCCACACATTTGGTAAGCCCTTGGACAGCAGTGATATGCAGAGCTTCATTCTTTCAATTTTTTTGAACCTAAACTAAACTAAATTTGAAATGCCCAAGATGTCTGATATTTTCTAATACTTTGACAATAAATCAGATATATTTACAGAACAGGATTTCACTACAAAAACCTGTGTTAACAAAAGATAAAGAAACATTAACTATTATTGATTTTTCTCATTGCACTCTGCTTTTATAAAAAAGGAATTAGTTCTTTAAAAAATTCTCTGATTTCAAGCATTAATTACAAAATAAAAATAAAATTCCTAAGGATCCTAGATCAGGATAGTTTCAACTCAACGCCTAAAGAATGAACTACAACAGTACCATTAGGATTGCTGTTTGACAAGTTGTTAAATCCCATTTAATCTTAAGATTTCATTCTTTTTAAAGTACAGCAGAAAAGCAAACTGAATTATTTCAGAAATATGTTTTTTAAAAAGGATTGAAAAAGTGATAGTTTTCCCTTCATCTTCCATTAACTAGAAAATTAATGGAACCCATGACTTTCATTCTCTGATTTTCTGGATATTCAAGGTTTAATATCCTTATTATCAAAACATTATACTACATTTATGTAAAATTTTAAGTATGCAAGCATTCTCACATATAGTATCTCATTCTATTTAAGCTTCATAATTACCCTGTGATGTAGGTTTTGTTAGGACTGTTTTACCGAGGAAATTAACACAAGTCCCTGGAAGTCAATGGACTTTCCCAAGATCTCAAGATCCAGGAGTGGAATCCAAGTCTCCTGATTTTTGAGGTGTTTGGGGGGTAAGAAGTAGAGGGTGGGAGAGAAGAGTATTTGTTTTAGTTACTATACCAGAGCAAATGTCACTTTAAATACTGATTTTTGAGTAAATTTCTTCAAAGTTCAAAATTTTATAAAGACCTACTCTTAGGAATTTTTACAAAAAATGTGATAGTTAACCAAAAAACACAATTGCGAAAATAGTGATTACTATGCTATTATCTAATATGACAGAAGCACAGAACTGCCATATCTTTGCGTTTATAAGATTCTGGATCATTTTTGTGGGTTACCTCAGGTGGCTAGTTCTGCAATACCAGCCAACTTCTTAACTACACAAAGGCATCACAAGTCATCCTAAATCCAGAAAACACATTTGCATCTTTTACTAATCAAAAGTCTGGAAAAGCAGTGTGATTCAGCATCATTAGAGGAGATGAAAGGAGACCAACCAGGTCCCTGAGGTTGTGTTTCTGAGCTTTAGATGAATGCCTGTAATACTCAAAGGGTGAGCTTCTCTCTTCATTTAGAAACATCACTATCTTAAAAGTGGTGGCTAGGCCAATGTATCATTAGAAAACTACTCCATTTGGTCCAGCCAACATTTACTGAGAAAGTAGGCGTTGTGTTCTAGAGATACAAAGATGGAGTAGAAAGCAAATGCTGTCCCTTCATTAATCTAGAAGTTTGTTTGGTACCTAAAAGGCCTATGCTTGAAAAGCTAAGATTATTATTTTTTTAGTTATTCAAAATTTTGCTTATAGTGTGATTTCTCTATTATGAGTGGAAAAATATCACACATGATTGATTTTAGTTCAATAAATTAATTTCTTGGTTATAATTTCTAAAAAGGAATTCTATTTACTTCTAACACTTTGGTATTTTAAGAATTAATGAACAAACCTTTTTGAGTTTTCTAAAATGAAGCTCAACACATTAGTTATTTTACAATTTCCCAAAATAGTTTAGACAGATTTTTTTTGAAGTCTCATTCACTTTTCTTTCAAATTTCCCATTCTTTGGATGCAGTAATGAATATCATTAAAGGTATCTGCATGTGTGTGTGTTTGTGTGTGTGCGCGCGTGTGTGTAGCAAATAATTCAATGGTTTTAATCCTGAAGCTGGTGAGATCATGTCCTGTTTTCCTCCTGGCCTAAAGGTGCCTTTCATAGCCTTTCATTTTCGTATTGACTTTACCCAGGACCTCGTTGGAGGTTCACTCAGTGAAATAAAATTACATTACAATTATTTCTACTTAGAGAAATATGACAGCTAGAATTTTTATGTTAATTAATCTTTGGTTTTTTATTATTGTGTGACTACCTATCATAAATTTCCTTGCAATTCAGTTTTAGTACATTCTATAAATTATTTTCGTTTATTCCAGCATTAACCTGACTTGCAAATGGTTAAATTTGCACGGAGGCTTTCTTGCTCTAAAACCCAGTATGCTCTATATTAGCATTAGAAGGAACAGTTTTGATATTCAGAAATCATTGTAATAACAAGAATAAACCACAATTCACTGAATTCGTGGTCAGATGATATTCCTGTTATCGTGTTAGATTCCGTGTAAGTAAATTAGTACATCTTAAACAGGATGAACAATAATTCATAAACATACTGATATTTTCTTCGGACTCAGACTAAAGAACAAACAGGTCGCTGCTGTTCTTGTCGCGCATCCCACAGCCAAATGAGGAAGCTCCTGCTTCCTCACCTGCATACCCAGTTAAGCACCATCTGTTTCCTGTTTTAATGTGATATCTCACAGTTTTTCCAAACCTTTCACATCAGTAAGCACAATCCTAATAGACAGTTAATATGAATTACGAAGCTTGTTTTCACTAAAACTGTGTCCTGGTTTTCTCTCTCACTCTTATTTTCTGAAATAGGTAACACTACACTGGCTGCTCCAAACCCACTTCAATAGCATGAAATTCCCTAGATTAACAGAGGTATTTGCGGGGTATTGATTAGACTCTGGTATTCAGGGGCTGGATGATGGGCAGTGCGGAGGCACATGTGCCTAACCAGGAAGCTGGATTTTTTGTGTGTGAAGATTGGCCCTGAGTTAACATCTGTTGCCAATCTGCCTCTTTTTTTTTTTTTTTTTTATCTCTCCAAAGCCCCAGTACCTAGTTGTATCTCCTAATTGCAAGTCGTTCTAGTTCTTCAATGTGGGACGCTGCCACAGCATGGCTTGATGAGTGGTATGCAGATCCATGCCCAGGATCCGAACCGGCAAACCCCAGGCTGCCAAAGCAGAGTCCTTGAACCCAACTACTGGGTCACGGGGCCGGACCCTGGAATTTTAATTCTATGTGGAAAGAAGTATCTCCCACCTCATCTGACAGCCTTCTCTAATAGTTATATTCTCCCTACTCCTCCCCACCCCAATCCCTCACCATGTGGAGTTATCCAAATTATGAATTTCTGAGCAACCAGGTCAACTGCAAATTTAGTGTCTGTATACTGTTTACTGGTTGTTACTATTTTCCTTCATGACACCTTGACTGGCTGAAGCCAAATCCATCAGGTAATCCTGTATGCTTTGGTTTCCCATAAGTTACTGATAACAAATATGTTTCCCTTGGAAAAATGGTTTGAGTCCCATGAAATAACTGAATAAAATGGTGTACAAAAGATTTTAAGCTTTAGTTGGATTCCAAGCAGCTTCTTGCCTGCTATTCTTACAAGGGTATTTGCTATTGGTGTTATTTATTGAGATTCCTTAGCCAAGAAACCCACCAGTTAAATCACTATGGAGCCTTTTGAATGTGAATTGTTTATGAATGTCAAACACATTGCTATTATGGAGGATGCATAATGTAACTTAGTGTTTCTCAGAGTTTAGCATCAAAATCACCTGAAATGTTTGTTAAAACACAGAATGCTGGGTCCTACCCTCTCCCAGAGTTTTTGATTGAATAGTTCCAGCATGGAGCCCAATAATATGTATTTGTAACAACTTTCTAGGGGATGCTGATGCTGCTGGTCCCGGGACACAACTTGAGAAACACTGGTGTATTATGTAGAGCTCTAAGATGGAGTTGGATTTACTATCATTTTAGACCTGGCTCTGCCCCTCAACAGCTGTGTGACCTTGAAAATTTACTGACCTCTCAGAACTTCAGTTTACTTGGCTGTAAAATGACAGTAATACCCTCTTCGTGGGGTTGTAGTGAGATTACATAAGATGATGCATGAAAATGGTTAGCCCGATGCCTGGAAAAAAAAATAGCTATTCAATAAAAGCCACTATTATGCTCCTGATCTGTTTAGGAGAAGGAATGCAATATGGGCCATTTCTGTATTTCCCTGTACTAAGATCTGAAGCAGGGAGAGGAAGCGTAGACAAGCACTCTAAGAATATATAAAAATAGAAGGAGATTTCCCAAGAGTTTAATATAATTTAAAGACAAAGTAAATTATTCCTTTGATTGTGTGTGGCTCAGAAACTAGTTTGCACTTTATCTTAGCCACTGGAATCCCAACCAAGAATTTTTTCTTTTCCACACTCGGTGTTAGGTGTCAGGTTGATTTCCATCCCCTGCTTACTTCTGGGAATCTCCACCTACGAAATGACGTTTGTTAAGTGCAAGCCCATCTTCAGATTCACCTAGTAAACTATATTAGTTTCAAATTAAAAATAATATTTATGTACTCGTATGTATACACACTATTGTAGTAGTACTGATATTTATTTTTATATCAGTAAATTTTTATTTTCTGAGTAACGTAAAAACTCTTCATGAGTATGAATAATCAAGATTTTATATCTACTTCTAAAATTCATAGAATTACAAGAAATCACATACCTTATTAAAATACGAAACCTTATCAGAATGCTTCTAACTAAATCATATCTCTTCCATTACAAAATCTAGTTTAGTGAGAAGGAGCATTTTCAGCACCATCTTACAGGTGAAGCTACTGAGGTATAAATGCCAATGTTGTTTCAGGTGATGCAAAGAATTAGAGCCAAAGAGAAGTGAAAACAAGATGTATTGAATCGAAGTAAATTTTGCATTAGTGTAATTATTTCTTGTGTAAAAAATTATTGTGTGAAATCGCCAAGCAATAGATTTTGATTCATTCAGTCACTTAGCAACCATTTACTGAGTAGTCAATAAGTGCCAGGGCAGGCACCAGATACAGAACTACCATCCCACCCATGCGACATCAAGAATTACTCCTTTCTTTCAGCAAGTCCTTGTGGTTTTCATTCATTTGTATCACACACACACGACATCTTTACTTCCAAGTTAAAATTTGCAACCACGACTGAAATTAGGATCATCTTCAAAAATTAAATCTACTGAAAACCCCATTTTAAAAGCTCTTTCATGATTCTTCCTGAATAAAAACTGAGCATGTATTTTATCGAAGTCTATACCCTAAGTAAGAATATTTGCAAATGCAGGACTGTAAGTAAATCTGCAGGTATTTATATACTGTTATGTTCTGAATTTTAAAATGTAGGTACTGGAAAAATTGATTTTTAAGATCCCTTAGTGTATTAGAAATGCTAATAGTCTGTTTCTAGGAGTCAAAAGTATTGGGGATGTAAATGTGTATTGTGCTGGTTTGCCACGTAATTTGACCTTAATAAGTGTTCATATTTATAATAAGCTTTACTTTCTAGAATTATTTGCAAAGGAATTGATACCAGACTCTCTGTGGCACTAAAATCTATAGATAGAGCTAATATTTGAGAATGTCATATAAATGACGTATGGTATAAAGCCTTTCACGGCTGACTTCTTTTACTTAGCAAAATAATTTTAACATTCATCCATGTTGTTACATGCTTCGGTAGTTTGTTGCTTTTTATTGCTGAAGAGTATTCTGTTCTTTGAATTTAGGACAATATTTGTATCCATTCATCACATGATGGACATTTGGATTGTTTCCAGTTTGGTTTGAGATTTTTGTGAAAAAGTTTCTATGAATATTTGCATAAACATCTTTGTGTGGACGTGTTTTAATTTATCTAGGGTAAATCCCTAGGAGTGGAATTATTGGGTCATATAGTAAGTACGTGTTTTAACTTTATACGAAACTTTGCTGAAGTGGCTGTACGATTTGTATTCCCACCAACAATGTACAAGGGATGAGAGTAAGGAACAAAATTTGACACAATCAAATTGTACTTCTATCTATATAGTCATATGTATTTATATAATATTTAATCACATTAAACATATATGGATAGTATTCATCATATGGTAACATAAGAATATATTGTTATTTATTTTGTGCAAAAAGTTGTGATTAGTTTTCAGTTGTCCTTTTCCATTGCTTACCTTTAGAGGTTTTTTTTTCTAATTATTACTGTGCCCTCATACTCAGAGTGGATATTTTTAGTAAAGCAATATCTTGTTAATATGATATATTAAAGGTAAGGTATTTATTGCAATTTTTTTGCATGTAAAGGGTGATAGGAGAAAAGTGGACCAAGGAAATCGTACCAAGAGCCAAGGCTGAGAAGACTGGGAATATCTCTTTCCCAAAGTCACAAAGTGTGGATGTGAGGGAGCAAAGAATTCTCACCAAAGTTAGACCAGTCTTGCACATGAATGGGTCATCAGAACTAGAGTTTTGAATTGAAAATCAGTAACCAAGTTTTAGGCCAAACAGGATTCAAAGAGCCAGGAGGACATGATGGCCAAGGGTACTGTGACTTGGGGTATAGAAAGGGTGATGGCTCAGCAAATTTTGGAAACAGAAGAGGCTGACACCCTCAGTTCAGTTTCTATGCGTTCTTTGCATGCACGGTGTATGGCGGGTTAAGGTGATTCGAAGAGGGCAGGTAGGCACTTGAAGAGAACAGATATTTCCAACATTTAAAGACTTAACAGCATATTTTCCACTCAAAAGGTGTATTGCAGATATTAGTTTAGCTCACAAGTGAGTTTCACAAACCACCCAAAGTTCCCATATCCGCACAAATCAGTAGTTATTTATTCGTCGTCAACCTGTAAATCTTATAAAGATAAAACCTAATGCTTTATGAAAAATGGTTCCTATAAGAAATTTGGGTCACTGTGGTTTTCAAGAATTTGGCAACATAGGTTTCAGGATATCTCCCTTAACCTTATTAAGAATCTCCTTCTGTAAGCAACTTCTCTGCCTTGTGCAATATTAATTTAAAGTTCCATCTTCTAGTTGACCACTACAGAAACAACAAGCTGACATGCCTTGGGAATAGAAAGCAGCAGGATGCAAGTGGAGATGAGAGGTGTGGTGGTGGTCCCCCACTCTAGTAAAGCACCATTTTGATCCCCGAGCAGGGACCACTTAGCCAGCCCTCACTCATGACTCAGACTCTCGCTGTGCTTAGGTTCAGAGGTAAGAGAGACAGACAAGACCTTGGCAACTAAGCATCTTTGGGCCAGCTAGATTCATCCATCTGGTCCTAATAACTCAAATTATGTACCTACTTCTCTCTCATCGATTTCAATGCTTGAGTTGGTTTCTGCATAAGAACTTGGTTTCTCCAAAGTTAGGGTCCTTTACTGACACTTCTCCCAGTTGATAACAGAAAGAATAATAAACTCACTGTGGTTGGGTCCCACATGTATTTCCAAGTGATGAATCCCCACTGGCTGGCATTTTCTAGAGCCTACTTGACTCTCCAAAACCCATGCTCCTCTGAAATTCTAATACAAGGAATTCTCTGTTTACTACTGTCTGTTCTTTGGGCTCTCCAAATAGTCTTTTCCACTCAGCTGAACTGATGGCCTTTATTTCTTTCTATTGGCCAGCTCTAGGAAGCTTGATTACTTCCCAGGTCTCAGCCATCCCTGCCATATCTTGTTACAATGCCAACTGAACCATGATACTAAAAAAAGGAGGGATGCGTATGATTGTCTACGTGTTGACCAGGTGTGTGTATTTTGGGAGGGAGGGGTATGAGATGAGTGGGGAAGAGGAAAGGCTTGAAGATGCAGTTTTAGAGAGAGAGAGATTGGGAGGAAAGAAAAGAGAACCTTCAAAGATAATATGTAATAGATGCTCAGTAAATGAGTAGATAAATGAGAAAAGCAAATAAAACAAAAAACAAGCAAGAAGTGGAAAGAAGCAGAAGAGGCCTTAAGACAAATATAAAGAGAAATAAGGGCAAAGAAGAATAGGAGCATAAAAAAGGAGAACACCGAGTGACGGGAGTGGAGGCACCGAACTAGAGAGCAGGGCTCCCCAAGACCATACAAATTCTTAAATTAATATTTGAAATCAATTTATAATTTTCCTGTCACTAATTTACATAGTTCTATTTCAAACGGTATTTCTATTTTTAACTGGAATATAGCTGGCTTCTATTAGCGATGTTGACTCTATAAAGTTAAGAAATGTAACCACTTCGTAGCTGAGGTCAGAGGTAAGAGAGCATTCCTTTCAGATGTATAATGTATCTGCTTTTTAATATTTCTATAAGGCAGCCTGACTGGGGGAAAGGAGGCAAAAAATATATGAGCCAAAACCACTCTCCTTTTGTTTTATAAAATGGATAGTAATGCGATTTTCCACTCTGAAAGCTGGAGAAATGTCCATTTCATTTCTTCTTTGGGATGACGTTGTCATTAAAAAGAAAAAAAACCAAGATGGGTAGCAAGAGGTTGTTCTACAGCGTGCCTGGTCTTGGGAACACTTCCCTTAAGCTCTACACCCTGGAACAAAACTGCCCTTCTGGAGGCCCACGTCTTACTTTGGAACATGCAAAAGCAGTACCTGAAAGAAGAAAGGTGTTGATGTCATTCAGAGATTTCCCACTTCTTTGGAGTCCCTGATTTCTGCCTCACATACGTTCTGGGTAGAAGGCAAATCAATTCTGGTTTGAATTTCGCCCACTGAAAAAGCCCAGCCCGGTGTGTATAAGTCACATCATGTCTTGCTGTTTCACACATCATCTCCAATAATAAAAACCCTGCAGTCAGAATTTCACTGGTGATTTCCTTGATGTGGTGCAAGACAGGCAAGAAGAGAGATATTCCCCTTCTGAGCTATACTGGCACCATCAAGATGCCTTTTGTTAAGGTGATTTTGTTAATCAGCTATGACCTTCTAGCAGCCCACATGCTATAGGAGGATTTCAATTTGCCTTTTCTACAGTCACACTCTCCTGAGGGTGTCAGCAGTCCCCCCTTAACTGCAGAAGATACGTTCCAAGGCCCCCAGTGACTGCCTAAGACTGCAGATGGTACGGAATCCTATATGTACTACGTTTGCTCCTGTAGGGTCGTGCGCGGCATAACATTTCCGTCAATAGTGGACCGAATATATGATGGTGGTCCCATAAGATTAGTACCATGTAGCGTAGGTGTGTAGTACATTGTACCACCTAGGCTTGTGTCACTACACTCTGTGATGTTTACACAAAGACCAAATCACCTAACAGCACATTTCTCAGAAAGTATCTTTGTCATTAAGTGACATATGACTGTACATCCATACATACGATAAAGTCTAATTTATAAATGAGGCACAGTAAAACATTAACAGCAATAACAAATAATAAAATAGAACAAGTATAACAATATACTGTAATAAAAGTTACTGGAGATCTTAGAAACTTTAACATTCGACTTTTTTCTTTTCTAAGTCGAGAACTTTCACCTTTTCACTTAAAGGAAGCCCTTTATGGCTTCTCTTTGGCATCCAAATTGCCAGCATCACTACTCTTGTGCTTTAGGGCCATTGTTAAGTGAAATAAGGGTCACTCGAACACAAGCACTGCGGTACTGGACAGTCAATATGCTAACGGAAGCAGCTGCTAAGTGACTAATGGGCAGGTAGCATATACAGCCTAGACAAAGGGATGATTCACGGCCCGGCGGGACGGAGTGGGAAGGCGTGAGATTTCATCACGCTACTCAGAATAGAGCAGAAGTTAAAATGTAGGAATTGTTTATTTCTGGAATTTTCCATTTAATATTTTTCGACTGCTGTTGACTGATGGTAAATGAAACCACGGAAAGTGAAACTGTGGTTAAGGAGAGACTACTGTATGCTTAAAGTGGGAGGAGATGACTCAGTTCATCAGGGCTCACTTTCCTAGCCATAATGAAGCCACAGAGGTTGGCAATAGTGGGCTACAAATTAAAACCTCTCCCCATAAATAACGGCAATCCTCATTTAGGCAGCATCTTTCAAACAAGGATCATCTTATGCACAGTTCTCACCCTCTTCTCTGGAGAAGGTGATGTGAAAGAAGAGAGAAGTCTATGAAAATCTGAAAGTGATTCAAGAGTTCCAGTTCCCAGTTCCTAGAGTCCATAGTGGCATTTAAATTTCCAAGGTGTTGTCCTGGTCTGAAGGGAAAATAGGAATGACACAGGTTAGAAACTGGAGGGAGGGGAGCAGAGATGTTTTTGCTTGGCAGTAAGAAGAAATTAGAATGAGTAGAGAGAATGGGTCCATACTGTGGAGGAGTATGCTTTCTACTTCCCCCTTTCTCCTTTCTCATGACTGGAATGCAGATGTAATAGCAGGAACTGAAGCAGCTATCTGAAAACATGAAATGAAAGCCATGTACTGGGTATGGCTGAGCAACCAGATAGAAGGAGCCTGGTTTTGCACGATGAGATGACCCTATCAGCCCTCAATCGCTTAAGCTCGGGTTGTTACATGGGGGAAGAATAAATTTTTATCTTGTTTAAGTCACTGTATTTTGGGGTTCCTTTTTAACAGAAACTTGATCCTAATTAATGCACGCTTTCTTCCACTTGGACATCCATTTTTCAAAGTCCCAATGCTGCTTCTCTGAAACATTTACTGTTTTTTCAGTTTCAAAGAATGTTGTCGTGTCAAGTGCTCTGCCCGTTTTGACCCATCCCCTCTCCACAGTTCACTGGACTATCTCCCCAAATGTCGGCTTCTCAGCAAGGCCCTCTCTGATTCTCCGAGCAGGATTGGCAGCAACCACATCGTATCACTTCCAGATTAGGGGCAGGATTGTAATTATACCCTCTTGTGCACATCATTTCCCCAGCACTCAATGCTTCCACAGAGTTTGGCTCTTGGTAGGTACTAAATCACCATGAAGTCTTGTTAAAAAAAATCAATTTCTCTAGAGGGCCAGCCTGGTGGTGTAGTGGTAAATTTGTGCACTCCCCTTCGGCGGCCCGGGATTCACCAGATTGGATCCTGGGCACGGACCTACACACTACTCATCAAGTTAGGCTATGGTAGCATCCCACATATAAAAGAGAGGAAGATTGGCACAGATGTTAGCTCTGGGCCAATCTTCCTCACCAAAAAAAAAAAAAAAAAAAAGATTTCTCCAAGCTCCCATGAACTTACCTTTCTCTAAATTCTCATTTCCTCCAATTTTCTCTACCACCAAATTTAGCACACTTGAATATTTTCCATGGTGTAAGGTTTTCAAAAAGTTTCAATTGTTTATTTATATACCCAGGAGTTCTCAGAAACAGACAACTGAGATCATGGGCTAGCCTACCCCAAAGGGATCAAATGTAAAATTAAGGATTTTTTTTCCACGAATCACTATTCCTTAAGCTGGCCAACCAATATCATGTCAAGGGTCTGCTTTATAGGTAACATTGGTTGTCTTTCTCACAATCCACTCATTCATTGAACAAATATTATTGAGCGTCTAATACATACTAGACGTTCTAGGTGCTTAGGCTACATTTGAGAACAAAACAAAGGTCTTTGTTCTCATGGAGCTTTATATCCTAGACAGACAATGCTTTTAAAATTCGGCTTCTTTTAATAAAAACACATACATTTTTATTTGAACAATTTTAAATAACAGAATAGGATTCCATATCTTTGTACAACCTGAGATTTCATCAGTTATGCATTTGGCTACATAGACAACAGCAAGGCATGATGTAAGATGTAAAGACTTTTCTAGGCCCAAGGACTCATAAACTATCAAGTGTATGATTTTACATGGCGTATCAATTAAAGGTAGACGAGTAACTGGCAAATACTGTAAGATCACTTCTCACTCTGGGCATTTCACCTGAAACAAGCATCTTCAGTTGATTACTTACAAAAATCCCATGAAGGAGGGTTTAGAATTAAGACATTTGTATAACTTCCAACTTGTCCTAAGATCATTCACCTTTGAGAAAATGATTGACGTCCTTCTCCCATATGTCATACAAGACCAAGCATTATTTATTTTATGATTCTGATAAAATGACTATAACTTTAATTAGAAAAGAAATAATTTTAAGAAAATTACATAAAGTACGTTTTCTTAGTTAGAAATATGTCCATTGTTAAGACATTGATGGGTTAACCTGAAATTGTAAAAAAGGGGTTCAATAATTTATCAGCCGTAAATTTTAGATTTAAAAGGCAGAAATTGTGTAAAGCAGTTTTAAGCTTCCTATGGCATGTCATTTTCTAAATAAATACATCCAGAAAGATTAATAGTATAATGTTTTTAAAAGATAAAAACCTAGAATCTCTCTTTTTTATAAGCATGGTTGATATGAGTAACTAAATATCAATTTCCTCTAGATGCATTTTTCCATGGAACAAATCATTTTTTTCCGGCAGAATACCTCTTGTAGCAGTCACATAATGAAAGTGTTTCCCAATAGATACCCATCTCTGAGAGCAGATTTTATTTCTCTGCCTGATTTCCAAAAATGCAATCTGATTTCATGAGGACGTAGGCCAGTGGACCCATAAATGACTGTAGTAAGAATGTATCAAGAAATAGTCACAACTTGTGATGCAAAATCTGCCTTGTACTTCTTATTTCTTTCCATCCAAGAGTTGTAATTCCAATACCATGCCATGTACATGGATTGAGTGCAAAGATCAGCCCCAGGCAGGTTTAAATAAAACATTGACATTTTGAAAAATGATCCGAGTGTTTCCTTTTCTCACCTTCTATGTTTTTTTACTTTGCTATTTCAGGTAGTATCAAGGAGGAAATGCTTTTTTTTGACTGTGTCTCTAATCATTGAGTAGATTTCATATTCTCCAGGGTATAACAGTGCAATGACAATTTGTAAACCAGGAAAGATAAAGTTGTAGAATTGGGAAAAGTTGGTTTTTACTTCATCATACTGTCTTCCTTCCCTGGAAACTGAACCTGGGAAACCAATTCTTTACTCATGGGCTGAAACATTAGAAATATATAAATATATATATTTAATAGTCACCACATATATAATGTATCAGCCATTATTGAAGCTAATTTCAAGACATACAATTGAAGACCATGATTTCCTTTTATTCCAACTTTCTAATTTTATTAGGATTTTATTATGAATGTTTTGATAGTACATACATATTTTACAGCACACCTCGTTGTTCTTAAGAGATAAGCAAATTTACTGTGACACTGTATTAGCAGGGACTGTCTCCTTGTCAAGGAACTGGTAGATGGGGTAGCATATTCCGGGAGAGTACAGCCACTGCCTCTGACCTGAAAACAGATATATTGGATTTAGTTTGTTGGACATAAGTTAATTATCAAGTTTCATCGTATAAATTGTCTTCAAAGAGAAAAGGCAGCAGGACGGCTCATTATGGCAGAGTCCCTTTCCTGACTTCATCGAAGCCCTTGTTCTCTGATGCCAAGAGCCGCAGCTCTGATGCAGACTAATTCACGGCCATACTGCAATGCAGTTCATTTCAGGATCTCTATTGTTGTGTCGCTAAGGGTTCATTCTTCTCGGTAATGGGAATGGCTCTGCTCTATAGGAGGTTAAACATACAGAACCCTAGTGGCGTGCATGATTTCTCACTTCAGAATAGTTCCTGGCACACAGATGATGTGAAAGAAGGTTTTCCTTGTTTTCTAACAACCAATAGCAACTTGTGTAGACTTTTCCCAATAATGCTCCATACGATGAAGCCTAAACACACACATATGCATACATACACACCACTGGAATAAAAAAAGTATACAAAAGATTCCAGGCTGCTTTCACACAGAAGAAATCAAATCATCAGCCTGGCTAATCATCACGTTCCTCTGTAAGTATTCCTGCAGGAGGGGATTTTCATGTAAAAGTTTCATGCTTGTTTGTTTAAAGCTTCAGTACAAATTTGCAGGTGATGAGAGCAACCTTCATTCTGATAAAAGAACAGGCCAAGCTACTGATTGGAGAAAATTACATGAAGTTTTTTAATCAAAGTCTCTGTGGTCTACTGACTGATTTTCTAGGCCAGATGTCAAATGTTTTCCACTGATGTCGATGTTGAAGTAATCACTAAACCAATTCCAGGAACGAGGGAATGAGACAGTAATAATGTTTCATTTCAGTATTACATAAGGTCTCTTCCCCAGCCGGAACAAAGCAACAGGACCTCTCTGATTCAATGTAATTACATAAACTATTGCTTTGAATTTTTAAGATGGTTTCTTCTCTTCAGATTACGTGGCTTCCTTATGAATATGTGAATACAGCGTGTATCTTGATGTTTTCAACTCAAATGTGAAACAGCCTACAATTACCAATTAGTTTATATTTTCAAGATTTACATCTAATTTAAAATTTAATTAAACATTTATTATTTAATCTATTCTATGTCATTTTGGGGGGAACATAACAACCAATCGTTAAAAAAAAAAACGCTAGAGCTCTCTAGAAAAGCAAATCTATTTTTTGACATGCCAGAGAAATAACTTGTTAATCTGATATATGCTGTGATTTTTTTATTTTGAATCAGCAAAGCAATCTCAATGGGACAGATAAATTAGACCAGAATAAAATGTTGAATTTCTGATACAGAGTTTTATGAAGTTACGATGAACACATAACATTGTTTTCTATGTTTTACCTTGGCACAAATCTTTTTGTAGGAACAGTGATATTATAGAAAACAGTTTTATTTGAGAGGACAAATACTTCCTCAAACTTATTTGAAATCAATCTTGCGATATTTCGAAAATTCCTGAAAGAATGTGCCGTATCCCCCACTGACAGATATAATTCAGCCTGAAGAATTCCACTGGCATGGGCCTCTCCTGCAGAGGCACCTGGTTTCATTCCTAGAATTCCCCACCTCCTTCTTCTGTCCATCACATTGTTAGCCTAAGAGAATTAAAATACCTAGAGACAACAGATACTTTAAAGTTTCTTCTGAGTAGGAATTTCTTTGAAAACCAAAAGAATAAGGCAAAAATAGGTTAAGAAAGTGAAACTGGTATTAAAAACACCGTTGCTAGCAGTGGGTGGGAACTAAGAAGTGTTTCTCCCAACTAAAATGTACTAGGATCAGCAAAACAGTGACTCCCCTTGCCCCGCAACAATATGATTGAAACATGCCTACCTCAAAACGTGCCTACCTCAAACGTCCACTCATCAGTTAATCCATGCATTTCTTCCAGACAAATATTGGGCCTTCTCCTGAGGTTGTTTTGATGAATGAAAACTTTCTCACTTCATTGCCTTTATCTCATGTCTTCATTTTCTACTAGACTGTTGGTAAGGCTTTGGTTTTTAGTCACCAATTCAGTTATTTATTGCTGCATAACAGGTCACATTAAACCTTAGTGACTGAAAATAGCAACAACTGTTTTGTTATCATCTGTCACAGTTCTGGAGGATGACTGTGTTCAGCTGGGTGGTTCTTGACTGGAGCCGGGGGCTGGAGCCATTTCAAAGACTGTCTTAGTCACATGTCTGATGACTGATGCTGGCTATTGACTTGAGACCTCAGCTAGGACTGTCATCGTCTCTCCATGTAACCTGGGCTTTCTCACTTCCGACAGGAAGTAGAAGCTACCAGTTTCTTAAGCCCTTGGCCCTGACAAGCATAGGGTCACTTCTACCAAACTCTATGGGTCAAGCAGTTACAGAGCCTGAATTCAAGTAGAGGAGACATAGACCCCACTTCTTATTGGGAGGAGTATCAAAGAATTTTCGGCCAGTTTTGAAAAATACATTATTATCTTTTTACCCTCAGAATACAATGTAGAGTAAATTGTTAAACATTTAATATATATTAATGACTGAATAAAATAAAGAAGTTAAAACAAAATATAACAATGGTCTAAATTAGATGAGACTCAATGTCAATAGTCAAAAGAGGATAGGTACAAGGGATTTGTAGAGAGAAAAACAGGACTAGGAAGAGAAAGCTCTAAAATATACCTGAAGTCACTAACCCACGTGACTTGGATAATTAGGATTATCTGTAACTGACTATGATGTTCCTGGAAACACCAAACATTAGAATTACTCAGAAGTAGGTTTGGATCTCTGCTCCACTGATAATCCCATGCACGCTAATTTACATTTCTGAGCCTCAGTTAAATAATATCCATAAGTGAGAATAAGTGAGAATAGTAATAGCTAACTTCCAGAGTTGTTAGGAAGATTACAAACCATGCCAGGGACCTTATTCAACACACAATAAGTAATAGCAATATAGACAGTCCAATGATTCAAAGAGAACAATTAATGAATTTCTTTATATATCTATGTCTTTTGAATAATGTTTTTATTAAATTGTCTTGACTTAATGTTTTTTATTGTGTGTTATTTTAATTCATTAATTCAGTCTTTACAGTCTGAATAGAAGCTTAACCCTCCAACTTCATTGGGTATGTGGGCTACCTTGTGTACATAGCAACAAATACTGGGCTTGAATTCCATATATCAGTTGTGAATTGCCAGCATTATCTAAACTTGATCAGTTTGAAAATTTGTTAAACTTCCTTACAAATATTCATTATTCTAAAATTGTTTCTCAGTTTTGGTCTCTTTTATAATTTTGGATATTAATAATTACGCTTAACTAGAATGTCTTTTGTTACATAACGTATTTATTGAGAACACATCTAGAAGACGAATGCCTAAGAAACAGTCCATTAGAAATCCTTAATTTTATTAATTTTTTATTTGAGATAAGTTATCTTCCAAAGTTTTAAAGTAAAGAAAGAGAGTCATTACTGTACGATAAGAGCTTTGCCCCGCCTGTCCTTCTTCACATCTCCTAGACATATTCTGTTGCAGAGAAAGGGAGGTACAATCAATGGAACTTATTCAAGAATTTCAGAAACTCAGCGAGAGTGTATTTCATATGCACAAATCCTATACTTATTTATTTAATATCCAAAATAGACAATTGAGTGAATATTAATATATGCAAACTAAATCCATTGTCAATTCAGGTTTTTAAAAAATTTTAATAGTCATTTTGGGAAGAAAGGGCCAATGCATTCCATGGTCTTTTTATAGAGCTACTGACTGCCTTCAAGAGTATATAGAAACCATTATCCTTGCCACATTGCAGGTTACTTTTTCATCTTAAAAATAAAATCTATAGACCATGTTGAATAATCTCTCTTGCAAGACCATCATCCTAACTTCATTGAAACACTGAGATAAGATATTCAATGGGTATGAATGCTCTTTACTTATCATTGAGCTTTAAAAAAGGCTCATGTAACTAGATTCACATTTTATGCTGAACTGGGCTCCATTTTTAATTCTTATCGCTATTGATAGAGGAACACAAAAAAGATGAATTCGTAGCCAGTGGGTCAGATGTTTGTAACTTCTGAAAGAGCAAATCTGAACACTCCAAAAGTTAGAATGAAATATGGAGATTTCCTCAATTCCATGTGAATCAGATAATTGTGATATGCAACTATTTTAATAAAATGTTTTTCCAAATCTTGTTTTCAAGAGAAAAGAAGAAAATCATAGCCTCAAGAGACAATTTCCCCTTTATTTTTTAAAGTAATAAACATAAAAGTAATATTTATTAATTGATTATTTATGAGCTTCTGCAGACATTTAAAGGCAATGTGATTGTATATGAAAAACTCAGGTCTTAGAATAAGAATTCATGGGTTAAGTTGCTTCTATCTTTTGGGCAGGTTCAGGGTTCAGGTTTGGTTTTTGTTACTTGCTTGCTTGTTTGTTTGTTGTCTTTTGCAAAATAAATATACTATAATATACCAAAAAGATTTTTGTCAGCACCTACCAAGTTAACACAAAAGAAAGGTCCTAACCCAGTTCTGGCTCGTGGTAGATGGTAAACACATGTTAATTTCTTGCCTGCTTTATGTTAGATGGCAAGTATTGCTGCGATTCTCCAGTAGCAATCTGGTCCATTCCTATCTTTGAGCACACTAGGAACATAGTGTGTCTCCATTTCCTTGAAATTAAGAGAGGCCATATGACTTTCTTTGGGCAATGAAATGTGGGTAGATGTCACGGTTGGTAGAAATGACATATGTCACTTCTGGGAAAAAGCATTTAATCGCTGATATTCCACTTTCTTGTTAACACTTCATCCTGTCTTAGTGAAAGAAAATGTGTTGATAAGAGATTTCAGAAGTTTAAAGATACCTGTAACGCTGAACTAACTCATGAGCATGGATATTCTTGAACGTTACTTGGAATTGAAGTGGACTTTGGAGGAGCTAAAAAGAAATCTTTGATAGCATAAACTACTGATATTTGAGGATTGCTTGTTACCTCAATATAATCTAGTCAATCTTGAATTCATTTACCAAATTCCTTTTTCTCACTTATATCTCACATATCTCATGGTATATACACTTACTATTCAGAAGAAAAATATAAAAGATTTTACTGTGTATAAATTAAAAACTGAAAAACTTAGGTCTGAGACAATTTATGCTAAATTGGTTTTTTCTCTGACATATTTTGTTTAAAAATGGCTTAGTACAATTCAAATATAATTATTCTGAAATCTTCCTTTTGTCTTTTCGATTTCTAACCATACATCAGAATATGTAAGTAGTTTTTGAATAATTGTTATGGATACTCTATGTGAGGAAAGAGAAAATTTTTGCTTGAAGTCTGAGATTTGGGGAATGCAGATCTTGAAAGTGAAATCTTGAAATGTTCTCATTAAGTTTGAAAATCATCTTAATTGAGTAATAATTTAAAAACTGTAAAATCATACAAGTTAAGGCCTGGAAAGAATCTGACGCATTATTTGGCCCCCAAATTCCATTTTGCACACTGAGAATCTGAGAGCCTAGGGTATTAATTAATTGCCTTCCCCAAATTGGTTTTATAGGGACACATATCTGCTAAAAATCAACCTTCATGGACACTCTATTTCTTAGAAGGTGAGGTTAAAGCTTGTTAGATTGCGTTTAACCTCAGACCACTATTACTACAATCTAATCTCACAAGCTATGCTAAACAACTCACCGTTTCCTCAACAAGATGGACTCATCATTCCTTTATGTCTTTGCAAATGCATGTCTCTACCCTCTGTCTGGAACACCTGCCCCATCTTATCGCCCTGACAAATTCCTGCTTAACCTGTAACACTCAGCTCGAGTACCGTTTTTCCTGCCTTTATTGCTGCCATATGCTGTATTTAGATGATTCTATTTCTGATCCAAACACATTTCACGTTTACTCAAATTGCTTTGTAGTTAGTTCATGATAAATTCTATTTTTGTTTCCGATTTTCTGTTTTCTACTCTATAAGAGGATTCTTCCTCCCTACCCATTGCCCCATAACTTGCAGTGTCTTTCTATGAGAGAAATATATTCTCTTGCTCTGTTGACATCAAACTTGGCCACATGACCTACTTTGGTCAAGAGAATTTGAGTGGAGTTTCCATATGTCACAAAGAAGCTTTAAGAACCATCTTTTTTTTCTTTTCATATGTTAAAAAAAAATGGCGTGTGTCAAATAGGGGCTTCTCCTTCACTCTCAATTCTAGAATGAAAAAGATGTAGGGCAAAGCCATAGCCACAAGAGTCAATATTTAGCATCAGAAATATAGTAAGGTATTGAGATTTGGGGATTTTTGTAATGACAACATTATCTAATGAAAGCTGATACACAATTGCTTACAGAGTTTCCTCTGGTTCCATTACAGTAAATATCTTAAGGGCGGGCACTATGTTTCATTAATTTTTGTATTCCCAACTTCTTGATCAATTTCTATTACATAGTAGGTACTCAGTGTTTTGTGAATAAATGGATGAAGTTTTGTCACATGATGCTGAAGCTGTGCTTTCTGAGGATACCTATCTTCCAGAAACTTAGAATGTGAATCAAATTACAGCGATACAGAAAAACAAAGAAAAAAGATTTATACACGGAATGAGAATATTGTACAGAGACAGTAAAATTATTCACACTATGTTCACTTGAAAGTTGGAAAGAAATCAAGTGTAAATTTTTTGTTGGAGGTTGAAGAACAAGGAGAGTAGGACTGGGACTTCAAGGTTGAGATAAATTGGGTCCAGTAGAATCATTACTCCCTTTCTGAGCAATCTAAGATGGATTTATGGGTGATGTGGATTTTTAGGAGTCATCTGCAGAACAAAAAGATATATGATGGTATTAATAAAAGGCAGAAGGATTCACATAGCTTTAACATGCAAAATAAGATATTTTTGCATAATTTTCATATTCCTCACAAATGTAAAATGAATAAGGTAAAATGAGATCATACTATAATATATTTTTTATCTTTTCTAGGAATATTTCACTGTTCATTTTCTAGTTTCAGTACTCTAGAAGGAGCATAATACTAAACATGAATTTAAAAATAAAGTGTCAAATCAGTCTTCAATTTTCTAATAAAAATTATGCATATTTGTTTCCCTTAAAGAGTTTTCTAAAGTAGTTTATTCTATCTATATTTTACTTTTTAACTCATGTGTTACATTTTTTAAAGTTGGGGCTCTGTTTGTTCAGAGCAGCTAAATGTCCAAATTAAGTCAAATGCACACTTATTTCTATTCCCTTCACTCATTTCAATGATTTGAAATTTAATCACTAAAATATTTGAAATAATTTAAGCATGAATCAATAGCCACTCACTAAAGATTCTGATCAATTTGCAGTTTTGCAAATCTCACAATGGAGAAAAGTGCTGAAATTTACTAAGAGATATATACAATAGACATTGGACTAAAGGGTGTGTCTGTATTTAAGCTGGACACAGTCTCATCCATAAGCTTAGTTCTTTTTTATTTAGGATTGTGCTGAATCAGGATCAAGTAGTTAGCTCATGATAAATTCTATTTTTGTTTCTGATTGTCTGTTCTCCACTCTATAAGAGGATTCTTCCTCCCTACCCACGAAGTGGATTGATTTCTATTTTAGGGACTATTGCATGACTTACCAAACTGATAAGAAAAATCATTAGGAAGTGGTATAATGTGCTCCTAAGAGTCCACTTGAGAAAGTTACTTAGATAGGAAATCAGATCACATGCTTAGCCAACATTACATCATGCCTCATTCCAATAGACATTATAAAAGAATTTCTAGGACTCTGATGAGAATCCACTGGTCGTATTTGTAGAGATATTTGTCATGTCACACTGGGAAGGATGAACCACTTATGTACAGAGGTTTGTTTAGAAGGGTCTTAATTTTTAACTCCTTTCATCTCCTTGAAAATGTTTAGTCTCTTTGCCCAACCATGCATCACCATAATTCTTTCTCTCGATGAAATAACTCCTCCCTTATATATTTGATGATTTCTAAGCCTAGTGCTAGTCTTCACTTGGATTTTCAGAAATTTGGATTTCTTCACAATAGACAGCATGGTTCACCTGTGATTTACTTACTGATATATCATTTGATGCACATATTTCAAGCCTTGTTTCTCCTAACTGTATGTGCTCCTTTTATGGGTTCAAGTTAGACTTTGGGACAAAAGGACATTACCATATGCAAAGAACTTGGTTTTGAAGATGGAGGATAATGAGGTTATTTGGTATGTGTACATAGTAAAAACTCATTTGGAAATTTGCTATTGGTATATATCCCCAAATTCACCATGGGGTAATTATGGAATCCTACAAGTCTCATATTACATTCAATATCCCTAATTTATGCCAGATTTATTAAGTATGAATAGTTTCACAGAGAATACAAATAAACTGCAGTACCATATTTCTCCTAGTAAAGTAAAAAATGCAATTATTACAACATCACTTTATATTATTGGTGAATTATTCTTATTATCATTATTATTATACTAGACATTCCTGTCTTCTGGAAAAATCTGAAGAAAAGTCTGTTGAATTTTCTCATTACTGAAATTTCCAAATTCATTGCTATATACACAAACACATCATCAAATCAATAATCAATAGGTCAGGGTGCTGGATCCCATGTCATGACTAGCCAAGGTACAATGAACTGACAAGAAAAGTTTCAAATATTAAATATTATCTCAAATATGGTACCATTTTATGACCTTAAAATAGAAAGTGTTCAAATTATCACGTGTTAAATATTAGCACATAAAGTAGAGGAAAGCTGGACAGTTATTAAGTTTATTATATATAATTATTCTAAAAATTTCATTTTCTTTGTTTTACATTTGTATTTATATGGCACATGTGGGTGTGACTGTGCATGAAATTGTTAATTATTTTTAAGAATCACTAAACTTGTTTTTGTTTGCTCTGCACTGACATCTGTTGCCAACCTTTCTCTTTTTTTCCTCCACAAAGCCCCAGTGCACAGCTGTATATTCTAGTTCTAAGTCCTTCTAGCTCTTCCACGTGAGCTGCCAGCAAAGCATGGCTTCGGACAGACGAGTGGCATGGTTCTGTGCCCAGGGAACCAAACCCGGGATGCCAAAGCATAGTGCACTGAACTTCAACTGCTAGGCCATCAGGGCTGGGTCGATTGTTAATTACTTTTAAAAAGCTGCTTTAACTAAGATATTTAATCATGTGAAACAAGAAGTAACCAAAGTGAGAATTATTTTTAAATTAGTGAACATTTTCTGATGCAGTACTCAGTCTAAAAAGTGTTCTTTTCCTGCTAAAAGCCAAAGTAGCTTATACTATGCCCTGCACATTTATAAAAAACCCTCCACACACAGAAACACACACACACACACACACACACACACACACACGATTATAGCAAGTAAGCAGTTTCGCAAATCTCACACTTAGGAACAGTGGAATGCCTTAAATGCCTTCCAAAATTTGTACCAATCTATTCAGTAGCATCCCCTCAGAACCAAATAAAGCACAAAACCAAAACAACACACAATGTAATTGCTGTTACATAAATGGTTTCGTGATAATTCTCTACAATATATACAGGACTTTGAGCAATTACCAACAGACAGCTAAGAGTTCTTGGCTATCTGTAAATGAGCATTGATGGGAGGAATTCACCCGATCAGTGTAGGATATGGACTGGCGTGGGGCACAGAAGACAAGCAGTGGACAATAAAACTGCAGGATGATAACGGAAGAAAGGGCCATCACCACATATTTCCTTTAATGCCCCTAACCAGGAGATTCACTCATATCTTTGTGAGAAGGGATTATAACATAACATCTGACAACCACTCTTGTTCCACCTACATATTATTTATGAGCAGTATGATGTACTGGTTAGGAACATTGCTTTGGAATCAGTGAGGCTTGAGTTTAATTTTGGTCTTGCTGTTTATAGTCGTGTAAACTTGAGCACCTAACGTTATGTCTATACCTCCCTTTCTTTATTCCTGAATCGACAATAATAAAATAAAGCAGCTCGCTAGGATTCAGGAGCTTTAAACCATCCAGTGGTCACACACAGCACCTGTACTTGGTACTTTGGGTGTTCCCAATAGTGCTGGTTATTGTACCTTAAGAGACCCAGGTGTTCAGCCAACTGTGCATAATTCATGACATAACTCTCTTACAGGAGGTGAGTTTACTTCTTAACTAATCTTTTTATTTTTTTAATTTGTGTGCCTGTTTTATTACGAGACCTCATGTTAAATGAACCTCTTGTATTTTTAAAGAGAGGTAGCTGAACTGAGTGGAAATAAATACTAGCTTAACAGCCCCACTTTCCAAATGCCGCAGGAAAAGCACCACTTCCTCAGGCATATTTTAAATATGCCACCAAATTGTAGGAAACAACCCTATAAAATAAATAAAGCCAGGAGTCTGTCATCTGAGCACTGTGAACAGTCAAATTCCAGGTCAATATGACGTGGATATCCTTTACTCTTCATACTTCTTATTGATTATATTACAAAGTAGGTAATTTTGGCCCAAAAGACATTGATATTACAATTAATGATATAATTGAACTGTCTTATTGGCTTCAGATTTTTTTAGGCCAAAAGACAGAGCAGAATAAGTAGGACCACAGACAACCTGATAACTTTTTGTAAACCAAGACAGAGATGGAAATGGCTGTAGTCCAAGCTCATCACACTGGGAATCACACAGATGGGGAGATAAAAGTTGTCCATGTGAGCCCCTTGACAATGCTCAGCATTTTATTCAGAATCTCAGGTAAGCCACCTGCATGCTGATGACATCACAAAATAAAGGCCGAGGGCTGATTACTGGATGGATGCTCTTTATTATCATATATCAAGTGCCACCTGTAATTTCGTGTCTCTGGCAAAGCGACAGAATCGATCTGTCATCTAACCATGGATCTTGGTCAATTTTCTCTGCTCTTGGGAAACAAGCTCTTATATTGTGTGCGAGTAGTAAGGAACTTGCCCGTTTTTTGAGACTGGCTGTGAAATAAATAAGACAACAGTTAAAGAAAACAAGCTGATATTTTCCACACAGTGCCAGCAAAGAAAATTCCCTGTTTTTCTGCAGTTTTAATATATAAAACTATAAGCGCTTCTGATCCGGAGGAATGTTGTTGATGAGTCCCAGTATGGAGACTGGACAGTCAACAAAGCAGAGGGCTTTCAGCATGAGGGTAGCCCATAAATGCAATTGGATAACAAGGTCCTTGAGGCACTCAGAGTTATGAAACTTCTAAGATAGCCCTCAAGCAAGACAGATAGTTTATTACAAGAATTCTGGGTGTTTTTCTTTCTGTGAAAAAGCCCCTAAAGAACAGGTTAAAAAAAAGGTACAACTTCTCATCTTGTAAGTATGAATTTCATCTCCCATTCACTTCTTCTCCACCTAGAAAGATGCAGAACATGACCCCTTACTGACCCCAAACCTTGCCTGGTCCCCCAAACGCTCCTTTAATAAGCACATCTCTATATTCAAAAGAAAAAGGCCAAGTTACAGAGTTCATAAAATTTTGGAGATTCTGGAAATGTTCGCTAATGCCTAATTTGGAAGCAAAAATCAGGAGTAAACTAAGAACTGTTACGTAGACAAGAAGAAAAACCCATTTGTACAAGAAAGGTGCTTTGCAATCTCTAAAAACAAAAGAGGTAATAATAAAAAGAACCACTGGACTAATTTGGAGTAATTTTCATATCATTTTAGATTTAGTACGCCATTAAAATGAGAACTTACATTTAAATAGGGACAGAGTTTGCATGATTTTAAAAGAGTGGAAATGGGAGGGAACCTTGTCTATTCTCAGTAGATGATAACAAGCCCTACTTCTGGGCAGGAGAATGCTCCTGTTGCAGTCACACTGGACACACAGTAGGCTTCGCCACCGTGGAGAGTCGCACGCTAAAACGCAGGAAGTTATGATTTATCTGCATGAGATGAAAACTCTATAGAGCACTGTCTGGGATCTTTCCACAATATTGGGTAAGCTGGAGGACTTATTATCAAGGAGGTTTTGGTACACTGGGTAAAAAAAACATTTTTATTAAAAGCAAATTCAGAATGTGTGGTGCATCACTCAATTCTGAATTGAAGTGGACAATTATGGAGTTGGTATTACAATACATGACCCAGTACAATAGGCCTGATTCTGTAAGAAGCTTTAAGTCTCTTTCAAAGTCAATTATCAGGCAGGGTTTCCAGACCCTGCATTTGTCATAATTATATTTGAACTTGTTGTTGGTTGATTGGAGGGCTGTCTGAACTTACTTAGATGGAGTAAACCAAGGCAGAAAGAACAAGCAAGGTGAGGGCTACGGAAGGTCAGAGCGCCTCAGTCTCACTGAGGATCTAGTTTCTAAAAGTTCTCTGACTAGAAAAAGTAAATTCTGAGAAGTAGAATCTGGGGACACCTGATGTATAATGTCACAGTAAAACATCCAGACTGAAAAAACTAACGCTGCAGAGACAGGAAAGAAATTGTGAAAATCCAATATGGAGATATATTTGTAATCATTAGTAATCAATCAATCTGAACCAGATTGACCATTTTCACTGGTGATTTTGTCCCTTAATGACAGACTTCATTTTGGATAATATTAAATGTTTTGGGCGTCCCATTTCCCCCTCTTTCATTTTCACAATCTCAGTCTGTCCTTTGTAAATGAATGCAGTGCTTAAAGACACATTTTCCTGGACCTTGGCTTCTGGACATTGAAACTGGTTCTCTTTGGCCTAAAAAAAATTCTCTTTAACCGTGCAGTAAACCAGGGAGAAGAGAGGAACAAAATTGCTGTGTTCTCTTACTTCTGAACACACACCTGAGCCATCACATATAAAAGTTAGGATTTTTCATACATGGATTTTCAAAACCATAGTTGGCAAAGATGGTACAGTATATGTGTGTAATAAATATACAATACTTATACATAGTACATATAAAACATTTCCTAGCCCCTCAGCCTACATAGAGAAAGCTATCAGTAAGTTTTCACCAATGGCAATAAAACCAGTAGTGTTTGTCTAGCAATGTAAGTGCTAGATTGAGGCACTCATAGTGACACACCTTCTAAGGTAGGCTTCAAGGAAGAGAGCCACTTGAGTCCCTGTATATCTTAGGCCAGCCCCCAGTATCCCAGGACATTCTACTCCTGGCAAGTCATTGAAGCCCACACCCTCTCCTTCCGCTGTTGTCACTGTCAACCATACAGGACCCACCCCAGCTTAGGATCACAGGAGTGCAGGTCTCTGTGAGGAGGATCACAGAGGGCAGGTCCATTTTCTTCCATTGCCGATACTTCAGGTTACTGTCACCACTGCCAAGATCCCTGCTACTCTCCACTGCAAGGAAACTTGTTGCTCCTCTCTTCCTGAACTCACAAGATGATGGGATCATCTTTTCCATGCAGAGTGAAAACAGGGAAACTTCCTTTCACCAAGGATCACCATTTATATGACCCATTCAGGAACAGCACCATTTCTTGGAACAGAGGCAGGGCTACTTCTCCCTGGCTGGCTGAAGCCGGGGCTAGGAGCTTACACACCCCGCTTTTGCCAAGGGATCGAGTTTAGTCACCCAAACTAACATCAACTCCTTCTGCCTCTCCTCCATTCACAGCTAGCTTCTCACTTTGTTGTTCCAAGGCAAGATTTCTCCCATGTTGTATCTTGCATTTGACCTCATAGCTACCCCTTAAGAGAGATGGAGAGAAAGAGAGATTTTATAGACTCAAAAAGTGAAGACAGTTGCTTTCCTCTGACTGACAAAGAGCGTTAACCTTTAAAGCTGAGTACCACTTTCAGCTGCAAATAATTTGTGTTCTCAAGAGTAGAAGATGTTGCTTTACTAATGTCTATATTCCTTTCCGTTTTTCTCTGCAGTTACGAGATGGAACTCAAAACATATATTCAAATGCTACCTCAGAAAGGATGTTATATGTGTTAATTAACAATGGTGCTGCCAAATTTAATACTATAAATACAATGAATACTTTTAAAAGTATTAACATGTTTATACATATTACAAAATAATACAGTTTGTCATTTTATGATATAAAATGAAATAGAAACAAAAACCCCCAAATGCTACTTATTGTTGTGGCATCCGTGAATAAGAGTCTATATTTGGGGCACCCTGTGGCCTAGTAGTTAAGTTCATGAGCTCTGCTTCGGAGGCCCGGGGTTCACCGGCCCAGATCCTGGGTGCGGAGCTAGGCACCAATTAGTAAGCCAGGCTGTGGTAGGCGTCCCACATGTAAAGTAGAAGAAGATGGGCATGGATGTTCGCTCAGGGCCAGTGTTCCTCAGCAAAAAGAGGAGGATTGGTGGCAGATGTTAGCTCAGAGCTAATGTTCCTCAAAAAATAAGAGTCTACATCCTTTCTCACTTTCAGAAATTTATCCTACAGACATACTCACATAAGTGGACATAGATAATATGTTAACAAATGTTCATTGAAAAATAATATACATAGGAATAGAATACTATGCAGCCTAATGGGTAGTATAAGGTTGATCTATACCTGCCTACATAGAAAGAAGTTTAAGAAATATTATTTGCAGAAAACAAATTGCAAAGCATTGAGTATGTCATGATTCCATTTGTGTAAGAAAAGTATGAACATATATACAATTGTATATGCACAGAATCTTTCTAAAACCGTATATAATAAGAAGCTTTTTAATATTCTTGTGACTGGCACTGGCCAAATGGGGAAGATCACGTTTACTTTTATTTCTATCGTTTAAATATTTTATCACGAGTTTGTGGAATTTTATAATAAAAGTTAATTAAAATAAAAGCACAATTATCTTACTTCTCTCCTCAATAAACTCTGTACTATTTATTACCTTGGGAGAGAACTTGCCATATTTCATGCCACTGGTGAACATTTTGTGTTGAACGATCACGCATTTTGTCCAGTAAGCTGATTCATTTCGTTCGCTTGTAAGACATGTGAATGTGGAGAGGTTGCCTAATAGGCATTATATCAGGGGTTTTCAAGCTCTTCAGTCTGGGATGCGTCTTGGAACTTCCTCTACCCTTTTCTTTACCTCTAAAAATCACCTTCTCCCTCATTCAGTTGTGATTTTCCCCAGATAAAAAAAAAAAAATGCTGAACAAACTTAGAAAAGAAAACCCTCTTAACTTGGGAGAAAAAGATTCAATGCAAACCCAGCTGGATTTTAGCTTCTGCCTCCTAAGTCTAGCCATGATTGAGAGTACTTGCCCATTACCCCCCATCCCCAGAACTAACCTTGACCAGCACTAGGAGGACCAGACTTGAATACTTGAGTCTTCCTTCTGAAAGTCTAACCCTAACCCATTGTCACCTTTGAAAACGGTGTTCCCATCAGGCTGCCAAGCCCCAGACCAGACTCCTGCTTTGTCAGCTGTTATCTAGTTCCCTTCTAGCGCACTCCCAAGGATCCAGGCTTCCACTAGGACTGAGGCCTGCCTGCCTCTCCCCAGTCCCTCTCCCAGGCAGGAGATTTCTGCTGCAGTGACTAGGACCTTGTTTCCTGTCTATGGATTTCCAGGCACTACCTGTCTGCTATCCTGCCTGCTTTCCTGCCTTTCAAGGTAACCACTAACCAACTATTGTACTCTGCTTATCTGTTGAGATATTTAATATCTAGTCAACTGATCTGTGACACTCTTTCACTGACTTATTCATCAATCTCTGTTTAATAAATAGATATTGAATGCCCACCATGTGCCAGCCACTATACTAAGCACAGGGGCTATATTGTGAACCAGACTCCCTCTAGGTCCCAAGAAAACTACTTCTCTTATCAAGTGATTATCAAACAACAACGACTTCCCCTTCTTCTCCCTTCTCCTCCTTGAAATCTTACTGAAACTCCAACAAAACTGAAGGCTAGAGTCATGCTGTGAATCACTCTGCTCCTCCTCATTTTCGAAATATTCCCTGTAGCTCTCTAAGGATCCCTGAAGGAATGCCCCCCGGATCTCAGGTGTTTGTCGTCAGACTCAGTTTCCATTTCTGCAGCAACTCTTCCATGCTCCTGGCTCACCACAGTGGACAAGTCTTGATTTAACTCTCTGCCTTCATCTGCACCAACCTTAAGTCCCAGCTGCACATATGCGACCATTCCTGGCTGAATCCTAGGATGCGGCATCCTGACCAGAATGGGAAATTAAGGAGAATTCAATGTAACTTCAAGAAAAAAAGTACTTTGAATGACTCTGATTCAAAGATACTTTTCAAGTGTAGGGTGTGCAGGTAGCTCATGGTTTTAGAAGTGACTTATTCTCTCATTCCTGCTATGAAACTTGGGCCACATTTTTGTATATGCTTCCATTTAAAAAAAAAATAAAAATATAAACGAGTGCATTTTTCTTTAATCAAGAACACAGAGGTTGCAGAAATATGTAATCAATCACAACAATGATCTAGAATCCTATTCTAGGGAAAACTTGTTTGTTTTCTTCTCCTTCACATCTCTCAAAAACATGCAAAAAATATTTTAAAAGGTAAAGGAAATTTTTTTTTCATTAGTATGCTTGCCTTTCACTCATGACTCTTTTTCCTCCCTTGAAATCACCTTAAGAGATCTCTTCAGAAGAACATAATGTCCTCATTAGGCCTAAGAGACGGTAAATAAGGGCTGCAGCAGTGGCTTGCCACTGGCTGGAGTGAAGAAAAATGAAAGCAAATAGGCATCTGTCCTTTGATGACAGCTAAGCTGTTTTATGCAGCACCCTCTTCTCAGATCTCTAGCGCATCCTTGGGTTGCCCGAGTCAGCACCAGGTGATCTCCAGGGAGGCTTCAACTTTTGGGGGAATGGATAGCACAGTCTGAGATGGTAGCATCTTTCTCATCATTTTCCTCTGGGACAAGGCTTTGTCTAACGTCTGAATCTGGGTCTGGAAATAAAAGAAACCCATAAATGTAAACATTCTTCTTTGAGCACCTGCTCATTTCTTTCTTCTATTTCTTGGTCCTTTTCTGCTGCTAGCCTGAAAGTAATCCTGTGTTTAAGCCATTAAGGACTTGCAAATAAAGGGAGACAAAGTAGAAAATCCAGTTTCTAATTAATATTCCTAGTAATTGTGGTGTAATTTGGGTGCTTCTAGTAAATGCAGACCATAATCAAAGATTAACGAGGGTTACCCAAGGTGGAAGATACGGATTCTGGCAGGATTCCCAATCTCCAAGTCATAGTGAAAACAGCAGAGAATAAGAGAGTAAATACGATAATTAATAGATGGGTCAAACTCAGTGTCTAATTTTGAATTTATTTTTGAAATGTGGTAAACTTCTAAATATGCCCTTAGAATTTAAAAGAGAATGCAATCAATAGACAAGATTACTCAACATTTCCTCTATTTAACAGTGAGCTAGGTGGACAGAGATACTGGGTAGGTAAGAACAGGGCCCTGTTCCCCAGCTCAGATTGCTTATAATCTATTCAGGGAATGAAAACCAACATATATTGAATAATAGTAGTCAAGACAAGAAACTGATTAAAGTGTTAAGTGGTGTCAAACAAACATAAGTTCCTCAAGTGTTGGACCCACATGTCATTTAACATGGAACTTGGATTGGCACAGGATAAATGCTTGTCAAATGTGTGTTCGAATGAATGAATGACGAAAGAATAGAAAAATAATGAGGATTGTGGAAGAAACTGCTACTGGAAATGAATTTTTTAAAAAAGAATGAGTAAGTTAGCAGGATGAAGACAGAAACACATTCCAAGTAAACAATCTAAAATTAACCGACATGGGGCCAGCCTGTGGCCGAGTGGTTAAGTTCTCTCACTCCAGGTCATGGCCCAAGGTTTTGCCAGTTTGGGTCCTGGGCACAGACCTAGCACTGTTCATAAAGCCATGCTGAGGCAGCGTCCCACATAGCAGAACTAAAAGGACCTACAACTAGAATATGCAACTAGGTCCTGGAGGGCTTTGGGAAGAAGAAGAAACAAAATAAATTAAATTAACATTCATGGGTTCATAGGATGGAGCAAAGGCCAGCATGATTCAAGTGGAATTGTTTATTTTGATTCAACAAAGTATAATACCGTGGATCAGACATTGTGCTAGGTGTTAATAATATAGAAATAACCAAAGAAAACTCAGCTTAGATTTTCAAGATACCCTGGTTCTGTGGATACTTAGTGAGGAGCTTTGAAACTAAGGTTGAAAACGCGTGGTAATTCCAAATGAGAGAAGCTTCGAAGTCTGGACCAAGAGTTTAGATTTCACATACTCTGATCTATTTCATAGTAGAACTTTTTGTCAACATGATAAAGACATTATGAAAGATTATGAAAATAATTTCTAAAATATTAAAATGATAGAGTAGGCAGGGAACTAATACTGCCATCTCCACTTTAGATATACAGTTAAGATTTCTTAATTTTTAACAAAAATATTGATGGTTCTTATCACAAAACTGCAATATTGAAAGCACTCACTATATTTGTTCCTCTCTGTATTCAGTCCATGCTTCCCGTGTGAATTGTATAGTCCAGGAAAGTAACAAGGATTACAAACCACGAATGTAGATTCTCTTCTGTTGGCACTCTGCTTGGTGTGTACAAATATGTGAATATATTTCACACAGTACCCAAGCCCATTATGTTGCTGCTCAGTTACCTTAAGAGGTCTTAAAAGAATAAGGCAAATGGTTGTTAAAATGCTTGAGGGTGGTGGTGCATCGGCATTACACAAATGCAAAGCCTTCTTATTTTGATCAGCAATTCACACTTGATGCAATCTCTGGTTTTAATTTACACTTGCTTGTTAGTCAACAAAGTTTGGTAAAATCGCTCACTGAAATTACTTTGAGAATGCTTCCATTTCTTCTCTCAATTTGCTATACTAAAAGAAAAAGAAAAACTTCCAGGCATGGTATCTCAGAGTTAGTGAATCAGATAGTAAATTTTAGTCTGCTAAATTATCTTGAAAACCTATATTTAGAAGCAACATTCCAGGGAAAGGAATGAATAGATTAGAATTAATCTAATAGATTAGACACACGCCATCTAAATTGGTGACTCTCCCGGACTGTCACAAATAAATACTGTGAGATGGCTAAAGTCAAGGGTCAGTTGAGGCAACGCCACAGGCCACAGACTTACAGGCTTATGTTCGCTACTCTGTCTGTGCATGATTGTGAGTCCCTGTGCCTGGCACTAGCAGGTACTCAAGAGCATGTGGCATGATCACAATATTGGTAGTGTTAAGGAAAGACATAGCAAATTAGGGAAATTTACAGATGGGCCTGATACTCCAGATTATCAGCACACTTGTGTTGTTGTTAAAATAAAATACTCTCCAACTGTTCCCTAGCTCTTTTGCATTACTGCTAAAGAAAAGTCTATTATGTAGGCAGCGTTTTAAGCCCTGCTACCATAACCATAGTGATTTCTTCCATTTTAAGGTGAGGTGACAGTTAACAGGTGACACTCTATATTGAAAATATTAATTTACAAAAGCAGAGATTCTTTAAAATAAAACAACCTTTTTTATTTACAAATTTCCTAATTTGGGGGGAGATTTACTTGAAATTTTGTATGATTCTTTTTTTTTCTCCTCAAAGCCAAGTGTGATTTAACAAGAGATTTCAATAACTTCAAAAAGTAATAGATTTCCCTTTACGTCTGTGTAAGCTCAAGGCATATTTTCCTGACCTCTCTCTAGTGTCCATCTTCAATATTACTAAGGCTTTAAAAAATACAAACAGGAGGGGAAATTGATCTGAATCCTATAAAATCCACCTTACTTCAAATCTATAAGTCTTTGTGGTAGATCACTTCAACAACAAGAAAAATTTAGCCTTGCAACTGGAACAAAATTCAGCACCGTGGCACATTATTGACCAGAGTTGTATAATCAACATCTTTGGTAACTGGGATTCCAATACATGGAAATAAATGTGCCACAAAGATTTAATAGCCTAGTTGGGCATATCCCTTCTTTATCTCTGGAACATAAGCACAGTAGCTCTTCCTGCTGCCCTGTTTGCTTTGCACTCAAACAAAAATAAAAGAATTGCTAAGTTTAGTAGTGGTTTTCTTTACAGCAGTCCTGATAGGATAAGGCGTGACTTCAATAGTGACCAGGACTTTTGTTGGTCATTCTGAATAGGTACCAGGTATACAGCTCTTTCTGAGCAAACAGAGAAAGGAGGTCAAGGATCCTCAGACAGCAGGGAGTAGGTACTCCTCCACAAACTCCGATTTTTTCTCTCTTATTTTGACTCCCAAAACTCATAAAAAGTTTACTTACAGGATGAAATCTCTGAAGCCCTGCCGTCTTCTATTGTAGGCAAAACTATGAAAATGCACACCACCTCTCGTCATCACATTGTCTCCCCAAGTCTGTGGAGCTGGCACTTTAACATGAAGGCTTTGCATTTAAATCTGGGACTTGGTTCAAAGTTGATGTTAAATCAATCAATACGGAGAAAAATACTCTAGAAATAATCTTGTAGTGGTAGGTAGCTATTACTTTTCTTTGGAGAAAATAATTTATGTGATTTTTACCTTCGAATCAAGCATTGTTTTAGATTTCGGCGTGAGAGTTTTACTATAAAATATCCTGCATTTTAAATACTATTTAATTATGATTTGCTTCCTTAGGGATTATATCATCGTGTGATTTAATTTGGTATATACCCTAAGGATAGCATATTTCAATTATAAAATATTTCCTCCAGAAACACTAATGGTTCAATGATTTATTTCAGGATGCTATTATAAAATGGCTTATTCAACTGGAATGTGAATGCAACTGAGTTTAAAAATATAGTCTAGATACCCCAAAATGGATGAGAAATGAACGTATGTGCTTTTGTGCTTACACACAAAAATCATATTTATATATATTTTCAGTCTTTACATAATACTTCAATTATTATATCTTGAAAAAAGAACTTAGAGAGCTGAGAGCTATGAAACATATTATTATCTCTTCAAAAACTTCGTTTTTGGACAAGTATCATTTGGATAGGGATTAACTTAATCAGAGATTTTGAATCTTCTTTACTTTAATTTTTAATCTCTTTTTAAAAAATATGTCTGAATCTTTAAAAGACCTAAACCTGTAGTCACAAAGCACTGCTTCAAAAAAGGGAGAAAAAAAAAGAAGGGAAAGTTTTTAAAGCAGCCACCGGCTGTAAGAGAGATAGTGCAGGCAGCAGATTTGTGACAGAGTGGAGCATGAAACCCATCAGCTGATGAGTGAAAATCCCTGGTTTCTAATTAATCGAGGTACACAGGCCAAGGGATGAAGAGGATCAGGGAAATGAAATCAGGAAAAAGATACCATCAGTCATTTCTGAGGCCCATTGTCATACTTCAGAATCTGCTGTAATGAATCACTCAGGCATTCCACAGATACATTCAAATGGTGAAGAAAATTCATTGTCCGGTGAAGAGCGTTTGATAAAAATCTTTCTTTCTCCCCCCCTCTTTGTCAGAAGCCTATGATCAGAAAAGGAAATCCAGACAGCACAACAGGTGTGCTTTTTGCAAGCCTGGTGAGATCTGCAAATGAACCAAGTATGGAAGAATTTTTTGTACTGTTTTTTTTTCCCCCCCAAAATGTGTAGGGGGAGATGGTGGGACACAGCATCCGGCAAAGGCGGGTCTTGTTGTTGAAAAGGATTGCAAAAAGTATGAGATTAACAGAAGCAGAGGAGCGAGCTCCTTCTTGGAGTTGAGAAACGCATGCTCCTGTAAAATCTTAACTAGGGAAATGAGAGAAAACACTGGGAAACGTAGTAATATTTAATTTAACTTATAAAGAGAGAGATTTCCTTTGAAGGAAAATCTATCCAATGAAGAAAGCATTAGGCATTACATCCTGGCTCTGATCAGAAAGGAAAAACCTCATCCTCAAAGTCAGGCAGCTGCTCTTGGGCCCGTGGGTTTTGGGGTTTCCTAGAGAAAGGGTTTCCTTTAAAGTCAGTGAGACTTACCCATGATGAATGCACATTTCAGCCTGAAGGTTTTGTTCAAAGGTTTCCTGATTCAGGCCTGCATTCCTCCTGGGTTAGAGCTCACTTTTGTGGTAGTCGTGTATTTTAATGGAGAAAATATTCATCGTGGCACGTAAGACACGGTATCTGTGTATTTCGACTCTGCAGCAACTTTGTGACCATGAACAATTCCTTGTAGCCGCTCCAAGTGCTGTGTGGCACTAGGTGACACACAAAGATAATTGTTTTCAAATAATCAGGTACTGCACTGAGACATATAAGGATGGCTGATTCATTTTAAATTTAATTACTATAATATAGGGTTTCGCTGTCTATATTATCAATCACCAAGACACTTTGGAGTTGATAATATTAAAATTGCAACAATAATGAGAATCCTACTTCATGATGAAAATAATTTTAATCATGGGTAGATTACAAATCCATTTACAGTTACGGTTACTGAGAATTCTATTATCTACCTTCTCTTGTAAAAGATGTTAGGACATGTTTTCAGGATGTATAAAAGATTATAGAAGTATGCTGCCGCTATAAAGTTCCAAGCACAGGCTTTCAGCAAACCTTGAGAAACCCTCCAAACTGCCACGACCCGTGGGGTGGGACGTAGAGCGGAGGAGGCGGCTGTGATTACAGGTAGGAATAAAGCTCTCTGCCTTTTTGGCTCGTTTGCTTTCTGCTTTCAGTCAAAATTATTTTTGAGAACCTATGTGACAGGCAGCGGGCTAGGTGCTCGGGATGAAGTAGAGAACAAGCGGCGTGATTCCCCCCCATAGGGTTCACCTTCTAGTTTGCTTTGATCACTGCCCTGGCCTTAAGGATATTTTGGATTTTAAATGGATTCCAATGGAGGGCAGTGAATGAACCCAGGCAAAGATGGATCCTCAAATTTGGCTGCAAATTAGAATCACCTGGGAAGTTAAAAAAATTTATATGTCTTTATATGATGTATAATATAGATATATAACGTATGAAAGTATATATTATATTATATTATACATCTTTATCCAGGCCTCATTCCTAGAATTTCGGTCCAGGGTGGGGTTTAGGCATAAGCATTTTTGAAAATCTCCCTAAGGAATTCTAATGTGCAGCCAGGGACCACCCAACAAGAACAGCATCTAAAGAACCACCACCCGGGGTATTAACTGAGATGATTCTCTGCTCATCTGGGAAGCCTCTAGGAAACCATTTTCCAGTGTCTGATTGAACTAAACTAGCTTTTTATATTTTGACCCTAGAAGAGTAACTGTTTCTCAGGAGCCTGAAACTCCAGTCATTTATTTTGCAGAGGCTACGTATCTTCATATAATAATTTAGGATCACCTTTGCTAGCTCTGACTTCACCTCCTCTTCTGATATCAGAAATAATCAGATTTGGTCGGATAATTGGTTCACTGCTAATCATTGGTTATTCAATACCTTTTATCTAGGAACTTCTAAGAGATAGATTTTATTACAATAGGAGTAGATTTAAGGGCACTGAACAGTAGGAAGGAAGGAATTCAAAGTTAGTAGGTGGCCCAGTTCCCTCAGCTGTGGTCCCCCTTTGCATAGCTGGGCTCCAAAATTCCCGGTAAATTGCCTTCTGTTCTGTAGGATCTGTGGTCTCTAAGTTATGCATTTGGACATTTCTTGGTGTAGGGATACACATTTGAATTACCCTCTGTATGTTTCTATTTGTATATTTGATTCATATAAAATATACATCTTGTATGTATACATTTAAAAAGTAACTAGACATTAAAAATAATTTGAACTGTCACAATTATAATTTTTTTACCCCATATTCTTTATTCTCTTGTTCTCTCTTTATTGAAATTCTCCCCCTTCCACTTGAGTAAATACTTTTTCCTTATTTTATTTTCCCTCCACTCTCTCAGGAACTAACAAAGTCGGTAATCACAAATATCTGCAAAAATTCACTTGATCCCTTTACTCAGTCTTTGTTTTTGATAATAGTCGTATGGACTAGAATGTGTGTGTGTCCAAACACATACACATGGAAATAATTAGTTTAAAGAAATCAGTCTATTACCCTCACTGTCACTTAAAGCATTCCCACAAGCGTGTAAACTGCGCCCCACACTGGTTCCCTGCTTTGGTGGAACTCTATGAATAAATTACATTTCCAGAGTCTGCCAGCTTTCTAATTCCAGCTTACTGCACTTTGGAACAACATCTTTCCTTCATGTGTTGCATAATTTTTGTCTTTCTGGGTTTATTTTCATCTTTCTGTTTCTCTAGCTAACTGACGACTTTTGCAGGAAGAAACGGCCTCTCTCACGGCCAGAGCTTCTTGGGACTTATGCTTGTAATTAGGTCAAATAATCTGAGTGATGATTAAAGCAGCAAAACCTACTTCGATGGCATGTCGTCAGGAGTATCAATGCTTAACGTTCGTGTTTGCGTGCTAATTTTCAGAATTGGAAAACACAAGCATACAAGTGTGAGATGAAATTTTATTTTCTTTAAAGCAATGAACTAGGTTCATTGTAGTCTCTTTTGGCATTTAGAGAAATACAATGCATTAAGCTGTCAGATTTTACAGTGACAGTATGGAATTGTGAATTCTGATTTGGAGGCACACACATTGCAATCATTAACTACATGTACTTGAATTTATAAAATGAATTGGCAAAGGGAATAGAAACAAAAAGTTGTAAATAAGTTAAACCGTTTGAGAAGATTACCACAGCCATCGCGCGGTCCACCATTTTAATCTAGTCACTCTGCAAAATGAAGGCTATTTGGACAGGTTTCATCAAAAAATGAAATTGACCAGAGAGGCCACAGGTGATCAGTTCCAAAACCTCCCCCTTGAGTCAGCCCTTCAAATATTTATCACATATGTATGTATGTTTGCTTGGATCATGATAAGGTACCAGTTTGGGATTTTTGGAAAGTGAGCTAGAATGTCACCTGAGACATCCGTCTGATTTGGACTGGGTTCAGAAGCGAAGTGCCTTGAGAGGCCAAAAGAGAAAGAGAGGGTGAGAGGGAAGAGCAAGCAGGAATGGACAGCCCATGTTGCCAGCTCTAATATCCCAGTGCAATTATTTTGTGGACATCCACTCCTTGCCTGCACAGGAGATAGGGCTATAAGTGTATGTTATTTTTTAATTACAAGGGGGGGTAGAAAAAATCCTGATGATGGGCTGGAAGGTGCCATTGCATTGTTATTTTTTCCTCTCCCTTCGTTTGCTGATTATGTGAGCCGGGCTCCTTTGCTAGCCGATGATAAGCAGAATTTCCATGTTCTCTGCATAATTAATCCATCTCTGCCTCTCTTCATGCCAACTCGCCCGTTATCGCCGGCACATGCCTGAATTGCAAAAGAATCCGCTCTTCAATTGGAACTTATTGATATTCTAAGAAAAAAAAAAGAGAGAGGGGGGGAAAAAAACTGAAAATCCTTAAGTTTAAGCCGCAGATTTTTAAATGGATTAATTTCGCTGCAATCGCAGCCATCTAAGGCGGGAAGGCAGGCAGAGCAAATTGAAAGCGTCTCCATGTTTGCAGAATTGGGTCCAGAACGCTGAAATGTACTGGCACAGCTCTCTTTTAAAGTCAGAAAATTACCATTCATTTACATCACATGAAATACTTTTTTATGCTAGAAATATTCAAGAGACGTTCTTTAAATGCCTGCTAATGCTTGATAACATTTCTAACTTTCAACGTTTTGCTAGACTTTGATATGACATGATAGGAATGCCTTCCAGTAGAGAATATTATATCTCTCTTTATCACATACTAGATTACATCATCTTTTTCTTAATCATCCCCAAGTAGTCTTTAAACAATGAAGTCTGTCATTGGTTATGTAGGATTTTGTCTGCTGATGGAAGTCAAGGTTAGTCATTTATTTTTTGTCCACCTACATGTGAAATGTTTGCTTTTGTTTAATTTTTCTTCTTCAAATACCTAGAGACCTTGGACAATAATAATCAGAATATAAAAATAATCATAATAATTTCTCAGTAGTCATTGTTTTGACTATTTCCCCAGTCTTATGATAAACTCATTTTTGAGAGCCTTGATTCCTTCTCATATTAGCTTGTAAATAGTTACACTCTGAAATCTTCTTTGGCTTATAAACGGGTAAGTAGTTGACACGATTCAACTACAGTTCAAGAATCACAAATGCATTAACTTCCAGTTTCCAGATTCTTGCAATTTCTAAATAAAATTACCAACCCTTGCTTAGTTGTTGATATTTCATTTTTTGATCTTTAAATCTGTTGTATGTCTATTCCCTGACTCCTTGTGAGTGTTGGCCAGGACTGAAGGTCTCCTTAACACTCTAGTTCAGCTCCAGCAAGGCTTTCTTCCTGCGTTTAGATGCTCACACATCTGCAGCTTCTGCTGGTCTGCACGACAAGGCCGATGGGCTCTTTTAGCTTAGAGAGAAGAGTTGCTAATATCGACCAGCAAAAAAAATGGGAATTTAAATATCTAAAAATATTCACCAGTAAGTAGATCGTATGCATTTTGAATTTAGTAGCACCTCAAAAGGCAAAATAATAAGAGTTAAAATTTTTAAAAAACCACTGAGTGGAGAGGTACAGTTCCAAGGGAAAATGAAACAGCAGTGATATTCTTTAGCGATGTTAGCTTCCGTTACAAAACAAGGATCTGCATAACTACAGGCCATCTTAACGTAAAATACTGGCATTGAGGTACAAAAGTCTGTATTATTAATGGGTGATTTAAATATTGGTGTTTATTTTTCCCTCAGAAGTAAACCAAAATGAATAAAGAGCTAAGAAGTACATTTAAGAGAAAAATGTATTGATAGCCATAGTAAAATAAGTAAGATAGTGATGATTACTATAAACATAAAAACTGTTAAATGATACAATTTTAATTTAATCATCTTGATTATAAAATTTTATATGATTCTTAGGCTACCTAGAGCTTGGAAATGAAGGAAATTGCTAGTTGCACATTGAGTAATTTTGTATAGTCAGCTAAACACTTTAAAGCAATTTTAAAAATGAAATGAAAAATGACCCTTCTTAAAATAGATGTAGCAAAAACATTTCAACCATAAATAACAATTTCACTGACCTTGTGTACTCAAGCCTTTCATTTAAAGGCATAAATTAAAAGGACTTGAAAATTGCAGGTGTATTTGGGGAGAAGAAACTTCTCCTGGGCATTCTGTTTTGAACTAAAATTTGTAATTTAAAAATCAAATATCTTCTAGAGTATGCATTTAGTTCATATTTTGAATTCTCTGTATAAGGAGGCGGTTATAAATATATCGATGGGAATTTATGTTTTTACAAAAATTATATTTTATGTTTCTACTCTGAAATCCTTATGATTTTTTCCATATATACAATTAATTGTTATAGTTTAGTTCATGTAGTTTAACACAGTTTTTTTTCTGTGAAATACGAGTCATTTTGGTCTTATTATATTCTACATTCAGTGGGTATTTTAAAAGAATATAAGGTATCACATTCCTAATTATTACCATATGTGCAGATCAGAACAAGAAGAGTGATGCAAATGGCTTCGAGATGCCCAGTGTCAGATGACAGGCTAAATCAAACAGCAGTGATTCACTATGAAGTGGTGACTGCGAATACGATATGAATTAGCTATTTCACTGAAAAAACTAAGACACTGACATGGATTCATAAATGATGAACTGACTTATAATAGAAACAATTGAATGGGTTTTTTTTCTTTCTTTCAAATTTAAGGATGAATTGAAAAGTGAAGAAGGCTATTACAAATGATTTTCTTGGTGTCAAAAATTGCTAAATAGTTCTTTTTTTTGACATTAGGAAAATGAGTGACAGTCCTTTATTTGTATTGTGCATGATGGATGGATCCCTTCATCCTCTCCCTTCTCTTTCCTCTTTATAGTTGGATGGAACCGAAGTATTTACCACCTCTAAGTTGGCTTTTTGCTCATCAGATACCACCATCTTCTAAAACTTAAACTTCTATGCTTATTCCAAAGAGCCAAACTTATCAATTACATCTTTCTCACAAATGTAAAGGCATCGTGTACATCTTCAAAAGTGAAATATTTAATGATTCTTTTCTACATCCTTTGCCTTTTCTTGCCCTAACTCCAAGGTGTTTAAACTGACTCAGTCCTGGAAAAAAACTTAATATACTTGAATACTTTTCCCTTTTCTGTTCAATTCTCTCGGGTCGGGTGGTGGTTCTTGTGATAAGGAACAAGGTTCAAAGAGCCTTTAATCTCTCATGTTTTGTACCCAAACTCTCCAGCTTCTCATAAGATATCACCATGGGTCACTGAATATTGGCTCATCAATTAAGAGGTGGCCATTGAGAATCTCCTGTTCATCCTTGCACTACTCTGTGCACTGAAGAGGGACTGAAGTGTTGTGACTTGTCTAAATCTGTTAAGTGGTCTTTCTCAGCAAGTTTGTGGTAAAGCCCCCGCAGTTTTGTTTAATTCTAATAAAACACATTTCAGTTATTCTTTCATATTAACTTGGAGTTTATTTCTTTAAAGACATCTGAAGATATTTTCCATATTGGTGATTCTCAAGTATAGACAGCTTATTATATCTTTTATTGATATCAGCAACTCAAAATTTTACAAGTATAGTAGTACAGAAATCTATATTTTAAAGTACTTGAATTACAGTCTCTCAGGGAACATGAAGTAGTGTTTTAAAGAGGCAAGAGGAGCTGAAAGGCCCCTCCCAGCAACCTGAATGGAGGATGCGGCTTAAACCAAACATGGTTTCCTCCCTTAGAAATCTCCCTAGAATATTTTCCACAGCCTTCTAGATATTAACTCCAGTCTTTATTAACCAAAAGAAATTTAACTTTTTTCTTTAAAACTATTAAGGAAACAGACTAAAGAAAAGACAGCTGTCGTGTCTAATACTGACTGATCACTTATCATCTTTATGACATCAATAATGAGACCTTAATTTCCTCATTTGTAATAATTAGAAAAATAATACCTTGTTATGACAATAAAAATATGAAAACATTTAGCATATTTCCTGAAACATAGGGAGTGTCATGCAGTTAGTATTCTTTTTTCTGCCATTTGATTATTATTTTGGATGAGACAGATCCTGGAAGAGGAGAGGAGTGTAAAGAAAGAATTAGCGTGTGTGCGTATTAATGTGTGTCTTCTATTTCTCACATGTATCAGCATACATCAGGTATTTCTATTCAAACATTGAGTAGAAATGAAAAATTTCTTTGTATGTTTTTCAGGGACTTTAAAAAAATAGCCAATGTAATCTTCCAAAATAATCTCTCCCTATTTAATACAAATCTTATAAAAGATAAAAATGTTTAGAGAAGAAATAAGAATTTGTATATATTACTGCTTTCATATAAGACCTTCAGTATTTTGAGCTTTCTGGCTGTCTTCTCTTTTGGGTCTCAATTTGCAACCCCCAACAGCAGCAGGCTGGAGTTATGGATGAAAACTGTGATTTTGGAGTATATGTAAATAGTTAATTCAAACCATACATTTTATGATTATAATTTTCAGGAATAAGAGAAGGAATTATTAAAGGAAAAAATTAATATAGTGAGTTTTTGTAGATGTCTCACTTTAAGAAATTCAAAATTAAAATATAAATGAAATGATTTTTATTTCTTAAAATATTGATTTATATTCACTTAAGAAAAGTATATGTTTAAATAACTATATTCCCTATTGAATTAGAAATGAAAGCAAAATTAACGGCATGTTTTTATTTGTAAATATAAAAGTAAATTCACAGGCAGTGAGGGGCTTACACAAGAAACAATCAGTTGAGATTTCTCTTAGTTCTTGGATTGTATTATTTTTGTAAAAGATTATATCTCATATTATTATAAAGTTCTTATTGCTCCAGATCATTATAAACATCAACTGCTTTCGCAGGAACGTACTAGCATTATCATCTGTATCTAAAATCACAGTTTCCTTAAAAATATGTAACCACACATAGATTCCTAATTTTAAATGTATATTATAGTGAAACAATTATAATTACAGACATTTAGTGAGCACTTACTACATGTGAAGCTCTGTGCAGATAAAGAGTTATTTATAATCTAATTATAACACAAAGGAGAATGTGATAATTTCCAAGTTCCATGAAAACACAAAACAGTCCCAACTTGAATAATGTCTGTCGATCTAAAATGTTGTGGAATTTGCACTCCTCTACCGTTTACCTCTATATGTGTCTCTGGGTTTTATCAAGTCTTACTTGAAACAAGTGGATGACTCATTAACATTTTAAGCCTTGGTCCATCTGAGATTATTATCACAATGATGTCGTCACAATAAAACTTGATCAACACAATCAGAAATACCTGGTCTATGCTGGTAACGCAGAAGTAGCACAGAGTAAAGACAGGGTCACGGCTAATGAGTTATACAAGTAAAGCTTTCCAGAAAGGTAAGTTTTGATTTGGATTTTTAATAAAGAAGAAAGAGCCACATTATAGATACACAGGAGAGTAAGAAAAAGTGTATAGAGGGAGAAAGACTGTAGGAATTTGGATCTTAAATTTTCTTAGCTAGACTCTGAAACCCATGTTGGAAATTTGGGTAAAGGAGGAAATAGAATACATGTATAAATCAATGTTTAGGAAAAAAAAGAAAGGGAGCAGGAAATTGGAAGAAACTATTTTCACATTTCGATACAGAATGGATAAGAGATAAAAGGTTGAAGGCAGAAGTCAGACTGTACAAGTGTTGAGATTCAAAGGTAATTCTGCACTGCAACCACAAGGCCATGCTTCTGAAATAGATAATTTGACAAAAGATGCCAGAGCAGATAGGAATATGTGGACGTAGACTCTTACTTTACTTAGACGACAGACTAATGTAGTAGATTTAATTTGAAAACAAAAAAGTCTAATTTTAAGTATATAATTTTATAACATTATATGAGGGAAAGTAAGCATAAATGATTCCATTTTATAGATAAAAAAGTAAGCTTATTGTTATTTGTGTGTTGCAAAGTCGAAAAAGTTAAGTCCAAGTATTAGGAAAATATCCCTAGTTTCAAGAATTACAACGTAATGTTTTAATTAAAGAGGAATATAAATGTATATTTTCATGACTACGTTTTATTTAAATAATTCCCTTCTTGCAAATAAGTCAATGAACTTGTTGAAGTGCTTTAATAGGAAGTCCAATTCAAAAAATTGGGGGATCTCCTTCACAATTGTTTTCCCAATTTCTTTTCCCTGAAAATGCATTGCTTCTGCTGTTAATTTACTTTTGAGGTTTCAATTTTCAGCCTTACAGTAAAGTTGTGGTTTAACTACATGAACTCTGGTGCCGGAATGCTTGATTCAAATCCCAGCTACACCACTCACTAGCTGTGTGATACCAGGCAAATCACTTCCCTCTCTGTGCTTCCGTTTTCTTATCTATGCAACAGAGATAATAATAGAATGTACCTTAAGGAATCGTTGTGAGTTGTTGTAAATCAGTTCACGCAAAGCACTTAGAATGAAGTCTGGCACGGACTACGCATTTAATAAAGATTAGCTTTTGTGAGCTGTTGTCCTTTAAAAGTCAACTTCTTCCAATAAATGCTAATAGAAGGAGTGATTTGTGTGTGTGTGTGCCCAAATGCACGCGTTTTTGTACGCGTTTTGTAGTATATCGGGAAGAGGGACTGATGCAAACTTCATACACTTAGAGTAAGATATGATCTGTCCAATAGCTGTGGTTTCTGTTTTTCTTCAGTTTTAAATCATAATGCCCAATGTAAATGAGGTGATGGTTAGTATACCCATCCCAAGAGAGGTGCCTATTTGTGTGTCATCCTCACTACTATTTCTGAGTCCTGCCACCCCCAGCTCTTTAGGGTAACTATATTCCAGGAGAAATATCGCGGTCCTCCCCAGTGAGATAATGTATAGTTCACTCATGTGCCCTCTGAGGAGTGGTGCCCGTATCTGCAGTCCAGCTCTGGTCTGACCGATGGACCATTTCATAAGGCTATTTCCTCCCCTGTTATAAGCACCAATCTCCCATGCCGCTTAGATACTTGTATGCATATTAATCAACTAAATCCCTTGGGTCTTTGGTCAAGTTGAAATTGTCCACCGTTTATGACACGCCACCCACCCTACTATGTGATCTTCTCTAATCATCAAAGCAATTCAAACTGAAATAACAACTAGAAAGCATTTTGTCAGCTCACTAGATAGCATTTATCAGGTTAAAGTTGGCGAAGTTTTAAAACTTGTAATATCTGTTTTTTGAGTAGGAAAGGAGACATGGTTGTATGCTCATCATGTATTAGTGAAGGTAATGATAGTTGCCGTAACAAACCACAGAAAATTGCATAATGACTCAGAGATGAAAGAAGTGTGTTTCTCATTCATGTAAAGTCTTTGCATTAAGTGATGATTCAGGTCTCAGGATCTTTCCATCTTGCAGCTTTATCATTTTTAACGTGATTTCCAAAGTTACTTCATGGGGAAATAGGAAATCACATGGAAAAATTACACACAGAAGCTCTCATCTTTTTGTTCATCTCCCATCGGCTATAATTGAGCCATAGAGTTGCACCCAACTGCAAAAGAGGCTGAAAAAAGGTCGTCTAGCTCTGAGCACAGGAAAGAAAGGAACTGGGTGTGATATTCAGCAGTCAGTCTGTACATCTGTAGGCTGTTTGTGAGAATATAACTGGAATGGGATGCCAGGCACTGCTGAACACTATGGGGAAGGTTATTTAATGACATGAAAATATGTTCGTATTTAGATGAAATAAGCATATTGCAATTTATTTTTAAATGGATTCACATGTATATATACTTATGTATATGAAATATGTATGCATATGTATATACATATATATATAGTGAGGATATTCATATCTCTCCATATAGTGAAAGATTATAGGGATTTACATTGACATAGCAATACTATGGGAGGTAGGATTAAAGATGATATTTCCTTCTCTCTTTTTTTATTTTTTTGCTTTTCTAATTTATAATGTCTGCATTAGTATATACTATTTTGAATGAAAATTATATTGAAAAATATAAGTATTATTTATCTTTATTTCTATTAAATTTTAGTTTAGTTGAGACTTTGTGCTCCATTTTTCAAAATACCTTTCTAGCCTGATTTTGCCATCCAACGTATTTGTCCTCCATTCTAGCTGTGCATCATTTTTAATTCTCAAAACCTGCCTACATTGCATGTAAGTCAATGCTGAAAACCTTGAACAGAGCAGGGGCTGTTTGTCATGGCATTAGAGTCCTTCAATGACTTTCTCTTTCCACCCGTGTCCCTAGCGCCTACTGCAGTGCCTGGCACGTACTAGGTGCTCACCACCATTCATTCAAATTAATGAATAATTAATACTGATATCAATTAATCAGTACTACTTAATTGTTTTTGTTCACTCAGGCAAAACATATATATATGTGTGTGTGTGTGTATATATATATAGATATATATATAGTAGTTTTCTAATGTTTGTGTTTCTTTACTTTGTCCTAATTTGAGACATAATAACAGTGACAATAAAAAGCAACATTTTTGATCCTTATTTTGTGCCAGACACTGTTTTCAGTGCTTTACAGGTATTCATTCATTTAACCTTCACAACAAACCCATGAGGTAGATACTATTGCTACTCCTGTTTTAAAATGTAAAGTTGCAGATTTGCCCAAAGTCACAGAGTAAGTGGCAAAACTGGGCAGTCTGGCTCTAGAATCTATGCTTCCAGTCACCGTGTTCTACTGCCTTAATCATGTGTAGGGCGTTTTACAAGTTTGTATAAAATCATCTTAGGTGTTTTATACAAGCTTGTATAAAAGGGTTCACTTATGTGACCATGTGCTGTGGTATAAGCTGTCCTGTTGTATTTGTCTACAGACACACAGTTAGGAAGTAAAGGGACTGGAACCCACTGTTGTTGACTTATTTCCCTTTGCTACGATATTTCTGTGCAAATAGAAATTGTAGTAGTGGTGTATAGCGTATTCTTGGTGAACCTCTACTGGCTCCTAATGATCATTCCTTGTTTTCTAAATGTTTTCTTCAAACAATTTAATAGTAAAGTTCAGAATTTTTTAAGATATGAAGAACAAGCTTCCTGCTCTCTGATTTTATTCCTTTTGCAAAATTTCTAACATTTAACTGTCTGAGTTTTCTGACATTGCTCCTATTGAGGATTCCACAGAGATTGCTAACGTGGTTCCAGGCACACAGCTGAAAGTCTCTTTAGTGCTGTGGGGCGCAATTTTCTGGACTGAGAGACTCGAACTCTTGCTACAGCATCCTGGCACTTTGCTTTCTCCTCATTTATCTCAGGTTTCAATTCCCTCAACCATGTTTTTTCTACCTTTCTCCGTTTAATTCTCTTTGATAGGAGATAGGAGTGAAACAGAATCACACTAGTTTTGTATCATTTGTTAACTTTATATTGTCTGTTCTGCGAGGTGGACCAATGTTTTCCTCATTCTTGTTCGCTATGCATGTAAAAAGACCATTCCTACTTTATTACCATCATTGTTATCATTGTTAGCATTAGCATTTTTGAAAGTCTCACTACCTTCTGGATTATAATTTCTTGAGGCAATCCTAAGCATTCATACAACCTTTTGGAATGAATTTCTGTGCATATGCATCTTATCTCATCTTTTATAGCTCCCATTTAAAGTTCAAGTTTATCAGAGATAACCCTAACAAATCAGGTTGGAACTGCAAACAAACGTCCATTTTTAAAAATACTCTATTTTACAACTCCCACGTACATATCACAACTGATTAATTAGGAAAAATTATTTGCTTTATGCCAGGCTCTGTAGATGACACAGTATTCACACAGCAAACAGCCTATTGCCTGCTCGCGCGAACATCTAGCCACTTTGAATGGTTGGCTTCTCAAATGATGCTTCATTATATCACTTACAGTCGAGACCTATTCTGAAATGTATTGTAGTCATCTAGAAATGCTTTCATATTAGTCAATGCTTTTCAAAATTTGCTCAGTGGTGTTTGGGTTTGTTTTGCCATTTTTGATCAACCAATTTATTATTTTAGCTTTCGGTACAGAATACACTTGTAACTAGAGAATCCATTTATCATTAAATTGTCGTTAAGAAAAAAAGTTTGCTATGGTAAGTTGGTCACTGTCTAGGCTCTAACTTCTTTTATTTCCTCTAACACAATGATTTTTGCAGTACGATTTTTGATATCTAAGAGTTTGGGGGAAAGTAAGCCATACCATTATAGCAAAACAGATGGAAGCTAATTTAGTATCAGGGAACAGAGTTAGCTTTCGTTTTTTGGATAGTTCTCCATTTCTCCAATATTAAGATTGTGATGATGTAGCTAAAATTTCCTTAATTTAGAATGTTTTAGCCTTATTGAATTATCTTCCTTCTTAAGTGCGATGCAACTGTTGCTATAATTTCACCTGAACTGTCTAACTTTCCCCAGTGTTCTAAGTATTATGACCTTTAAGAAAAGATCATAGTCATCTCCTAACGTTTCTTTCACTTCTGCTTCTCCAAATGGTTCGTGTTGGTTGAACAGTTTCCATTGATTCCAATTAGGATACCAATTCAATACCAATTTTTTTCAGTAACAAGTAACCAAAATCTTAGCAAAGAAAGAGAACTTTTGTTTCCATACGTGGAAAGAAGAAGAGCGAGAATTAGCAGCAGGTGTGATTGGCTCCACAGTCTCATGTGACATCATCAAGGACTTATTCTCTCTTTTCACAGCTTGGCTCCACTTTTCCCTATTCAGGCTTCATTCTTTTTTTATTAAAGGTATGCTTTCTTTTGGTGAGGAAGATTGGCCCTGAGCTAACATCTTCCTCTGTTTTATATGTGGGACAACACCACAGCATGGCTTGATGAGCGGTGTGTCGGTCCATGCCCAGGATCCAAACCAGTGAACCCAAGGCCCCCAAAGCAGAGCGCGAAAACTTAACCACTCAGCCACAGGGCTGGCCCCTCAGGCTTTCCCCAGAAGTAGGCTGCTAGCATCCTTATAGCTTAAGATGAGAAAAGAGAGAGAGAGAGAGAGAGACAGAAGCCCTTTTTCTCCCAGTCAGGGAAGACACTGATTGGCTCTGCTTTGGTGACTTGCCCATCCTTGAACCAATCATTCTCTAGGGGGATGCAGGGTTCATACTAGCCAGACTAGATCATCCTCTCACCCACGTGGCAGGGAGTTAAAGCACCATTATTGACAGCCCAACCCCAAGTGCAAGGTATGGAAATTTATTAAACTGCACAAGAAGAGTAGAGGGCTACCACCAAAAGTAAACACAAAGAATGCTGTGTGTGCTAAGAGATATCTCCTTTACTCTTTCTTAGTGACTGTGCATTCTTCTAGTGGAGAGTATAACATGGCAAGTCCGGGTGTCTTGCTCTATCAGAATGTGATTTCCAAGTAAATTAAATTTATTTTTATTATGTACCGATTGTGCGGTGGGCACTGTGCTAGAACAATGGCTTATCCAAAATGTAAGTTCTCTGCACATTATTTTTAAACTATTCTAATATTTTGATCTATGTTAGGAAATATCATTACACTTTTGTCTGACCAAATGGTTATTACAATTATTTTACTTATTTATTGCTGTGTAACAAAGTTTCTTTAAACATAGTGGCTTAAAACAATATTACTTATTTTGTTCACCAATCTGTAACTTGTGGAAGGGTCTGTGAGGGTCCTTCATCTCCACTCCACTTGGCATTAGCTGGGACAGCTTGAAGTCTGAGCCTAGAATCATCTGAAGACTCACTCCTCACTCACATGTCTGGTAGTTAATGCTGGCTGTTGGCTGAGACCGTAGCTGGGGCTGCTGCCTGCAATATTACATGTGGCTTCTCCATGTGGTCTGGGCTTCCTCATAACATGGTGTCTGGACTCTTGTGGTGAACAGTTGGGCAGAAAGAGCTAAATGAAGGCTATGTTACCTTTTAGGACTTAGCCTTAAAAGTCACACAGCATCACTTCTGCTGCATTCTATTCTTTGAAACAGAAGAGCACATTCTGGAAAAGGACATGAGGAAGACCATGTGAGACTGGAAGTATTTCTGAGGTCGTGTGCAGAATATACAATCTGCTGTGATGATACACGTAGGAATGATGAGGCGTCATGCTTGTACTTCCTCGTCCTTTTATCTTCCTCCGAGGGCTCTTTATCACTCTCTGCTACTACCCCCTGCATCATGGAGCTAATTTTCTCCAATAAATATGAAAGATACATTTATAATTGTCAGATACATGGAGGGATGCAAAGATGAGAAAGAATGAATAGTTCACTTCAGAGAGCTTACTTGTGCCTGACTCTTAGGTTAGAAGAGCTTTTGAACAAGGAATCCCTTTTAATAACAATATTATCATTAGAGTGAAGAGCACATTTTTGCCTCATAAGCAACACATCTGCATTTCTCCACATTCTAGTGAGCCAGAAAGTATTAATGATGAACAAATCAGGTTTCTCTATTCACTCCATATTGATAACTACAGAGGACTGAGTGACCAATTATCCTGACTCAAAAATAAGGACTATCCTTATATGGCAAGTGACATAACCTATTTAAAGGGAACATAATATCCTAATAATAGCAGAAACATCAGATTTTTAATATGTATTGTGACAAATCATTTTTTAAAAGATTTGGTTCATTTGATGGCACAAAGTGAAGAGTTTTCTAGGACCTTATGCAGCTCTTTCTTTGTGGAGCTCTTTTTCTCTCCCACCTGTTAGACTGCATCCTCAAATTCCTGCTTACTTCCATTTCTTCCTTAGAGGGTCACCACAAAAATCACAAGAAGATTGCTGAACACAGCTTCATCCTCAGCAGTCTGTAATTTTGCACATAATTTAGGACAATAATGAGGGGTACCATTAGTCCATTCAGCACTTTAAATCTTCTCCCTCTGGATAGACACAGCCTTGCAGAGCTGAAGGTTTGGAGAAGTGCAGGCAGACTGCCTCTCAGCACTCTCTACCCTTGTCTGCCTAGCCAGAGGCAGAAACGCTGCCTATTCTGGCTGCTCCCGAGTTTGTGGGACATGTGAGCTCTTAGAAGGTGTGAAATGTGCAGATCCAGCCTGGAAGCAATGATAGCTATGGCCTCTGTTCTGAAGAATATGTTTTGGGAAATCATTTATGTCTTTCTTTTTAAACCCTGAGTCAGCACAGTCTTCAAAACTATCAGTTGAAGGGAAATCTTATTTTTATGAACTAATAGTGTATTATGGGGGTTGGGGTGACTAACAGCAACAGAGAGGACGGAACTGAGTGCAGCCTGGAGCGTCAAGACTTGATGAATTCTGAGTGGTCCATCTGCCCCTTTGGAGCACAATTTCAGTTAGTAAGTGTAAGAAACTTGCACAGGGTCATTCAGCTAATAAGTGAAGAACTGGCATTTCAACTCAATTTGGTCTGATGTTAAAACTCATGCTCTTAACCCCTAAATGGACTCCCTCACTCTGCTGTGATCCTTCAGTGCTGATCCATATACCTTAGTTATAATAGTCTGCAGTCTTGCTCAGTTTGGATAATTTGCAGGTCAAATTATCTACTGACGTGCAGCTCTCTTTTTGAAGAATTTGAACTCAGTAGAGTATAAAATGATTTGATGCTTTTCAATCACTTCTTTCAGCTGTACTCTGTGGAATTGTCCTGTCCTGTGTCTTTAATGGAATCTTGGGAAGATTTCATAACTTTCTGGTCATTCTTGGTTATTAAAATTCAGTCCAGTCTATTTTATAAATTTTCTACCCGTATCAGAGTGTTCCTCTTCCCCGTGATGATCAGATTTGTCACTAGAGGATAAGATGCTCAATGGGGGACAGTTCTGTTTTATTCCTTCTCTCCCCACCTAAACTATCCCTTATCTTTTTGGTCTAGTTCCTACAGACTTGGGGCCAGGAAGAGAGGATAGGGAAATGATGTCAGGTTCTCTTGTGTCACTGGCCCTAAATCCACTGTGTGGAAGTTTCCTTGGCCTTGCTCTAGCTCCTTCAGATTCTGCTTAGGGTTGATGTAACATACAAGTACTTTGTTTCCTGGTTTATTTATTTATTTTCAATTATTTTATTGAAATCACAAAGGTATATAACACTGTGTAATTTGGGGTGTACAATGTTATTTGTCAATTTCTGTATAGACTGCATCATGCTCACTGCCAGTAGTCTAATTTTTATCCGTCACCGTACATATGTGCCCCTTTACTCCTTTCATTCTACCCCCCAGCCTCCTTCCTCTCTGGTAACCACTAATCTGTTCTCTTTATCCATGTGTTTATCTTCCACATGTGAGTGAAATCATGCAATATTTGTCTTTCTCTGTCTGGCTTATTTCACTTAACATCATACCCTCAAAGTCCATCCATGTTGTTGCAGATGGGAAGATTTTGTCTTGTTTTATGGCTGAGTAGTATTCCATTTTATGTATATACCACATCTTCTTTATCCATTCATCTATAGAAGGGCACTTGCGTTGCTTCCACATCTTGTGAATATTGTGGAATAATACTGCAATGAACATAAGGGTGCACAAATCTCTTTGGATTGTTGATTTCAAGTTCTTTGGATAAATACCCAGTAGTGGGATAACTGGATCATATGCTATGTCTATTTTTAACATTTTGAGAAATCTCTAGACTGTTTTCCATAGTGGCTGCACCAGTTTGCGTTCTCACCAGCAGTGGATGAGGATTCCCTTTTCTCCATATCCTCTCCAACATCTGTTATTTTTTGTCTTGGTAAGTACAGCCATTCTGACAGGTATAAGGTGATGTCTCATTGTAGTTTTGATTTGCATTTCCCTAATAATTAGTGATGTTGAACATTTTTTCATGTGCTTCTTGACATCTGTATATCTTCTTTGGAAAAATGTCTGTTCATCTCCTCTGCACATTTTTTGATCAGATTGCTGATTTTTTTGTTGTTGAGTTGTATGAGTTCTTTATATATTTTGGAAATCAATCCCTTGTCAGATATATGATTTGCACATATTTTATCCCACTTGGTGGGTTGTCTTTTTGTTTTGTTCAAGGTTTCCTTTGCCTTGCAGAAGCTTTTTGTCTGATGCCATCCCATTGTTAATTTTTTTCTTTTTTTTTATGGTGGGGAAGATTGGCCCTGAGCTAACATCTGTGACAATCTTCCTCTATTTTGTATGTGGGATGCCACCAAAGTGTGACTTGATGAGCAGTGTGTAGGTCTGCAGCTGGGATACGAACCCTGGGCTGCCAAAGCAGAGTGCACAAATTTAACCAGTATGCCCTGTTAATTTTTTCTTTTGTTTCCCTTGCCTGAGTAGACACGGTATTCAAAAAGCTGCTGCTAAGACCACAAAGCTATAGTAATCAAAACAGCATGGTACTGACACAAAGTCAGACACGCAGATCAATGGAACAGAATTGAAAGCCCAGACATAAAACCACACATGTATGGTCAATTAATCTTCAGCAAAGGAGCCAAGAACATACCATGGAGGAAGGAAAGTCTCTTCAATAAATGGTGTTGGGGAACTGGACAGCCACATGCAAAAGGCATACAAGTTTCTGAGATCCTGTTTAGCTTCTGTCCAGCCCCTCCACTGAAAACTCCTTCAGTAAAGGGCAGCCATTTTCTCCTGCTGAACCATGCCAGCAGCTCATCTGATCTGCCCACGTCAGGGTGAATCAATAGCTCCTGTCACATTTCCACTCCATACCGCCCCACCTGGAGCAGAGACCTCCTTCTACCTCTCCACACTGCATTGCAGCGCCTCTCTCAGTGTGGAAAGACTGCACCGGCAAATCTCCCACTTATGGAGCTGTCCAGATGTAGGGCATATGCCACTTTCCCAGGAATCTCTCTCCATTCTCAGCACCCTCTGGAGGAGTGAACACTCAGAAGTGCAAACATTCAGACAAGAACCAAGGCTACCTTCTAGAATTCTTTACCTCAGTTGGCCTCCATGGGGAGGTGGTGGACCATTGCAGAAGAGAGGGGAGCAGAGGGGACGGCTGCTCAGTTACTCCTCTCATTCCTTTGCCTCTCCGCCGTGGGCTCTCTCTCTATGCTTTGGCGGTGGAGGCAGGAGGGGAACTACGATTGTGTTAGCGGGCTTGTTCTTCTGCATCTTCTGTGAGCTGTGGAGGCAGGTTCTGGCTCCAGTTCTCAGTAGCTGAGGGACAGCTTTTAAATATGTGTGACACATTCTCTTTTATTCAGCTTTGAGGCTTTAACCACATTTCCATCAGAATAGAAAAAAATCACATTCAACATTGTATTAACACATAGAAATAGTAATTTAAAGCGTTTGCTGCGTCAAGTGGTACAGTTGTTTTCCTCAATAAATATTTTAAAGAAAATAACTAAGGAGTGCTAACTAAAAGCACTTACATTTGCACAACCTTTTAAGTATCTTTACGTACATTTGTGAAGTGCAACCATTCTGTGAAGGAGAGAAAGTGTCATTATCACCATTTTACAAATGAGAGCACTGAGACCCGGAAATGTGGTAAGTGATTTTTCTAAAGCCTCACTCTGAAGGGGCGATGCTGGATTTCTGACTCTCAATGTATTGCTCCATCCCTTTGTACCTGTCTGAAGAGGATTTCCTAGAAAAAGAGCCTGAGAATGGGATTCATATCCCAGAGATTTATTAGGTTTTGCTCTCAGGAGAAATCTGTACTGAAGTGAGAGAAGCAAAATAATCAAGGGAAGAAATGAAACAAGGAAGTTGTTCTGGGAGAAGTCTAGCCTCAGCCTGATCCCAAAGGCAGCATGAGAGTATCACTTGCAGCATAGAGTTTGCCCTTCCTTCACGCAAGGATCTGGGCTCTCGAGTCCTCCGCTGCTCAGCCATTGGCTATGGGTTGCATTACAGGGAGGGGGTTTGGGGGTGAGGGAACTCCCAAGCACCTCTGGCGAAGGGGATCCAGTTGCCCAACGGTAGTCCTCCTGAGAGGGTGGCAGCAAGCTCCACAGACGTGACACCCACAGGAGATGGAAGAATGATCCTCCGCACCAGTAAAAGGGATGGAGTGGGGGCACCAACAGAGTTGGCTACTATGGTGCTACCTTGCCTCTAGACATGTTAATAGTTAATGGAGCTGTAGGATACAACTAAACATGAGACCAAGGTAAATGTCTTAGAATAAAATTGAAAAGCTCAAGAGAAATAAAAATAATGTTACATTACCCCTTGTTTAGACATTTGTTTAGAGTAAAGACATTTACTCTAGCTGTACCTGTTGTTTTCAGTGTAGATAAACTGATAATCAAAATCTGTTATTTTGTAGAGGGACTTTTTGAAAGACAAGTCAACCAGATTACAATGAATATGTTCATGGAAGGGAACAACATATTTTTATGCCTTTCTCTTCCAACTTAGGCAACGAGGAGTACAAAGGGAAGGCACGTCGTCATGAGATTCAAGGCAATGTCTTTAACGATTTTCAATTTTGGTTCAACAGGGAGAAATTACATGGCAAGTATGGATGATAATTTATCATGTTTAGCGTTAAAACACATTATGTGCATGCAATTTAAACATTATTGCTGGGATAATATTAACTCTCTTTAAGACAATTACTCATGTTTATTTAAGGCATCTAAACAAGTCCCAGTACTTTAATTCGAATTCATGTTAAATTAACGGAATTTTGGTCATTCCAAACTACTTCATTCAAACAACTATTATAGAACAATTATATCACAATAATAATAATTTTGACTTCTACTGATCATAGTCATGTGCCAGGTAATGTTCTAAGTGCTGTATTTGTCTAACTTATTTGATGTTTACAACAATTATAGGGAATAGGCACAATTACCGTTCCCCTTCCACAGGTGAAGAAACTGAGGCCAGAATAGTTCAAAGTCACATGGTTGGTGGGTGGAGGAGCCAAGATTCGAACGTCAGGCAGTCTGACTCCAGAGCCACGCTCTGAGTATGAAAAGTGTTTGTATCTAGGTTTTTAACATTCGTAAGTTTTGGTGTTTATTTTTGCCACAATATATATTCTGTTTTAGATTATATAAATTAAAAATTCAGAGAAAATCAATAATATAGTTGACAGAAAGAAGAACTTAGAGGGTCAATAAGGATAACTGGAAATGTACACAGTGGTATTTAAAAACGAATCATTTCCTTACGCAAATATATTAAATCCTAGATGTTATAGAATTTAAAATACATTCTCTGTACTTTGTTTTTATAATTGGCTAGAAACCTGTATATAATTTACAAAAATTTGTCAGAGCATTTTTAATTTTTAATTCTGTTTGAATATAAAATATACTTATTCTTTCTTACTTTTGCCAAATATTTTCTGGGTCCTACATACACTCTTTCTACTCTTTTAAACAATATATATGTACATATGCACACAATTGAGTATGTGTGTTTAATCCCAGTAAATAATGAAGCCTTAGTGGAATATCTGACTTGAGGTGAGGTGGAAGATGGTTAACATACCCCATCCTGATGTCACTGTCTATAATTTATCACATGTCCTTTAGCATTGTCTTTTACAAACTATATTCTCTCAATCTTTCCTCCCTTCCTTCCTTTTCTCCCTCCTTCACTTTCTTTTTTCTTTCCTTCTTCACCCTTAATTAGCTTGTACTCTATAAACACATAAAAGGCAAGGCATATGAGCCATGTTCCAGGCCCTTAGGGAATACACAGCCTACCAACTAGAGGAGCTTAGGTGTTTGGGCTTCAAAAGGTTCCTGGTTGCAATTTATTTGTGTGAAACTTAGGCAAAATGCTTCCTTTTTCTCTTTTGGAATTTGAGCAGTTTTGATGGATCTAAAGTCTCTTTAAGTTTTGAACACAAAAATAATTTTAAAATAATTTATATTTTCATAATCTAAGTCAGAATAAATAGACAACAAGAAATACCACATAAACATTTAAGTATAAGGCGTGATTAGTAAAATGGTTAATAAAATATTTTTCCTATCAATGCAAATGATTAAACCAAATGCAGTAGGCGCTATCAGTAAATTTGAATGAAGAACCGTGGTGAATGTGTAAAGATGGACATATTAAAAACGGACAATAGGATTTGCCTGAAATATTTTCTTTGAGCTCTATTACTGGGTCATGAGAAACCCCATCCTGATTTCACACAGGCCTGATTTCACATGCAAGTCAGCCCTATTCTTAGTTTGTTCTTTTACCATATTACTATAACATAAAAAGTGACAGACATTCATAGATTATTCATAATACAGCTCTGCAGCCATTTGCTAAATATCCTTGAATTACGTTATTCTATAACTATTATTGGAAATATTTTTCTGAATAAAAATTGAGAAAAACACTTCAAAGTTTACATCGATTGTAGAATTTGTTGCTACTTTATTTCCATAAAGTATGTCAGCTAAAATATAGACTTTTTTTTTTGCGCTACCAAATTGGCTTGAGAAATGCGAGATTTTTCCCTAAGTGGCGGCGGCAGTCTGTGTCTTCACTTACGAGGGGCTGGTATTCTACACGCACGTAACGTAAAAGGCTAATAAGACGTTTTAATTATTTTCATGATAAACAATCTATTAAGAGATGTTTATTTCTATTCAAGAAAACATTCATATTGCATGAGGTATTATTATTATTAATTTTGAAATAGCTTATTTCTTCACAAAGTGTTCCAGGGTTTATACACAATGTGAATTTTAATGTCCTCACCTGAAATTTTGTACATTGCTGACTGACTCTCAAATCGGGGCATTTTAAAGGATCAATTGCATTTGCTTTTTTTTGCCAAAGCAAATAATGCCAAGGGCCCCGTTTATTAATAATGAAAGAGACTAAACACCAGGACATGGATATTTGTAATTGTAAGTTTCACAACACCACCTTTTTAAAAACTTGCATTAAATGGTGTAGCATGTATTTAGTTTGAAAATGAAAGTTAATTTAGATTCTCTCCATGATGAGTATAGAACTAACATTTTAAAAAGAAAAAGAGCCCCTTCAGAGCTGCAAGCCCAGCCAGGCTCTGGGTCTATCAATGGAAAAGAATCACTTTTTTTCCCAGGTGTAATGATTGAGCTGCATTTTTACCCATAAGTGGTAGAATTCTACATCAGCCTTCAAAACTCAAGAGCAAGGGCAGGGAGATTGGGGACCCCTTGATTTGAAAAAAAAACAAGAAGTGCTATTCCACTTGATTCAAATCATTTAGGCTTCCCAGCCCTGTGTCTTCCAGGCTCTGAGCCAGGCTGTCTCTCTGCATCCAGACACGTTCTAGTCTACGGTAATTTGCCTGGGTTGCTCCTTAGACAAGAAGAGACACTCGCATGTTAAGTTCCCACATTTGACTTCGTGGGTCTGCTTCCTCATAAAACAAAAGTGAGTAATAAGGAAGCTAGAAAGATTACTTCACAGTAATGTGAAAGATTATTATCCTTCAAACTCCTCTCAAAAGAGATGATTTTGAGGCTGTCCTCACATTCTAGTCTGCTAAATGAAGAAGTTTCTATATTAAGAACCAAGAACATTGGCAAAGAGGAACCAGGGGCAACTCATTAAAGACAAGAAGGGTCTTGGGACATCTAACAGAATCCGCTTTTTAGAAGGTAAAGCCCGAGAAAAAAGGGTGCCTTTATTTATCTTTGTGTTTCCTCACTTCAAAAATCTTGTCTGCTAATGGCTAATTCTCTGGCCAATAATTTACTGTTTTGAGAGTTGAGTGTAAATTTAAATAGCATTTTCATGGCACTTTAGAAATAAGAATTGATAATTTAAAAATCCTTCAGAAGTGAAGCTAGCTTGCTATATTTTTATCCCTCTAGAAGAGGCATAAGGAAAGATTTATTGACATCAATTTTCCACTTTTGATGTCCTCTGTAGGAGGTGCTAGGAAAATTCCGATACGTTTCCAAGGTCTCAATTCCAGGGTCCTGGTGAATGACTATCCGGATGGAAGCAATACAACTATTCTTCCTCGCCTTGTGATAAATAAGCTGATTGAGGATTTTTGTTAAATAGAGTCCTTGCTTAGAAAGAGAAGGGTTTTTAAATTCATTTTTAAGGTTTTGTGCTCATGTATAACCATACCACTGAAGTTTCCTAATATTTCGGGTATGACAAAGATTACATCTATTGGCCACTCAGGAAAGATAGCTCCCTTCAGAAAGGCCTATTTAAAGTTGTAGGTTATACTGTTCCTTGCTACTTTTAATCATTTAAATACCTCTATATCTTGAAATTGCTCTTGTTTTCAGACCAGATGGCATGGAACACATTTGTTACACATCTATGATCAAACATACAATTAAGAGTTTTCTTCTAGAATACATCACATTTCCCAATTTATTAAATTTATTAAATTCAAAAATACATAGGCCATTAGGAGCATTATATAATTTGCATCTGAGACAATATATTAGCATTAATAAATCTATAAACCACACATTGTCTATTTAGATGGTATAATGCAGCAATTTTTTGTATACTATGTGAATTTTGTCAACAGGGAATCCTCTGATGAAAAAAATAGCATAATATTAATTACTAGCACCATCTGTGCAAAACAATAGGAAAACCAATATTTTAATGCAATGATTTCATGCGTGTCAGTTATCTTCCACATTAAATGCTGCAGTTTTGTTGATGCAGTTTACCTGCCTATTAATTTAAATAATGGATGTTTTTACAGAGGTTAAAACTATGAATAAATGAATTAAAATTAAATATAACGAAACATTTAAATAGGTATAACATGAGTCTCATTCATTCTCCCAGAATATATCCTGTATGCATGTATGTATATACAAATTACTGTACCATCTGCTAGGTTTTTACAGGTTGAGCACGAATTTTCTTTCCACACATGAAAGACATATTGTAGATGCCTTGTAGTGAAAAGATCGTTCAGTTGAAAAGGTTGAGACAATTGGTCTAACTAATGCCTGGCAGTGGTCAGACTTGAAGAGTACCTTCAAAAGATGGGGGCAGAGGTCATCATAGGAAAGACCCTATTCTATTTAAATTTTGAGCTCTCAGGCTAACATTTTGCTAATTATGACAACGGATGCTGTTCCAAGCACCAAAGGACCCCCTTTCATTTGTCCTTTTAAACTACTGTAACCTGCCACCTGCTACGTTTTTTATATATCCAATTTAAGTTGTGGCTTCAATAAATATTTGTTGAAAAAAATTAATGAATTATGTTTACTAGAAGGAGATGGTGAGCAAAGGAACTTTTCGTAGCTGCCTGTACAAATCCTCCCTTTGGTTGGCTTATTTAGATACCTCAGTGCCTCATACTGGCAAAGTTCTCTTACTCACCAAGATACAGACTTCAGAGCCTTGGAGTATGTAAGGTAGGGCTGGTAATCACCATTGCTAGAGAACACATGGACGAGCAATAGCTCTTTCATTTGGGGAGGGCTTTGTAATAGCCAATTAATCTAAACCTTCCATTAATTAACCCTGAGCAGCACTTCCTTAATTTAACATGTTCTGCTGCAGCTAAGAAAAAGCCGCATGTCCACAGGCTCCAGCTCCTAAGACAATAAAATTGTCTGTTGGAGAGGGAGAATCTTAACGTTCCATTATGAGTATTTAGCCCTAACTCAGAATTTCCATTTATTTTTTAAAGTTGTATCTTGTCTGTTTCCTTAAACATAGTTTGGGATGAGGTTTAAGTCTGGCTTCATTACACAGGATAATGTTTTTAAAGCAGCAACACTAACACTACACCCCTGGGTTTGATTTCTGAATTTCATAGCTGTGTGACCTTGGACATGATTGTCAAATCACTCAACTTCTACTTCTAGGCTATAAAGCCATCCTTATAGAATGGAAATGGCACTTCCTACCTCTCGCTAATTATACGCCAATGTAGAATGAGGTAATATGATCATCGTTAATTATTATTTAGTGCTTATCCATTGAGGTAAAGGAAGTGAAAACTAAAAAGGATGTTGGCCTTTCAGAAAGAACATGAACAGGCAATCACAGAATAATCATAAATGAAAATAAAAATGAAAGATATCTTTAAAATCATTAATAACAAGGAAAAGCAAAATGAGAGAGTATAGCACAAGAGAATTTTTTCCAAAATTGTAATATCTGGTACAGTCAGAAGTCTGGGTCAATAGACACACTCAGGCACAGTAGGAGGGAGGGTATAATGGCACATTTTTTTAAGGAAGGAAATTTAGCAGCAGCTCAAAAATTCAAATGCACATGTTTTATGACCCAGAAATTTTACTTTCAGAAATCTATCCTGGCATGATTTTTAGCCAAATGGTGAACAGATGTAGCTATCCCCTTAACCTCTCCACCCTCCTCAAAGAAGCACACTGATGCAAAATAACAAATACATAATAATCAAGTTAAAAAATAAAGGCACACATACGTGAAATAAGAAATTCTCACTTTCCAGAAATAAAGAGAGCAGTAACAATCCAGCAGGAAAAGTGGATAAGAATAACCTATGTGGATTTTGGCCTAACGGCACTGATGTTTTCACGCTCTCTGATGCACAGGGACAAGCTGTGGCTAAGTGAGAACTGAGATTCTGATACAAAACTTGAAGCTGAAAAGGGAGCTCTGTGAAAAATGGGTCAGAAAAACTCTATTCATTGTCCTTCCAAGGAGCTCTCTGTCAGTCCAGTTGTGAACAGTAGATAAATAAATAAATAGTCTGTCGTAGAGGCTTGGAAGTAAAATCTGTTAGTCATCTATATCTTAGGTAACAGAGGTAAGATTTGAAACCCTAAAAATATTTTCAGGTTTAAGTTCTACTTAAGTGATAAATTTGCCTTTTCCTTATGAAATTGATAGCCATATAACCAACTCTATCTCTCTTCTTTTTGAGTGGAAAGAAAAGTGGAGCTGAGAGAGAAATTTTCCAGAGAACTATAACAATTATCTAGACTTCTAAGACCAGGTTAAGAACATAGGCTGGCTTATTCTAGAGACTCTTAATAACTTACAGAAACAACCGCAATGAAAGGAAGAAGCAGATAACAAAAATTAAAAATTAACAACTTAAGAACAGTAGAAAACTAAACAATTTCAAAGAGATGATTATTATTATTTTGTGCATGTGAGGAAGATTGTCTCTGAGCTAACATCTGTTGCCAATCTTCCTCTTTTTTGGCTTGAGGAAGATTGTCCCTGAGCTAACATCTGTGCCAATCTTCCCCTACTTTATGTGAGATGCCACCACAGTGTGGCTTGATGAACCATGCTAGATCCACACCCGAGATCTGAATTTGTGAACCCCAGGCCACTGAAGTGGAGCGTGTGAATTAACCACTGTGCAACCAGGCCAGATCTATGATTATTATTGTTTAAAATATTTTAAATAATTAAAGAGATAAAAGAAGGAATAGAAATCTCAATAAAAAAACCAGGACACTACAAAAAAAATTAGACCGGCTTGAAAAAGAATGAAGTGGAACATCTAGAAATAAAAAATATATCATTAAAATTAAAAATTTAGTAGCCTGCTTAAATGGTAGCTAGATACAGCTGAAGTGAGAATGAGAAAATGGGGAGACAGACCTCAGGAAAAAAGCCTGAAAAGGCAAACCAAAAAAATAAAGAGGGTGAACGTGTGAAAAAGCATTGAAGTGAAATGGAGGATAAAATGGAAATACACAACATACATCTAAGATTTCTTGATTGTGAGAGTGTAAAGGGAAGAGATCTCTTTGGGAAACATATAACAGAAAATGTCCAAAATTGAAAAAGACATGATTGCTCAGATCATGGCAAGCAGCACAAGGAGTTCAGAACAAGAGAAACAGAGCAGGAGCTCTCTTTACTAAATCAGTTCTTTTGACTGACTAAGCAAATTAATGTTCCCTCCATTCCCTCTCAATGATTCTCACAGTGTGACAAATGCTCACAACTAGGAAGCGACGATGTGGTACATCCGTGCACTATTGCTCCGACCAGTTAAATTCTGTTCTTAAAAACTCAGTTGTGTAAAAGAGAGTTGTATGTGTTACAATTATCCAGACCAATAAGATATCAATATAAAAGAAAGAATTGCATAAAGAAAAACTAAATTGACTGCTTTAGAGGACCTCAAACTATACCAATGGTAGGCTCAAATTAGCAATTTTATCTAAGAATCCACTGCCAAATCCGAGGCCATGAAGATTTCCCCCATTTTTTTCCAGGAGCTTTATGTTTTTAGCTCTTATATTTAGATTGTTGTCCCAGCACCATTTATTAGAGACTATCATTTCCCCATTGAATGGCTTGGCAGCCTTGTGGAAAATCAATTGGCCACAGATGTACCGATTGATTTCAAGACTCTCAATTCTCTTCCATTGGTCTTGATGTCTATCCTTACACCAGTGCCGTACTGTTTTGGTTACTGTAGCTTTGTAGTAAGTTTTGAAATTTCACCTTCTTGGCTAAATTTATACGTAGATATTTTATTCTTTTAGATGCTAGTTTCAACAAAATTGCAATCTTAGTTTCCTTTTTGGATTATTCATTGCTGATATAGAGAAACACTACTGATTTTTGTGTGTTGATCTTGTACCCTGTAACTTTGCTGAACTAATTTATTAGCTCTAGTATCTTTCTTGTGGATTCTTTGGAACTTTCTATATATAGGATATATAGGATCATGTCATCTATAGACAGAGATAGATTTACTTCCTTTTTTTTTTTTTTTACAATTTGAATGCCCTTTGCTTCTTTTCTTGCTTAAATGCTCTAGCTAGAACTTCCAGTACAATGTTGAATAGCAGTGGTGAAAGCAAGCATCTCTGTCTCGTTCTTGATCTCGGGGGTAAAATTTTCAGTGTTTCACCATTGAGTAAGAGGTTAGCTGTGGGCTTTTCATAAATGGCTTTTATCCTGTTGAGGCATTGACTTTTAAAAAAGGAAACTATTGGGATATTTTTAAAATAAGAAAATTAAAGAAGAGGATTGAAAGAATTTCTATTAGAAGTTAGAATATCTCAGATTTGTTTTTTTTTAAATTTAATAGCATGCAACTCTGAATAATATATGATTATAAAGGACATGTCTGGAATTTACAGAAAAATGTAAGTTAAAAAGATGGAGAAATATGTACCCAGAAAATAGCTAAAAGAAAGTTGGTCTACAGTTTTAATAACAGGCACAATAGAATTTGCGGAATTGTAGTCTACATGCTAGTGGAAGGATACCAGCTCACAAAATCTATGGCAGCAGGAAGAAGACATTGGAAACACCAGCAAACAAGGACGCTCAGAAGGAAATCAGGAAGCAGGAAACATTGCAACACACTTGTGCAGGAATAGCCTGGCCAGTGTGTTGCCACAGCTGCCGCTGCTGTCATCACCTCTGTTGCTGCTACTGTGAGGATTCTGACTCTCAAAATTCCTTGATTCCTTGTTCCGCTCACTTACTGTTCAGAGTTCCAGGGGCAGGCATCTAGCTCACTGAGCTTGTGTCTCATGCTGGCCCTGGCTGTGAGAAGAGGCTTGTAGGAAGGCTTGGGTTCCATGGGAGAAGCAGGACCTAGAAAAGGATAGCTGGCCAAAGGATCAGAAGTGGAGGAGAGAAAATTCACAGAAAGGAAACTGGGGAGATATTATGAAGAATAATATAGGAGAATCTTTTAAGTGTCTGGAAAGACGCAAACAATTAGAAGCAATTACCAACGTGGAAGGAAAGGGATAGGCTAAACACTGTTTTGAAAATTCTATATACTTATATACAGTTTCACAATTTTCTAACGATGAAATTGCACTCATGCACGGCTTGTGTATTTTTTTAAAATAGGCTTTAAAATCATACTTAAAAAAGAACTTTCTCCTTTAAGAGTGAGAATTATATACACACAGCACTTTTAAACTTTCGTGGGAATAATTGATGAAAACCCCGCTTCAGCAAAATTCAAGGGAGGAGAAATCTCCCTGGGAGCGCAGAGATTTCACCGTGGGCTAATCTACTTTTTTTTTCCTTGAAATGCGTTGGCTTCATCTACCTTTAGAAGTTCCTTCTGTTGAAAACTCTGGATGATTTTTTTCTCTCTCTGAAGCCAGCCAGATACTTTGTAGTCAAATAAATTGTCAGAAAAATTGCTGTATCTAGAGATTTTGCTGTAGTAAAAATGTGGCCACTGCCTTCTCAGAGTAGCTCACCATTTGGGATTATATTAAAAAACCCATCAAAAATAAAAAGCTGCATTATATCATTTTTGAATTAATCATGCTCTTAGAGAAATTTAGTTTTACCTGTGTGTAGGAGTGTTCATGTGTGAGTGTGCATGTGTGTGTGTGTGTGATACAGAGCTACAGACAGAAAGACAGACAGACACAGAGAGACAGAGATAGGCAGACAGAGAAAGACTGAGTCCAACTCTACAAGGTCAATATAGCCATTTATACTCCAAGAGAAAAGACTTGCAGCATAAATCCAGCTGAAATTTGTACTTTTACTAACAATGCTTATCTAACACTGTAACTGAGTTAGTTATTTACAACATAATCCAAGAGGGTCACATTTTGGAGGTCTATTCTGTGATACCTATGTATTCATTCACTCATTATTTGGTTCACTCATTTATTCCTTTAACAAATCTCTTTAAAAGATTCTTCTGTGGTGGTTTGTGTGCTAGACAGTAAGGACCGAGAGTGCATCAAACACAGTATAAGGGAGAGTCATGCAACTAACCAGGCAATTAATATAACATAGTGTGGTCTGTGCTGGGATGTCCAGGATGCTTTGTGCGCTCAGAAAGAAGACACAAATTCTAGAATGGAGTGAAGATTTGGTGGCGGAGAGTATTGGGGTGTCAAGACAGTAAACTTGAACTGAGTCTCAAGGGTGGAACTATAGTAAAGAGAGTAAAGAGATTTTAAATAACTAATTAATTGACAGGGTGAAATCTCACAAAAATTCTGGGGCAATAAGACAGAATATTTTAGGGACGTCATGGTTTTTGATGAGTAGGAAAGACTTCTGCTTGAAGCATGCGTGCATCTGGATTGACAAGAAGGGATCAGTAGTGGATATCTGCTGTTTTTACTGTCCAGTATGTATTCATCTGTTTTTCTGTGACTCATAACCTGAGTTCCATTGGGGGAATTAGCTTCTCCCCTGACATACACACCATGTACACTCACACACACACATAGCATTCCTGAGGTGGAACACAGGACCTTGGACCCACCACTAGTATCTATTCTTTTAGCCACAGTAATTAGTCAAGACTCAAGTATGTCACCCAAGAAGAACTAAAGTAAAGCTTATTTGACAATTTCCAGTAAAGAGATGTTTACTCTTTTCCGTTAGGCCTGAACGTGGAGAGAATGTTGAGACTGGAGCTCCAGGCAACCTCTTGCTACCATGTGATGCTGGATCTTGAAACCAACATGCCGGAAGGCAGAGTATAGAGGTGGAGAGAAACCAACTCCTAATTATATTTTCTGGGTCCGGAATCCAGTCTTGTCATTTTAGGTGGGCCAATAAATTCTCTTTTTGCCTAAGAGAGTTTGGTTGTATTTTCTTTCACTTGCAACCAAGAGTCCTAATTGGTGCAGTCCCTAAAGAGGAAGCCGTGGGTGGAGAGTGGAAGAGAACAAGCTAATATTTAGTAAGTGACTATTTTGTCCCCACCATGTAAAGCCAGGCACTGCTGGGGGTTTTTCGTTTTTCAATAAAGTTCACAATATTCCAGGAAGCCAAATGAGAGACTGTGTCTTAGAACAGAGTTCTGCCTAATGCCAAATCCTATTCGTTTTCCATCACACTGTGCGATCAGTCTGAGGTTTACTCCAGGCCAGCATGCTGTGTTTCTGGGAAACGTAGTGTTCTGTGAGATGGTAATGAATGTTACGTGAAGACAAAATTCTTAATATGTAAGAAACTCTCAATATGTAAGATAATTATTAAACACGCTTCTGTCTTTATTTTCCTTATGTCTTTTAGAAATGCTCAAAGGGTCTCATGAGAGATCACCCACAGAATGAATTAAAGATGGTTAAGAATTACGCATAGGCAACATTTTCCAACTATACAATGAATTTTCAAACTACACAGTGATCTATAGTTTTTATTTAAGAATTTAAGTTTGTGCTTCTGACTTGTTCTGGGTCTTTATTCCATTTGTGTTGCTCTAAGAGGTTCATATTACACATGACTGTGGCTGACAAAGGCAAGTTAATAAGAACAGACTCAAATAATTCTCCAATAAAACAACAAAGAAAATCAGAATGATTCAAAATGTACATAATTAGTGACAACTGCAGATTTCCAAACACAATTGTGAAGTGAACTGTCCAAGATAACTAACCAAATATTTTGGGAACTACCAATTCTAAGAGTTAAAACCTTAAATTTGTCTTATTCTCTTGGCTGCAATTTACTTTTGAAAATGAGAATTTGGTAATATCCTGGGACTAAAACAAAATATTGGAATATGTTTGATGCTGTGCTTAAGATGAAGACCTAACTCAAAAACATCATTACTTCTGTTTAATAACTACATGAAAAAGACACAAGCACTGTTCTCTTACAAAGAATGATTAATTTTACATCATATTACATTACAAAGATGAACAATAAATTATGATTTACTTTATCTAGCTATTTTAATTCTTTTTGTTCTTAATTTTTTAAAAAGATTTAATTTCTCTAAAGCTGCTTTTTTAAGTTATAGAGTTTTAAAACCACACGAATAAATTTAGATTTCTTGCAGCAATTATTTCATCTGAGAACGTTTTTGCTGTCTTTGAAAACGCAAGAGAGACTCTTATTGTCAATGTACCAATTAGTCTTATACGTGGAAGAAATTGCACGATGATTCTTTTAATCCTCAAAATGTGAGGAGGTTGTATAGGAAGCTCCTTATTTTACTGCCACATCTCTAGACATTCACTGGTCCATCTTCTGTCACGGGGACTTATGAGTGTCTTAGGATGTTGACAACTTGGGGATTGTCCTCAAAGGCTGTGTTAGAAAAAGGTGGAACAACAATGTCTTGCCTGCTGGAAAATCAACGTGTAGTGGGTTGGTTGCTTTATGAGGGAAGTTCTAGACAGGGCCAATTTCATAACCTTGCAACCTCTGCAGTCACTCAGGGCGCAGTACTTATTTAATGCTCTGCTGTCGCTGCTTTGATATTCTGAACAGCTTTTGAATATGGGGCCCTGAACTTTCATTCTGCACTGGGCCCCATAAATTACGTAGCCAGTCCTGCTTCTAGGAGCTGGGGATACATAGTGAATAAGCGAATGAAAATTCTTGCTCTCATGACACTTACATTTTAGTAAGAGAGACAAAAAACAAACAACATAGCAAAGTATGAAATAAGCAGCTAAAGGAAACGTCCTAAGGAGAAAAATAAGGCAGGGAATGGGAATAGAAAATACATGTGTGTATGAAGGTCAGGGGGTGGAGTTTGAACTTTTAGACAAACTGACTAGGAAGTCCTCAATGAGAATGTGATATATGAATAATAATCTGAGGATAATGAAGGGGTGAACCATAGTAAGATATGGTAGAAAAGTCTTTCAGACAAAGGGGCCAGCTTGTGCAAAAGCCCTGAGGGGAGAGTGTGCCTAGAACAGTGAGCTGACCAGTGTAGGTGGAGAAAATAAGTGAAAGGGAGATTAGTTGATGTCAAAGAGGGTGGCGGAGGACTTTGGATTTACTCTAAGTAAGATGGAAAGCCACAGGATATTTAGGCAGAGGAATGATATGATCTGAAAGCATCACAGTGCCTGCCATGTTGAGAATAGCCTGGAGGAGCAGGATCAATGGGGACAAGAGGAATGGCTAATAACACACCAATGAAGACCACATACATTGTTCACTCAATACAGACTACACTGTCTGTGGTTCCAAGATGCTCTTGAACCATGATGCTTGCTCTAGTGGAAGCTGGAATGGGGGTAATTGTTTCTAGATTCCAACTTGGCTCCATCTTCTGGCTTCAGTCACCTTTTCTCAGGCTTTTTGACCTTTCTCTTTCTACGCATACTTCTCAATGTCTTACTCACTGCCACGACTGGGAATCCTTTCTAGTCTGTGGGCAGAGAGGAGCTGAGTCTTACCAAAGTTATGCATGACAACAGTCTACTAACCAAACAAGAACTAATAAAGAACTGTCTACTTACCCCAAACCTCACCAATTAAAGCTACAGAGAGTGCTGTGAAAAGAATAAGGTAATAAGAAGACAAAATCCCCCATTACTCAATACTCTGGATACTTGGGAGTCATTAAAAAATCAGAGTCTAAGGAAGAAGAGTGAGAAGATGATCAGCACGACTAATGAATGAGAGTTTTTGTGAAAGTGGGGAGAAGGCCTATGGGTGGCAACGGAAGGATGTACCTGTATGGCCATATGTTTTCTGTTACGTGAGAGTGTACTCTATCCTTAGGAGAACCACAGGAAGGGCATACGCATATATAATCCCACCACTGGGTGGAGGATTGGAAGATGGACCTCCATCTCTGCCCTATTCTATTTTCTGCTCATCAGTTTTCTCTGTCTCTTTGCTGATCTGTGTTGCCACGTTGCTGACCCAGGCCCACACTCTGTGTTTCGTCAAGCCCCAGTGCTCAGCACTATTTGCTGATCACATGTGTAACACTGCAGTTTAAAATCTCTCATAGAGAAATGCTGATTGGCCTAATTTGGGTTGAACTCTGACCCAGAAAATTTTGGTCATTAAGACCAAGGTCAGCACAGTCTTCTAGGAGTGGTGAATAAGATATTTTATTTAGGAAAAGGGTTTTGCCTGAGAGAAAAGCTGAGGTTTTCTAGTTTACTGTGTAATCATTTTATGCTTCGTACTATGAGAGATTTTAGAACCCACTCCACACTTTTGGAGTCTATACAGGCTGGAGATATATATGCCCAGAGAGTTCTTTTGTTCTATTGGGTTGTGACAGAGTAACTCACTCTATCCCTCTATGTTGACCTCAGGATAAACACCATTTATAAATCAAATCATCTGCTTGGATGGCACATTCAGTACCATGAGCAATCATTTTTTTCTTCAATCATAAAAAGTTGGAAGAAAAATTTGATAAGCTAAGGATACCATGTTGTAGCGTAATTATAGAGATGCATTTTTGCTAAAGACCAAACTTTTCTTTATGTTGTTGGATTTGATTATTTGTTTACTAAATCCTGCAAGAGACAAAATCAGGCGACATTTTAATATTTGTTATATAAGATAATTTCTTTTAATGTTGTCTTAGTTCCAAACTAAAAATAGATTATCAAATGAGTTCTGAATAGGAACTTAAATACTTATCTCAAATATTTCTCATAAGCACTAATACACTACAAATCTCTTTTTCTAGAAGGATGACAAACAGCTCAATTTCTTTATGAGCAATTTTTATTCCCTTTTCTGAGTGTTAAATTTAATACTCTTAAATTATAGGCTACAATGATTTAATCTTGAGCTATATCAAAGAGCTGTTAGGTTATTTTATTTTATTTCCAAAAATATTTCCTGTGTTTAGTTTATGCTTGTTTATACTTGCTAGAACATATACAAAACCATACATATTGTATTACCAATACTAAAAAACAAAGGGAGAAATTTGGTAAATTAGTAGACAGATATTTAAAATACATATTCTGTTTAAAATTTTAATTCTCATAAGTGTTATACTTTAAGTCTATAAATAATTTCTTTTCATGATTCATTTTGGAGTAAGAGGAAAGAGGCTCTTAAAGTTATTTATCTATGCTGTACTTTGTTTCAAAATATTACTGTACATTCTCAAAATTTCTTTACAATTATGTTCTTATTAATGGTATTAGGTATATTGGCACATGGCAAATCAGCCCAAAACTAAGATGCTTAAAATAATAAATATCTATGATCTCACAGTTTCTGTGGGTCAGGAATTCAGGTGCAGCTTGACTAGGTGCCTCTGACTCATGATCTCTCACAGGCTTCAATCAAGGTATCAGCTGGGGCTGCAGCCTCATCTCAAGGCTTGACTGGAGAAGATCTGCTTCCAAACTCAGTCACATAGTTTGAGGCCTAACAGCCAAAGATTTAGTCCCTCTTGGGCTGTTGGACTGAGGGTTTCAATTCCTCACTGGCTGTTGGCCCAGAGGCCTTCCTTAATTCTTTGCCACATGGGCCTCTCTACAGGAAAACTCGCAATATAGTAGCTTGCTTACATTAGAGCAAGGGCTGAGAGAGAAAGAAAGTAGACAGAAGCTAGAGGCTTTTTGTAACCTAATGTCAATAGTGATATACAATCACTTTTGCCATACTGTATTCAGTAGGATTAATTCATTATGTCCAGCCCACACTCGATGGAAGACAACTACAGAAGAGCATGAATAACAGAGGGCAAGGATCATGTGAAGCCATTTTAGAGACTGCCTACCACACTAATCATTGTAACAATTGCTAAGGAGCTACTATTAGAGAAATTTTGAAGAGTTTTGTAGGGGCTTCAGTGGAAGCATAGACGAGTGGCAGCCTGCCTGATGTAGTACAGCTTTGCTGTGGAAGTCAGAAGCCTGGCATCTTAACCTAACATTGTCACCTGTGACCTTGGATCATTTGTGCTTTAAATCTTTACTGAACCATAATAAGGCCTGAGGAAGTATTCTCAGACACACAGCTGAATATAGGAGTCAGGTGGAGTAGCCAAGAGCTGCATAGTGTGGGACAGAGGGAAGCCAAAAGACAATCTCCAAATGAAATGGTGAGAGCATTATCCTGATGCTATAGCCAGGCAAAAACATGCCAAAAAAGAAAAATTCAGGTCAATATTTCTAATAAATGTAGATGTAAAACTCTTCAACAAAATACTAGCAAATAGAATTCAACAGCACATTAAAAGGATCATATACCATGACCAAGCAGGATTGCCCAAGGTTGCAAGAATGGTTCAATAATCAATCAATGTGATACACCACATTAATAGGACAAAGAATTAAAATCATATGATCATCTCAATAGATAAAAACCATTTAACAAAACTCAATACCCTTTCAGGATAAACACACTGAAAAACTAGGAATAAAAGAAAATTACAACAAAATCAAGGCCATATGTGAAGAGCTCACAGCTAACAATATACTTGGTGATAAAAACTGAAATATTTTTTCTAAGATTAAGAACAAGGCAAGGATGTCTACTTTTGCTTCTTGTATTCAACATAGTACTCGAAGTCCTAGCTAGAGCAATTCGGCAAGAAAAAGAAAGGGAAGGCGTTCAACTCAGAAAAGGAGAAGTAAAATCATCTCTGTTCATAGATGGCATGAACTAAAAGTCCCACAAGAAAAATGTGAGAACTAAAAAACAAATTCCACAAATTTGCAGCATACTAATCAACATATAAAAATCAGTTATGTTTCTATACACTAAGAACTAACAACCTGAAAATGAAATTAAGAAAAAAATACCATTTACAATAACAAAAGGAATAAAACACTTAGGAATAATTTTAACCAATGAGGCAAAAGACTTGTACACTGAAAACTATAAAACATTGCTGAAATTAAAGAAGAACACAAATAGGAAGAAACCCTACAGGCTAGGAGAGAATGGAATGATATATTCCAATTACTGAAAGACAAAAACTTTCAGCCAAGAATACTCTATCCAGCAAAACTTTCCTTAAGATACAATGGAGAAATAAATGTTTTCCCAGATAAACAAAAGCTGAGGGAGTTAATTGCCACTAGCCTCCCCTACAAGAAATAATTAAAGATGCCATCACACCAGCACCAAAGAGGCAAAAATCTACAAAGCTCTGAGCAAGGAGATAAATAGACAGACATGAATGACCAGAAAACTGCAGCTCTCTAGCAGAACAGGGAGACAGAGACTCAGTTAAAACTTAAAAGAGAAAGAGATAAAAGCATTAAAAGTAATTATAAATGCCTCAACTTAGCCACGAACTCAAAAAATTAAAAACAGAACAATTTGTAACAGCAATTACTCAGAAGGTGAGAGGAAAGGGAAGGAACCTGTTTAGGTTAATGGAGATAAGAGGCTTTCAGAAAACAGACTCTCATCTACAAGATCTTTCATACAATCCTCATGGTAACCACTAAACAAAAAATCAGAGCAAAGCCACAAATCACAAAAAGAGAGAAAACTGAGAAATGTCCCTCAGAAAACTAACAAAATGAAATGGCAGTCAGGGATACAAAGGAAGAGAAACAGTGGAAACATAGAACCATCAGAAAACAAGAGCTAAAATGGCAGCATTAAGCCCTCATATAACAATAATCACTCTAAATGTCAATGGATTGAATTCTCCAATCAAAAGACACAGAGTAGCTGGGTGGATTAAAAAACACGATCCAACAATATGCTGCCTCCAAGAAATGCACCTCAGCTCCAAAGACAAACATAGGCTTAGAGTGAAGGGAGACAATACTCCAAGCTAATGGCCAAAAAAAGAAGCAGGTGTTGCCATACTTTTATCAGACAAAGCAGACTTCAAGTCAAAAAAGACAATGAGAAACAAAGAGGGGCTGTAATAATAAAAGGGACATTCCACCAGGAGGAACTAATGTTTATTAATATATATGCACCTAACACAGGGACACCAAAGTACATAAAGCAGTTATTAACAGACCTAAAGGGAGAAATTAACAGGTACACAATAATAGTAGGGGGCATCAACACCCCATTCATTTCAATGAACAGATCATCCAGTAAAAAGTCAACAAGAAAATAGTAGATTTAAATGAAACACTTGACCAGATGGACTTAATAGATACATACAGAGTATTCCATCCCAAAACAGAAGAATATACATTCTTCTCAAGTTCTCATGGAACATTCTCAAAGACAGACCACATACTGGGTAACAAGGCAAGCCTTAATAAATTTAAGAAGATTGAAATCATCCCAACCATTTTTTTCTGACCACAATCCTATGAAACTAGAAATCCATCACAAAAACAAAACTGGGAAACTCAGAAACATGTGGAGACTAAACAACATGCTATTGAACAAACATTGGATCATTGAAGAAATCAAGGTGGAAATTAAAAAATACCCAGAGAGAGATGAAAATGAAAACACAACATACCAACTCTTATGGGATGCAGCAAAAGCAGTCATAAAAGGGAAATTCATAGTAATACAGGCCCACCTCACAAGCAAGAAAAGTCTCAAATAAGTAATCTTAAAATGCACCTAATAGAGCTAGAAAAACAAGAACAGAAAAAGCCCAAAGTCAGCAGAAGGAGGGAAATAATAAAAATCAGAGCATAAATAAATGAAATAGAGACTAAAATAAAAAACAGTAGAGAGGATTAATGAAACTAAGAGCTGGTTCTTTGAGAAGATAAACAAAATTGACAAACCCTTAGCCAGACTCACCAAGAAAAAGAAAGAAGGCTCAAATAAATAAACTTAGAAATGAAAGAGTATAAATTACAACAGGTACTGCAGAAATTAAAAAGATTATAAGAGAACACTATGAAAAATTATATGCCCAGAAATTAAACAACCTAGAAGAAATGGATGAATTCCTAGACTCATACAACCTCCCAAAACTGAATCAAGAAGAAATAGAGAATCTGAATAGACCAATCACAAGTACAGAGATTGAAATAGTAATCAAAAACCTCCCAAAAAACAAAAGTCCAGGACCAGATGGCTTCTCTGGAGAATTCTACCAAACATTCAAATAAAAGTTAGTGGCTATCCTTCTCAAACTATTCTGAAAAATTCAAGAAGATGGAACACTTCCTAACACATTCTATAAGGCCAACATCACCCTGATACCAAAACCAGACAGGGACAACATGAAGAAGGAAAACTACAGGTCAATATCACTGATGAATTTAGATGTAAAAATCCTCAACAAAATATTGGAAAACTGAATATAGCAATACATTTAAAGAATCATACACCATGATCTAGTGGGATTCATTCCAGGGATACAGGGATGGTTCAACATCCACAAATCAATCAATGTGATACACCACATTAACAAAGTGAGGAATAAGCATCACATGATCATCTCAATAAATGCAAAGAAAGTATAATACAAGATCCAACATCCATTTATGATAAAAATTCGCAATAAAAAGGGTATTGAAGGAAAGTACCTCAACATAATAAAGGCCATATATGATAAACCTACAGCCAACATCATACTTAACGGTGAAAAACTGAAAGCCATGCCTCTGAGAACAGGAACAAGACAGGGGTGCCCACTCTCACCACTCTTATTCAACATAGTACTGGAGCTATTGGCCAGAGCAATTATGCAAGAAAAAGAAATCCAAATTGGAAAGGAAGAAATGAAACTTTTGCTATTTGCAGGTGATAAGATTTTGTATATAGAAAACCCTAAAGAATCCACCAGAAGACTATTAGAAATAATCAATAACTACAGCAAAGTTGCAGGGTACAAAATCAATTTTAAAAAACCAGTTGCACTCCTATACACTAGTAATGAAATAGCAGAAAAAGAAATCAAGAATACAGTCCTATTTACAATCACAAAAAAAGAGTAAAATACCGAGGAATAGACTTAACTGAAGAGGTGAAAGACCTGTACACTTAAAACTGTAAGATATTATTGAAAGAAATTGAAGAAGATAGAAAGAAATGGAAAGATATTCCATGTTCATGGGTCAGAAGAATAAACATCGATAAAAAGTCCATACTACCTAAAGCAATTTACAGATTCAATGCAATCCCAATCAAAATCCCAATGACATTCTTCACAGAAATAGAACAAAGAATCCAAAAATTTATATGGAACAACAAAAGACCTCGAATAGCCAAAGCAGTCCTGAGAGAAAAAAACAAAGCTGGACATCACAATCCCTGACTTCAAAACACACTACAAGGCTATAGTAATCAAAAAAGCACGGTACTGGCACAAAAACAGACAAACGGGTCAATGGATCAGAATTGAAAGCCCAGAAATAAAACCACACATCTATGCACAGTTAATCTTTGACAAAGGAGGCAAGAACATACAAGGGAGAAAGGAAAATCTCTTCAATAAATGGTGTTGGAAAAATTGGACAGCCACATGCAAAAGAATGAAAGTGGATCATTTACCTGGCACCATACACAGAAATTAACTTTAAATGGGTTAAAGATTTGAATGTAAGAACTGAAACTATAAAAACCCTAGAAGAAAATATAGGCAGTACACTCTTCGACATTGGTCTTAGCCACATCTTTTCAAATACCATGTCTACTAGAGTACAGGAAACAGAAGAAAAAGTTAACAAATGGGACCACATCAGACTAAAAACCTTCTGCAAAGCAAAGGAAACCATGAACAAAACGGAAAGACAACCCACTAACTAGGAAAAAATATTTGCAAACCATTTGTCAGACAAGGGATTGATCTCCAAAGTACATAAAGAACTTACACAACTGAACAACAACAACAAAAATAACCCAATCAAAAAATAGGCAGAGGATATGAACAGACATTTTACCAAGGAAGATATACAGATGACCAACAGACACATGAAAAGATGCTCAACATCACTAATTATTAGGGAAATGCAAATCAAAACTATAATGAGATATCACCTTACACCAGTCAGAATCGCTATAATTACTGGGACAAAAAACAACAAATGTTGGAGAGGATGTGGAGAAAAGGGAACGCTCATACACTGCTGGTGGGAATGCAAATTGGTGCAGCCACTATGGAAAACAGTACAGAGATTCCTTGAAATGCTAAAAATAGAAATACCATATGACCCAGCTACCCCACTATTGAGTATCTACCCAAACAACTTGCAATTAACAATCCAAAGTAACATATGTGCCTATGTTTGTCGCAGCACTATTCACAACAGCCAAGACATGGAAACAATCCAAGTGCCCATCATCTGATGATTGGATAAAGAAGATTTGGTATATATATATACGATGGAATACTACTCAGCTGTAAAAAAAGACAAAATCATCAATTTGCAACAACATGGATGGATCTGGAGGGAATTATGCTAAGCAAAATAAGCCAGACGGACTAAGACAAACACCAGATGATTTCACTCATGTGTGGAATATAAACACACACGTGGACAAAGAAAACAGTTCAGTGGTTACCAGAGGGAGTGGGGTTACAGGGGGTGAAGGAGACCACTTGCCTGGTGACAGACAAGAAATATGTACAACTGAAATTTCACACTGATATAACTATTATGAACTCAATTTAAAAAAAGAAGACACAAAAAACTGCAAAGGTATCTGTATTCAAGGACTGGAAGGCCTAACATTGTTAAAAATGCCAGATTTTCCTGAAGCAATCTACTGATTCAATACAATCCCTATCAAAATCCCAATGACACTTTCTTTCAGAAATAGAAAAAAAATCTTAATATTTCTGTGGAACCAAAACAGATTCTGAACAGCCAAAAAAATCTTCAGAGAGAACAAAGCCAGAGGTCTCACACTTCCAGTCTTCAAAACATACTACAAAGTTTCAGTAACCGAAAGAGTACGGTACTGGCATAAAGGCAGACATATAGACCAATGGAACAGAATAGAGAACAATAATAAATCCACACATATACAGCCAAGTGATCTTCAACAAAAGTACCAAGACTATACAACAGGGAAAAGAGAATCTCTTCAACAAATGCTGTTAGGAAAAGTGTGTATACATATGCAAAAGAATGAAATCGAACGTTTATCTCACAACATACACAAACGTAAACTCAAAATGGATTAAAAACTTAAACATAAGCTATGAAACTACAAAACTCCTGAAAGAAAACAGGGGGATATCTTCATAACATTGGTCTCAGTGATGATTTCTTGGACATGACTTCAAAAGTAGAGGTAACAAATGCAAAAATAGACTAGCGGAACTACATCAAACCCAAAACCTCTGTGCAGTAAAGGAAACAACCAACAGAATGAATAGGCAACCTAGATAATGGGAGAAAATGGTTGCAAACCGTATATCTCATAAAGGGTTATTACCTCTGTGTATTTACCCAAAAGAATTGAAAACAGGATCTGAAAGAGATATTTGCATGTCCATGTTCCTTGTGCACAATTCATAATTACCAAGATATGAAAACAACCTAAATGTACATTGATGGGTGAAGAGAGAGAGAAAATTTGTATATATACATACAATGCAATATTACTCAGCCTTAAAAAAAGAAAGAAATCCTCTATTATGCAACAACATGGATGAATCTTGAGAATATTATGCTAAGTGCAATATGTCAGTCACAGAAGGACAAATACTGGATGATTCCACTTATATAGGTATCTAAACTGGTCAAACTCATAGAAGCTGAAAGTAGAATGGTGGTTGCCAGGGGCTGGAGGGAGGGGTAAACGTGCAGTTGGTATTCAATGGATATAGAGTTTCAGTCATGCGAGATGAAAATGTTCTAGCGATACGCTGTAGAACAATGTACATATAGTCAGCAAGACTGTACAATACACTTAAAATCTCATTAAGAAGATAGAGTCATGTTATGTGTTCTTTACCACAATAAAAAAATAAGAATAAAGTAGATTCTAAGCAATTGATAAATTGATAAAAGAGCTGCTTGATATGACCAACATGGTGACAAAGGTGAATTATTTTCCAAACAACAAAAGACATAAGAGAAATAGCAACATGAAATCAAATTCTCTGGGAAAAACAATAAAATGTATAGGGAATTCATGGTCCAAATGTTAAGCAAATCAAACTAAAATAGTGCAAATTTTGAAAAACATGAAGTATAGAGAAAACCATTTCACCTGTATATGAGGATCATTCTCCTTTGATTTGCTTGACACCCCTGTTATTGGACCTATAGTAAAGAAGCTAAATTTATGCACACTGTGCACTAAAATCTATAGTCATAATGGTACAATTATTTATTGATTTTCAACTTACAGATTTAGCTTATGAACAAAACATCGAAGAATATCAAGGAGCAGAATGTAAAATTTTCAACTTTGACAACTTAAAAGTTAATTTTCAGCTGACAACGTGTTGGGAAATCGAAGGAGAAAGATGAAGTAGAGACAACTGTAAGGGCTTAATATCTCTAACCTGGTGTCCAGTGAAAAGATGCTGTCTAAAGTTGTTAAAATGTGGAAGGTTGACGTCGGTGGGTCAAACGCAACAGGCTACAGGTGTTAGCCTGCAATGGTAATGTGAATCGGATGATAGTACATGATGTAATTTGTGACATGCAAATTCTTTCTTCCTCCTCCTCCTCTTCTCTTTTTCCTTGTCTCCTCCTCCTCCTTATACTCTTTCTCCTTCTCCTCTTCCTTCTTCTGTAAACTGGGCTTTTAGGCAAAATAAATCTTGTCAATGTCTGAGAGTTTGTGGCCTCTGGTTTCAGTATAACTGTTGAAGCTTTCTTGTCCAAACCTCTCCTCTTATCCAAAGATAGGCCGGGGTGTCTGGCACTTTCATTCTATCTCTGCATCAATTCTATCTTCTGCTTCTTTTAACGTTTTCACCTTTGAGTTCCAAAACACACAGCTCTTGCCATGTAAAAGCCTTTGTTGTCTTGGTTATGATGAACCTTGAAGCTAAAAATTTGTCTTTTTTGTTCTCTCCATGCCCTTTTGTATTTTTCCTTATGAAATGAATATTCTAGAGGCAATGAATAATACTGAGTCAGAGAGGGTGGGAGAGAAGCAACAAAAGATTCTGGGAGAAAAGCACAAGGGAGCATATTCACAAATGTTATGTCACTCAATTTATTATTTAAAGATAAATAATATAGAACATAGAACAGTACAAACAAAGAAGGGATATAAAGGTAGAAAAGTGGGTAGGCTTTGTAAATAAATCCTCCCCTTCAACGTTTGGTCATCAGTTGATAATGTAGTAAAATTATTAATCAATTATTAATATTTAAACTTAAGGAGGAAATCATTAGAAGATTTTTTGTAAAATGAAATAATGTATTTAGAAGATTTTGCTTCATGAAATTGAGGCTGAGAAGAGGAGGAGAGAATTAGGTAAATGTTGCTTTTCATTATAGACTTTTGTTATTTTATATATTTTTTTGCTATGTGCATGTCTTATCTGACAGAATTTTAACATTTTAGAGAAGGGATAAAAGCTACCAGCAGTTTGAATAAATTGTTCTAGGGAGATGCAATCAAATGCATCTTGGGGAGAACATTGCTCCTTTTTGGAAAAAACAGATAAAAGGTGTTTTGGTTTCACAAAAAGTAGCAAAGCCAAGATAAGAATAGAGTATAGAGACATGAAAAGCAAGAAAAGTTAAGTTGCTCTGCAAAATCAGGGAAGCTATGCTCATTAGGAGCAAAATTTTTTCCTGTGAGAATAGATGGTGTGCAGAGAGAAGATTTGATGGGAAGAAGACAGAAAAAATCTGAAAGATTTGGTCCAAATATAATGGTGGCATGATAGGCTCCAGAAAAAAGAAATCCTGTAAGGATTCTCCATGACGAATTGAACTTTAAGAAAACTGATGATTGACATCGACTTTTTTGTCTTTTTCATTCTATCCATTCCCAGTGTCAGTAGCAAGTCTGTTGCATAGGACAGTCTTCTGTTGGTGACACCGAATGGGGAACAAGGAAGGAATGTGTTTAAGGCAGTGAAGGGAATAGTGCTTATCAATATACTGTGCTTCTCTCTGTGATTTCCGTGGTTCCAAGAAGTGACTAACAGCAAACTGAACGTGTCCCTGGTGGAGTGAAGAGATACAGAAGTCAAACAACTGAAGATAATCAAGGCATGAAAAGAAAAACGTAATGTTTTCTCCAATACACTAAATGAAAGAAATTCTTGAAGGTAATGGATTTATGACTATATACTCAGGTTACACTTGCTTGCAGAATTAAAGTAAGGAACTAAAATATTTTCAAATTACCACTTCACCACTAATTTCTATGGTTAGTTCTACAAAGTAGGCATCAAAGTAGACTTCCTTATATGGTCCTATGTTCGTAGAACACATAGTTCTTTAACTCAGGCTTTTTCTTCCTTTGCTGCTCTAATCAATCTGTGGTTTCTCTAAAGTTTTCCTCAAGTACTTTCCATGCAGCCCTCCCTTTGGACTTGTCAGAATCTTGAGATCTGTTTTCTTTTCCTGAACTTGGCCAGCTCCCTTGGGCTGGGAGTTTCCTCCCAGCTTTGGTCTGCTTCTGTTCCTGGGTACTTTGGGGGTGAATAAATTTCCTTATGAAGGTAATTGTCTCTCTCAGAGTCAGTGCCCAAACATGAAATTCAATCGTTATTTTGTGACAGAAGTACATTTTTCTTAAGGTGGGAGATTTGTTCTCCTCTTTTTTTTTTCTTTGGTTTGAGGAAGATTAGCCCTGAGCTGACATCTGCCGCCAATCCTCCTTTTTGCTGAGGAAGACTGGCCCTGAGCTAACATCCATGCCCATCTTCCTCTACTTTATATGTAGGATGCCTACCACAGCATGGCTTGCCAAGCAGTGCCATGTCTGCACCTGGGATCAGAACCAGTGAACCATGGGTCACACTTAACTGCTGGCCGCTGGGCCAGCCCCCAAGTCCTATTCTCCTTTTATCTCATTAGTTAATATTTTTTCATTGATTTAGTTACTTCGCTATATGTTCAGGACCCTGTTCCCACTTGACTAGGATGCAGTCTTTCTGTCCTATATACTACATATAGTCTATGTAAAATGAAGCCTATTACCAAGGTAGCATTTGTTTTGAGGCATAGTCTAGTAAAATAACAGTTGTCAATAGAATATACAGAACTCTGGTTTGACGATAAAGATAATTTTGGAGAAAAATAACTCAAAAGATGTTGAATCAAGAGACCTTGATTTAAGTCATGGCTCACTTTCTGATATAATAAGTGATATCGAACAAAATCTTGGTTACATTACCTAATGACCTGAGATCTAATTTTATGTATTTGAAAAGTTTTTATCTCATAGAGAAAAGGGTTTTCCTTTTAATATATTTTATAGAATTTAGTATATATAATATATTTCAGGAATTTGTTTAATTATGTATCGAGTGTATATTTGAGGACTTATTTAAATGTATATATTTGAAATATATTTATATAGTTTGTTTAATAATAATAATAATTACTAATATATCTCCCACTGGGTATCTTAGTTTCTACAGTTGATTTTTAACCATGGAACATAATTCTTAATGAGTAATCAGGGAAGTGGTATGAGACAGGAGCTACACACATCTCATACTCATCCTTGAATTTGATGCAGCCTAACAGTATACATAATTTCTTAATTCTATACCATATTTATCTTAACAACTTTTCTCTTCTTGAGATCTGACCAAGGACAGTTTTGCAGTAATACTTGGCTATTCTCCATAAATTCAGATTTAAAGGCCAGGGAAGGATTCCAGTGAAATCACGGGATAGCAAGCATGCATATTTATCTCTGATTCCTCCAGGAACCCACTACAATGAGGCTTCAGCCGGCAAGAACCAAGAGAAAAGAAGAGGTGATGGAAGCACATAAAAGGTGATAAAATTCTAAAGGATGTAAGGCAGATGAGTGGGAAGTGACTTAGCAAACCTTAGAAAGCTGAAAACTAAGCGCCCTGCCAAGAAGCAAGCTAGTTCTCAGAGCAGAACTCTGGAAAAGCTGAGGAAATTGGGAGCAAGACATCTGTTGAAGATAGATAGTATGAGGTGGATCTGAAATTAAAGAAACAGATTGTACATATATAGTTATGCCTCTCATATCACCTCTCCCACCTCACACAGCCTAACCGTGGCCCCTCACTCACCTGAGCAAAAAGGTCACTGGTATATTTTGTGGAGGGGTTGCCACAAAATGACTCTGGTCTTGAAGACACCAGGCATAGCTGAGAGCAGCAGCATTGTAGCAACAACAGATTAGTGATGTCCCAAACTCCCTCACCTGCTTGGCTTCACTATTCTTGTAGCCAGGCTTAAATCACCCAAGATGGAGTCTGAGGAAATGACCAGTTCAGAAGGAAAATCTATAGATACTGATATTGGGAGTCCCCAGATTCATTTGGCCTGGTGTTTGCCCCATCACCTACATTGAATCTTATCCTCTGACAAATTCCACCATCCACATAGGGGTTCTAATTAGGTTTTTAGAACTTCATTTTTAAATATGAACAGATATTCAAGCATCATCAGTCGAATCAGACAATGAGGAAGGGCTGTAACATACATTGCATCATCACTACACTCTTAATGAGTTCCTACTATGTGCTAGGCAGTGTTATGGGTGCTGTGGATACAGAAGGGAGTGAAACAGACAAAAGTCCCAGTCCTTATAGAGCTGGGTCATTCTAGTTCTTCTGTGTGGGATGCGGCCGCAGCATGGCCTGATGAGGGGTGTGTAGATACACACCCAGGATCCAAACTGATAACCCCAGGTCATCAAAGCAGAGCACACAAACTTAACCACTTGGTCACAAGACTGGCCCAAGAATAGAATTCCATACTTACAAAAGAATAACAGTATCCACAAGAAAAAGAGATACTGAAAATTAACAATGAAATTTTAAAATGAATAAAAAATTTGAAAATTTAGAGGATAAATTTCGGAGAATCTCTGAGAAAGTAGAATGAAAGACAAATTTAGGGAGAAAAGAGAAAAGAAAGGAGAATAATATTAGAGAATAATATTAGAGAATCTGTTCTGGAAGGTAAACATCAAAAGAATAAGGGTTTCAGCAAGAAAGAATAGAGAAAATAGAAGAGAGTAAATTATCAAGGAAATAATGCAAGAAAATTTTCCAGTACTGAAGGATATGATTTTACAGATTAAAATGGCCCAACACGTTGTTCACTGCTTTTTTTTGCATAAAAATTCATCCTTGAAGAAAAAGTTTCCTTCCTTTTAATGCACGTCCTTTTAGAGGTTTTTATTTCTTTTCTAAAAATGTTTTTATTTCATTTTCATTCTTGAACAAGTACTAATTATAACATTGTAGTTTTCACTATCAGCACTATGAAGACATTGTTCCATAGTGTTCCGGACTCTATTTGCTTTTGATATATTTGCTGTTCCCTAATTTTCGTTTTCCTATGGTTGTTTTTTGGTAATTTAAGTTCTAATTAATTTCCCCAGTGACAGGAAAATATACACTGTATCAAGCTTTGAAAAGTGTGAGGCTTGTTAAATCGCACTATGATCTATTTTGATGAATGCTTTATGTTCAGTTGAAAAAGATGTATAATCTGCAATTACTGGATGCAGTGTTTAGATATGTCCATTAGGTCAAGTTGTTTGATGGTATGGTTTGAAACTTTTGCATCCTTATTCTTTTTGCTTTGTTTGCCTGTTCTGTCAGTTATTGAGAGGGGCATGTTTTACTATCTAAGATTTTGGATTGTCTATCCTTTTAATTCTGTCGACTTTTAATTTATATATTTTAAAGCTGTTTTCAAGCGCACAGAAATTTAGAATTGTCATATCTTCTTGTTGATTCAGATATTTTATCATTATGAAATATCTTTTTATTTTTAATGTCTTGCTTTAAAGTCTACTTTAATATTAATATATTCAAACAAGCTTTCTTTTAAATAACATCTTTATAGCATAGCTTTTCCCTAAATTACCTATCAATATTTATATTTAAAGAGTATTTCTTGTAAATGGCATATGAGGCATTGCATCTTTTTAAAATCTAGTGTGGCAATTTGTCTTTTTATTGGAGTATTTTGGCAATATACATTCAATGTGTTACTTATATAGTTGGGATTTAGTACCACCTTGTTAAATTTTTTTTTTTAAATTTATGCCATGTGTTCTTTGTTCTTCTATTCCTTTTTTCTTGCCCTTCTAAATTAATCATTTATTTTTATTATTACACTTTATTTCTCATATTAGGCTCTTTCTTATATCTTTTACTTGTTTTTATTTTGTATATCCATTAGTTATTTCTCGAGAAATTGCTGAATACATCCTTACTTCATTAAAAACTTCTATAAATTTGTAATTTTACCATATCTTGAAGAAAGTACCTTATAACAGTTTGTCTATTTACCTTCTCTTCAACATTTTGACTACTGTCATATATTTTACTTCTATAATTTTTAGCCCCCACAAGAGATTATTATTGTCGTTGCTTTAAAGAGTAAGCAATCTTATATGTTTTTCCATGTATTTACCCTTTCTGATACTGTTCATTTCTTTTTGAACATAGATTCTCTCCTCTGGAAACTTTCTTCATCCCAAAGTACTTTTTCTTAGTACTTTTTATGGTGCAGGTCTGCTAGCATCTAATTTTCTCAATTTTTGTTTGCCTGAGAGCATCTTTATTTTGATTTTATTTGTGAAGACATTTTATCAGTATACATCAAAATATAAGTTCAAGCTTTTGTGTTTTGTTTAGTTTTCCTTTCAATTCTTTCAGCGTTTAAGATTGAAGATTTATAATCTGGTTTCCAAAGCTTCTCTTGAGAAGATCATCACTTTCTAATTATTTTTATTCAGAAGAAAATATGTCTCATTTCTCTGGCTCCTTTAAATATTTTTACTTTTCATTTTTTGAGTAGTTTGATTTCAGATTTGTTTGTCCTGATTGAGGTTTGCTCAGTTTTTTGTGTCTGTGGGTTGATGCCTTTCATCAGAATTGGAAATTTGAGAACTTATTTCTTCAGATATTGCTTCTGTTCCATTCTTTCTCTCTTCTCTTCTTGGAACTAAACATACCCGCATAATGGAACTTTTGCATAAGTTGTACCTCACTGTTACACTCAGTTGCGACTGCGTGTGATTGCATATGTGTACACCCAAAAGCTGCCTTGTGTCGTTTTATAATTTCTCCTTCCTAAGACAATCACTGATCTGCTCTCTGTAACTATAGATTAGTTTTCATTTTCTAGAATTTTATATAAATGGAACCATGTTATAAGTACCTTTTTACTGATCTGGCTTCTTCCACTTAGCATAATTATTTTGAGATTCATTTATGTTGTTGTGTGTGGCAATATGTCCTTCCTTTTTATTAGTAAGTATTATTTCATGATATGTAAATACCATGATTTGTTAAATCTTTTAAAAATTTGAGTTTAAACTCACATCATAGTTTACAGCACAAATAAAATGACCACTTAGGACTATATCTAGTAATACTTTCTAAAGTTTCAGAGAATATTTCCTTTAAAAAAGCTTACAGCTCACCATTTCGAGATAAAATTGCTAGTACCCTAAATCTGTAGCATTTTAATTATATTTATCATTTTCAGGTTGACATTTTTTATGTGCTTTGTCACACCTTGAGAAATAATTAAACGGAAGTTAATATTAGATACTTTTGCCTGAGAGTAAATTTAAAGAATTAAGGTGGTTATAATTCTATCTTCTAAAATATTGAGCCATTTAATTTTAACAGGTACATTTCTTTTTTTCCTATAGGGAACCTCTTCTGAAAACTCTAGGACTGGAAAATACTTTGAAAACAAAATGAGTGAAACTTTAAAAATGTTTCTCATCCCACTGAGTAAGGCTGTATTTAAAAGATTGAAAACAAGAAGATGGATGTATTAAAAATTCAACGTGTTAATTAATGGATTATGTCTTTATATGCCAGGATGATTTAAAGTATAGTAAGATATAAAAGCTGTGATATGTTTGAGAAACTGCAATATCAATTTTATTATCTACCATTTAGGAAAATGTAGAGTTACACCAATTATGTGACTCATAGTGAATGAAACCACCCCTTAAAAAAAATCTCTGTAGCATCCTCATTAGAAGAAGCACTCATTTTTTTCCCTTTTAACCATGCTGCATTGGTTAAAAGTTTTAATGTAGTCAGAGGATTAAGTTGTGTCATGTAAAAATCATTGGCTCCTAGCCCATGGCTTATTTTAGAGGTAGATTTCACTTTCTGTTCTACATGGCTGTTAGATTTAACAAGAAAATATGGTATCACAAATGACCTAGAAAAAAACAAACAACCCAATCAAAAAGTGGGCAGAAGATGTGAACAGACACTTTTCCAAAGAAGATATACAGATGGCCAATAGGCACATGAAAAGATGCTCAGCATCACTAATCATCAGGGAAGTGCAAATCAAGACTACACTTAGATAGCATGTTGTGCCCGTTAGAATGGCTATAATCACCAAGACGAAAAACAACAAATGTTGGAGAGATTGTGGAGAAAAGGGAACGCTCATCCACTTCTGGTGGGGATGCCAACTGGTACAGCCACTGTGGCAAACAGTATGGAGATTTCTCAAAAAATTAAAAATAGAAATACCATATGACCCAGCTATCTCACTACTGGATATTCACCCAAAGAACTTGAAATCAACAATTCAAAGAGACGTATGCACCCCTATGTTCATTGCAGCATTAGTCACTATAGCTAAGACGTCGAGGCAACCTAAGCGCCTATCAACTGATGAACGGATAAAGAAGATGTAGTATAAATATACAATGGAATACTACTTAGCCATAGGAAAGACAAAATTGTCCCATTTGCAACTACACGGATGGACCTAGAGGGCATCATGTTAAACAAAATAAGCCAGTCAGAGAAAGACAAACACCATATGATTTCACTCATATGTGGACTATAAACAAACTTATGAACAAAGAGAACAAATTAGTGGCTACTGGGGGAAGGGAGGTGGAGGGTGGGCACAAGGGATAAAGGGGCATACTTATATGGTGTATGACAAATAAAATGTACAACTGAAATTTCACTACATTGTAAGCTATTGTGACCACAATAAAAAAAAAAAGAAAATATGGTATCATTGAAAACATAAGCACATGCAAAGTTACTATTTATTTGTAAGTAAGAAAAATTCAGTATAAGTATTTTAAGCAAAATGGAATTTTTTGGAAACATATGTGGGTGCCTTAGCATTTGGAAGAAAGTAGGTAATGAACTAGGGATGCTAGGCTACATATAGTGCAACAAAATGCACAGTGAAAGAAATATGAGATACTCAGGGCTGGATGCAGGATACCTCCTTGGGACAAGTGGTTAACAGAAAGAGCCACATTTTAAGTCCTTTGCTGTAAGAGTGAGAACTAGAGTTGTTGCATCATCGTGGGTCCTACTCAAAATGGATAACTTAGGGAGAGTTTAATAAAGTAACTATTTTCAAAGATGTAGACTATTTACAAAGGCTGTTATCATCCTTGACATGAAGAGGCAACAAAAGGAAGCAGTCTTCAGAACCTGAATGAGAAAGCCTTGTAGAGAGAGCTGCCTTGAGATGAATTGTGATTTCAACAATGGATGCAACCAACACACGTGACTCCACAGAGGAATTAAGCTGAGCTCACTGTTCTCCCCCACTCCAGTCTCCTACAGGAGCTCTGTTTTAGCTAAATCCAGCAGGTAACCAAAGTCAAGAGGGGCCATTAATGAAGTCAATACAGGCCAACATGCTGAGGGGAGAGCAGCGCGGAGGAAGATGGAGAATGTCCTGAGTTGGGGGATTCATCTAGTACAATTTTGAAGCTTGGAGAACTCTCCTTGCTTATCCCTTATGTGTCACTCTCTGGTAGTCTTGGAAAATTTGTCTTTTTCAAACATGAGTTGGAGCAAAGAAATTTGGTCTCCCTCTATACAAAGAAACCATGAAAAAGTAAGAAAAATAGCAGCATACATTTCTTTTATGTAATAAAATCTCACCAGTAAAATGTTTGCAAAACTCAGATAATAAAGAAAGATTAAACACCCAATCTGAGCTAAAAACAAAACAAAAATGTGAAGTCACCCCTGTTATTCAGAAAGATAAAATGCAAAAATACAGAAACTCAGAAAAAATGACCAGGTAACAAAGAATGTAAAAATGGAGCTGGCATAATTCTGGAAAAAAAAAATAGAAGCAACAGGCATAATTATTCAGGAAATAAGCACTATATTACAAGAAGCCCAAAGGAGAATAGACACCATGGAAACTTCAGTAGCTGTCATAAAGAATAGTGTGATAAAGGTGAAGAAAATGAAGCAAAAGTAAAAAGAAGAAAAAGGTTTTTGGAGAAAAAGTAATACATACAAAAGATATTCAAGGGGATGCAAAGGAAATACAACACACCTATAACTGGAGTCACGAAACAATAAAACTAAAACCATGAGCCACCAGATATTTAGATGGTAGATAGATAAGTACATAGGTAGAAAGATAGACAGGAAGGCAGGAATGTCTTTCTTCAGGGTTCTAGAAACTGCTCCCTCTCCTTGTTACTTCAGGCCTTGGGAGCCATAGTGGCCTACTGTTACTAGCTCCCTGGATACTTAAGTATTCCTTGTAGTTTCCCTAAATATTATCAACTTCTATAAAATAGTATTTTTGTTAAACTCCTCTTGAAATCTTACTGATTGAGACATCTCCTAAATTTGTATCTCCCGCTATAACTTCTCTCACAAACCCCAAGTTTACATGCAAAACACTAACCTGATATTTCCTCTTGGAAGTCATTTTGAAAGCACCTCAAAATCAGCATGCACAAAACTGAGTTTCTGGACTTTCCCCAAACACTGACTCTGCCAGAGTCTTCTCTATATTAGTTAATGGCAACTTCATCTGTGGAGCTACTTAAGCCAAAATCTCTTTCTCTCAGTTCCCATTCCTAATTCCCATCAGGCATACCGTTGGATTATATTTAAAATATATTCATAATAGCATAATTTCTCACCTTCTTCATTACTAATTCCCTGGGCTGAGATGTACAAGACACTTACAGAGAAAATTACAAAACTTCACTTAAAAGTCATGAAAGATGACATTAATAAAGGAATCAGTGTGCATGTTTTAGATTGAAAGATTCAATATTGAAAATATAAATCTATACAATATATAGATTCAATATAACCTCAGTAAAAGTCCCATTTTTTAAGAGGTGGAAAAGTACAAGCAGATTCTAAAACTTATGTAGAAGGGCAAAGGGCCAATTATAGCCCAGACACTCTTAGAAAGGAAGAATGGAGGAACAGGTAAAACTTACATAAATCAAAACCTGTTGTAAATCTATAGAAATTATGAAAGTTGAGTGTTGACACAAGGAGAGAAAAATAAAGCAGATAGAAAAAAATATTGAACCCATAAACAGACCAATGCATGTATAGATAATTGATAAGTGATGAAAGGAGCATTGAAGAGAAGTAAGTAAAGGAAGAGCCTTACATTAAATGGTTTGGAAAAAAAAGAAAAAAGTTCTTCTAATTACACACAAAAAATAATTTCAGGTGGATTAGCTATCTAGCCCCGGGATTGAGAAGGTGTTTAACTAAAACTTCAAAACACGATAGCCATAAAAAAAAATGTTGATAAGTTATCTACCTTAAAATGAAGATCTCCTATGTCTTAAAATTGTTACATGTACCTAACAAGGATCAGGATTTAAAATATATAAAGAATTTCCAAGAATAAATTTAAAAAGAAAGTAACATTGAATAGATACTTCACATAGGAGAAAATACAAAAAGCCAGTAAAAACATGAAAATATTCATAACCTCATGTTGGTGAAATGTTATTAAAACCATAATGAGCTATCAGTTTACATTTAGAAGATAGGGAAATAAAAAGTCTGAGAATATCAATATTACCAAGGAAAAAGAGAAATGACAACTTTACCAGTAGAAATGTACATTTGAATGGTTGGAAAACAATTTGTCAATAGCCATTAATTGTGCCCTATGATCTAGTAATTTCTTTATTAATTTAGTCTTTATTAGGTTCATACCCCTGGGAATCTCTTGCATGTGTGCCCCAGGAGACATGCCAAAGAATGTTTATAGCAGCTGTGTTCATAATTCCTGCAAAGAAAAAACAACCCAAATCTCATTAAGAATAGACAGGATAAATAGTGTTTATTCAGATGGAATAGTATATAGCACTGAAAATGAACAGACCACAGCAGTATGCAGACTCATGAATGGATCTCTCAAACCTAAGGTTAGGTTAAACAAACAAGACCAAAGAAAATTCAAATACAATTTTAAAACAATCAAAATTAAGATATATTATTTAAGATTTCAAATGTAGATGATAAAACTAGAAGGAAAAGCAAAGAAATTACTATGACAAAAGTCAGGATACGTTTCTGTCTTGTTGGAGAAAGAGGAAAGCATTTAAGAAACAGGACACAATATTTGGAAAGTAATGTCATTATTCTATTTTCTAAGATTGATGAGTGTATTTATGTTTCTTTTATTATTATTTAAACGTACCTATATACTATCTACTCCCTTGCACAAATAATATGTTTCATAACAAAAAAGACTACACAATAAAAGAACATGATATATTGTTGAAGACATCTAATTTATTTCCCGGGAGCAATTGGATTCTATTTGTTATAAAATAAAGCATATTTCTAAAAGATTTGAAGTTTTATTTGAGATATAATTTGAGAAATTAGACAATTCTGAAAAAAATGTAATCAGAGGGGATTAACTATTATAAATTGTAATACTTAAAGAACTGCAGGTCTAGCCCTAGAATATGCAACAAAAGCCAATGGAATAGAATCAACAGGTTAGAAATAGATCTTTTGGCTCATAAGGTTTTGTTGTTTTTTGGGTTTTTTGAGGAAGATTAGCCTTAAGCTAACGTCCGCCACCAATCCTCCTCTTTTTGCTGAGGAAGATTGGCCCTGAGCTAACATCCGTGCCCATCTTCCTCTACTTTATATGTGGGATGCCTCCACAGCATGGCTTGATAAATGTTGGGGTCCACGCCTGGGATCTAAACCGGAAAACTCAGGCCACAAAGGGGAGCACACGAACTTAACTGCTATACCACCGGGCTGGCCCCTGGCTCATAAGTTTTTAATAGCTGATAATAAAAGCAAGGGAAACTGATGGGAAACTTGAATAATGTTGGGAGAATTTATTCAAAACATGGTTAAAAAAATTTCACTTCACATCTTACACCGGAAAAAGTTCTAGGTGCATATTTTACATTAAATTGTGTTTTGAATGCAAGAAAATAGAAGATGGAACCTTACGGGAAGCATTGACAGTGTGTACACTAAGGTGATAAATATTATAAAACTCCCTAACACATTCTATGAAGCCAACATCACTCTGATCCCCAAACCTGACAAGGACAACACAAAGAAGGAGAACTACAGGCCGATATCACTGATGAACATAGATGCAAAAATCCTCAACAAAATTTTGGCAAACCGATTACAGCAATACATCAAAAAGATTATACACCATGATCAAGTGGGATTTATACCAGGGACACAGGGATGGTTCAACATCCGCAAGTCAATCAACGTGATACACTACATCAACAAAATGAAAAACAAAAACCACATGATCATCTCAATAGACGCAGAGAAAGCATTCGACAAGATCCAACACCCATTTATGATAAAAACCCTCAGTAAAATGGGTATAGAAGGAAAGTACCTCAACATAATAAAGGCCATATATGATAGACCCACAGCCAACATCATACTCAATGGACAAAAGATGAAAGCCATCCCTCTGAGGACAGGAACAAGACAAGGGTGCCCACTTTCACCACTCCTATTCAACATAGTACTGGAGGTGCTGGCCAGAGCAATTCGGCAGGAAAAAAAAATAAAAGGAATCCAAATAGGTAACGAAGAAGTAAAACTCGCGTTGTTTGCAGACGACATGATCTTATACATAGAAAACCCCAAAGAATCCACAGAGAAACTATTAGAAATAATCAAAAACTACAGCAAAGTAGCAGGGTATAAAATTAACGTGCATAAATCAGTAGCATTTCTATACACTAACAATAAACTAACAGAAAAAGAACTCAAGAACTCTATCCCATTCACAATCGCAACGAAAAGAATAAAATACCTTGGGATAAACTTAACCAAGGAAGTGAAGGATCTATACAATGAAAACTACAAGACTTTCTTGAAAGAAATAGGCGATGACATAAAGAGATGGAAAAACATTCCTTGCACATGGATTGGAAGAATAAACATAGTTAAAATGTCCATACTACCTAAAGCAATATACAGATTCAATGCTATCCCAATCAGAATCCCAAGAACATTCTTCACAGAAATTGAACAAACAATCCTAAAATTCATATGGGGGAACAAAAGACCACGAATTGCTAAAGCAATCCTGAGCAAGAAAAACAAAGCCGGCGGAATCACAATCCCCGATTTCAAAACATACTACAAAGCTACAGTGATCAAAACAGCATGGTACTGGTACAAAAACAGGTCCACAGATCAATGGAACAGAATTGAAAGCCCAGAGATAAAACCACACATCTATGGACAGCTAATCTTCGACAAAGGAGCAGAGGGCCTACAATGGAGAAAAGAAAGTCTCTTCAACAAATGGTGCTGGGAAAACTGGACAGCCACATGCAAAAGACTGAAAATCGACCATTCTTTTTCACCACACACCAAAATAAACTCAAAATGGATCAAAGACCTAAAGATTAGGCCTGAGACAATAAGTCTTTTGGAAGAGAATATAGGCAGTACACTCTTTGACATCAGTTTCAAAAGAATCTTTTCGGACACTGTAACTCCTCAGTTGAGGGAAACAATAGAAAGAATAAACAAATGGGACTTCATCAGACTAAAGAGCTTCTTCAAGGCAAGGGAAAACAGAATTGAAACAAAAAAACAGCTCACTAATTGGGAAAAAATATTTACAAGCCACTTATCCGACAAAGGGTTAATCTCCATAATATACAAAGAACTCACACTGCTTAACAACAAAAAAACAAACAACCCGATCAAAAAATGGGCAGTGGACATGAACAGACATTTCTCAAAAGAAGATATGAATATAGCCAATAGACACATGAAAAGATGTTCATCATCGCTAATCATCAGGGAAATGCAAATCAAAACTACACTAAGATATCACCTTACCCCCGTTAGATTGGCAAAAACATCCAAAACCAAGAACGACAAATGTTGGAGAGGTTGTGGAGAAAGAGGAACCCTCATACACTGTTGGTGGGAATGCAAACTGGTACAGCCACTATGGAAAACAGTATGGAGATTTCTCAAAAAGTTAAAAATAGAAATACCCTATGACCCAGCCATCCCATTACTGGGTATCTATCCTAAGAACCTGATATCAGATATCTCAAGAGTCCGTTGCACCCCTATGTTCATCGCAGCATTATTTACAATAGCCAAGACGTGGAACCAGCCTACATGCCCAGAAACTGATGATTGGATAAAGAAGATGTGGTATATATACACAATGGAATACTACTCAGCCATAAAAAAAGACGAAATTGGCCCATTCACAACAATGTGGATGGACCTCGAGGGCATTATGTTAAGCGAAATAAGTCAGTCAGAGAAAGACGAACTCTATATGACTCCACTCATAGGTGGAAAGTAGTATATTGAGAAGGAGATCTGATCGGTGGTTACCAGGGAAAAGGGGGGGTGGGGGGAGGGCACGGAGGGGGAAGTGGTGTACCCACAACATGACTAACAAAAATGTACAACTGAAATTTCACAAGCTTGTAATCCATCATAACATTAATAAAAAAAAAAAAGAAAAAAAATATTTTAATATACAAACATTTTAAGCTTCCCTGTGTAAAATAATAGAAATATAAATTTTAAAATGCTGTGGGAAATTACTGGACTAATATTTCATCTTTATGAAGAGGTTATAGAGATTGATCAGAAATTACCTTCAGTGTCTATGTGCTTAATACAAAAAGATTTTCATGTAGAAATCCAAGAAAACAATATATGTATAATGCAGTCAACACAGCAATCTTAAGAACATAAGCAAAGGACATGTCAGACACGTCACACACAAAAAGAAACTAGAAACCAAGCATATGAAAAGATGTCCAGTCTTATCAATGTTTTTACTACATAAATAAACTTAAATTAATATATAAACAAGTTGTAATTCTAATAATCAGCCTGGAAAAAGTATCATGAAATTGGCACTTAAACATTACTAGCATCATTACGTTTTCGAAAGTTATCTAGTAATATTGTATCAAGTTTGAAAAAAATATTTCTAACTAGTGACCAAATAATACACTACCTGGGGATCGATCCTAAGGAAATAGTAATCTAAAGTGTGGGAAAAAATCTTCAAGGATAAAGATATTAAAAGCTGCACTATTTGCGATGGCACGATATTGAATCTATCTAGATATCTAATAATGGGAAGGTGAAGTACATTCTCTTGATGTGATATTGTTCCAGAAGCAAGATGATGGTTACAACACTATTTAAGAAACATGAAAAGTGTTTATGATGTGATGGTAAGTGATTAAAGACCAGGTATGAAATTACTTATATGCTGATAAACAGTATAATATGCATCAGACAAGTTGCTGGAAGGAAATACACCAACAGACTAACAATAATGTATGAAGATGGTGTTATTATGAGCATCTTTTCCATTTTTTAAAAATTTCTTTACTAGGGTTACATGATCTCCAAATTTAAAATATGCAAATATGAAGGTATTACCGATATCTATAATTAATTACCTAAGTCTGTGTTCACTATATGGACGCACCCATGTGAGTAACACTCTACATAGGATATTTTCTTGCAAATATGAGAAATAAATCTCATTGAGGTGTTTGCATTTTCTGAATAACCTTGGACTGACAAGTATAAGAAGTCTTAAAAATAGAGAATGCCTGATGATAACCTACTCAACATATCCCTTAAATCTTAGCATGTCAAATGATCACAACTTAATGATCATCAAAAAGGCATTTTCTAAGAGCCTGTGAGAAACAAGACTACAACATAAATGTCCCAGAAAGACTATATTGCATCAGTTTATATGAATTGCTACAGAAATGAAGGAAACATTCTACGAGTGAGCACTGAGAATTGATGGAAATCTTGTGAATATCGGTATTCTCCTCGGTGAGAACAGACTCTGATCTGTATCGCTGAAATGTGAACCTGTAAATGATTTAAATTTCTGCCCTCAAAGTAGTGAGAATAGAGAATCGCAGTAAAAGGCTTCTGAGCCTTCTGGTATGATTATTATTAATATATTATTAACATTGCTGGGTTTGCTGGGCCAACTCTATGTCAGTAATGATCACATCCTCTTCCATTTGTGTCACTGTGATTCCGCAGCATCCACAGACCAGTAGAGGTAAAGTTCACTCCAGAATGTGTCACTAATTATCTCTACACCATCTTAGGTGGGAAAACATTTCAAGGCTTTGGAAAGAATTCAGAACTTTAATTTGCAGGAACATTTTTAAATTATGTTATTTCAAAACCAAAAGATCCTTGCTGGCTGTACTAGATATTTGCTTTAACATTTTTTCCTAATAAGTTGAATTCAACACAAAATAGATTTATTTTGTACCTCATCCAACAATTTCTCATTTTAAAAAAGTAGAACGCATGTACAATTAGCATTATGGGAAATGTCTGGGTTTTCTTTTTGTTTTTTGCAAACTTAATAGGCACTTTCAAAATATATATAGTATTTTCTTCATTGTTTTTACATTCATACAGTACTCTCAGCTCTTTGTATGATTCACAGCTGGTTCATCTTTACTTTTAAAATGAGCATTCATTCATTAAAAAATAATTTATGAAGCACCTACACTATGCACAGGAGATATAGGAATGAATGAAGTAGACAAAGTTCCTACCCTCATGGAACTTACCTTTTAGTGAAAGTAGGAGAAAAATTTTAAGTATACTAAGAGCTATATAAATACAGTTTCAGCAACAAATGTTATAAAGAAAAAACACAGTATGAGGGATGGAGAAAGACAAGCTGGTTAGGGGAGCTCTCTCAGCTGGTGACACTTGAGTAGAGATCTGAATGATGTAATATAAGGGAAGAATATTCTAGGCAGAAAGAATAGCAAGTACAAGAGTCCTGGGGTAGCACATAGACCAGGGTTCTCTGTCATAGGGCAAATGGGAGGGAGAATAGAAAGAGACAAGTACAGAGAATATGTGAGGGGGGTTATCTAGATATTATAATATTTTAAATATAACTTTAAATCATATGTGCTTATGAAACTCATTAACTGAAAAAACACAAGCAGACAAAGAAATAATGAAGCCCTGATCTTGCGGAATTTTTTTGGGGGGGGGCAATTAACAAACAAATAATGGCTATTATGTTCTCACTATGCACAATCATCCCCAAAATGGCTTATGACATGTAGCACTGTGCACACGATTTGCATGCACCAGATTGTAACTTTTGCTGGACCAAGGAGGAACAAATGAAAGCCCCACAATGTCATCTGATATTTTTGAAGGAAGGACATTTCTATAGCAGTTGGAGGCATGAAGACAGGGGTATTAGGAGAGTCAGACATATATTTCTAAATAAGTCAGGATTTATTTAACTTTTGTGTTCATCAGAGCTGCAGCCAGTCATTCTCCTGAAATGTGAACCCTGCCAAACGAGCCCCTCCAGGCTCCCTTGGAAAGGCTTGCACAGTCCTTTCCCCACCTGGCGGGCTCAGGATGATGCACAGCCTTGGGAGCTGCCAATATCTATACATTGGATTCAGTTCTTTTATCGGAAAGTGAGAGCAGTCAGGGAAAGAGTGGCAGGTTTTTAACGTCTTGTTTCTCTAACACAGGGGAGGGGATGGGGAATGTCAGGTCTACGTTCACTTCACTGCCTTCCGTTTAAACCAAGTGTTAAATAGCTCCCAAGAGGACAAAAAGAAAAGAAAATGTTCACGCTGAGTATGTTTGGGGGCTTTACAAAATGTGTATAATTTTTAGAATCTGGTTTATAAATCTGCTATAAACAATGAGACACGTGGGGTATCATTTTGGGTGCAGTATCCTGCAGCGTTCTTTCCTTATGATTATGTTATTCTTTAATTGGATATTAAAGGAGCATTATCTATTTTTGTTATTTAAAACTCCTTGGAATATAGCATAATAAGCGTATCATAAAACATACTATGCAAACTGTCCTTATTTCTCTGTCATGAGGAAGTAAGGTGTAATTCATGTTCAGTCCAACGGAGTTAGCAAACTTGAAATTGAAAACGCCTTTGCCTTTTTGTAGCCTGGTATTACGAGCCTTCAGAGCCAGCACAATCTGCTGTGAAGCTTCAGACCTATTTAAAAATTATGCCATAAGCCTCATCAATGATGAAGAACATTTACTTCTGGATAGAAAACATTATTAAAAATTAAAATAGGACAAATAGAAATATTGCCTAAACCACATTTTTACACAAATACAATTTTGTCTGTAATAAAAATTAATGTTTCGAAGATCATACAATCTTTAATTTTGTACTCATTTGCCTTACTTTCTGCTCGTATGCTATTAACTATTTAATAAACCTGTTTATAACCCAAACAATTTATCTTATTTCATTTTGCATACAGATATAAAATATCCAAGAACACAGGAGAAACCCAGAGCCTACAACTATGGTGAATTAGAGACTGCTTCAAGGAAGTGTGAACTCTGAAGAGATGGGAATTATTATACTTCATGTTGTTTCCCTAATAAGCTTAAATCATCCTAAAACTTTATCCATTTTATCCTCATAGATTCCTTGAGAAAGTCTGGGGAAAAGCGTTATTATCACTATTTGAGTAAGAAGGAAATTCAATGTGACATTTATGGTATTTTATTTTAAATTTACTACTGTTATTAGTAGAGGTTGAAGTGAATTTCATGTATTTCAAAACGAAAAGCATTACAATCCGTGAAGAATATTTCTACACTAGAGATAAAATTAAAACAAGGAGTTAAAACATAAAAACTCAATGGAAAAAGCTACTTGAAAGAGGTGAGCTTATTAAATTTTTTCTTCCCATGTGCTTGGTCTATCTTATTCTGTATTTTATTTAAATTGAACCTGCTTTCTTGTCTCTAAGAAAAGACCTTCAGGCTCCCTTCTTACAAAAGGTTTCAGAGAAGTTTTAAGGAGGGATTTGAGAGAGGAGATGATTTTGAATAATGGGCATGAAATAGGAGAGTGTTTTTAGAGTTAAATATGGTATGGAAAATTTCAGTCTTAAAGGTGGGAATATGAAACTATATGCTATATGTTTAAATCCTTTCTAACAAGGATAATAGTTTTAAATTTTTAATATGATTTTTTTTTTTCTTTTCCTGGGTACGTGACCTTCACTCTCTTGGCCTAAGGCATCCATCTCCCTGGGTTAGTATGAGAGGAAAATAGGGATAGAAAGATATATCCAGCTTTTGAAAGTCAAAACAGAATTAAGCAGTAAGACAAGCTACTATCTGGAAAGACAATTTTCCAGATTTGTTTATTTCCTGCTTTATCTCACAACCGAGCCTGCATGACCCATACTCATAGAATCCTCCCACAGTAGAGGAGATATTGCTGGCCACCATTACAGCTTAGTTGAAGTATGGGAAAAGAAGGATAAGAAAAGAAAAACTCACCCTTTCCAATTTTGGAGATTAGTAGAAAGTAGAGAGAAGAGAGAAATAGGAACGTGAAGGAGTATAATTAAAGTCCACTGATGTTTTCCTTCTCTGGGCTATACAAAAGGTGAGAGTCATGTTTAGGGTAGAAAGGAACCGTTCATCCCTCCCCCGCTCCACCCCACCAAACACATATCTTCACTTCTATTTTAGAGTTTGAGAGCAGGTCCCTTTGAAGGCTATCTTAGACCAATCAAAAGTCAGCTTTCTAGTCAGCATAGTCAGTCAAAGGAAGATCCTAAAATGTTGCTTTCCTGAGCCACCCTTATTTCCGGAATTACCTATGATTCTGGCTGTGGAGCTTGCCAGAGAGGCCCATGGGAGTGAGAATAAGGCATCTTTATGCCAAAATTGAAGAGCTGGAACCAATGTAATCTCAGCCAAGTTCTAGAGAGGTCTATAGTGTCAACAAGAACTGTAGATCCCAAGTCAGCCCAATAGGGTTATTGAGCCCAAACACACACCAAGGGGCCAGATCATAAGTTCCAGCAGCAACATAATTTGCCCTATCAACCAAGACATCATCTTAGAAAGAGAAGCAGCATAGAAGGGTTTCTCTGAGATCCTGGGTATTCTTATTCAAAGGAAATGATGAATATTATTTGAAAGGGCTGATTAAATTACTGATTAGATTTTTAGTTTATTTTCTTCCCTATTAATTGGTGGAGAAAATGACTGGAAGAAAAATATCATATTAATTACAGAAACATTAAAGCAGTTACATTTCTGCACATTCAAATTATGGTATGTGGAAAGACGTAGGAAGAGGACACGTGTTGAAGTCATCTTCAAATACATATATAAATATATTCATATTTTATAATTAATTAATGATATTAATTTTTCCATTTGATTTTCAACTCTTCTATATTAGATAAACTATTTGATTTATTTTTCATAACATTACATTTAAATAAAGGATGTCTGTCTCAAAGAAAAATTTCTGTTGCTATTTCCCCAGGACATAATACATGCCTGTCATATTTAAGGTGATCAATAAATATTTGAGTAAAGATGGGAATAAAATATCAAATAAGAAGATTTTCATTCATAATAAGAATACCTGAAGAACAAGTATTATCTACTAAGTGTCTATAAAATGCCACTATTTTAATTTACTTCAATTTAGTGTTCATCTATCAGTTGCTGAAAGGACAGGGAAGTTTGGACTATGATTCCTGCTGTTCAAGAGCCACAGTTTCATCAATAAGTCAATATTTATAGCCTGAACGATATAAAGGCCAAGATTATGATACCATCTTGAGGGTTATGAGATTCTTTTTCTTTTTTATTTTTTTGAGGAAGATTAGCCCTGAGCTAACTACTGCCAGTCCTCCTGTTTTCGCTGAAGAAGCATGGCCCTGAGCTAACATCCGTGCCCATCTTCCTCTACTTTATATGTGGGACACCTACCACAGCATGGCGTGCCAAGAGGTGCCATGTCCAGACCTGGGGATCCAGACCAGTGAACCCCCGGCCGCCTAGAAGTGGAACATGCTCACTTAACCGCTGCTCCACCAGGCCGGGCCCTGACATTCTAAGAGTAGAGAATTGAAGGTTTTAGTTGAAAGGTCATCCTGGAAGGATGTAAAGAATGATAACCATGATGAAGATTTCTTAAACTTAAATAATAAAATTGAATCATTAACGTGAGATCAAATAGGGAGAATGGAATGGGATTTTATCCTTAATTGTACAGGAAATGGAAAGTGGGTTCCTGAGTTAGGTACCCAAGTGATGAAACTCTGGTAGCAGGGGCCATGTGATCCCTTTATGGCCAATGAAAAGTAGGTAAAGGTACTCTAATGGCTTTTAGGAAGGCATTAGCTTTTCCCAATAAAATGCTCAAGCTTTAAGCTAGTACCTCTCTCCATTTTCTTGCAGCCTTGAATACAGCTGTGACACCTGAAACCAAAGTAGTCTTCTTGTGACCAATAGACAATAAAACAACATACTGGTGAAGATGGTGAAGAATTATAAAAAGATTGAGGATATTCGATGACATTCTTGAATGGCTTCACCCACTGCCTACCTCCAGACTTCTTAGTTTATGAATGAAATATACATCTATATTATAGTCTTACTAATTCACACTTTCTTTTACTTATAGTCAACAGTGATCCAAACTATTACAAGAAATAAGCAGAAGAGGATCACAAAGGTTCTTGTATGCCTTACTGACTAAGTAGCTTGGATTTTATATTAAAGAAGAATATAATGATTTAAGGATTTAAAATAGGGAAGTGACTTGGCCAGAGTTCCATTTTTGAAAAGTAACACCGGAGACACTGTGAAGTTTGAGCATTAAAAAATAGTAGGACTAAACTAAGGAAGAAAGAACTAAACTACAGCTTAGATTGACAGAGCAACCTTGCGGATGAAGAGATGAGGCCCAAAACATGTTAAGGGACTGGAATCAACAGGATTTGATAAGAAATAAAAGAGTCCTGTGTCACCTCTAAGACATTTGGAAGGAGTGGTGGTGTGAATAGTAGAATGAGGAATGCAGGCAGAAGAGTAGTGTGGAGGCTGACAAATTCACTTTAGAGAGTTTGGGTTTGAGATGCTTCAGTAACATCAAAATGGCATGAGTTTAAGGTTCAGGAGACATCTGATCTAGAGAGACAGATTTGGGAACTGACAGCAGACATGACAAGTGAAGTCTAAGGGGTGAGTGAAACAAGAAAGTGAAGTACGGAGAGCAAGAAAAGCATATCATAAATAATTCTGGGAAATACTAATGTTTAAAGGGGGGAAAAAAAGACAGAAAGAGATGACTTTGAATGAGACAAAGAAAGAATGGACCAAAAAGGGCAGAGAAAAGACTAGAAGGGAAAGGGATCACAGTTACTAAGGGAAGAGAGCTTAAAGAAAGAGACCATGGTCAATGGGTCAAATTCTGCTGTTAAGTAAGTGTTAAATGTTAAGTAAGATAAGAAAGGAGAGTTAGGTTTAGCAACTTAGAGATTATTGGTGACCTTGGTGGCAACAGTTCCAGTGGAGTGTTGGGAGGCAGAAAACAGACTGTGGTGAGTTAAGGAGCTAATTTAAAATGAGAAAAGTGTGACAGTGAGAGTAGACAATTCTCTTATAGGGCTTGACTGAAAAGAGGAGAAAAGACAGGAAAACTGGAGGAGCGTTCAAAATTTAGGAAGAGGTTTCAGCAAATGTATAGGTTGTAGGGGAAAAGCTATTAGAAAGGGAGAAATTAAAAACACCTGAGACAGAGGACAAATGATAGAGTAAAGCTCGTAAGAAGACAGGAAAGGGTAGGTTCCAGCATTTCGAGAGATTCACTCGGAAAGGGAGAGGTGTGCCTTTCCTGCTGTGCTGGTTGAGGACGTAAGTTGGGAATGGATGTGTATTAATTTTTGGTTGTGGTATCAGGAACTGGACAAACTTATGATTTTATTGGAAAAGCTTTAGTTGGTGCTCAAATAAATGTGACTTAATGAGGTTATTTGATGGAGAGGGGGCAGTTTCTATTCATTTCAAAACTGAGATGATGAATGGCAAAGACTCTACACTAATATAAATCTTGGGCATTGAAACTGTTCATTTCACAGTAGTTCCCCAGGCACCATTTTGCATTTTCATCAGCAACGGATCAGCGATCTAGTTTCTCCATATCATAGCCAGCATTTGGTGGTGGTATGTTTTATTTTAGACATTCTTTTTTAACATTTTTCATTCAATTTATTTAAACTAAAACAAAACCATTTCATCCCTTCTCCTCCATCTCTTGCAACCACCGATCTGTTCTCTGTGTACATGAGCTTGTGTTTGGGGTTTTTTTTTTTTAGATTCCACATATAAGAGAGATCATACCTTATGGTACGTGTTTTTCTCTGAGTTATTTTACTTAGCATAATGCCTGTTAGCTCTATCCATTTTCTTACAAATGGTAAGATTTCATTATTTTTTATGGCTGGATAATATTCCATTGTATATATATATATCACAATTTCTTTCTCCATTCAACCAGCAATGGACACCTATGTTGTTTCCATATCTTGGCTATTGTAAATAATGTGCAATGAATATGGAGGTGTATATATCTTTTTGAATTAGTTTTTGTTTTCTTCAGATAAATATCCAGAAACAGAATTCATGGATAATATGGTAGTTCTATTTTTACATTTTGAGGAACTTCTATACTGTTTTCCATAGTGGTTGCACTAATTTACATACCCACCAACAGTGCACAAGGCTTCCCTTTTCTCCACATCCTCACCAACCCTTATTATTTCTTGTCTTTTTTGGGGGGTGGGAATGCCACATTGATTTATAACATTATATAAATTTGAAGTGTACATTATTATACCTCAACTTCTATATAGACTACATCATATGCACCACCAAAAGTCTAGTTGCCACCTGTCACCATACACATGTGCCCCTTTACCCCTTTCACCCTTCTCCACTCCTTTCCCCTCTGGTAACCACCAATCTGTTGTCTTTATTTGTATATTAGCTTGTCTTCCACATATAATTGAATTCATGAGGTAATTGTCCTTCTCTGTCTGACTTATTTTGCTTGGCATAATACCCTCAAGGTCCATCCATGTTTTCACATATGGCATGATTTTGTCATTTTTAATGGCTGAATAGTATTCCATTGTATATGTATACACCACTTCTTTATCCTTTCATCTGTTCATGGGCACGTAGATTGCTTCCAGTCTTGTCTATTTGAATAATACTGCAATGAACATAGGGGTGCACATATCTTTTTGAAATACTGTTTTCTTGTTCTTTGAATAAATATCTACAAGTGGGATAGCTGGATCATATGGTATTTCTTTTTTTTTTTTTTGAGAATTCTCCATATTGTTATCCACAGAGGCTGCACTAGTTTACATTCCCACCAATAGTGTACAAGGGTTACTTTTTATCCACATCCTCTCTAACACTTCTTATTTCTTGTATTTTTATTAAGAACCATTCTGACGGATATGAAGTGGTATCTCATAGTTTTGAGTTGCATTTCCCTAATAATTAGTGTTGTAGAACATCTGTTCATGTGCCTCTTGACCATGTGTATATCTTCGTTGGAAAAATGTCTGTTCAGATTCTCTTCCCATTTAATGATCAGATTTTTTGTTTTATTGTTATTGAGTTGTATGAGTTCTTTATATGTTTTGGATATTAACCATGTATTGAATCTACGATTTCCAAATATTTTCTCCCACTTGGTGGGTTGTCTTTTCATTTTGTTGATGGTTTCCTTTGCAGTGCTCAAACTTTTTAGTTTGATGTAGCCAAAATTGTTTATTTTTTCTTTTGTTTCCCTTGCCTGAGGACACAAGGTATTCAAAAAGATACTGCTAAGGCTGATGTCAAAGAGCGAACTGTCTATGTTTTCTTCTAGGAGGTTTATGGTTTCAGGTCTTACATTCAAGTCTTTAATCCATTTTGAAATAATTTTTGTGTATGGTGTAAGGTAATGGTCTACTTTCATTATTTTGCAGGTGGCTGTCTAGTTTTTCCAACACCATTTATTGAAGAGACTTTCCTTTCTCCATTGTATGTTCTTGGCTCCTTTGTCAAAAATCAGACAGATGTGTCCATAGATGTGTGGGTTTTTTTCTGAGCTCTCAGTTCTGTTCCATTGATCTGTGTGTCTGTTTTTGTGCCAATACCATGCTGTTTTGATTACTATAGCTCTGTAATATATTTTGGAATTAAGGAATATGGTACCTCCAGCTTTATTATTTTTTTCCCTCAGGATTGCTTTGGCTATTTGGAGTCGTTTGTTGTTCCCTATAAATTTTAGGATTCTTTGTTTCATTTCTGTGAAAACTGTCATTGAGATTCTGATTGGGATTGCATTGAATCTCTAGATTGCTTTAGATAACATGAGCATTTCAACTACATTAATTATTCCAATCCATGAACATGGAATATCTTTCCATTTCTTTATGTTTTCTTCAATTTCTTTCAATAATGTTTTATACATTTTAGTGTATAGGTCTTTCATTTCCTTGGTTAAATTTATTCCTTTATTCCTAAATATTTTATTCTTTTTGATGGGACTATATTCTTGATTCCTCTTTCTGATACTTTGTTGTTATTGTATAGAAGTGCAACTGATTTTTGTATGTTAATTTTGTACCCTGAGATTTTACAGTATTTGTTCATTATTTCTAATAGTGTTTTGTGGGGTCTTTAGGGTTTTCTATATGTGGAATTATGTTATCCACCAAGAGTGACAGTTTTACTTCTTCCATTCCAATATGGATAACTTTTATTTCTTTTTCTTGTCTAATCACTCTGACTGGGACTTCCAATACTATGCTGAATAAGAGTGGTGAAAGTGGGCATCCTTGTCTTGTCCCTGTTCTTGAGGGATAGCTTTCAGTTCTTCACTATTGAGTATGATGTTGGCTGTGGGTTTGTTGTATATCACCTTTATTATGCTAAGGTACTCTCCTTCTACATACATTTTACTGAGAGTTTTTATCATAAATGGATATTGGATCTTGTCAAGTGCTTTCTCTGCATCTATTGAGATGATCATGTTTTTATTCCTCAATTTGTTAATGTGGTGTACCACATTGACTGATTTGTGGATGTTGAACCATCCCTGCATCCTTGGTATAAATCCCACTTGATCATGCTGTGTGATCCTTTTAATGTATTGTTGTATTTGACTTGCTTACATTTTCTTGAGAATTTTTGCATCTATGTTCGTCAGTGATATTGACCTGTAATTTTCCTTTTTTCTGTTGTTCTTGTCTGGTTTTGGTATCGGGGTAATGTTGTCCTCATAAAATGAGTTAGGGATCCTCTCATCATCTTTACTTTTTGAAAGAGTTTGAGAAGGATACGTATTAATTCTTCTTTGAATGTTTGGTAGAATTCACCAGAGAAATCATGGGGTCCTGGACTTTTGTTTTGTGGGAAGTTTTTTGATTTTTGTTTCAATCTCTGTACTTGTGCTTGGTCTATTCAGATTCTCTATTTCTTCTTGATTCGATTTTGAGAGTTTGTATGATTCTAAGAATTTATCCACTTCTTTTAGGTTATCCAATTTGTCGGCATATAGGTTTTCATAGTATTCTCTTATAATTCTTTGTATTTCTGTGGTGTCTGTTGTACTTTCTCCTCTTTCATTTCTAATTTTATTTGTTTGAGTCTTCTCTCTTTTTTTCTTAGTGATTCCAGCTAAGGGTTTGTCAATTTTGTTTATCTTTTCAAGAAACAGCTCTTAGTTTCATTGATCCTTTCTATTGATTTTTGGTCTCTATTTCATTTATTTCTGTCTTGATTTTTATTATTTCCTTCCTTCTACTGACTTAGGGATTGGTTTGTTCTTCTTTTTCTAGTTCTTTTAGGTATAGTATTAGCTTGTTTATTTGAGATTTTTCTTGTTTCTTGAAATAATCCTCTATTGCTACAAATTTCCCTCTTAGTGCTGTTTTTTGCTGCATCCCATAAGTTTTTGTATGTTGTGCTTTCATTTTCATTCATCTCCAGGCATTTTTGATTTCTCCATTGGTCCAGGCACATGTTGTTTAATCTCCACATATTTGTGGACTTTTCCAGCTTTTTTCTTGTAGTTGATTTCTGGTTTCATACCATTGTGGTTGGAAACAATACTTGGTATGATTTCAATCTTCTAAATTTATTGAGATTTACTTTGCTTCCCAAGATATGGTCTATCTTTGAGAAGGTTACATGTGCCCTTGAGAAGAATGTGTAGTGTATTCTGGTATCTTTGGCGAATGTTCTATATATATCTATTAAGTCCATCTGATTTAATATTTCATTTAAGGACAATGTTTCCTTGTTGACTCTCTGGATGATCTATCCATTGATGTTAGTGGGACATGAAACTCTCCTACTATTATTGTGTTGCTATCAGTTTCTCCCTTTAGATCTGTTAATAGTTGCTGTATATAATTGGTGTCACTACCAGATGTGCATACATATTAATAAATGTTACATCTTATTGGTGGAATGTCACTTTTATCATTATATAATGTCCATCTTTGTCTCTTGTTTTCTTTTTTGGCTTACAGTTTATTTTGTCTGATATAGGTATGGATACACTGCTTTCTTTTGATTGCTATTTGCTTGGAGTGTCATCTTCCATTCCTTCACTCTGAGTCTATGTTTATTTTTAGGGCTGAGATAAGTCTCTTGGAGGCAACATATTATTGGGTCTTGTTTTTCAATCTAACCAGCCTCTCTGTGTCTTTTGACTGGTGAATTCAATACATTTACATTTAGGATGATTATATACAAGGGCTTACTACTGCTTTTTTATCTTTTACATTCTGATTGTTCTATATTTCTATTTATTTCCTTTTCCTTGTATTTTTGTCTGCAATTTCAGTTTCGTGGTTTTCTGTGATGTGTTTCTCAGTTTTCTCTTTTTTCGTATTTTGTGACTCTGCTCTGATTTTTTGTTTTGTGGTTACCATGAGGTTTGTATAAAAAAATCTCATAGATGCGATGGTTCTTTTTCTCTGATAGCATCATATCTCCATTAGCCTATGCAAGTTCCATCCTTTTCCTCTTACTCTTCTATGTTTTTGTTGTCACAAATTATTCCTTTTTTATTGTGAGTTTATTACCAAATTGAAGTGGTTATCATTATTTTTGGTTCTTTCTTTCATTTTAGCCTATGTGTTATAATTAAGTGTTTATTAACCTATTCTGATATAAAGTTTCAACTTTCTGATTCTGCCTGTTTATGACCTTGTTCAAACCTTTGCATACTTTTGCCCTTTTGTTTCAGGTAGGAGGGCCCCTTTCACATTTCTTGTAGGGACGTCTAGTGGCAGTGAACTCCCTCAGCTTTTGTTTGTCTGCATAAGCCTTTATTTTTTCTTCATACCTGAAGGACAACTTTGCTGGATAGAGTATTCTTGGCTGATAGTTTTATCTTTATATATATTTTTTGTTTGCTTGTTTGTTTTCCTGAGGAAGATTAGCCCTGAGCTAACATCTTTGCCAAACTTCCTCCACTTCATATGTGGGTCATCAACACAGCATGACCGACAAGTGGTGTAGGTCTGTGGCAGGCATCCGAACCTGCAAGCCCAGGCCACCACAGCAAAGCACACCAAACTTAACCACTACACCATGGGCCTGACCCCTATCTTTCAATATTTTGAATATATCATCCACTCTGTCCTAACCTATAGTGTTTCTGCTTAGAAATCCACTGACAGCCTAATTGGGAGTCCTTTGTAATTTATTTTCTTCTCCTTGGCCACCCTTAATATTCTTTCTTTGTCACTGACTTTTAAGAGTTTTAATATAATGTGCCTTGGAGAAGGTCTTTTTGCATTTGGATAATTAAGTGGTCTGTTACCTTCATGTATTTGTATATCTATTTCTTTCCCCAGGTTTGGGAAGTTCTGAGATATTGTTTGTTAGAATAAGCTTTCTTCTCCTTTCTCCCTCTCTTCTCCTTATGGAGTACCTATTATCCTTATGTTGCTTTTCCTTACTGAGTCAAATATTTCTTGTAGAATTTCTCATTTTTGAAAAAATCTTAGTTTTCTCTCCTCTTTCACCAGAATCACTTTTAGATTTTTACCTTCAAACTCACTATTTCTCTCTTCCACTTGGTCTGCTCTATTTCTAATGCTTTCTACCTTATTTTTCATCTCATTATTTTCTTCAGCTCCCAAAATTCTATTTGGTGTTTTTCTTTTTTAGTTTTAATCTCCTTGGTGAAGTAATCCTTCTGTTCGTCAATTTTATTTTTGAACTCATTGTCTTTCTGAGTTTTCTTGTAACTTGGTGAGTTTCTTCATGACAGGTGTTTAGAATTCTCTATCAGTTAGATCACAATCTTCCATGACTTCAAGTTTGGTTTCTGGGGAATTATCATTTTCTTTCTGTGTTACCATGTTACTGTAATTCTTCATTGTGCTCGATGAGTTATTCCTCTGTTGGTGCATTTGTGGTAGTAAACACCTTTCTTATTTGGGTAACATTTTGGTTACTTTGAATCTGAGCTGTTTCTGGTTGCATTCAAGAGCCTACACTTTCCACCCTCCGCTGCCTTTGCCAGAGGTGTCATCAATGCCTCCTTGTGCTGCTTGTGACTCTGTGGTTGCTGGTGACTTGCTGTTGCTTCAGTCACTGGTGTCACCACCAGGGCCACCAGGCTGTGAGCACTTCTGCTGCTTCCAGAGTCTCCTGGGTCTCATGTTCCCCCACTGGCTCTCTGCAGGCTCTCCATAGGCTTGGGTCTGCTGCCATGTGCACCACCTATGCTGCTGTCTCCAGGTTATTTGAGGGTGCTGGCTGTGCCACTGCGAGAGATGATGGGTTCACAGGTGTCTCTGCTGCTACGAGTATCTTATATGCAGCCCCTACTGCATTCCCATTGGAGTTGCCACCACTGGGGCGAGGTCATGGGTATGGCTGTGTCTCCTGAAGCCTCAGGTCACAGGTGCCACCAGCCAATGCTGGGGGACTGTAAGGGCTGAGCTGTGAGCACTGCTGCTGCTCCTGCAGTCTCTGGTTTCTGGTGTCAGTGCACTTTTTGAAATCTCGGGTCACATGTACCACCACTGCTCCTGGGGGTATCTGCATCTTGGATGCAGTCCTCATGACTGGAAGGGTAGATGTTGAAGGCTGTGCCACTGGGAGTGTGGGAAGGGGCTGGATTACAGGTATCTTGAGGTTCCTGGAGTCTCAGGTCACAGGCCCACAGTGATTCCTGGTGTCTCCAGGAGCATAGGCTTCCTGGATTCCTGGGGCTTCTGTTCATGGTTTTTACCTTGGTTTCTGGGGCCTCTGTTTACAGGCATAGCCACAGATCCTGGAATCTCTGGTCTTAGGAGCTGCTGCCACTGCTTTCTTAATTCCACTGCCTCCAGGAGATCCAGTTCACCCCACTTCAGACGTATAGATATATGGATCTCTCAGGAGTTCTGGTTTTCTCTGCAAAGATTCCTCTGTCAGTCAATGGATGTCATATTTGTTGTAACTTAGAGAGGAGAGACAAAGGGAACAATTCACTCTGCCATGATTCTGACTTCGTCTCTCTATTTCCTGTCTTTTTTGATAATAGCCATTCTAACAGGTATGAGGTGATATTTCATTGTCATTTTGATTTTCATTTCCCTGATGATTAATAATGTTGAGCATCTTCTCATGTACTGTTGGCCATCTATATGTCTTCTTTGGAATAATGTCTATTCACATCTTCCACCCATTTTTTAATGAGATTGTTTGTCTTTTTACTATTGAGTTGTATGAGTCCTTTGTATATTTTAGATATTAGCCCCTCATCAGACATATGATTTGCAATTATTTGCTCCCATTCAATAGGTTGCTGTTTCATTTTGTTGATGGGTCCTTTGCTGTACAAAGCTTTTTAGTCTGATGTAGTCTCACTTGTTTCTTTTTGCTTTTGTTGCTTTTGCTTTTGGTGTCAGATTCAAAAAATCATTGCCAAGATCTATGTCAAGGAGCTTACCACCTATGTTTTCTTCTAGGAGACTTATGGTTTCAGGCCTTAATGTTCAAGACTTTAATCCATTTTGAGTTAATTTTTGTGTATGGTCCAGTTTCATCATTTTGCATGTGACTCTCCAATTTTCCCAACACCATTTATTGAAGTCACTGCCCTTTCCTCATTGTATATTCTTGGCTCCTTTGTTGTAAATTAATTGACCATATACGTGGGGGTTTCTTTCTGGGGTCTCTATACTGTTCCTTTCATCTATCTGTCTATTTTTATGCCAACATTAAAGTCTTAATTACTAAAGCTTTGTAATATAGTTTGAAATCAGGGAGCATGATGCCTCCAGCTTTGTTCTTCCTGCTCATGATTGCTTTGGGTATTTGGAGTCTTATGTGATCCCATAAAATTTTTGGGATTGTTTGTTCTATTATTGTGAAAAATACCATTGGAATTTTGATAGGGATTGCATTGAATCTGTATATTGCTTTGGGCAGTGTGGACATTTTAATAATATTAATTCTTATAAGTATGTGGCAATATGGCATTGTGGTTTTAATTTGTATTTACCTAAAGTCTAATGATATTGAATATCTTTTCCTATGCTAATTTGTATCAGTGAAATGTCTGTTCATGTGGTTCGTCAATTTTCTAATTAATTTGTTTGTTTTTTTAATATTGAGCTTTTAGAATTTTTTATATATTCAAAATATAAGATCTATGCCAGATACATGGTTTGCAAATATTTCCCCCAAGTCTATAGCATCTTTTCATCCTCTTAGCAGGGCCTTCACAGAGCAAAAGTTTTAAATTTTGAAGAGATCCTATTTGTTGCGTCTTCTTTTTAGAGATTGTGCTTTAGTATATTAATGCTAAGATTTCTTTGCCTAGCCCTAGAGTTCAAAGATTTTTCTCCTGTTTGTTTTCTAAAAGTTTTATGATTTACAATATGTCCATGATCCATTTTGAGTTAGTTTTTATAAGGTATGATGTTTAGGTCAAGAATGTTTTTATTTAATTTTTTTTTTTTTTTTTTGCCTATGAATGCTCAATTATTCCAGCATCATTTATTGAAAAGGTTGCCCCTCCACCATTGAATATCTTTTGCCCCTTTGTCAAAGATCACTTGAATATGTCTGTTTGTGTCTATTTGTGGTTTACTGTTCTGTTCTATTGCATAGCATATTGGATATTATTTAGGCATTTTGGTTTTTTAAGTATTTTTGTAATTTTCAGCATACATACTTTATACATGTTTTGTTAAATCCATACCCAACTATTTCATTTTGGAGGAATTACTATAAATGGCATTGTGCTTTTAATTTTGGTTTCCACATGCATATTTTTAGTATATATAAATGTGACTGATTTTTGTGTGTTGATCTTGCCCCTTGAAATCTTGCTGAATTCATGTTTTAGCTCTATTTTTTGTTTTGTTTTGTTTCTGTAGGATTTTCTATGTAAATAATCATGTCATCTGCAAACAGAGATAGTTTTATTCCTTTCTTTCAACGTGATTTACATTTTTTTTCATGTTTTATTGTAGTCACTAGAACTTCCAGAACCATATTGAATAAGAGTGGTGACAGTGGACATTCTTATCTTGTTCCTGATCTTAGAGGTAAAGCATTCAGTCTTTTGTTACTAGGTATGTTAGCTATGTTTTATGAAGATGCTCTTTCTCAAGTTGTGGGAGTTCTCTATTCCCAGCTTGCTGAGAGTTTTTATTAGGAGTGGGTGTTGAGTTTTTGCCAAATACTATTTCTGCACCCATTAATATGATCATTTGATTGATTTTCAAATGTTGAGCTACCTTTATGTGTCTGGAATAAATCACACTTGGTCATGATGAATAATTCTTTTTATACATTCCAGATTTGTTTTGCTAATATCTCATTGAGGATTTTTATGTTTAAATTCATGAGAGATGTCTGTAGTTTTCTTTTTGTGTACTGTCTTTGTCTGGTTTTGGTATCAGGATATTACTACCCTTAAAATGAGTAAGGAAAGATTTCCTCCTCTTCAATTTTCTGAAAGAGATTATGTTAAATTACTGTCAATTATCCTTTAAGTATTCAGTAAAATTTTCCTATAAAACTGTCTGGGCCTGGGGATTTCCTTTTTAGTACTTTTAAATTATATCTGCAATTTCTTTAATAGTTATAGAACTGTTCAGGTTGTCTATTTCAGCTTAGTTGAATTTTGGTAGCTAGTGGTTTTTATGGAATTGGTTCATTTCTTCTAAGTTGTCAAATTTATGAAGGAAAGTTGTTCGTAGTACTCCATTTTTCCTTTAATGGCTTCAGGATCTGTAGTGATAGGCCCTGTTTCATTCCTGATATTGATAACTTGTGTCTTCTCTCATTTTATCTTTGTTAGTCTTCCTAGAAGTTTATCAATTTTATTTATTTTCTTCAAAAAGAAAACTTTGTGTTCCATTGATTTTCTCTATTGTTTTCCTGTGTTCAATTCCATTGATATTTGCTCTTAACTTTATTATTTTCTCCCCTCTTTCTTTGCAATTATTTTGTTCTTCTTTATTTAGTTTCTTGAGGTGGGGACTAAGATTATTGACTTGATTTCTTTCCTCTTTTCTAATAAAAGCATTTAGTGCTATAAAGCTCCCTCACATCATTGCTTTAGCAATGCCCCACATATTTGGATGCACTATATTTTCATTTTTATTCAGTCTTATGTTTTTTTAACTTCCTTTGGAAATTCCTTTTTGAGCTGTGAATTATTTACAAGTCTATTGTTTTATCTCCTAATGTTTAGAATTTTATTGTTGTTGTCTCTGTTAGTGATTTCTAGTTTGAACTCATATGATCAAAGAATGTACTCTGTATGATTCCAATTCTTTTAAGTTTTTGAGGTTTGTCTTATGGCTCAGGATTTGGTTTATCTTGGTAAATGTTCCATATGTGCTTGAAAAAAATTGTGTATTCTACTTTTAGAAAGCAGAGTGATAAATATATATACATTACTATATATTTATATATAAATATATAGTATATATTATATTTATATCTTAGTATATATTAGATATATATAAATTAGTATATATTTATACTATATATAAATTATATACTATCATATATATAAATTAGGTGCTGTTGTTGATTATATCATTTAGTTCTTTTATATCCTTGCTGATTTTTTCTCTAACACTTCTATGAATTATTGAGTAGAGTGTTGTAGTCTCCAACTATAATTATGGATTTGTGTTTTCCTTCTTTCAAATCTATCAGTTTTTGTTTCACGTATCTTGAGGCTCTATAGTTTGAATCATACACATTTAGGATCATTATGTCTTCCTGGTGCACTGATTCTCTATCATTATTTAATGTTTCTCTTTGTCTCTAGTGATTATCTTTGTCCTGAAGACTAGTTTAACTGATTTTATATAACTACTCCTGCTTTTTTCTTAAATAGATATTTGCATAGTGTATCTATTTCAGTCCTTTACTTTCAACCTGCTTACATTATTATATTTGAGGTAAGTTTCTTGTAGACAGTATATTGTTGTATCAGGGGTTATTTTTTTTTAACCCACTCTAGAATCTGTATATTTTTTTAACTGATATATTTAGACCATACATATATAAGGTAATTTTTGATATGTTAGGGCTTAAGTCTGCCATTTTATTAGTTATTTTCTGTTTAATTCTTATGTTTCCTGTCCCCATGTTTCTTTTTTCTTACCTTCCATGGGCAATTTGAGCATATTTTTAAGATTTTATCTTGATTTATTTATAATGTTTTTGATGACATGACTTTGTATGTTTTTCTTAGTGCTTGCTCTAGGTATTATGGTACACATATGTCACAATCTACTGGTAGTGATATTTTACCACTTCAAATGAAGTGTGATATTTTATTTCCACTTAGGTTCTTTATCTTCCTCATTTTTTAAATTTAATTTTCTTAAGTGTTTTTTTCTACACACATTAAGCACCACATCAGATGTTGTTAAAATTTTTGCTTCAACCTTCAAATATGATTTAAGAAACTCATGAGAAGTTCATCTATTTACCCCTATTTTTACTTATTCCAATATCCTTCTTTTCTTTCTGAAGTGCTAGAATTTTTGTTATAATTTTCTCTCTATTTAGAGAACTTCCTTGCACTATTTCTTCAGGTAGGTTTTCTAACAAAAAATTATTTTAGTTTTCCATCATCTTTATTTCCTCTTCATTTTTGAACAGTATTTCTGCCAGATATAAAATTTAGAGTTGGCAGTTCTTTTCTTTCTGTATTTGAAAAATGTCGTGCCAATTCCTCTTTCTGGACTCTGTGGTTTCAGATGAGAAGTTGATATCATTTGAATTGGTGTTCCCTTGTAAACAATGCATTGTTTCTCACTGGCTAGTTTCATGACTTTGTTCTTAGTTTTCAGAGGTTTAATTGATGTGTCTTGGTGTGGATATTTTGTTTACCATATTTAGAGCTTGCTCACCTACGTGTATCTGTAGGTTTATGTCTTTGGCAAAATTTGGAAATTTTTCAGGCATTAATTCTTTGAATACTTTGTCAACTCCACTACACTGTTTCTCTGCCTCTTGGATTTCAGTGATACAAATGCTAGCTCTTTTGTTATTTTCCCACAGATCCCTGAAACTCTATTAATTTATTTTAAGTGTACCTTCTATTGTTCAGATTGGATGAATTTATTGGTCTGTTCTCAAGTTAAATGATTCTATCCTCTGTCATCTCAACTCTACTATTGAGTCCAACCAGTGAGATTTTTTTCTGTTATTATATTTCTTAGTTCTATAATTTCCATTTGGTCGTTTTTTATAATTTCTATTTCTTTTCTCAGATTTTCTCTTATTTCAAGAGAATTCATAATTGCTTGTTAAAGCATTTTTATGGTAACTGCTTTAAAATCTTTATCAGGTAACTCCAGCATCTGAATCATCTTGGTGTTGGCCTCCATTCTTGGAGCTTTTGTTGTCTATAATTCCTGGAGGTTCGGATTAGGAGCTCCTGCAGCATGCTGTCCAGGATATACGGGAGGCAACATGGAAACCCAGGAAACTCACTGCCACGTCATTTCTTAACTCTGAATTTCCCTAGGCAGCATGCCTTCTTCTTATTGCCTTTCAGAGACTCCCTATGTTTGTTGTGTTATATTCAGGGATTTTAAGGTGAAAGAGAGAGGACATGGGAAAAATGGGGCTACTCCATCATAGTGCAAATAGAAGGCTCCATGTTATTTTTTGTAAATATAAACACTTCTTTATAATAAAAAAAAGAATCAATGGTGGAAATTACTTCTAAAGTACACACTTTGAAAAGGCTGATTAAAAACACAGACACACCATCAAAGTATAGTATTCTAAATTCAGGAAATAAAGTAGCATAGTGAAAGAAAACATGTGCTTTAAGATCAAATAGCCTGGGTTTGAACATTGTTTACATTATCCTTTCTATGTACTCGTTGTAAAAGACTGCTCAACTTGCAAGATGGCTGTGAGGATGAAATCTGTTCCAGAAACATGCTAATAGCTCATCAAGTGATATTTCCCATACTTTTGCCAGTAAGAGCTCCATAAGAATGCAGTTATATAATACATAAAACGTCTAAGGTTGGGTAGGTTTTATTGATATATTTCTTTCCTTCTGTTAAAAACACACACACACACACACACACACACACAAGGAATCTGAAGTACAGAAGATTTATAACATATCTGGGGACATTCAGCTAACCCGTGGTACAAAAGTCTACACCAGTGGTTATCAAGTTGTGATTCACGGATTGTCAGCAACTGCATTATCAGGGAACTTGTTAAATATCCAAGTTCTCAAGCTCTCTCCCTAACCTGTTGAAACAGAAACTCTGAGTAAGGGTGATGCCCAGAAATTTGTGTTTTAAGAAGCCCTTCAGTTGGTTCTGATGTCCATTAGAGTTTGAAAACTACTGGGCTGGGCACTGATCTCCCTCTCAGGATCTTTCCAAAATACCTTATAGGGTGCTGCCTATTTTAATCTAGTGGATTCTCTCAGCTTGTCTATGGCACTTATACTGAGCCCATATATCTTAATGTGCTCATAACACATTGAAGAGTCTTACAGTTTGGAATTCATGTCCTCTGCCTTCTTGATGGGGAAAAAAAATCATTTCCAATTCCTCCTAAACTTCTTTCCCTGCCAATAGAGCCAATGTCAGCCTGCAATACTCTCATCGGGGCAACACTAATTGTTTCTACTGACCTTGTTCTTGGCACTGCATCCTACAGTTCAGAAACCCTAATTCATTATATATGTTACTCTTTTTATAGCAACATGTAGATGCCTTTGGAGAAAACCCTGAGAATTTCAGAACAGAGCTGTTGGTTCTTTCCTTTTAAGACTTCCTTCAATCTGTGATCACAAAAGTGTGCCTCTCTCTAAACTTCTACTCCCAACTGAGGATGTGACAAATTGCTCATGGTAACACAATTGGCAGCTATAATAGGATCAGCTTGGGAGACATCTCCAAGCTCTCATCCCTCCCTCTTTTCGAGTAGGCACTATCTACTTGAGAATCTCCAAATGACTATGACTGGATCCCTGGATATAAAATCAGTAACCTTGGGAAGGGGTCAGAAGAAAAGCATATCTGCATCTCTGTTACTGCAACTCTATCAGTAATTAACGTAAAAATCTTAGTGAGGTGTTATGGCCACCCAAGCTTTTCCCATGTTATCTGTTTTGAGCATGTATATAATTTGATTGTTGTCAACTGACATTTCTAAAAAAACATTCCATATACGTAGTTCCCCAACTTATCAGTGCTTACTCATTTAGGGCTAGGAGATCTATTTTTTGGGTAGACTACTAAGTGTCACCCCTAGATAGACTTTACCTGGAAACAGATATCACTCTGTGCTCTCTCGCCTTATTTTCACAGCCCTTTGGCAGTCAAAGAGGGCAGTCTTGTAGATAATAAAAGCTAGAATCAGGCAAGAAGGTCCAGGGATTACCTAATCCAACAAAGTACCAACAGGTTATAGGCCTCCCCTACATCTTCCTGCACATCTCAAGAAGTTAAAAGGGGTGGGGTTGGAGGAGCAGTGAATTCCTGTTATCCTATGAACTTCCTCCATTTTGCTTGTAGTGCCGAACTCCTAACCTAGAATTGGCCATTGAGTGTTTTAGCAATCTAGTAACATTCCTTTGTAAATCTCTTATAGCAACCACTAAATCTCTAAAAAGTGTTCAATATTCTATGATTGTGAGGCCAAATAATGAAAGAAGAAATTCCTCCAGTATTTATCTTTATTTGTAATGGGTATTCTGGCCTGATAGTTGCAGTCTTATCTTTAGGCACATTAAAGCATATCTTCATTCTGTTCTCATTGGAATAGTTAAATGTTAATTTCTACTTTTTGGAAGGCTGACTCCAAAACTTCTCATGCCCTTAAAAATAATCCTAGGAAGATGAATTTGGTTTATAGAAAACCAACTTATTTGTGTGTGTGTGTATACCTGTATACAGATAGTTCCTTTTTGCCTGATACCTGGGGAATTCTCTAGATTCTAGGATTTGGAAATTATACCATTTATTTGAAATGCTTTAATGTATTTTCAGAAGGCCTTAAGTTGAGACAATGGAACTTTTCTAGACTTCCTTTTCCTTAAAGTTCAATGAAAATTTTGATCTATTTTATGCTGCCTATCCTAAGCACAATTTCATCTCATTCATGGAGAAAGAACATGGTACCTCTGGCTTGGAGTTACCGTCTCATCCTTTTTTTTTTTTTTTTAACTTTTAAAATCATCATTAAAGTCAAATCTCTTGGCTTAGTCTGGGGGATCTAGATGGCACAACTTCAGGACTGTAGGCAGAAGACACCTGCTATTGTCTGTGTTAGGTTTCTCTATCCTATAGGCATTAGCTCACAGAAAATAAATGGAGAAAATATCTAAGTTCTCTGTGTTTTATGCTACTAATAGAGCTAGGCCAGTATTTTATGTAGGTTGGAACTTATCCTCATCAACACCACTGTTTGCTTGCCCTCCAGATCTGGCCACATAGCACTGTCAGTATGTACCTCATGTAGGTACCTCTACCACCTTTCTTTAAGAAACTCCACCTTATAAGCATTTAATGAAAGTAAAGCTGGACTTCACTACTCAAGCTTCATAGGGCCAGCATCTCTAGTCTTTGCAATCATGATGGATCAGATATTTGTTGCTGAAGAATTTTAACACAGTGCTGGCTTGAGAACACTGAGATACAAAACCCCTTCTATCTCTGTCTTCTCACCTCTGTTATGGACTTGATGTTTGTATCCTGCCAAAATTCATAGGTAGAAACCCTCTCCTCAAATGTGAGAATATTAGGAAGAAAGGTCTTTGGGAGGAAAGTGGGAATAGATGAGATCATGAGGGTGGAGCCCTCATGAACGGGATTAGTGCTTTTATGAGTCACAAGAGTGCCTGCTTCCTCACCCTGCTCTCTGCCATATGAGGATGCAATGAGAAGTTATCAGTTTGCAACCCAGAAGAGGACTCTCACCAGAACTCAACCATGTTGTTATTCTGATCTTGAACTTCCATATTCCAGAATTGTGAGAAATTTCTGTTGTTTGTAAGTCACTCACTCTAAGTTGTTTTTGTTACTATGGTCCAAGCTGACTAAAACATCCTCCTACAGAAATCAAATCTAAAGAGGCAGCTTGCCATGAATCTATTTTTGTGGAGCCCAAATAGTCTTTACCTAGCTTTCATATAATCTCTGTAGCTAGAGATTGAATTTCACTGCATATAATGCAAAATCTAAATAGCAGTGGCTTAAAGAAGATGGGGGTTTATTTTTCTCTCACTGAACAGGAATCAAAGGTAAGCTGCCCAGAATTGATATTGTCCTGCTCAGTGTCAGAGCCAAGTTCTTTGAACTTCTCTTGGCTTTTCATTCATAGACATTTGGAAGATGGCTGCAGCCATGATGTCCACTTTCAGTTAGGAAGGAGGCATTGCAAAGAGTTGAAGAGTACATACCAACTGTGATGGACTCTCTTTTAAAGAGCTTTCCCGGCAGTCTTACAAGACATTTCATTGGCCAGAATAGTGTCACATCTGGCTGCAAGGGAGGCTGGGAAATGTAGATTTGATAGCTGAATACATTGCCACCTCCACAAAATTTAGTTTTTATTAGTAAGTAAGAAGGGAGAATGGATATAAGATATGCAGTTAGCAGACTTTATCAGAGGTAAAATATATAACTTAGAGACTGAAAACAACAGATACCTTCTAAACTGTATAAAACACTTTTTATTGATTTATCTTTAAATTATTTTTAATTTTATTATGAAAACTGTGATTAGGAGTAACATCAACATCATGGTGAAGTGAGCTCTTCCCTGAGACTCTCCCCCCTAAGATACAATGAAAAGGATATTCATAAACCAACATAGGACATTCACACAGCCCAGTAGACATCTGAGAGACCCATGCAGCCATATGTCTGAAAGTAGAGGTGCTGGACCCTCCAGGAGGCAGTGGAAGGAAGTAAGGGGATAGCTCCTCCCTCCCCCAACTGCACCAACCTAGGGAATGGGACCACACATGGCTCCGACAGGAGAGGAGGGAAGGAGCAGCCCTCCACAGGAATGCCTTCACTTTCTGAGTTCCCTCACAGCCAGTGGGAAAGCTCCATATGGAGGAAGCAAAGTGCTGACAGGATGTATTCACAAAGCTAAGCAGTCCAGGAGAGTGAACAGTGAGGGCAAATTGGGAGTGTCCCTGGGATCGCACATGAAAGAAAGTACCCCTCCCAGTGCCTAGCATGCCATTTCAGCTGGTTGACCAGAGCAAGAGACCCCTGCCAGAGTGCTGGTGCCTTTACACAGTGTGTAAAGCAGTGGTGGTGAGGAGGCAAGCAGAGATGAGCTCTGTCAGAATGGCTACCAAAGGTCAGGGACAGCTGCCAGGGATTGAAGAGGGCTCAAAATACACAGCTCCTGCCCCTCCCTGGCTCCTAGTGGCAGTAGGTGGAATCTGTGACCAGATACTTTCAATATGTGAAGGCAAAAATTCACCCCATTAAATAGTTTGAGGAGATATATTAATACTCCAGACCAGAAGGAAATGACAAGCACCCAGAAATCAATCCTGAAGTCACAGAAATTTAAAATTTAAATGACAAAGAATTCAAAATAGTTATCATAAAAAAACTCAATGAGTTACAAGAAAATTTGGAAAGACAGCTTAATGACATCAAGAATAAAATTGATAAATAGAGAGAATTATTCACAAAAGAGATTGAAACTATAAAGGAAAACTAGTCAGAAATGTTAGAGATGAAAAACACAACGAATGAGATAAAAGAAAAATGTGGAGTCCTTGACAAAGAAAGCTGACATTATAGAGGACAGAATTAGCAATTTAGAGGACGGAAATATAGAAATGATTCAGATGGTAGAGAGAGAACTGAGATTTAAGAGAAATGAAAAAATTCTCTGAGAAATATCCAACTCAATTAGGAAATGCAACATAAGCATTATAGGTATTCCAGAGGGAGAAGCGAGGGAGAAAGGAGAAGAAAACTTGTTCAAAGAAATAATAGCTGAGAACTTCCCAGACCTGGACAAGAGCTGAAATTACAAGTAAAAGAAGCTAACAGAACTCCTAAGTACATCAATGTAAAAAGGCATATATTAGTAAATCTGACAAAAGTCAAAGACAAAGAAGAAATATTAAGGGCAGCAAGGCAGAAGAAAATAACCTACAAAGGAATACCTATCAAGCATTCAGTGGATTTCTCAGCAGAAACCTTACAGGCTGGGAGAGTGGAATGAGATATTCAAAATTCTAAAAGACAAAAACTTTCAGCCAAGAATACTCTATCCAGTGAAAATATCCTTCAGATATGATGGAGAAATGGAAACTTTTTGCCTATAAACAAAAGCTGAGAGAGTTCATCACCACAAGACCTGCCCACAAGAAATGATCAAGAAGCCTCTCATAACTGAGGAAAGAAAAGAAAATGTTTACAAAGCCATGAGCAAGGAGATAAATAGGCAGACAAAAATTGCAGCTCTTTATCAGAATAGGTTATCAAACTCTTAATTATAACATTTAAGATAAAGGGAAGGAAAACATCAAAAATAAATATAATCATTGCATTTTAACCACAAACTCACAACATAAAACAAGCTGTGACAACAATAACTTAGACAGGGAAGAAGAAAGGGACAGAACCTCCTTAGACTAAGGAAATAAGAAGCTATCAGAAAATGGAGTATCTCGTCTACACGGTTTTGTGAGTGTGTGTGTGAGGAAAATTGGCCCTGAACTAACATCTGTTGCCAATCTTTTGCTTTTTTAATTCTTTCTTTCCAAAGTCCCAGCACATGATTGTATATCCTAGATGTAAGTCATTCTAGTTCTTCTATGTGGGATGCTGCCACAGCATGGTTTGATGAGTGGTGTGTAGGTCCACTCCCAGGATCCAAATTGGTGATCCCTCGGCCGCCAAAGTAGAGCATGCAAACTTAACCACTTGGCAGGGCCAGCCCCCTATGAGATCTTTTATATAAACCTCATGGTAACCACTAAATAAAAAATCAGAACAGGGACACGATAATAAATAAAGAGAAAACTGAGACAACCATTACTGAGAACCACCAAACTGAACTGACAGTCTGAAATCATGGGATGAGAAAAAAGGGAAATACAGAACAACCAGAAAACTAGTGATAAAATGGCAACATTAAGCCCTCATATACCAATAATCACTCTAAGTGTAAATGGATTGAATTCTCCAATCAAAAGACACACAGTGGCTGGAAGGATTAAAAAACAAGACCCAACAAAATGCTGCTTCCAGGAAACATATCTCAGTTCTAAAGACAAACACAGGCTCAGAGTGAAGGGATGGAAGACGATACCCCAAGCAAACAGCAAAGGAAAGAAAGCAGATGTTGCCGTACTTGTATCAAACAAGGACTTCAAGATAAGAAAAGCAATGAGAGACAAAGAGGGGAAGTACATAAGGATAAAAGCGACACTCCACCAAGAGGACATAACACTGATATATGCACCTAAAACAGGAGTACCAAAGTACATAAAGCAACTGTCAACAGACCTAAAAGGAGATATTAATAGCAAAAGAATAATAGTAAGGGACTTTAACACCCTACTTACATCAATGGATAGATCATCCACACAGAAAGTCAACAAGGAAATAGTGGAATTAAACGAAAAACTAGACCAGATGGACTTAATAGCTATGTGTAAAACACTGCAACCAAAAACAGCAGAATATGCATGCTTCTCAAGTGTACATGGAACATTCTCAAAGATAGACCATATGTTGGGAAACAAGGCAAGCTTCAATAAATTTATGAAGATTAAAATCGTATCATGCATCTTTTTCAACCATAATGCTATGAAACTAGAAATCAATTGCAAGAAAAATGCTCAGAAAGTGACAAATATGTGCACACTAAACAACATACTACTTAACAACCAATGGATCATTGAAGAAGTCAAAGGAGAAATAAAAAAATTTATGGAGACAAATGAAAATGAAAATGCACCATACCAACTCATATGGGATGCAGCAAAAGTACTCCTAAGAGGAAAATACATAGCAATACAGCAAGTATTACAACCTTAGTACTAAGTAGTAAAAGGTAGTAATATAACCTGAACAAGCAAGAAAAATCTTAAATAAGCAATCTTAAACTACACCTAATAGAATTAGAAAAAGAAGAGCAAACAAAGCCCAAAGTCAGCAGGAGGAGGGAAATAGTGAAAAATAAAGCAGAAATAAGTGAAATTGAAACAAACAAAAAACGGGTAGAAAGGATCAATGAAACTAAGAGCTGGGTCTTTGAGAAGATTAACAAAATTGACAAACCTTAGCCAGACTCACAAAGAAAAAAATAGAGAACTCAAATAAATAAAATTTGAAATAAAAGAGCAGAAATTACAGTGGATACCACAGAAATATAAAGGATTATAAGAGAATACCATGAAAAACTATATGCCAACAAACTGGACCATCTAGAAGAAACGGATAAATTCTTAGACTCATACAACCTCCCAAAATTGAATGAAGAAGAGATAGAGAATCCGAATAAACCAATCACAAGTAAAGATATTGAAACAGTAATCAAAAATCTCCCAAAAAGTAAAAGTCCAGGACCAGCTGGATCCTCTGGAGTATTCTAGCAAACATTCAAAGAAGATTTAATGCCTATCCTTCTCAAATTACTCCAAAAAGTTGAAGAAGATTGAACACTTCATAATACATCTTTTGAGAGCAACATCACCCTGATACCAAAGCCAGACAAGCACAACACAAAGAAGGAAAATTACAGGCCAATATTGCTGATGAACATAGATGCAAAAATTCTCAACAAAATATGGGCAAACGGAAGACAGCAATACATTAAAAAGATCATACACTATGATCAAGTGGGATTTATACCAGGGATGCAGGGATGGTTTAACATCGACAAATCAGTCAATGTGATACACCACATTAACAAAATAAGCAATAAAAATCACGTGATCATCTCAATAGATGCAGAGAAAGCATTTGACAAGATCCAATATCCATTTATGATAAAAATTCTCAATAAAATGGATATAGAAGTAAAGTATCTCAACATAATAAAAGCCATATATAACAAACCCATGGCCAACATCATACTTAATGGGGAAAAACTGAAAGCTGTTCCTCTGAGAACAGGAACAAGACAAGTGTGCCCACTTTCACCACTCTTATTCAACACAGTACTAGAGGTTTTCACCAGAGCAATTAGGCAAGAAAAAGAAACAAAGGGTATCCAAATTTGGAGGGAAGAAGTGAAACTCTCACTGTTTGCAGGCAACATGATTTTTAATATAGAAAACCCTCAAGAAGCCATCATAAAACTATCAGAAATAATCAATGACTACAGCAAAATTGCAGGGTAAAAAAATCAATTTACAGAAATCAGTTTCATTTCTATACTCTAGAAACAAACTAACAGAAAGAGAACTCAAGAATACAACCCCATTTACAACTGAAACAGAAAGAATAAGATATCTGGGAATAAATTTAACCAAGGAGGTGAAAGACCTATAAAATGAAAACTGTAAGACATTATTGAAAAACGTCAATGATGACGTAAATGGAAAGGTATTCCATGCACATGGATTGGAAGAATAAACATAGTTAAAATATCCATACTACCTAAAGTAAACTACAGATTCAATGCAATCCCAATCCCAATGACATTCTTCACAGAAATAGAACAAAGAATCCTGACATTCATATGGGGCAACAAAAGATCCCAAATAGCTAAAGCAATCCTGAGAAAAAAGAACAAAGCTGGAGGAATCACAATCCCTGACTTCAAAATCTACTACAAAGCTATAGTAATCAAAGCACCATTGTTCTGGTACAAAAACAGACATACACATCAATGGAAAAAAACCGAAAGTGCAGAAATAAAACTCTGTATCTATGGACAGCTAATCTTCAACAAAGGAGCTAAAAGCATACAATGGAGAAAGGAAAGACCCTTCAATAAATGGTGCTGGGAACATTGGACAGTCATATGCTGAAGAATAAAAGGAGACCATTATCTTTTGCCATACACAAAAATTAACTCAAAATGGACTAAAGACATGAAGGTAAGACGTGAAACCATAAAACTCTTAGAAGAAAATATAGGCAGTACACTCTTTGACATTGGTCTTAGAAGGACCTTTTAAATACCACGTCTACTTGGGCAAGGTAAACAAAAGAAAACATTAACAAATGGGACTTCATCAGACTAAAGACTTTCTGCAAGGCAAAGGAAACCAGGAACAAAACGAAAAGACAACCCACCAAGTGGGAGAAAATATTTGCAAATCATATATCTTACAAGGGGTTAATCTCCAAAATATATAAAGAACTCACACAACTCGACAACAAAAAAACAAACAACCCAATCAAAAAATGGGCAGAGGATATGCACAGACATTTTTCCAAAGAAGATATACAGATAGCCAACAGGCACATGAAAAGATGTTCAACATCACTAATCATCAGGTAAATGCAAATCAAAACTACATTGAGATATCACCTTACATAAACTAGAATGGCTGTAATCACCAAGACAAGAAAAAAACTTTTGGAGAGGATGTGGAGAAAGGGAACCCTTATGCATTGCTGGTGGGAATGCAAAGTGGTGCAGCCACTATGGAAAACTCTATGGGGATTTCTCAAAAAATTAAAAACAGAAATACCATATGACCCAGCTATCCCACTACTGGGTATTTATACAAAGAACTTGAAATCAACATTTCAAAGAGACTTATGCACCCCTATGTTCATTGCAGCATTATTCACAACAGCCAAGACATGGAAGCAACCCAAGTGCCCATCGACTGATGAATGGATAAAGAAGATGAATGGATAAAGATATATATATACCAATGGAATACTACTCAGCCATAAAAAAGACAAAAATCTTCCCATTTGTAACAACATAGATGGACCTTGAGGGTATGATGTTAAGCAAAATAAGCCAGAAAGAGAAAGACTAACACTGTATTATTTCACTCATACATGGAAGATTAAACACATGGACAAAGGAACAGACTAGCGGCTACCAGAGGGATTGGGAGATAGAGATAAAGGATAAAGGGGCACATATATATGGCAACAGACAAATAATAATGTGGGAAATTACACAATGTTATAAACTATTATGACCTCAATAAAAAAAATCAAACGTTATTAATCTTGTTTGTAATTTACCTAAAATTGGTGCTACGTATGTATGACAAATGATTATGAAGTTGTCCATGAAAGCTACACATTTGAGAAACACTTTCTTATAGCCCAATACTTTGAGGCCATTCATGTTGTCAAATTAAAAACCAATTCTTTAATGACTGTGGAGTATGCCCAAATACTCTTGAGCCGCCCTTTGGACAAGTAGGAAATCAGAGATTCGTGAGGGCAAGACCCCTTCCTATTACCAAAAGCCTGTGCTAGAGAGGAAGCTCCACGAGGAGTCTTAGGCTCAGAAAATAGGAATCTGATCCATTTGAAAAATGTTCCACATGGGCTCAGGTTTCTCTTCTGACTCATAACATCTTAGAAATTGGAAAACCAAACCCAGCAATTACAGATTGTCAAGAACTGCAGCATGTCTTTACTAGTCTTGCCTGGTATTTCTGAAGTTTTAGATTGAAACTAGATTCTGAAGAACTTCTCTCAGTGCTCTGCCAGATGCTTAATTTACAACCATATGGAAAAGGAGCAACATTTTTAAATACTCTCCAACTGGTAAACTGTTTCTGTTTGTACTCAGCTGGCATTAAGACCCAGGGAAGGGGGCTGGGCAATGCCACCTCAAGAAGGAAGATGATGGGACAAAGCTGCTCACAGATGATGGCAGGACAAAGCACAAGATTAGCCACTCTCCTTGCCAAAAGCACAAGGATCAGAAGGTCTGGTGAACAGGCATATTGCATCTTGAAAAAGAGGCAGTGGAGACTCATGTCTGAAAAGGAGCTAGACTTTGAAATCACTGAGTTGTTACCCAAGAGAGACTACTTAAAAGTTAAAAAGTCTGTTTGAACTGGAAAAGGCTAAGATATCATCCCTTAGAAAGTTTTTTCTTTCCTTTTCCTATTCAGTGGGAAGAGAGCAGTTAAAGAAGAGTAAATCAGTTATAGAGAAATATATATAGTTTCTTTGCATATCTGAGTAGTAATGTGAGTAAATTTGCAACCTTGCTGTATGTCATTCTCAAAGGCTGGATGGTAGAATAGTTTACTCAAGAAATAGCAGCAAATAGATTCCTACTCTTTTATTCATTCAAATAATATTTATTGTGGTATTACCACATTCTCTCATTGTGTTAAGGTCTTGAAATAATTTTATTTTGTTGTAACATTTGGATGAAGTCTGTGAATGTGATCGATAGTACATTAACAATTTCTTTTTTAAACTAAGGAAGAAAAGTACAGTCTTGTGTCCCTTAACAACAGGTATACATTCTAAGAAATGCATCAATATGCAATTTTGTCATTGCACGACCATCGTAGAGCGTACTTACACAAACCCAGATGGTATAGCCTACACACTGAGGCTATATGATACCAACCTTATGGGACCACTGTGGTGTATGTGGTCCTTCGTCGACCAAAATTTATCGTTATGCAGCAAATAACTGTATTGCGTTGGAAAAGAGTTAAACTTGTGGCAAGCAAGCATCAGAAGATCAAATCTACGTGCGCCCAGGCTTTCATTTAATCTTTTCAAAGAACAAATTTGGCAGGCCTTTGGACTATTGAACATCATACTGACACAAGCACTGAATGCCAGAGGCTGTCCCTTGCTAAAAAGCCCTTTTTCTCAACCAGGAAGCTTCTGTTGTTACACAGTGTTATATAAGCGAAGCAAAGATGGCCTATGGATATTGACTCCTAGGTTGTCTACTTCTTCACGACAGGCAAAGATCCATTTACTCAAAAACCCACCAGCACCAAACACAAATTTTTATACCTAAAATTGTTTTAGACATAGGCCAAATAAGCATATATTTAGCCACTTAAAACTTGCTTGTTTTGCATACCCCACAACAACTGCACCCTTTATCTGCTAGCTATAGATAAGGCCCAGCCCAGGGCTATTAACCCCTAAGCTGTTGTTACCCTCCAGAGCTCTCTACCCAGAGACTCCCTGTCACGCTGCAATGTGACCTAGACACCACCCAAACATGTAAACCCCTTCTCTGATCCCCCTCTCCCCTGCCATTTTACTTGACCTTCTCTACTTCTGGATGGTGATCCTCTCGACATAGCCTCTGGAGAGTCTCATGCTCTAAGGTACTTTCCCACATGCAATTCTATCCAAGTGTAGCCCCACTAAAGTGTGTGTGTGTGCTACTGTCATCTCATGGTCATATGTTTTTCCTTGATCAGCCCCAAAACACCTCAAACCCCCTAGACACGGATGCCCAGATATTCCCTGCCCCCTATGTTTTGACATCCATGACCATTGCAGGAGTATGGTTGTCTCCTGGAGCCCATGGCATGGTATTTCCAGTTGGGGTGTACCTAAATGCCTAAGGATGGCCCTCCATGGGATAATGAGATTTGGGAAGTTTGTGTGAGTTCTGCCACTTCTCTTTCCAGAATCAACTTGTTATTATACCATGTGAGGCTGGTAGAATGTGTGTTTAAGCTCACTTTAAATGACAGAGCAAGTTAGTCTTCTAATAAAATCTGAATATCTTCAAGATTAGAAAACATGCTATTTTGTAATGTCAAATAATAATATCTTGAGGCTTTTAAATACTGACTGCACTGATGGCATACTCCACTTGTCAGAGCTGCTTAAAATAATGAAAATGGATTTTGCTACAATAGTATAGAACATTGATGAAATGTTTTCGTATTTTATCCTTACTTGTGGTCCTCTTTTTAGTTACCAGACAGCTTTTTCAATATGGAATAATAATGTCTTGTGTTACTGTCCATGTGAATGGACAACAAATTGACAGTTGTGACTATCGTTTGATCATATTCAAAATTTTCACTATTATCTTAAATTTTGAGTTAAGGTAATGATATATATTGCTGGTTGCTACTTTAACCTTTGGATAAAACAGTGTTTGAATTGGCATTCAAGGGCTACTATTGTATTCACAGTGATGCATTTTCTTATTACACACATAGCTGTTGTTCCATCATACTGATCAAAACACCACTTTTACCATTTATATACATCTCTCAAAAAATTAGCAAAATATACATAGATTTTCAGTGAAAAACAGAATAAAGATACCTCAGCCCTAGCTCCTCTATGTAAAACATTGTAGTTATCAAAAGCAGATCATAATCTTCTGACTATCTTCTGCACATTAATGATTTTACCCAATTGTGAAGTAAGAAGAAAGTATGGGGAAAATTTTGTGATTGGATCTCTTGGAATGGTCAAAAAGTATGAGGATACTTTAGTCTCATGTGCAAGCTCATCTGGAGCACTCTACACTTAATCAGTCTTTCTCCCTAGTTACTGCAGTGCTAAATTAATGGGCTCGTGAACTAAATGCCATAGTGACTAAGATCTATATTATTTTTGTGCTCAATAACATGGCCTTCCCCTCACCACGGATGAGATGAAAATGACATTAAATGAGTACCAAACCTACCATAATCAGACCAATGTTAAATCTCCAATAAGATATCATTTTCTAGGTAGACTAGTCAGCTACTGATGGCAGATTGATTACTTTGGACTTTGTCTATCATGGATGTTGCAGAGATTATTCCTAACTAAAAAGTAGACTTTTACTCTAAATATAGAGTTGACTTTCCTACGAACAAAATTTTTGCCAGCATAATCATTTGTGGACATGCAGATAACCCTATCCATTGGTATCCCACTCAACATTGCTTCTGATAAAGGCACCTATTTTTATAGAAAACAGTCAATGGGTTAATGTCTATAGGATTGATTGCTTTACCATGTATTTAAATACTGAGAAGCAACTGGCTTAGTCAAATTGGGAAATATTTTAATGAAGAGTTGATTTTCTGAAGACATAAACAAGACAAACCTTTAGCTAGATAAGAAAACAAATAGAGGATATTCAAATAAATATAATCATAAATGAAAGAAAAGACATTATAACTAACACAACAGAAATAAACGCTCATAAGAGGCCAATATGAACAATTATATGACAATAAATTGCATAACCTGGAAGACATGGATAAATTCCTAGAAACATAAAACCTTCTAAGACTGAATCATGAAGAAATAGAAAATCTGAACAGATCAATGACAAGTAAGGATATTGAATCACTAATCAAACACCTCCCAAAAAAGAAAAGCACAGAACCAGATGATTTCACTGGTGAATTCTACCAAACATTTAAAGAAGAAAAACATAATCTTTTTCAAACTATTCAAATAAATTGAAGAGGAGGGAACACTTCCAAACTAGTTTTATGACTCCAACATAATCCAGCTTTGATACCAAAGCCAGATAAGGACACTACAAAAAAGAAAACTATAAGTCAATATCCCTGATGAAGATAGGTGCAAAAATTGTTCACCAATATATTAGCAAACTGAATTCAACAGAATATTACAAGAATCATACACCATGATCAAGTGGGATTTATCCTGGGGATGTTAGGATGGTTTAACACATGCAAATCAATAAATGTGTCACACCACATTAATAGAATGAAAGACAAAAATCATATGATCATCTCAAAAGATGCAGAAAAAGAATTTGACAAAATTCAATATCCATTCATGATAAAAATTCTCAAGAAAGCGGGTATAGCAGGAAAGTACCTCAACATAATAACAGCCATATATGAGAAGCCCACAATTAACAGCATGTTCAACAGTGAGAGATTGAAAGCTTTTCCTCTGAGATGAGGAACAAGACAAGGATGCCCACTCTTACCACTCCTATTCAACATACTACTGAAAGTCTTAGCCAGAGCAATCAGGCAGGAAAAAGAAATAAAAGGCATCCAGATCAGAAAGGAAGAAGTAAAACTGTCTCTTTGTGTAGATGACAGGATTTCATGTATAGAAAATCCTAAAGACTCCATCAAAAAACTGTTAGATCTAATCAACAAATTCAGTAAAGTTACAGGATATAAAATCAACACGCTGTAAAAAAATCAGTAGTTTTATACATTAACAACAAATTATCTGATAAAGAAATAAAGAAAACAATCCCATTTAAATAGCATCAAAACCATAAAATACTGAAGAATAAGTTTGACCAAAGAAGTGAAAGATCTACATATTTAAAATTACAAGACGTTGGTGAAAGAAATTAAAAAAGACAGAAATAAATGGAAAGATAATCTGTATTCATGGATTGAAGAATTAATATTCTTAAAATGTCCATAATGCTCAAAACCCTATTAAGATTCCAAAGGCACCTTTTTACAGAAATAGAAAAAAAATTCCAAAATGTGTATAGAATCTCAAAAGACCCTGAATAGCCAAAGCAATCTTGTGAAAGAACAAAGCTGGAGACATCACAATTCCTGATTTCAAAACACACTGCAAAGCTATAGTAATCAAAACAGTATGGTACTGGCATAAAAACAGACACATAGACCAATGGAACAGAATAGAGAGCCCAGACATAAACCATGCACATATTGTCAACTAATATTTGACAAGGAAGCCAAGAATAGTCAATGAGAAAAAGACAGTCTCTTCAATAAATGATGCTGGAAATCTGGATATCCACATTCAAAAGAATAAAATTGGACCCCCATCTTATACCACTCACAAAAATTAACTGAATATTGACTAAAGACTTAAATGTAAGACCTGAAATTGTAAAACTACTAGAAGAAAACATAGAGTAAAATCTCTTTGACACTGACTTTTTGGATATGACACCAAACACAAGCAACAAAAGGAAAAATAAATGAGACTACATCTAATTAAAACCTTTATGCACAGCAAAGGAAGCTATCAGGAAATTGGAAAGGCAACTTACGGAATGAGAGCAAATATTTGCAAAGTATCCATCTGATAAGGAGTAATATCTAAAGGATATAAGGAATTCATACAACTCAATCACAAAAAAACGATCCAATTAAAAAATGGGCAAAGGACCTGAATAGCCATTTCTCCAAAGAAGATATACAAATGGCCAAGAGCTACATGAAAGAATGCTCAGCATTACTAAGCATCAGGAAAATGCCAATCAAAATCACAATCGGATATCACCTCATGTCTATTGGAATGGCTATTATCAAAAAGACAAGAGATTATTGTTGTGAGGATGTGGAGAAAAGGGAACTCCTGTGCACTGTTGGTGGCAGTGTATATTGGTACAGCCTCTATGGAAAACCATATGGAGGTTTCTCAAAGAATTAAAAATATTATAATTAACAATATTGTATTATATACTTTAAAGCAGTTAAGAGAAAGGTCTTAATTTTATCATGACACATAAAAAATGGTAATTATGTGACGGGATGGAGTTGTTAACTAACCTTTCTGTGGTGGTCATTTTGCAATATATATATGCATCAAATCATCACATTGTACACCTTAAGCTTACGTATGGTTATATGTCAGTAATATCTCAATAAAGCTGGGCCGGGGGAAGAGGCTTGTTTAGTAACAGTATTTCATAGGAAGCAGAGAATTTATGGGACAGGGATTAAATCCTAATGTTGGTGTGTTTTCTCATACATTTATTAAGAAGGATGTTGATGGACAAGATTAAGTACAACAGCACTTCCGGAGGAATCCTATTTGTCCAAAGAGAAGAAAAAATAAGAGCATAAACAGGAAGACCTCTGGTGGCACAAATACATATTATACTTCTCTCTATGGAAGACTACTACGATTTAACTAAGCAAAAAATTTAACAAGGTGACAATTTTACTTTTCCATCAGAATTCCGTGGGGCTAATTTTTTACAAGAGGGGGAAAACATTTCAAGGGAGGGATAGACAATGCCTCATATGTGGTTTTCACCAGAGAGAGAGTCATATAGTTATGTTTTTGAAATGCCCATGTGGGTGTGGTGGATTGGGAGAAGGACGACAGCTCTCAGAAGTAAAACATGAGACGGGACAGCTGGATGGCAGTGATTGGACTGATATTTAACACTGCAAGGAGTAGAATCACTTGGAAAGAGGTAGACTTACAGAGAATTTTAAGAAGCTTTCTAGAGAATTCACCGCAGAAGACCATTCCCTCTCTGAATTAGTCAGAATTCAATCATGAAAATGGAAACCACGCTAGTTTTTTTTTTAATCAGAGAAAATGTAATAAAATAAATTGGTTAAGTAATTGAAAGTTAAATTATTGGAGGTTACGTATTGGTTAAATATTGGAGGACTGGGAAGGCGAAATGGGAACATGAAGCAACATGGAGATAGTAACTACAGGAAGCAGCTGCTACCCTTAGGTTTGCCCATCCTTCAAATGGAGGTGGTTTGGATTATTAGAACCTATAAGCCTAAAGGAGGGACCCCAGGGATCTGACTAGAGCTGAGGGATGGGCCACTATTCATCTTCTGCTCACGTCAGTGAGTTGATTCTGAGAATGGCAGAAGAATCTAAGAACTGGAATGAACTGTTTCTGGAATCAGGGGGAGAGTCATTGCTGGAGTGACATTCACAAGTATAGCAAGAAAATAGGAAGGAAAAAAATTCTTTCTTCCCTCTCCTGTCTTTTAGCTTTTCCTCAGAGCCCAACTACTGGCCAAACTTAACAGGGAGTCAGATGGCAAAGGAGACACGTAATTTACAGAGTATCAGCCCCAGCATCACAAAGCCAACTAGAGAAGATGGGTTGGAGCAAATTACTTAATCACTAACCTACTCTCCTTAAAGGACCTGTGGTAATGATAAATGTTTTCTTCAAAAGCTTTCTGGAATCAGATTTGTGTGGTTCCAGGATGTGTAATTGGTCAGATAGGTCTCAAGATGGCTTAGCTATTAAAGTTTCAAGCACAAATTGATACCTCTATACTCCGTAGCCTCACCTGGCTAAGGCATAAAAAAGTCCTAAATACAGTGTTTTTAATACTTTATGAATAAATACCATTTTCCTTCTCAGTGGTGTTATATAATTGCTTACCTGGAAGGTGACACAATCAAATGCAATGTTTTATTCTCCTTCTAACAGTAGTCGCCTTCCTTCTGGATAAAATACAAGAAGACATGATTTTGGGTCTTATAGTTGGTCCTCACTCTGTAAATCCTCCTAGAATGCACATATGAATGCTTATGAAGGCAAAACATTGACCCAGGGTTTTGTTATATCAGAGTTTGCCAAGGTGCAGTCAATATACCATTGGTGGTTCATAAGAATATTCTAGTTAGTGCCACGATGACACCTCAGCCTCACTCATGGGGTACTAATTGGAGCCTCGGCGTTCACAGTCCAGTCTCAGGAGGACTATCTCTGAACCTTGCTTGTACCTCGTTTGACTCTCCTCTACTGTCTGCTTCCTACTTCCTTTCCTTAATTCTCTTAATTTCTCAACTTGAATCTCAACAGCTTCTTTGTACTCCCCATCAGCCCCTTCTTTCCCAAACTACCCTGCCTAAATCTTAGTCCCTATGGTCCCTTTTCCTTAACCCACCCCTACTCCTATGCAAGTTCACACTGCTTCAAGCTCCTCTCAGACTTCAGAGTTACTTCCTGCCATCTGTGATATCAGTATCTGTGATAGACAGCATCTCTGAAACCACACACACTGTGGCTTCAGTCTCTCTCTATTGATCTCAGATTCACTATCCTCCAATTTCCTCTCTTCTTCTTCTTATCCTTTATGCAATTTTCCCTTCCCAACTTGTCTCTTCCAGATGTTGATTGGAGAACTCAGGTCTAGCTGCTGCTTTCCTTCTTCTTGCTCTTACCATCTTCTTCTTTTCTTGTGTTCTAGGCCTTGGAACCTGGACTGCCAGCCCCAGACCACTTCTCTAGGTTCTATTTTGGCATCTCAATTCTCAGTCCTTTTGCTCTCAGAGCAGTTCTTTCATCTGGAGCTGTGATCCTTCCTATCTTTAAACCTAAATTTTTATCCTTTAATTTTTATTCTTGTGAGGAAGATTGGCCCTGAGCTAACATCTGTTGCCAATCTTGCTCTATTTTGTATGTGGGACACTGCCACAGCATGCCTTAATGAGTGGTGTGCAGGTCCACACCCAGAATCTGAACTTGCGAACACTGGGCTGCTGAAGTGGAGTGCATGAACTTAACCACTACACCACCAGGCCAGCTCCCACATTTTTGTTTTTAACTAAATTTCTTTAAGAATAAAAATGATCCTATTTAGGGGCCAGCCTGGTGGCACAGTGGTTAAGTTCGCACTTTGCGCTTCGGTGGCCCAGGGTTCACTGGTTCGGATCCCAGGTGCAGACATGGCACCATTTGGCAAGCTATGCTGTGATAGGTGTCCCACATATAAACTAAAGGAAGATGGGAATGGATGTTAGCTCAGGGCCAGTCTTCCTCAGCAAAAAGAGGAGGATTGGAAGCAGTTAGCTCAAGGCTAATCTTCCTCAAAAAAAAAAAAGAAGAATATTGTTAAATAAACCAGAGGCAAAGATGTACATAAAGAGATTATGTTTGGAAAATATGCTCCTGAAGGTCTCCAGATGATTAAAAGGAGGAGTGGGTGGGCTTCTTCCTCCCCTAGACTTCTCTAATGAGAAACATGCTGTTTTTAAGTTTCTAAGTAAGACTCCATTTGAGAAGGTAATCCCCCAGGGAAAACATGACCTACGGGGCTTTGATATAGCTGTTGACGCTATTTGGTGATATTTACAACTTGTCTGAACTTACTTCCAGAGCAAGAGGGAGCCTAAGCACTGACCCACAGCTAGAGTTTTAAGGGTGCACAGGGGACACTGTGAGGAAGAAGAAGAGTTCAGTGCCGACGGTTACTGCAGAGTCGACACATGCCTAAGGAGCCAAAGCAAAGGGAAGGACCCAAAACACTTAGCAGAGAGAAACGTATACACAGGTAGAAGTGCCAGAAGCCCCAAGAATACAGATCAGAACAGGAAGGCTAAGGACGGTGAGAGGAGGCACAATCTGGACAGACGCTCTGCAGCACTGAAGGGTAGCTGCCCGTACTTTCTTTAGGCTGCTGCACCTCCAGCCCGTCTGCATTTGGAAAGGAGCTGTCCCGAGTGTGGAGAGCGTACACAATGCTACAGCAATAGCAATTCTGCTAATTGCCAAAAGAAACAAAGCATTTAGAAAAACTCTGTTGAATATAAGTAGCCCTCGTCACTCATTAACCAATGATATGCTGAGTGAAACAACTCATTTTGTTATAGTTCCAAAGTGCTTTGCAGAAGTGAAGAAAATGGTGTAATTGTTTATAATATTGTGATCCACGCAATACTAGGCATGAAGTGATTCTTCGTAACCTCCTGGAAAACAACTGAAATGCCCAGTCATTGAACAGTACTATATGGAAGTGCCACAGAATTTGCCAGAGCTCTCAAGTGAAACTATTGTAAAATTTCATTTTCTTCCTACTTTTTGTCTCCCACCTCCATCCTCACCCAAAATGAGAATTGTGGAATATTTTGATTTCTTCCTTCTCTCTCTACTTTCACTCCCACATCAAGATTTTATTTCAGAGAATTTAATGCCTTCCTCTCTAGGTTATTATAAACAGTTCCCTTCCAGTATAGAGTTACTAACCCATGTTAACCATTCCCAGACATGACAGTGTGTAGGTCCGTGCTCAGGATCCTAACCCGTGAACCTTGGGCCACCAAAGCAGAGCTCGCGAACTTAACTACTACGCCACTGGGCTCGCCCCCTGGTTCTGGTGTTTTGCTTGTTTATCTATTTTGGTTAGTGTCCTTTCATCATTATTTTCCCCAGGAAGCATACCTAACAATATATTCATAACTTTGAATTTTTATAACTATCTTTCTTTCACTCTCACAGGTAAGTGATATCTTGGTTGGATTCAGTCACTTCTCTGAGTACTGAGACGTTATTCCACTATCTTCCAGCTTCGAAGGTTGCAGATGAGAAGTCTGAAGCTTTTCATTTATGGATAACTTGCTATCTGCAAGATTTTTCTCTATTTCTTGGATTTCAAAATTATTTCCAGGATGTGTATTTGTCTTGTTTCATATAATATGCCCGGAACACAGTAAATAAGCCTTTTCCCTTTGTTCTTTTACGTTAATCTTCCTTTTGATGTTTCAGGTCATTAGTTTGGTGATCAACGGTGACCATCCTTTTCTCCAATTTGTCTGAAAGAGGTTACATTGGGAAATTAAAAGTTAATTAAAAATTACATTTTTTAGTTATACTTGACTATTCTAAGTGCTACTATTATTTTTCTATTCTGATGATCATCATTTCCATTCTAGAAACTATTTCTTTATGTGCACTTGTATTCTGACTGATATTTTTTCCTCTGCCTGCTGGGCCTCCTCAGATGGGTTGTTATTTTTCTTTCTTGGGCTCTTAGTTCCTAACCAAAATGTCTGGAGCAAGCCTCCTCAGTGTTCCCCTTCACTGGGCCTCAGCTCCCTTGTTCTTCTTTTTCCTGGTCTTTGGAGGCCAAGGAAATTAGGCATACAGCCAGTGTCTAATTTCCCACAGGGGCCACAAATTGTTACAGGCTATCTTCTTTCCAGAACGTATTGCCTGACAATACTTGGCCGTTGTATTAACTATCTATTGCAACATTACAATAGTACCACAAATTTAGCAGCTTAAAACAACATGCAATTATTATCTCATTGTTTCTTTGGGTAGGAATTCAGGCATGGCCCAAATAAGTCTTTTGCAAGACTGTAATCAAGGTTTCCACCACTACTGGGTTCTCATCTGGGCTCAATTGGGAAAGGGTCTGCTTCTAAACACTTTGCTTGTTGGCAGTATTTAGTTCCTTGTAGGCTGCTAAACTGAGGGCCTCAGTTTCATGCTGGCTTTTGGCCTAAAGTTTCCCTCAGCTTCTTGCTGTCTGGTCCACTCTATGTGGCAGCTTACAACATGGCGGGTTGCCTCACCAAAACTGTGAGTGAAGGAGAAATATCTCCTCTCAAGACAGGCATTGCAATCTTATATAACATGGTCACGTATGCATAATCAGGTACATCCTGCCACTTTTGCTATATTCTATATGGCTAAAAGCAAGTCACAGGTCCTGCCCACACTCAAGGGAAGGGAATCACATAAGGGCATGAACACCATGCATGGGGATAATGGGAGCCACCATAAAGTCTATCCACTACAGACCGATATATGTCCTGAGAAGGAGAAAGCCACTCAGTTTCCTCTGTTTGGATTCCAAACAAGATAATCCACTTGTGTCCCAAGACATCTTTGGACTCTGTCTCATAAAGCCTACTACCGTTTAAGGTAGGAGAGTTATAAAGAATGGGCTTGGTTGCAGAAAGGAAGAGAGCAGCATTCAGGCAGCCATCTTCCCAGAATTCCCAGTCCTATCAAATTTTTCCATGGAATAGCTATCCTCCATCCCTGTTGCCTCCAATTTAGATGAATCCACAATCAGATTTGGACTGGGTTGCTAAAACAGCCTCCAAAGTGATGTTCCTGACTTTAGGCAGAAAGTATTCCAATCGGTCCCCAACATTACTAGAGCCGTTTTTCTGAAATCCAAAATTTATTTTGTTCTTCCTCCTTTAAAATCCTTAAGTGACTTCTCATTACTTTTAAGACAAAATCCAAATTCCTTAACACTGCTCACAAAGCCATGCATGCTTTAATTTTTCCAACCTAGTCTCTCTCTGCTCTCCCAGTCTATATGGTTCAGATACAGTAAGCTTCCTTCCTTCATTTCTCTGACTTTATCACTACATCATGTCATCACCTGCAGACCTTTCTATGTCCTACTCTCTCTGCCTAAGATACTTTCTCTTTGCCCAGAAACTTTCACTCATCTTTCATGTCACTTTAAACATTAATGCTTTGAAGAAACCTTCCTGACCCAACAAGTCCAGTGTAGACTCCTCCTTACGTGAATCTTTTGTCCTGCCCCGCCCCCATACTTCCCTTGTCATATAGTCGACTCCACATGTGAGAGGGGTATTTTCTACAATGAATTAAGATATTTAACTGTTATGGTGGGCTCTCCTGCTACACTGTAAATTCTACAAGAGAAGGATCCAATTTTATTTCTCTATCAACTATCAACTTGTATGCAAGCAACAAACACACTCAGGCTAACTTAATCAAAAAAGGAAATTATCGAAGGGACATGAATTAGTCCACAACATTGAAGGAAAAACTGAGGACCCATGACAGAAAGGATAGGTTGAACATGGTAGCAACAGTGAGCTAGAAGGTAGAAATGAATGAGCAGTAGTAAGACCATGTCATACAGAAGAATCGGTGCTATTTTCTATCTTTGCATCATCTGCTTAAGGTTTGAATTCTCAAGAGACAGTCCTATTGGACTAGTTGAGGCACGTCTAAGGCCACTAGAGGTCATTCACCCATAGCATTAGTAGGCATGCAATAAATATTTGTAGAATGAATGAATGGCCATCTGAAGTAGACTAAACTGAGTGGAGTTAGCCATATACCAGTTATAAAGGAAGATTTTGAAATTTTTTAAACCACTTTATTGAGGTATGATTGACATGTAAAAAGCTGTACATATTTAATGTATACAACTCAATGAGTTTTGGATAAGTATACACCTGCGAAACCATCACCACCATCAAGATGACAAACATATCTATCACCTCCCAAAGTTTCTTCCCATCCCATCCTCTTTATTATCATTTGTGTGTGTATGTATATGTGCACATGGTATGAACACTTAACATAAGATCTACCCTCTTAGAAGAGTTTAAGTATACAATACAGTATTTTAGCTATAGGCACTATGCTGTATAGTAGATCTCCAGAACTTATCTTGTGTAACCGAAACTTTATACCCTTTGCACATCACCTCCCCATTTCCCCCTACCCCTAGCCCATGGCAATTGCCATGCTACTCTCTGCTTCTATGAGTTTGACTACTTTAGATTCCACATATAAGTGAGATCACACAGTATTTGTCTTGCTGTGTCTGGCTTATTTCACTTGGTATAACGTCCTCCAGTTCTGTCCGTGTTGTCAGAAACAGCAGGATTTCCTTCTTTTTTTAAGTCTGAATAATATTCCATTGTATATACGAGATTTCTTTATCTATTCATCTGTTAATGGACATTTAGCTTGTTTCTGTATCTTGCTTATTGTGAATAATGCTGCAATGAGCATGGGATTGCAGGTATCTTTTCAAGATCATGATTTCAATTCCTTTGAATAAATACCCTAAAGTGGGATTGCTGGATCATATGGTAGTTCTATTTTTAATTTTGGGGAGAACGTCCATGTTGTTTTCCATAATGCTTACCAATTTATTTTCTTACCAACAGTGTACCAGGATTGCCTTTACTCCATATCCTCCTTAACATTTGTTATTTTTTGTTTTTTAATGCTAGCCATCCAAACAGATGTGAAGAGACACGTCATTGTGGTTTTGATTTGCATTTCTCTGATGATTAGTGATGTTGAGCACTTTGTCATATACCTGTTTGCCATCTGTATGTCCTCTTTAGGGAATGTCTATTCAGGTCCTTTGCTCATTTTTTAAATTGGGCTATTTGTTTTTTTGCTATTGAGTTGGAAGAATTTCTTATATATTTTGGATATTAACTTCTTATCAGATAGATGATTTGCAAATATTTTCTCCCACTCTGTAGGTTGCCTTTTAATTTTGTTGATTGTTTCCTTGTTGTGCAGAAGTTTTTTAGTTTGGTGTAGTCTCACTTTTTTAGTTTTGCTTTTGCTGTTTGTGCTTTTGGTGTCAGATCCAAAAAATTCATTGCTAAGATCAATGCCAAAGTTGTCTTACCCTGTGTTTTTTTCCAGTTTCAGATCTTGCATTTAAGTTTTCAATATATTTTGAGTTGAATTTGGTGTATGATGTGAGATAGGGGTCCAATTTCACTCTTTTGCACGTGGATATCCAGTTCTCCCAGCATCATTTATTGAAGAGACTATTCTGCTCCCACTTTGTATTCTTGGTGCCCTTGCCAAAGATTAGCTGACAGTGTATGTGGGGGTTTATTTCTGGGCTCTCGATTCTGTTCCATTGGTCTATGTATCTGTTTTTATGTCAGTATCATATTCTTTTGATTACTGAAGTTTTGTAATATGTTTTGAAATTAGGAAGTGTGATGGCTCCAGTTTCGCTCTTCTTGCTCAACATTGCTTTGGCTAAGATCTGGAAATTGACGCTGGGGTATCTTTACATACTTTATAAATTCCTAAATATAAGTCAAGCTATCCATATTATCCAAAATGTCCATGTTCATTAGAAGAAGTATATTAAAGTGCTTAAGGAATTTAACTGGAGCAAGTCTGTGTGGTTTCAAATCTTGACTTCGGCACTTAATAACTATGTGGCCTTGAGAAGTTTCTGACCTTCTTTGTGACTTAGTGTCTTTATCTTCCAAAAGAGATAACAGTACTTTCTTCCTAAGGTTGTCGTAAAGAATAAAAGAGTTATTACATATCAATGGTGTAGAACATTGCTTGGCATATAGTACAGGCTACATGATTCCTATCTTCATACATCTTCATACTTAATTTTACCCACTCATATATCAACATACCTGTTGTCCAAGGTAAAGAATCCCAGGGTTATGCAAACATACACACCTGAACTGTGACTGACCTGACTATTAGCGTTAAGATTCTGTACCCAAAGATGACAAACCCAGGTAAGCAGCTCCACTGAAAGAATCATCTCTTAATGAGACTTATTTCTGTTGGTGATATATATTAACAATTCCCAAAAAACTGTATAGACAGCTTACATAGAAATAGTTGCTTCTCATCAATAACCTTGGTGCAGGAAAAATTGTACTCTTAAATGAAATACTGTAATGATAGGCTACTCACTTAAAAGAGAAAAATTGACACCCACCAGAGGCAAATTTAAAAAGGCTTTTACTTCTTCAGCTAAATGCTCAGCATACATTGGTTTCCTTTATGTGATAAGCCAAGGCTAGGATGCAGTGGAAATATCACTGGCAAAAAGTAATTTGCGTTCTCATTGGCAATATTCTACAGAAGCTACATGGCACTTCCCTGGGAAGCCCTCTGGACCTCTACAAGCATAAGAAATGTTTGTTTTTTCTTTCTTGAGACTTAATTGACAATACAATTACTGTTTCGTATTTCCGGATTCACAATGAATTCCAAAGATAGGAAGTTTTCTTCTGGCTTAATGAGTAGCATTAGACATCATTTTTGAAGAAATGGTCATAACTGATACATGAATGTTTAAACTAGTGCACATTTCTCAAACTTTTTTGTATATGCAACAGAAAATTTTGTCAAACATAATATGACTTGGTATCCCTATATATTTAATGGACAAAAGGAAGGTGGCTCTGATTGAAGTGGGAGTGCAGACCACTCTGGCCCTTGGTCCTCAGGGTCCCCTTTGCTCAAGCCCCTGCACTCTTATCCCATTGACACTTGAACAGTACTAGGCAGACAACTGTGTGCTCTGCTAAACAAAGTTTTACTCCAGAGAGCACTGGATTAAAAGCACTGACCTAGAGTAGAAAGGCCATGCTTGGAGGGTTGTCCCATTATATGAAAATGGGCAACTCAAAGACCTAGTTTTCTCATCTGAATAGGTATCCCACAAAGTCTGGAAACAATCTCCCCTATAAAACATTCAGTAAAACCCACACCACTCACTAAAGGTTTTGTTTAACAGAATTCTTTAGGAATGGTCTTCAAATTTTTTGTTCATTGATTCTAAAATAAATTTCAAGTGACCATGAACCCTTCGAACATTTTTAGGTTTACATCAGACATTTTTCCTTATGCTTTTTTTTCGTTATGCATAAATACTTTTAAAACATAATTTCTGACAAATGTAAGTATTGACATTTTAAAATAGAAGTACTACTTCATTTGTTTATTGTATCTAATAGAAATATACCAGCAGTTTGATACCTACCATCATCCACTAAAAAATAAAATAAAATAAAATGATCTTCTTTAACATTGAAGGCAGTGGTAGGAAAAGAATGCAAAATACATCTCAGCACATTTTCAGACAGACCCGCATTATGAGAGAATACACTCTCAGGGAAGACAAGGTTTGGAAGTGAATTAATTTAAAAATATCTGTGTCGGGGCTGGCCCCTTGGCCGAGTGGTTAGGTTCACGTGCTCTGCTGCATGCGGCCCAGTGTTTCGTTGGTTCGAATCCTGGGCGCGGACATGGCACTGCTCATCAAACCACGCTGAGGCGGCGTCCCACATGCCACACCTAGAAGGACCCACAACGAAGAATATACAACTATGTACCGGGGGGCTTTGGGGAGAAAAAGGAAAAAAATAAAATCTTTAAAAAGAAAAAAAAGAATATCTATGTCCTCTTTGAGCAAGAGGCAAAGAAGTCAGCCAACACCTGGGACATAGGTATAAATCCTTCTTTTCTTCCTTCTTCCCTTTCTTTATTTTTCCTGCAAAAGTAAAATACGTTGTACGTACAATTTTCAATCTTAGAGTTTCCACATGATATTATTTTAGGTTAAGTATTCTTCAAAGATATCTTAATTATTTTACATTATTCTACCATTATTGTATACTATTATCTATTTCTTTATCAATCTTAAACATTAATTTAGTAGTCAGTCAGGGATTCGGGCAGAGCTTATATTCAGATTTTGGAGTATATAATTTCCAGGTCTCCTATGGCTCTGAACTTTATTATCTGCCACTTTGACCTGTTAAGGTTGTGGCTTCTTACCATCTGAACTGAGGAACTGTGGATCCTCCCCAGACAAGAAAGCTACAAAGTTGGAGTTCTTGTCCAATGCATTCATTCTAGAATAAATATTTCTCAAGTTGCTCCCCACCATGGATGATTTCTGGTGCCTTCAAATGGTTGTTTTAGTATTTTTGCCCATGTTTCACAATTGTTTGTGGAGGAATCTCCTGACCTTTTCCTGCCACCATTATGAAAATCTTGCTCAAGTGAGTATGATTTATCAAAAAATCTTTGCTAATTTGATAAATTGAAACTTTTTTTTTTTTTTTTGGTGAGGAAGATTGGCCTTGAGCTAACATCTGTTGCCAGTCTTCCTCTTTTTGCTTAAGATTGTCCCTGAGCTAGTATCTGTGCCAATCCTTCTTTATTTTATATGTGGGATGCTGCCACAGCTTGAGGAGCAGTGTGTCTGTCCATGCCCACGATCCAAACCTGCAAACCCCAAACCGCCAAAGTGGAGCCCACGAACTTAACCCCTACACCACCAGGCTAGCCCCTAAACTTATTGCTTTTTTTAGTATAGTTCAGGTTATTAGTGTGATTGAGCATTTTCTGTATGTTTATTGGCTATTTGTATTTCACCGCTTGTTAATTACCTGCTCATTTCTTTTGCCTATTTCTAAATTCTGGAATCTTATACTTTTCCCTGTTGATTTAGAAGAGTTCTTATTACTCAAATATTATCACTGCCAAAATTCTTTGAAAATATACTTCCCTGTTATTAATTTTAGTTACCCTTAAATTTTGTTTATGACATTAACATATAAATTGATTTTTAAAGGAGTAACATCTCTACAAATTTCAATCTTCTTATCTAAGAGCACAGTTCATCTTTCCATTTATTCGAATTGGTATTTGTCTATCCTGTCAATAGAGTGAATTTTAATATGGGTCTCATTTATTACATTTTTAATGTTTTCCTTTATTGATACTGCTAGATATTTTCATAATGTATTTTTTCATTACAACTTTTAACTATTGTTATGTTAAAGAAAACCTATCCCCTACCCCATCACCAAATTTTATCATTTTACCAAAGTTATTTATAAGTATCACCTCACTTAATTCTCAAAACAACAATATTACATGTTATTACTGTCCACATTTTATATGAAATATTTCAGCCATATATGAGCTTAAAAATGTATGGATTATAATATAATGAATACCCATGTACACACAATCTACTTAAGAAATAGAACATTAAACTGTGAATCTATTTCTTGATATCATTTCTCTCGTTGCCCACAGTTAACTACGCATTTGAAGTTAGTATATATCATTCCCACCAAATGTATGTCTATTTATAACATGCGTATAGGGTCATAAAGATATATAATATTGTTTTTTCATCTTTAGATGCATATATAAATGGTACCATGCTGTGTATATCCATCTGTCTTTTTAATTTAATATTACACTTTCACATTTTTCCATGGTGAAACCTGTATCTCTAGTTCACTCCCTTAAGCTGCTCTATAATATTCCTTTGTATAAACGTATTGTATCTTATTTATAGTCTTATTTTTATGAGCTTGTAGGTTATTATAAATCTAAACAGTTGCAAATATTTATGTACATTTTTCTATTTGTCTCTTTGTGCACAAGTGCTAGGGTTTTTCTATGACACAGCCCTAGAATTGCTGGTGTTTAAAATAGGCACATCTTCAACATTACCAGATATTGAAAAATGACTATCCAATAGTGACTAATTTACACTCCTACTGATAGTGTTTGTGTGTTTCCATTTCTCTACATGTTTGTCCATGCTTGGTACTCTCAGAATTTAACTTTTGCCGTTCTGATAAGTGTTAATGAATATCACACCTTTATAATTTGTATCTTCCTAATTCCTGGTGATGTTGTAGATCTTTTCCAATGTTTATTATGCATTTCCACCTATTTTTTCATCTATTAATTGACTTTAATGCACTTTTCCCCATATTATACTAGGCTCTTTATCTTTTCTTTATTGATTTCTAGTAGTTTGTTATATTCTCAAGATAAAAATTCTTTTTTGATTTTTTGTACTGAAAACATTTGGGGGTTTTATTTTGACATTCAGCTGTTTTGAATTTTAAAGGGGTAAATTTTATCATTTTTTCTTTGAGATCTGTGTTTTTGGTTTCTACTTTAAGAAATTTTTTATCACAAAGTTCTGTAAATATTAACTAGTATTTTCTTTTGGTGATTTAAAATTTTTTATTTTTGTAATTAGGTTTTTTATCTCTCTGAAATTTATGTATTTGTGTGAGATAAGTGAGAAAATATTATTTTTGCATTCAAATAACTATTTTTCCAGGTACCATTTATTAAATAATCCACCTATTTTACTAACACCTGTCATATGTGAAATATCCATATATGTATGGCTCTGCTTCTTGTCTTTATCTTGTGTTTCATTGGTATTTTTTTTCTATCTGTGCAAACAACACACTAAATAAGTTATATGGCTTTATAATAAGTCATTTAATCAGTCAAGGAAGTACCCTTTGCCTTTTTCTTTTTCAAAATTATCTCAGTTTTTCTTGGTCTTTTATTCTTCTTCACTAATTTGTAGACTCAGCTTATCAATGTCCATGAAAAATACCCAGATGTGATTTTAAATGTAATCTCACTGCATTTTTAGATTAATTTAGGAGTAATTAACACATTTTTCAGATTGGATTTTTCCTTTCATGGTATCGCTACTTTGTATCTTTCAATGATGTTTCATATTTTCTCCCTAAATATCTGTCGTATCTTTAGTTACAGCTATTCTTAGCTGCCTCATGCTTCATTCATTCATTCATTTCACAAACATACACAGAGTATTAATTATGTTGCAAACATTTCTCTTAGATGTTAGGAAACATCAGTAGAGGAAAACAAAAAACAACTTTGTCCTAAGAACACAGACAATAACATAACAAAGTAGATCAACAAATAAATGATGGGAGCTTTGTTCCCATGTGGCTGAATAAGTTTCTAACCAACTGGCCTTCTCAAACATAACAACTATAAACTCTTGACAACAGCTGAACTGAACTACTTGAAGGCTCTGAAGAGAGAAAACAAGAATGTAGGTTCTGAGGGTGACTCAAAACTTGAAAAACAAACTGACACAGGATGAGTTTCCTGTTTTTGTACCCTTTATCTTGAGGGCAAACTGAAACAGACTGCCAATGGCGCCATATGGCACAGGCAAAACACTGATAGGGAATCCACAAGCATTTTAGCTTGAAGAAGCAGGAGACAGAATTTGGGGGCAACCACAGTTGCTGGAAAGTAAAGAGGAGAATTCTGGAAGGGAAAGAGCCAGAGAGAGGAGATTCAAATTTGTGAACAACTCTCTCCAAATCTCTGTCTGATCTCTGAGTCATATACATGCAGGACAGGTTGCAAGCAGCCCAGCAAGGGGAAAAAAATAACTGGATCAAGACTTGAGTTGCTGATAATGTCTGTATTTGTAGTTTTACTAAGTAAATTGCCTACCAAAACAGAAATATAAACATTTTCTTCAGAGGAATATAACAGAATCTACAGCCTCATAACATCCACACTATGAAGTTACTGAACATATGAAGAACTCATTTTCTCAAAAGAAAACACAGTCAATGGAGGTCAGCCTTGAAATTATCCAAATGTTCAAAGCAGCAGACAATAATTTTAAAGCAATGATTACAACTATGTTTAATAAGGTAAAGGAAAATATCCTTGTGATGAAAAATATAAGAACTCTCAATAGAGAAATTTTTTTTAATCTGTAAGAAAATCAAATTGGAATTTTAGATTAAATATCCAAAACTGAAAAAATATTAACTGGATGGTTGTAACAGCATAATGGAGAAAACTGAAGAATGAGTCTTTGAACTTGAAAGTATGTCAATAGAAGTCATCTAACCAAAGAACACAGAGAAAAAAATATTGACAAAAAAATGAACAAAGCGCCTGTGGGACAATATCAAAAGTTTGAATATATGTGCAAATGGAGCCCAAAAATGCAAGGAGAAAGAGAACAGAGTAGATGAAATATTTGAATAAATAATGACCAAAACCTTCCCAAATTTTGTGAAAGCCATACATTATAGACACAGGAAGCTCAGTGAACCCAAGCCGTCAAAATGAAGAAACTCGTTTGAAAACCAATAATAAAGAGAAAATCTTGAAAGAAGCAAGAGAAAAATGACACATTATATAAAGGAAAACAACAATTTGAGTGATCTCTGTCTTCTCATTAGAAAAGAAAATAATCAGAGGCAATGGAACCATATCTTTAATAAAAATTTAAATACAAAAAACATGGTTAATCTATAACTCTATATCCAGTGGACGTAATTTTTCCCAGAATGAAGAAGAAATAAAAACATTTTCAAATAAAAGAAAACTACAAAATTCTGTCATGAGCACACCTGCAATATAAGAAATTCTAAAGGAAGTGTTTGGTATGAAAGGAAATGATACCAGATGAAAGCTTGTGTTTTTAGGAAAGAATAAAGAGCATCAAAAATGGTAATTATCGGAGGGCTGGCCCAGTGGCGTAGTGTTAAATTTGCATGCTCTGCTTCAGCGGCAGGCGGTTCGCAGGTTAGGATTCTGGGTGCAGACCTATCACCACTCATCAAGCCATACTGTGGTGGCATCCCACATAAAATAGAGGAAGATTGCCACAGATGTTGGCTCAGTGACAATCTTCCTCAACCAAAAAGAGGAGGATTGGCAACAGATGTTAGCTCAGGGCCAATCTTCCTCACACACACACACATAAAAAAGTAACTGTCTGAATAAATATTTTTAAAAAATTATTTTATTTTTCATTTAATTTCTTTAAAGTACATAAGACTGATTAAAGCAAAAACTATAGCGTTGTCTTGTGGAGGTTATAATGTATGTTAATGTAATATACATGATAATTATAACTTAAAGGACTAGGTGTTTAATAGACCTGTATGATTCCAGTATGTATTCCTATATATATTTTATGTGAAGTAGCCCAATGTGAATTCTAAGTAGACTGTGAATAGAGAAGAATGTATATTTTAATCCCTAGAGTAAACACTTAAAATATGCAAAGAATCATAACTAAAAAGCCAATAGATAAATTAAAATAGAAATCTTAAAGATATTCTAATAATCCAAAAGGAGTCGGAAATCAGTAACAGGAGAACAAAAAACAGAGGACACAAAGAGAAAACAAATAATAAAATAGTAGACCCAAATCCAACCACATCAACAATTGCATTAAATTTTAATGGCATAAACTTTCCAATATAAAGCAGAAATTATCAGAATGAAGAAAAAGTATGATTCAGCTATATGTTGTGTAAAAGAGATATACTTTAACTATAAAGACAGATAGATTGAAAGTAAATAGATGGAAAAAGGTATACCACGCAAATAGTAAACACAAAAAGTCTGGAGTGGATAAATTATTAACAAATAAATGATGTATTACATTAGAAGATAAGTACTATGTACATAAAAAAATTAGAGCAAAGTGTGGGTATTAAGAGTATGCACAGGTTATAATTTCAAATGGATTTGTCAAGGTAGACTTCATTGAAAAGGTAACATTTAATTATCAACAGAAGAAGCTTTGCATGGTCATGAAGTTAGAAGCAATCAAGCCCAGTCTCATAAACTAGTTACAGTGCTAACACTGCTGCCGCCATTGATGGTGTTTTGATGACTGACCTCCAGGAAGCTCCTCAGTCATTGTATAATTAATCCTGTTCCTTGTATCATTCACTCTGAGCCTTGTGTCATTCACATGCCCTTCCCTGGTTGTTCCAAAAAGCATAGAGAAGAAACTGGGTCCATTATCTCAAGTCGTGGGAGAGAGGGACCTGGAATTATTCCTCCACCAAGACTATAAGCAATGATGAAGAGGTAATTCATCCAACAGAAAACTGATTGGGATGGGGTAAATGGAATGTATGCTGTTACCTTAAAAAATGCTCAAAAGTTACTAGAGATTTTCTTCCACTTTGAATTCAATTTGAGAGACTATTTTGAACACATGCTACATGGCACGTACCTTGCTAGATGTGGTGGATAAGAATATGGATAAGAAGAGAACTCTCCTCAAGGGCAGCTATTCAAATAAGTAACTATAATATTTTTTGATAGATATTATGAAAGCTTATTTAAAGTGAATGAGGACAAAAATGGAATACCTGGGAAGGTAAAATAAAACTAGCAATTAGATAGGTCATGAAGCATGCACAGGGACATGTCAGACAGACAAAAGAGGAAAAGTGGATTGAAGGCAAATGTTGGGAGATGAGAAAGAGTAGAGCATGTTCAGTGCATAGAGAGCAGCCCAAAAGAACATTAACACAAGGTTTGTACTGTGAGACAAGACTAGACAGTTAAGATGAAGATGAAGGGGAAGAATGTTAAAATGCTAAGGAATTTGGTATTGCATAGACACATAATGCATTTAAGTATAGGAGTGCCATGGTCAGGTCAATGCTTTATTATCTCTCTGGAAACCATCTAAAGGATGAGTGGGTAAAAATGCAAATACTGAAGAAAGAGAAACTAGTACGGAGGCTTTCGTCATGATCTAAACAGATGGGTCCCAAAATAATGAATGGGAGTAGGATGCATATTTGAAAAAATGTTTCTTAGCTAGAGTTAACATGAAAATTATGAAAAAGAAGGTACAAAAAACTCTATAAATCAAAATGCAAGAATCTGAATTTCCCTTTTTGAGCAAAAGAAGGGACAGTGTTGCTTTTCAGTGAAATAAGAAAGGCGAAAAGAAAAACAGATTTAGGTTTAGAGATGCTAGAAATAAGAATAAGTACAAATGGGAATTTAACAGGGGAATAATAAATTTAAAGGGGAACAAACAAAACTATATTATTCAAAATAAATTTTCAGAACTACCATTTAGCCATTTGAAAAAAAAACCTGACATTATATCTCATGTTTTATATAAAAATTAAGTCCCGATGGATCAAAGATTTAAATTTATAAAAATTTAAGAAATAAAATTAGCTAGGTAGAAAAGAGGTGGATATTTTTATTATCTTGAAGTAGACAAGACCTTTCATACAAAAACACAAAGAAAAATCAAACCATAAGAACAGGCAAAGTCAAAAGGAGAAAGGCACATGAGAGAAAATGTAATGCATATGCAAAAGGTTGCCCTCTCATCACATAGAGTCTCAGAAACCAGTTTTAAAACATGAAAGCAAACATTTTCAAAGGAAAAAGAGAAAATCATGCCTCCAGTCTAGAACCATTGGAGAGTAAGGAAAGTAGTGAGAGAGAACTATTTGCCAAATTCCAGACTTGTTGCTAGTTCTAACTTTGGCATCATTTTATGCTCCTTCCTACCTTTCATGTGTCACAGAAAACGCCCTGGGAGAGTAAGCAAAAGGGACGCCAAATCAGAGGCCATCAAAGAGGAGTAAGAATTGATGGTTTTCTTTAACTGTGTGGTCTTTTTGATATCTGTATCTGAATTTCCCTTCCAGATTCTGGGAGGAAAGAAGGACAGCTAGTGAGGCTGGTCCCTATTTAGGAAAATGTACAGAACAACTCACGGAAACTCAGATGCTGAGAGACATATCAAATAGATCCAAACAGATCTTCTGGCTACACTATAAAATATCTTAAAAATGTAATAGTGATGGGTATAGAAATTATAGCATTCTTTGTCTCTAATCTTTGGGGAAACATTAGCTATGGTGAGCAGAGAAACTGCAAACTAGAACAGTTATTACCCAGGGTAATTTGGGAGATGGTACTCTTGTTGGATTGTCAAATTAGGGTGCAAAGCCTAGCTGTATTTTGGATTAAATTGCCCTAGACTTTCACCTGATTGCAAACTATTGAATAGAAATTGGCCTGGCATGAGTTACAATGTCCTTAGGATATTTGTTTTCAGGCAGGATAGACTGGGCTGGTCTAGAGTAAGAAATACACCTCAGAGTCTCTGTTTATTTTTCATTGAAGTCACAGTCTAATACAGGTCAGGCAGCTCTCTTGAGCAGATCCCCTCTAAGTGGTGACTCAGGGACCAAAGGTGCTTCTATCTTTTAGTACGTCTGAAAAAATGTGCAAGGTTAACACTGAAGGGGAATATCGGAATAGGGAATTGTGCAGTATTGTTTTAAGGGCTGGTCTAAAACTGTTTTACGCTATTTCTGCTTACATTCCATTGACCTGAACTAAGTCACACAGCCGTAATCTAATTTCAGGGAGCATAACATATGCAATTGTCTTATCTGCCCAAAAAGAGAAAACAGTGTGTTCAACACATAGCATAGTCTCAGCCCTAGCCCAAATTCTGATCAACCAAATCTCAGTCACTATTCCTCTTTCTTCCTCTCATATATCAAACAAACTCACATCAACCTCCTCTCCAAAGATAGTAATCTGATATGCCTCCATTCACTGCATCCATCTCAGGACCAGGATCACTGTCCTCTCCTTCAGGTTCATATGGGGCTCCTCATGGGCAAGTGATCTGTGAACCAAAAAGACAAGTTATCTGCCCCCCCACCTCACCTCCAAACACAGGATGTCTACAATAAATATTCTGAATCTAGAAGGGGAAGAACAGCAGATACATAGCAGTCAATGTAATTGTGAAATACCATTGCACAGATGTTGTGAATGTCTCACACCTGAGGTGAAGGTAGGGTAGGGAGGAAAAAGTTGCTGTACTAGGCCTTATTTCTACTATCTGGGAAGAATTACCTTGTCATTTCTTCTCTGTAGCCCCAGGCTATGACCTCTTGGAACCTCCTCCTTGTCATTACTCTCCTTAGCCACATCTGAAAAGAATTGGGAAAACATGCCCTTCTTGGATGTGGGAATACAAGAATGTATGTTAGTATTTGAATTTAAAATAAAGACTTTTTTTTAACAGTGCATTGTGGTTTCCTTGACAATACAATTCCCTCAAAAACTTTGTAGACTTCTGATCTATTTGCTTCATCCGGTTTCTTGTTGACAGAACTCATACCCAAATTTATTTCCTAAAAATAATATTCAAAGTTATTTTACATGGCTACTTCCTCCACCCTCATACCTCTTTCCTAATCAACTTAATGGTGGTTGTTATTGGATTCTTTGAGCAAAAAGGGTCAAGTCACACCCTACTCTAATTTTTGCCCCAAGTCCATTTATTCAACTGGAAAGTTTTTCTTACTGTGCGTTGTCACTCAAAGTCTTTTAGTTCAACCTCTAGAAGTGGTTTGGTTTTCCAACCCTAAAAGACCTTGAATTCCTGGACTCTTCTTCTTTTTTGCTTGCAAGCAGACTAATTCTTCCCTGAGCTTGTTTTTTCTTGGTAACCCTTCGTGAAATGCAACTGATAATAGAAAACACACGTTAGCGCTGTGAAACATTTCAACATCTAACTGGAAATGATCAGTAGGTATGTAATCTTCCTTCTAAGTTAGAGTAGGCAGTGGTTTTTAGCAAAGCTTTTGCCATATTCCCAGCCTTAAGTATCAGTTTCCTCACCACATGCCATTTACCTTAAGGCTTCATATTTTCAGATTTTCTTGGAGCAGCATCTCATTTAAAGGTAACAATTTCTGGATTAGAGTAAGTAACATAAGCTCCTTTAAACCCATCCCCAAACCCTCAGTGGCTTAATAAACATACTTAATATTAATCATTAAATCTTAATAATGTAATAAAATTACTCTTTCCATATGAAAAATCTTTCCTTCATTCCCATTGATCTCAGGGGGGCAGAAATGATCAAAACAGAGCTTAGGATGTGGTAACTGCTCAAAAAACTGCTGTTACTATTATTATTGTTGTTATTACTAATACTAGTAGTCACAGAGAGTCACAAAACCAGACAGAAGTCATTTAGAGAGCAATAAACAAAGAGTAGGCAATATTTTGAAGAGAGTATTAGACCAGAGATCCAGTTTATTAGTTTGCTAGGGCTGCCATAACAAAGGATCACAAACTGGCTGGGAGGAGGAATCTGTTCCATGCCTCTCAGCTAGCTTCCGGTATTTTGCTGGAAATCCTTCACATTCTTTGACTTGTAAAAGCATCACCCAGATCTCTGCCTTCATCTTCATGTGACGTTCTCCCTGTGTGCGTGTCTGTCTCCAAACTTCTCCTTTTTAAAAGGACACCAGTCATATTGAATTAGTACCAATCCTAATGACCTCATTTTAACTTGATTACCTCTGTAAAGATCCTATCTCCAAATAAGGTCACATTTTGAAGTACTGGAGGTTAGGATTTCAACATGTGAATTTGAGGGAGACACAATTCAACCCATAACATATAATAACCCATTAATAAGTAATATTTTTATTGAAGTATTTCTTACGTTACATATTTACATAGTGCCTGAGGTTCTCATCAGTCTCTTCATGAACAAGATCTAGATATTAATGTTAGGAACTAAATGTGCATTCTTTACTCTTTACTGGGCATGATTATGCCTAAGTTAATGCATAGCAAACTGCTGTATTACAGTGATCTCAAGAAATCTTTCTGTTGCTTCCTATTTCCCTGAATTCAAGATACCCTCTGTTTTCTTAATATAGTAATAAATAATTAGATATAACAAAACAGGGAAAACCAGGTGAGAAGAATATACCTTTAAAAATGTTGTCTTAAAGTAGGTTTCTTTCCGTGTAACAGCTACGTAAAAACTATGGTGTCTTCTATTGCAAAATTGTTTCACACTGTTAAAAAAGAAGCCATGGTAGGCTTAAATAAATATGAAAAGAATGAGACTGAGGAAAAATCATTGAGGCATTCATTTAATTAAAATCAATACCTTCATCATTTTCTGTGTTTATTGATATTTTATATCGTTATTTACTTGAGTAAGGGGAACCTTCCATATCATTTACAATGTGGCGAGCCATAAACCTATAGCTATACTAAAGAAAAATTAAGGCATGTTTTCGGTCACAGATATTGCCAAATAAACTGTTATTGCAATCAGATTGTTTTATTGAAACTATAGAAGTACATACAGAAATAATAGTTGTTGGTAAAAGGTTGAAAGATATGATTCTGTTTGCTTGTTCTTATTCTAAATTACACACTTGCTTTTGTTTACTCTGACTAAAGTGTCATCATGAAAGAAAGCAGGGTTGGCCCGAGGCCAAATATCTGAGTAGTCAATATTTAACTTGGGTTCCCTTTTGCTCAGCTTTCTGCTCTTCTCATCTTATGATCATCTGCCTTCCCTGGAACACAGTTATTAAATATTGTCATCTTGTTTCCGGCTGCAACTTGTCTTTCTATCTCCAGCCTTTAGAAGAGAGGTGGCACATTACAAATACTGAGGAAGTATATTTGACTGAATATATGAATGAATCAAGCAATCAGTGAGTGAATTGTAGGCCCAAATCCTACTTTGTAGTCCAACTGGCACTGTCTTCTTGCTGTTGAAAATACAAAATCGATTCCCCTTTCCTTATTTTTTACTCCTTTTAGTGTTTCCAGTTCATCCAGTTATAAAAATGTAAAATTATAATTGTAATAATTAACATTAGAGTATAAATGATTGGCTCTCACAAAGTTATTTGCTTTTAATTTAAATAAATCTCTATTTTGTAGCATTTCAGCCACTGTGGTAAGACAATAACTAGACCGTGACCAGGTCTATTTTTTGACTAGTAGCAAAAATTTTGAAAAAATTAAAAAAGAAAAATTTACTTTTTCCAAGTAACAAAGTTAGTTCCGAGAATACATAGGCACATAGCAGACTCACAATGTACATCTACTTACTGATTGATGAGAGAAGGTGATATTTCAAACACTGGGATGGTATCCTAAATACGAAAGTCTGGGTTTTGTTACATTTCATTGGAACAGAGATTTTTACCTCATCATTAAAAAAAAAAAGGGCACTACTCAATATTTCCTGATAGTCTCTTCTAAGTAGTCCACGCAGATGACATTAAATTTTATCACAGAGGATCAGGGAGCAGTATCTCCCCATTGCAGACATCAGTAGCGGACAGTTTCCTGCCAGCCTGGGAAAACAGGGTAACAGGATGTTGTGTGGCATGTGACAGTGCATATTCTTTACAGGAAATGCGGACTTAAAAGTTAAGCCCAAACTGGGTTTGGAATATAATTGAAACACAAACTATTATTGGTCAATATATTTTGGTTTGGAAATTCAAACTTTACATTACCAAGGGAATATTTAAACGAAATTTTGTAGCCATATGTACAAAAACCCTCTGGTCTGAAGTCCTGAACTAAGTGACTGATCCTAAATGTTTCAAAACTTCCTTCTGCCAAATATTCTAATGAGCATCTATCTATCTTGTGAAAATCCTAAGGTAATACTCTGTATTAAATTAAACTAGGGCTCTATTTCCCACAACTGCCAAAAACATGATAAAAGTTCACATTCTCTTTATCCAGACATCTGGATTGGGACTTCTCAGTGACACTTGTTCCAAAGACACGATTGTTTGGATCTTTCCTGTATAGAGTTCTTCAACATATTAGACATGAAAAAGTAATAAGGGACATACATTTAAAATCTGACAAATTTGCAACATTATCAAGTATATTTTCAAGGTCCGTCTAGGCATGTAAGCACTACACAAAACAAATATTTAGACAAAGCTCCTACTATGTAGAAATTCACAGTCAAACATATAGTACTAAAACTAACATTAGAATTATGGAGGCATCAAATTTACAATCTGAAAAAAAAAGTGCGATGATTACCAATGCGAATGCTGAGGCTAAGTGATCAGTAAAATTCTCCAAGCTGGTAAGTCTAAACCAGAATCCCAGCTTCCTGATTATCAGTCCAGTCCACTGTCCATTTGTTTAAGAGGCCAAATTTCTTACCCGTCTGTTATTAGGGGAGCTTGAATGACCTAAGGAAAACTCCATCATCTTTCTAATTAGGCAGTGCATGGAAAGAATTCTAGCCTCGCCACTCACTGTGTGAACTTATTCTGAACCTCAGTTTCCTCGCTGGCAAAATGTTTATCTGTGCAGCTTAAGTGTCTAGGACCGAAGACCTGACCAGTCAACAGAAAAACCACATCCAGCCTTTACGGCCACTGCAATCGGCTCATCTCTGTAGGAAATGGGAGCAGCATAGGCCTGGGCTCTGCTTGGTTCCATTCAGATGCAGTCTTTCAGCAATGCAAGGCACTCACCAGTGTTTTACGTGCAGAAACTGGGTTTCATTAGGAAAGACTGCTTTGTTAGAGTTTTAACGTGTTTTACAAGCCTCAAGGCCATTAAAATAATTCCTTGACATATATATTAAGGCAAGGAGAGGAAAGAAACTAAGGAGGGATGGGGATGGGAAATGCATATTTTGCTATCTTACATTTTTGCCTACAGTTGGTTTTCTTCCAAAGCCATAGCAACCCCCACAGAGAGGATTTTTGTTTGTTTATTTTGCTTGTTGAGTGTAATGTTAGAGTTACTGCATTATCTTCTGTATGAGCCAAAAACCAAAAAGGGGAAAAACTATTTAGAAGGAAACAAGTGGAACTATTTTAGCTACATACACTTTTAATTTTAAAAGGCCTTAATAGTGTATTGCTTTGTTACCGATCATTACGTTTCAGTGAGAAAGTGCATCCAGGTCAGTAAGTATGAGAGTTCTTTCATGTCCATATATGTCTTTAAATCTGAATCGGAATTTGTAGAATTGCAGCCTATAGTCGGATTGGGCCTACAGGCCTATATTCTTTGAGTGGTACAATATTTATTTTAATAGTCTTTAAATACCTTTAACAGAGACATATACTCTCCATGTCTCCACAGTCCTCACCAATCTCTATATCTTCTATCTGGATATTCCACTTTTTTCACATTGCCCATGGCCTCTGAAAGCATTAAAGTTCACAGTCCCTGGGATAGGTATTACTGTTATTTCCCTTCCCTCTAGAGAAGAAAATACAAGGAGGGAAAAGGAGTAACCTTTAAAGGGAAGGAGGATAGGAAGAAGTCATTAGTTGTAAATAACTAAATAATTTTCAACACGTGAAAAGAGGATGGAAATCTACTGAAGTATAAAGCAGAATAACAAAATTACCTCTCTAAAACCAAGATTTGGAAAGGCAAGAAGAGAGCACCAGCCTGCCCAGAAGGTCCCTGGGGTAGCAGTTAGAGTTGCCTTGGGTTGTATGCAACAGAAGCCCAAATAGAGTGCTCAGCAAACAGGTGTTATTTCTCCTCACAGAGTAAGAATTCCAGAATCAGTTCAGGGCTGATATACGGCTAAGAGAAGTCATCAAAATTGGTTTCTTCTCCTTTCCAACTACATTATTAAGTGTGGAGATTCTGTTCTTATGATTGCAAGATGGCTCTTCCATATCCAAGCATCATGTCTCATTCCAGGTATGAAGAAGGGGAAGGGCCAAGGAGAAAAGATGCATTCTGGTTTTTGAGCAAAAATATTTGAGGTTCTTTCGAAGCCTCATCCAGTAGACTTCTGCTTGCATTTTATTGGCCTGAATGGAATTACACAACCAAATCTAATTAGAAAGTAATCTCTGAAAATTAGTACTTCTAACTGAACATCTCGAACAAGATTAGGGTTCTGTCACTAAAAAAGAAGAGGAGAAAAGATTTGGAGTAACTGGTTAATAGCTAACAATTAAACAGCACTATCTACATGTCAAGCACTTTAAATATAATGAGTCATTTAATATAACTACTCTGTGCAGTAGATATCATTATATTTCCATTTTAAATATAAGTAAACTGAAGCACATAGACATTTAATAACATGCAAAAGATTACCTAGTTAAAAAGTGGTAGCAAGGGCTGGCCCTGTGGCCACGTGGTTAAGTTCGCATGCTCAGCTGCAGGCAGCCCAGTGTTTTGTCGGTTCGAATCCTGGGCGCGGACACGGCACTGCTCATCAGACCACGCTGAGGCAGCGTCCCACATACCACAACTAGAAGGACCCACAGCTAAGAATATACAACTATGTACCAGGGGGCTTTAGGGAGAAAAAGGAAAAAAATAAAATCTTTAAAAAAAAAAAGTGGTAGAGTCAAGATTTGAACCCAGATACTCTGTCTCCAGACACTACATTAGTACTATGTTGTGCATATGACACACCAAAGAGGGACAAGATTTAGAACTGGCAGGTACAATGGCAGTGGAAGTGAGGCTGTTCGCTAAACTGAAAGTCTAGACTACTAAACTACACCAATCCTATTCCCCATCCATATTTCCCACTCCTCCTTAATCCATGTGACTCAAGAATGAAAGATAAAAGACTTTTCTACAACTTAGCATCAGTTAATATGCTTTAAGTTTTAAGTAACAAAAAGCAAACTGTCTTAAACAATAAATCTTATTGGTTCATATAACAGGAAGTTTAAAAGCAAAGAAGATGCCAAGCCTAGTATGATCAGGCTTCAGCTTTATTTAAATGCTATTCTCTTTGTTATTTACTCCTCTGTGGGTTAGCTTTGTTTTAGAGATAGCTTTCCTCATTGTCAAAAATGGATGACAGAAGTAAGTGATGCAATATTCTTCCTTGTCTATTTCCAGGAGAGAAAGAAACAGAGTCCCCATGATTTTCTCTTAAAAGCAATACATGACTCTCCTAAAAGCCTCCTTATGCAGAATTGGGTCCTTTGCCAATTCCTAAAACAATCACTAACAAGATTTGGAAGAAAAAGCGAAAGAAATTTTCCAGAAAATAACAAAAGTGGCCAAAGACATAGAAAGAGGAAAAGAAAAGAAAACAGTAGTATACATTCAAGAAGGCCCAAGATATAATTCCAGGGAAAGAAAGAATACAAGGAAATTTCTCAGAACTGACGGCTAGCCACAAGTTTCTAGATTGAAATGGCTTGACAAGTGCACAGTTGAGTAAGTGGAGAGATGGGACTTCACATTAGGAAATTTCAGAAGACTGAAGACATAGAGAAGATCCTGAAAGCTTCCAGAGTGTGACTGGTGGAAAGAAGTAGGCTACATTCAGTGGATAAGGAAACATAATGGTGTCAGACTTCTTAGAACAACACTGGAAATAGAACTCAGTGAACCACAGGGTTTAAAAATTGAGGTAGGTGAGTGATGACAGCAAGATGGTTGAATAAGATGTCCCTTGTTGTATCCCCCCATCAAGAACAATTTAGTAACCATCTGCAGAAAGAGTACCTTTGTGGAAGTTGTGAGATCCAGCACTGTATGCCAAAGGATCCAGGAGTCTCATCCACCTGTGCATTGGGTAATAGGGGAATGGACCTTGGTCCTGGTTGTGGATCCTGAAGTGGGCTGTGAACTAGCTATAGGCCCTCTTGCCCATGGTCCGGGATCTTTGGAGAATACTGACTTAGGCAATCACCCATGGACAAGAGAGCCCTTGTGGAAGTCCAGGAATCCACCAGAGAAGTTCCAGCACACTGTTGGAGCCAAAAAATCCATGATTGGACAAATGAAAGGGGTAAGAAGAACAGCTTGATTTTACCCACATAACCCCTCTCCCAAAGTGGCACAGCACAGTGCCAAGAAAGCCTGTAATTTCTCCTATGGAGAAAAACGACAGCATGTGAGTGAGTGCCTAGCTTTCCTAGCTGTGTGCGATGCTGTCAGAGACCCATTTCTCTCTTACCCCATCCAGAATACTGAGTCACGAGCTGCAGGACTAGGGGGTGGGAAGCTGCTGGGAGAATAGCAGCCAGGACTCAAAGTGTAACAAAGGAAGGTGGATCCTACTAACCACATCATGGACTCCATTGAGAGGCCTGCCCCATAGCTGCAGGGATGCCTCACCAGTAGATGCCCCAACTGGTCCATGGGTACCACAGCATGCTGCATGCCACACCCACTCACACCTCCACCTTATGGCAAGTTCTCTGTTTGTGCTTCTGGGTAGTAAGAGCAAGCTTTAGCAGACAGCTGGTGAGCACATGCAGAAAGCTGGACCGAATCTGCAGGCCAGAAAGAGCCCACAAACTTGAACAATTAACATTGCCTTTGGGAAAGCAAAAGAGAGGCTGTCAGTAATCAGCCTGCTGTGCAGCAGGATGGAGAGAAAGTGTACAAGTGTATCTAATCTGCCATAAAAGAGAGTATGATGTGTGGAGAAAGCATACCCAAAGAACGTCTGAGAAAGCCTTAGAATCCCTAGTAGGCCTGAAGAAAGGTAATTCCCTTCCAAAGTCAGTCAGGAAAGATTGGAGGAGGTGACTGATACTTAAAATGTGAAGATAGCAATGCAAGATTTCAAGAAACATGAAAAATTAAGGAAACATGACATCCACAAAAGGACACAATAATTTTCCAGTAATTGACCCCAAAGACTTAAATATCTGAAAATTACCCAACAAAGAATTCAAAATAGCTGTTTTAAAGAAGCTCAGTGAGCTACAAGAAAAGACAGAAACACAATTCAATGAAACCAGAAAAACTATTCAAAAGCAAAATGAGAAGTTTAGCAAAGAGATAGAAATCATAAAAAAGAATCAAATAAAAGTTCTGTGGTGAAGAATACAATGAATGAAATAAAAAATGCAATAGAGAGCATCAATAACAAAATGGATCAAGCAGAAAAAAGAATCTAAGAAACAGAAGACAGTATCTTTGAAATTATCCATTCAGAGAACAAAGAATAAAGAATGAAAAAGAGTGAAGAAAGCTTATGTGATCTATGGGATATCATCAAAAGAACCAATTTGCAAATTATTTAAGTTTCAGAAGGAGAAGAAGTGGAGAAGGGTGCAGACAACTTATTTTAAGAAATGATGGATGAAAAGTTCCCAGCTCTGGGGAGAGATTTGGCCATCCATGGTCATGAAGCTCATAGGTTCCCAAACAAATTCAAGTCAAAAAGATCTTCTCTAAGACACGTTATAATAAAGCTGTCAAAAATTTAAGATGAAGAGAGAATCTTAAAAGCAAGAGAAAAGAAGTTTATCACTTACAATGGAACCCACATAAGACTGGCGCAGGGTTTCTCAGCAGAAACCCTATAGGCCAGGAGACAGTAGGATGATATATTCAAAGTCCTGAAAGAAAATAAACCTGACAACCAAGAATGTTTTATCTGGCAAAATTGTCTTTCAGAAATGAAGGAGAGATAAAGACATTCATAAACAAACAAAAGCTGAGGGAGTTCATCCCCATTAGACCTGTCTTACAATACAAGAAATGTTGAAAGTAATTCTTCAAGGTGAAGTGAAAGGACACTAATTATTAACATACGAAAATATACAACACTCTAGTAAAGGTAAGTATATAGTAAAAGTCAGAATAACCTAATATTGTATATGGTACTGTGCTAACCATTCAATGGTAGTCAAAAGGTTTTTAGCATACAAGTATTAAAAATAACAGTAAGTATAATAATGTGTTAATGAATACACAATATCAAAAGAGATAAAGTATGAAATCAAAAAAATTAAAAAGGAGAATAAAAAAGTAGAGTTTTTGTATGAACTGAAGTTAAGTTGCTATCAGCTAAAACAGTCTGTTACATGTATAAGATGTTTTATGTAAGCTTCATGGTAATCAAGCAAAAAATCTGCTGCAGATACACAAAAGATAAAGAAAAGGGAATCAAAACATACCACTTTGGAAAATCATCAATTCACAAAGAAAGACAGCAGGAAAGGAAGAAAGGAACAAGGAAATCATTAAAAACCCAAAAAACAATTAACCAGATGGCATTAGTAAGTCCTTACTTAACAACAATTACTCTAAAAGTAAATGGATTAAGTTCTCCAATCAAAAGGCAGAGAGTGGCTGAATGGATTAAAAAAAACACCCAACTATATGCTGCCTATAAGAGATTCACTTCAGCTTTAAGGCCTTACACATGGAACTCTAACAACTCAATAGCAAAAAATCAAACAGTCCAATTAAAAGAAAAATGGGCAGATGGGCTGGCCCCGTGGCCGAGTGGTTGAGTTCGCGCACTCCGCTGCAGGCGGCCCAGTGTTTCGTTGGTTCGAATCCTGGGCACGGACACGGCACTGCTCATCAGACCACGCTGAGGCAGCGTCCCACATGCCACAACTAGAAGGACCCACAACGAAGAATATACAACTATGTACCGGGGGGTTTTGGGGAGAAAAAGGAAAAAAAATAAAATCTTAAAAAAAAAAAAAAATGGGCAGAGGACCTGAAAAGATGTTTTTCCAAAGAAGACTTATAAATAGCCAACCAATACTTGAAAAGATTCTCAGCATCAATAATCATTAGGGAAATGCAAATCAAAACCACAATGAGATATCACCTCATACGTGGTAGAATTGCTATATCAAAAAGACAAGAGATAAAAAGTGTTGGTGAAGATGTGGAGAAAAGGGAATCCTTGTGCACTGCTAAACTGGTATAGCCACTATGAAAACAACATGAATATTCCTCAAAAAATTAAAAATAGAACTACCATGTAATCCAGCAATCCTAGTTCTGAATATATATCCAAAGGAAATGAAATAAGCATCTTGAAGAGATATCCACACCCCCATGTTCATTGCCACATTATTCACAATAGTTAAGATATGGAAACAACATAAGTGTTTGCCTACAGATGTATGGATAAAGAAGATGTGGTATATATATGTATATGTATACATACACACACACACACACACACAGACACACACACTGGAATATTATTCACCCATGAGAAAGAAGGAAATCTTTCTATTTGAGAGTACAAGGAAGAATCTTGAGGCCATTATGATAAGTGAAATAAGGCAGACAGAGAAAGACAAATACTGTATGATCTCACTTATATGTGGAATCTAGAAAAGTTGAACTCATAGAACTCAGAGAATACAATGGTGTTTGCCATGGGTTGCGGTGTGGAGGAAATAGAAGGATGTTGGTTAAAGGGTGCAAATTTCCAGTTACAAAATGAATAAGTCCTGGGGATTTAAAGTAAAGCATGGTGACTACAGTTAACAATGCTGTATAATATACTTGACAGATGCTAAGAGAGTAAATCTTTAAAAAACTTAAAAAGTTCTTAAAAGTCTTTTGAAGTTAAAATTAAAAGTAAATTTTTTTAAAAGTAGTAAAGCATGTCATTTAGAAATATGAGGTGAGCATTAGGAGAATTGGCTAAAAAGATTTGACAATGATTATCCCTCTGGGAGCAGGAGTTGTCATTGGGATGTTGAGTAGGACCAGAAACTGCTGACTTTCATTATGAGCCTTGAAAATCTATTTGACCTTTAAACCTACGTATATCTATTTGTTTAATAAAAATAAAAATAATTTTTAAAGGAGTACATTAGCCATATAGTTTAACTTTCAACACGTTACATTTTGAAAGTGATATAATTATCCTTTTCAGCTTCTTTTAGATGATTCCATTATCAGTATGCCCTTTCATTGTTATTCATAATCCTGCAATTCAATTCACCCTAAATTCACTCCTAATGCATTATTTTAATACCCTTTGGCAAGTAGATAAAAGCAAAGATAAGTGCTTTGGTTAGGTCTATACACATAGCAAGTGTTCTTAAAAAGCTGTTTAATTTCTTCTTTTGCATTTAGGAATTGAGGGCAAAAGTTATAGGTTGGAAAATAAAATCTGCCACAGAAGTATAAACATCATTTATGCAAATTATAACAACATTCATAAAATTTATGTGCAAGGTAATCTGTTAGATGGTTATTCAAATGTGGTAAAATAAAGTTGAAAGTAAAATCAAACATCTGGGGCCAGAATATATGAAATCAGGAGGGTTATAGATGTGCATGTCAGTTGATCATCATGCCCTTGAGGAACTCTGAATTTGAAAATGCTAGCTTTTTTTCCAAGAGTTACCCCTGATTGAAGTGAATGCCCCAAATCAGTAATTGATAAGATCCTTATTTATCTAGGTTAAAATTATAGACGCACCCACTTAACATTCATAAGAGTTCTTTGTCATTTCAGGGTTGCTTGGGGAAAAGAAAATCATCAAAAGTGCTTGTGATGGTCAATTTTATGTGTCAATTTGACAGCGCCATGGGTTGCCCAGATATTTGGTTAAACCTTCTGGGTGTGTCTGTGACGGTGTTTCTGGATGAGATTAACATTTGACTTCGTAGACTGAGTAAAGCAGATCACCCCCCTCAGTGCGGGTGGGCTTCATCCAATCCACTGAAGGGTCTGACTACAAGAAAAACACTGGGTAAGTGAGAACTCCCTCTCTCTGCATGACCGTCTTCTAACTGGGACATTGGTCTTCTCCTGCCTTCACATTCCGTCTTAGATGTGAACGTAAACCATCAGCTCTCCCAGTTCTTAGGCCTTCAGATTCAGACTAAACTATTCCATGGCTCTCCTTGTCAACTGAAGATCCTGGGACTTCTCAGCCTCTGTAACTACGCGAGCCAATTCCCTATATTCAATCTCTCTCTATATATATATCTATACTATTAGCTCTGTTTCTCTGAAGAACCCAGACTAATACAGTGGTTTCAAACAACTTTTCTGAAGTAGAAAATTCAGTTAAATTGATATTTCTAAGTATTCAAATATTCAGTCAAGCAAACTGAAGTGATAGATTGCTAATTTTTGTCTTAGTTTATTCTTTTGGCTTGAATGTAACAGGAATCAACTAACGTTAATTTAGGACAAAAATAATTTAAAATATAAAGGTAAGAAGGAATTTATTTTGAGGAGACATAATTATTTCAGTGATGTCAAGGGCAGACGTGCTGCTGCAGCCTATGAAGGGGCTAGAACGGGATGTGGGATGTCATTTCATATTCCCATCTCTGCTTACCACAGGACATTTGTTTTACTTCTTTTTCTCTCTACTGACAAACTATCACTGTTGCTCTGTTCACATGGTGATAACCATGCCATTATTCTAGAGATTGTACTTCTCTTTCTCATGTAAGGGTGAAACTCTTGACACTAACTCTAAATTCCTAAGGGAGGAATTTGATTGGTCATATTTGAGTCTGATACTCTCCTTGGTCCAAGTATCCACCATCAGGAGCATGGAGTCATGTTGTAAGAAGAACATGGCTGCTATCTCCTGTACCTGCGATGATGTGCATGAAAACTGGGAATGGTAGGAGTCCCCAGATAAGACAGGGGAATTTACTTTTTCTTTCAATAATTATGTTAGGACCTTCTATGTGCCCAAAACTGGGGATGTAATTCTGAAAAATACAGGCATGTTTCTTGCTCTCACAAACTTTCCTATCTAGTTCGGTGTATTGGGGCAGGGAGGGGGTTGGTGAGAATTGGATTTATATGTAATTACACTGCCAACGTAATACAATGCAACAAGTGATGCTCTGCAGACAAAGAAGGTGTTCTGGAAGCAACTGAGAAAAGGTATCTCACTCAGAAGTTGGGAGGTCAGTGACGTCTTCTTGCGAAAAATAACATCTATACTAAGACTACAAAGATGCTTAGGGGTTAGCCTGGTCAAACAGATGAAGATAAAATATGATAGAAATGACCAAGACTCTAATATTTACGTAGACACATAGATAATGTTGATGGGTCCAAAACAAAGCAATATTGGAATGTTGATGGGTGTCTTAGTTTGGATTTCCAAAAAATCAGATCCTGACATAAGATCAGATCAAAGTAGTCCTCTGTGTCGGCATCATTCTTAACAGATTCTTCCAGCAAAGATGGCCAACAGTAATATTAGGTTTGCATTCCCCCAGCGTAACCACCCCAGCAGAAAAACAGCACCTTTTCCTCAGAGATTTTAGGAAAAAGTTCCGGGACTGACTCTCATAGAAACAATTTGGGCCATTGAGTCAATCACTATAGGCAAACACCTGGAATATTCTGGTTGGTCAGGGATTGAGGTATTGGGGAAGGCCATACTTACATCACATGACCAAATCGTGGATGAGGAGGAGCAGTTCTTCAAAAGATATCATAGCATTACCAGAAGAAGAGAAAACGATGGTAGGCATGCAAAATCAACAGATGTCTACTAAAATTTGGGGCATTACTCCTTGAATATTCATTTTATACTTGGAGGTATGTTGCACATTATACAGCCTTAGCAATAAAGAGCTTTTTTTTTTTTTTTTTGTAATAGAGTTCATCCTATGACTCTCTTCTCTCAGAGTAGTAATTGGACATAACAGATGATTGCAAAGAGTAAAATCTTAAATCATCCACATTTTGGTTTTCAGTATATCACAAAAATTTACACATAACTGGTTCATTCTTAACTCATATTGGTTCACAGATGTTTTTTCACAGATATTTTTGAAAATTTGATGAATTCAATAGATCTGCTCCTTAGAAAATTTTTCGTACACACATACATCTTTCAAGGGATTGACGGTCTCTGTGAAGCCCAAGTTAAACCCCCAATCTAGACCGACTGAAGGTTTTCAAAGCCCTTGGCTCCTTTGCAAGTAAACAGATAGTCCTCTTCATAGTTATAACCCAGCAATGTCATTTAGATGAATTTGTTGATTTTTATTTTTAAACTGCTGAAATTATAAAGATACACAAATACTAAACACTATTTTCATACTGCATTCTTGTTCAATTCAGTGTCACAATCTTAAATCAAGGCAGATAAACTGAATGCAATTTCTGGTGAGGATACAAGGGCAAAAAATTAAGTCTTTCTGAAGCTTTTGAATATTGTTTACTCCCATAATAAAGAAAGCAGCTTGCTGCCTAATAAGATGTGGCCTGGGAGGTTGCTTTATCAATTTGCTGATCCCTTGGAGGAAAAAAACACATTTAAAAAACAAATCCAAGAGTAGGACATACATGAATGCAATCCATTTACACTGGGAGCACAATTCTGTACTGTGCCAAATAAAGAATTTTTTGTATAGAAGTTTACTCCTTCTACCTTGCCTTTCCTAAATAATATGATGTTCAAGAATTAAATATATCTGTGTCAGTAGGAAGCACTTTAGGGTTTCTCTGCCTTTTCTATAAACAACATTATTAATGATCATAAATTTGTGAAAATGCTAAAATGCTAAACTTGTAGGTTTGCCAGATAAAATATAAAATACCCAGTTAAATTTGAATTTCAGATAAGTAACAATTATTTTTTTAGGATCAGTATGTACTAAACATCGCATGGAACATACTTATCCTAAAAAAACTATTGTTGCTTATTTGAAATTCAAATTTACCTGGACAGCCTATATTTTAATTTTCTAAACCTGGCAACCCTATAACTTGCAAAGAATATTGCTTTATTCATTTGTAAATAAACATTTGATTTTGCTTATTAAAGCAGTTTTGGTACTGGCATCTCCTTTTACTGTCAGATGTATGTTTTCTAGCTAAAATGACTATTTAAGAATGTATACAACTATATTCTCATTGAAAGTATATAGACTGTTTCAAGCTTTTTTTCCATCAACAGTTTCAACTCCATCCCTTTTCATTCCTGAAGAACTTTACAAAGAAAGCCAGACCGAGGTAGATGTTTCTTTATTTCAAATTGATTTCAGAACAATTCTTTTAGGCTTTGAGGAAATGTTATTAAAAGTTGCATATTTCCTGCTTCTAAAGTAACTTACATATGTGATTTAAAATAATTCGTCTTTGAAAGCAGAAACTTTTCAAAACGAACCATTATGTAGAGATGAAATCAGTGAGTCTAGAAAATGAATAATTCATTTTTAAGTAAGCGAGAAATTATTTTGTGCTGTTACTTATACATTTTCAAATTTATAGTTAAATAATAATTTGCGATACCCAGGGTATTAGTTGTGAATTGTGGTTTTCAATATCATAGGCACATTCGTTGCTGTGGTTTCGCAATATCATTCCCTGATGCTTTTCTCAATTGTGGTTTTCATAATCATTGTTTGATAGTCATGTAGCTGTGGTTTGAGCTGCTATATCCATTTGGACAGAGATAATTGCTTATACGTTTTGCTGTCTTTTTATTTTATAACCTTACCGAGTTAAACTAGAAAAAGAAAAATTGAACTTTAAATATCATTAACATTCTCATTAAAAATGATGAGAAAACACAAGATGTAATAGTATTCCTTAGTTTAATTCATTCATATTGACCATCATTAATATATATATTTATAAATTTAGATAAACTGTATCTATTTCTAATAATGCAGTCTGGTTAGTTTATCAGTCTTGCTTTGAATTCCCTGACTTTTGCTCTTTTCAGCTTTCAAACTGAATATTTAGCTGAGATTTATTTGTTTCTCTTTTTCTTTGCATATTTAACCATTTCAAATGCCAAAAGAAACACTAACTGTTATGATATTTTAATTCCAATGGGCATTCCTTTTGCGTTATATAAAAAGTCGGCCAGTTCTGTTAAAAGGAACCATAATGTATAATACATCCAATTCTAAGCACACCAATTTAATTGTAATGAATTGAAAATTAAGGAGGCAAAAATCTGTGGTTCTCTGTCTGCTTATTCATTTCGCACACAAACACAAATAACCCTGCTTTTCGTGGTACTTAGGGCTTTAATTTCTTGGTTCTTCAGGGGAGAGACTTTGTCATTTAGTGCATTTTCCACTGCAAAGGACCATGTATTCTTACAACCTCATATGGTAATAGTACTAATGGTAATGTAATAAAATTCACAATTGGTCTTTAGCTCTGTATTAAGATTCTCTCAGCCATACCTTTCACAGGGCAACTCTTTACACCTTCCGGAAGATGTCCTGATGGGGTTATAAATGACAGCGATTACAGTCCCTCCCGCATTATGCTCAATCAGCCCAGGCTCTCTGCTGACCCCCAGACCCTTTTAGAGCAACGAGTTTGGTGGGGCTCACATGAATGCTAGTCAACCAAACAAAGTGGGGCACAATTTCAGATCAGAATGGGTGCTCTCACAACCTGGTGGTGGTGGAGGGGGAGGAGTCAGCAGTATCTGGGGGATACATGTTAACTGTTGTGGAGTTCATTAGTAAATACTGATTACATAAATCGGCCAGTTCCACTGTCACTTGGATAGAAGCTCCTTCCAGCCCACCCGGGAGAACATATTTAATATTCAGTGTATATGAAACTATGAGAAACTCATGCAGCTTAACTTGGCCAAAATAATAACTATGCAAACCACTTCAAAATTTGCTCTTCTTCTGGCTTGCAGTTTCTGACATACTACACACACAACAATTGAGTAAGAATGAAACAAAACTTTGAAAGCTAAAGAACCACAAAATAGTTATTGGGTCTTACCTGCTTGGGAAATTATTGCAAGATCAAATCTTTCATTAGTCGCTGGCTGCTTCCCTGTGGCAGAAGAACTAAAAGAACGAAAGGTCATGGGGCTGGGGTAGGACTTCAGAACTTCCACAGACTTCTTTAAAAAGTCAGTATTCTCATTAGAGATGGCTCATTTCCCACCTGGGGCTAATCACCTAGCTGATGGTCCTGCTTTTTGATGTGTGAAAAATATCTGCCTGTCTCCAAATTCGGATTTTTTACAATCTAAAAATGAAAATTAGAGGTGAGAAAGAGCGCTTTTGGGATTCCGCTCAGCAACCCATCCTTGCGGGCCAAGTAGAGGATGGTCCGTGTCCGCAGCGGTCTCCTGGGAACCTTGAGAGCAATGAAATGGTCTCCTGAGAGCTGGGGCAGATGAGAGGACTTAACTGGCCCCAAGACACACAGTTGGCATTTGTGATCAGCTGGCTCTCGCTGAGGATTTTGCCAGTGGCCTAACCTTCCTGCCAAGAAGCTGGCAGGGTGGGGGTGTAGGCTAGGCGAGGGGGCGGCATAACTGGAAGCGCAAAGTTTATGGAGAGACTGAGATTTCTTTGTGCCTCGCTGTATGGGCGAGGCGTTAGAGAGGAGAGTTGGGGTCCATCAGAGGGGGCTGTTGGAAGAAGTTGCCTGGAAGAGGGGGAGGGGTGCTCTGACAGCTGCCAAGAGTTGACGCGGTGACAACTGCAGAAGGTGGCCCCCCTCCAAGCCCTCCCCGCACCTCCTACCCCCCCAATCCCCCACTGCGCTCCCCTGCACCCCACCCGACCGAGGCCGGGGCCCTAGTTTGCATCCGGACTGGCTTTGGATGCAGCCAATCCTCCTTTCGCTGATGGAATAGTCTCCCCTCCCCACGGCCCCGGCGCGCCCCTCCCTCCCGCGCCTCGCCACCTCCCGCGGCAGAGCCAGACCTGCGCGGCCCGGAGCGCGGCGGCGGCGGCGGCGGCTGCGGCGGCGCTCGAGTATCTGCCCCGCAAGCCGGGGAGAGGGGAGAGCGAGCGCGCTCCTCCTCCCGCGCCTTCCGCCCCCTCTCTCCCCTTCTCCCCTCTGCTCGCTTTCCCTTCCCTCCCTTCTTCTCTTTTCCTTCTTTCTTTTCGCGTCCCCCCCTTCCCCTTTTCTCTCTCCCTGTCCATTCGTTTGTAAATTCCCGTTTTCTGCCCCCTCAATCGCTCTCCCACTCCCCCCTCCCCTCCCCACTGTCACTCTCTCTCTGCCCCCCTCTCTCCTCTCATTTGCCTGCTCATCTCCAAACGTGGATCCGCGGCTCCCGGAGGAGCCCAGCGCCCGGATACCGCGCGCCCGGGGCACCTGGAGTCCGGCCGGCGGCGGCCCGAGCCTGGCCAGCGGCGGCGGCGGCGCGAGCGGCGGGAGCCGAGGGAGCGGCAGCCCCGACCGCGGGCACCGCGGGAGCTCCGGTGGCAGCGGCCGCTGCCGAGATGTCCCGGCGAAAGCAGAGCAAACCCCGGCAGATCAAACGTAAGTTTGCACGCGAGGCCGGGAGTGGGTGGATTATTTCTGGGGAGGGGGGCGCGCGGGCCGGGAAAGGGAGGGAGACTCGGGGAAATCCGCTCCCGGTGCCCCGGATTTGTCAAACTTTGCCTGAGCACCTGGAGGGACAACTAGTCAGTCACAGACAGACAGACAGCCAAGCGCCGGGCAAGAAAGAGGCTGCGCCGAACAGCTCACTTTTGCTCGGCTCAGCTTTCGCGCTCCCGGGTTTCTTTTTAATTCCGACCCCCGGACGCAGTTAGCCAGCGCTGCTTTATCGTCTAGCCGACTGGGCAGCCCCACTCATTGAGGAGATTTTTATTATTGTGGTTGTTGTCGTTGTTGTTGTTGCGATTGACGTGGTGCTGCTCTTGGGGACCACTTTTAGCAACGAGGGTGAGAACTTAGTTCTCCGAAAAGCTGGTGGAGACCTCGGGGCGAGGAAGGCAACGTCCCCAGGCAGTGGAAAATCCGTGTCTGGGTCCCGATCCTGGGCGGTGCCAAGAGCCACGCCAGAGCCGAAGCGAAACAAAAAGTAGGTGTAAAAGTTCGCGCCTTTGCAGCGGGTTCAGTGCGCCTCCGCCCTGCACGCCGGGGGCTTGCGGCGGGCTGGTCGCACCGGGGGCTCCGGACCCGTCCCGTTCGCATCGCCGTGACGCTCCGCCGAGGGGCAGTCGGTCTACCTCTGGCCCTGGAGGCGCGCGGCGGCCTCGCTGGGAGGGGCCGCCCGTCACTTCCCGGCGCGGAAGCTGTGAGTTCAAGGCGGCGGGTGCGCGGGGGAGAGCGTGCCCCAAGCCCTGAGCCCCTGAGGGCCTGGGTGG